>NW_024426885.1:13371970-13418469 GCF_017311325.1 Ursus maritimus | reverse complement strand
GGGGGGGAGGGATACTGAAACAAACAACAAACCTCCACCCGCCCGCCCGCGGCCACCTCTCTTGTTCGGAAATGAATTTTGGCAAGAGATTAGCTCCTAATCTGATCTAACGCTGCTGACATTTGGGAAGAAGATGAAAATGGCAGCTCAATTTCATTCAGAAACGGGGTCACTTCGCGGGGCTCCGCTTTGCTCCCCAGAGAGTGTGGATGCCCCTCCCCCTCCCCCCTAAAGCGGAGGAGCTAGGCTGGAGCTGGGGGGCAGGCAGGCGGCCGGGACTACCCGCCCCCCCAGCAGTCTGCGGGCGGTTCTCGGCAGGACCGCGTGCTGTCCCGGTTGAATGGTGGAGGTAGAAGGGCGGTGTTGGCTGGGGCATCATCCTCCATCCTCTCCCCTCCCTCCTCCCCCGCCTCTCTTCGGGGTACCGTGCTTGCACAGAGGTGGGGGTTCTCTTTAGGTCGCAGAGCCTCTGTCTTGCAGGGAGGCCCGTGGAAAGTAAGAAGTCAGGAGTCACCACCCAGTGAGGTCATTAAAGCCAGGCATCTCAAGGCCTTGCTTCCTGCCCCCTTCCCCTGGGCTTCCAGGGCGCACCTAGGGCCTGGGGGTCGGAGGGGGGGGGAGTGGTCAGACCCTGCAGCCTGGACAGAGGGTCTCGCTTATTTAGAAATGATGGACCTGGGGGCGCCTGGGTGGCATAGCGGTTAAGCGTCTGCCTTCGTCTCTGGGCGTGATCCCGGCATTATGGGATCGAGCCCCACATCAGGCTTCTCCGCTATGAGCCTGCTTCTTCCTCTCCCACTCCCCCTGCCTGTGTTCCCTCTCTCGCTGGCTGTCTCTATCTCTGTCAAATAAATAAATAAAATCTTTAGAAAAAAAAAAAAGAAATGATGGACCTGGACATAGCCTCCCCTCTGTTTGGCTCCAAGAGGCTGCAAGGTCCTGGGCAGTGGGAGTCAAGGCTTCCTGGAGACAGTGCCTCCCTTTACCCTTGGATACCTACACGCACCCACTGCAGGCAGACTCAAAAAATGGGCAGCCCATGTTTTTGGCCACCTAGAGGGCCCCACCAGGCCCAGCGTCTCCCTTCAGCTAGGACTGTGTGGACAGCGGCCTCACCCTAGTGCCAGGTAACAGGGGACAGGTAGAATCACTTATGGGGGATCCTGTTTTCGAGCCAGGGGTCCTGGGGGCCTGCCTATGGGGTGCCAGGCCTGGGATTGGGGGTCAAGGACATCATCATCATCAGCCCAGGACAAGCACAAGCTGAAGGCTCGGTGCTTGGGTCCCTTGGAGTGAACATAACAAGGAAGAGAGTTTTGTGCCCAAGTTTGGTCGTGTACCCAGCGTGCATGAGTGGCTGTGCCCGAATGTGCTCGCACAGCACGTGGGGCACACACATGGATGTGTAAGTGGGCACGAGGCCTTGGGGGACAGGGGCCGCTGCAGCCCATACTGTGTCTACAAAGCTGAGGAAAAGGCATCCCTCCTGTGCCGTGCAGTGAGATGTGAGCTGGGCTTCAGGGAGCATTGCCCCCCGCCTCGCCTTTTAGGCAGCGTGTGCTCTATATTCCATACACTTGAGTTCGGGTGGGGTTGCTGTGTGTTGGCTCTGATATTATTATTATTATTATTATTATTATTATTATTATTATTATTATTATTATTATTATTATTATTATTATTATGGAACACAAGCAGGGGGAGTGGGAGAGGAAGAAGCAGGCTCCCAGTGGAGGAGCCTGATGTGGGGCTCGATCCCATAACGCTGGGATCACGCCCTGAGCCGAAGGCAGACGCTTAACGACTGAGCCACCCAGGCGTTCCTGACTCTGGTATTATTGACGGTGAATTTATTATTGAGCTTTGTTCGGAACCGTCCTTCTGCCACTGGTGTGCACTTAGCAGGGGACTGTCCCTTGCGCCCCCCCCCCATGCCCTTTACCCTGCCTGGGGTTCTGGATGCCACAGTCCTGTGTCTCAGCCACTATGGAGTTACTGCATGTCATTTAGAGGACTGGTAACTGCAAGTATGTTTGCCGGGTTGGGGGGGTGCTGAGTTATTAATTGCAAAGCATGCGTGCATGTGAATGTGCATGAGTATTTGTGGGTGAGAGCCTGCAAGTGTGTGTGTATGTGTGTAGATGAGCATAGGGTGACCGTGGCAGGAGGGCACGACTTAGTGTGTGGGTGGGAGCCGTGTAAGGGGTGGGGGGCAGCTGGCTTTGCTGCCCTGGCTCTCCTGCCTCACTGGGCCCCCTTTGGTCGGCCTTGCAAAGGGCTCACCCCGCACCACTTCTTGTCCCTCGCTCTAAACAACTGCGCTTATGTCTTCATGAGAGCAGAAGTGGTGACTAATGGCACAGAGCAGTTCAAGTGGAAGGCTGCTGCTGCGGAAAGGGGGCCATTTGACCGAGACATCGCTTTCTGTACCTGTCACCTGGGGCAGCGCAGCGGGGACTAACTCAGCTCCAGGGACCTCCTGGCTGTGTGTGCGGTGTGGTCAGTGCTGGAATTTAGGGAGAACCAGAGCACTTTCAAGGCCCTTCTTCTCTGCCCACCCCCCTGCCACCCACACAACCTGCTCCCCCCAAACCCCACCTTGAGTTTTCCCAGCTGAGAAGGAGATTTTCTTTAGCATAGACTACAGGCGAGACCCACCGTCCAGCCTCAGGAGGGTAGGCGTGGCTAGACAGCGTGCACTGGCGAGATCTGTGTGTGTAGACCGATGGCCGAGGTCCTCATTTGCTTCCTGTCCCTCAGCTATCTGAGCAGGTGTCTTCCGAGTAAGTTTAGTGTAAACCCCAGGAAGAACAGTCCAGAGAAGTTACTAGATTCTGGGCCCCAGGGAAGGGAACAGGTGAGGCCAGGAGCCTCTGGGAATTTGCATCGCCCCGTTGCTCATCTCAGGAGCTCTGACCCCTTCCCTGGCCCCTGGGCTAAATCGTAGGCCAAGCGTGAGCAGGGAGTGAATAGCAATTGCTTTTGCTTCAAATACCTACTATGTGCCAGCACTTTGGAAGCATTCTGCAAGCCTATGCGTTCCCTCTGCCATAGGTCAGGCTCTTGTTACTGACCTCCTGCCCATTGCTTTCTCTGGCCTCTCTTTCTAGTACAGACTGATGGAGAGGTGGAGGGCTGCTGGGTGGGAGAGGCCCTTGTGTCTTTCCTTCCCAGGTCCTGGACTCGTGCTCTCCTTCCAGTGGAAGAGGCTAAGCCAGGGTGGTGCTGGGGTCACCCAAAGAGATGGAAACTAAGATAGTCCACCCCAACCCTGTGCCCTTTCTGCTGTCTATTGTGTTTTTCACCCATGTTTCCGTATCTGTCTCCAGAAAGGGTGGAGAGCCATTCCCTGGAGCCCAGCCCCATTCTCTAGGCATTTCTTCCCTCCCTGCCTCCCTCCCATCGTCCCTCCCTCTTTTCCTCCCTGCCCCTTCCCTTTCTTCCTTTTATTGATATGGATATACTCCACAGGCTTATCATTCATATGTCAAGTTATATATGTATGAGATTAATTAGTATTGTTCGCTATAGGGAAATATTTGAAGCAATCTAAATATCCATAAGTAGGGGATTGGTAAAACAATTTACCCCAGAATAGGATTTATGCAGCAGCTAAAAAGAATGTTCTAAAAACAAAAGATCTCCAAGATATGTAAATGTCCACTGATAAAAACAACAGGAGTGAGCAAAGAATACCATTAGTTTAAAAAGAATTACATAAAGGGTATGTTTATTTGTTTGAAGTTGCTTATAATCTTTCCAGGAGGATACAAAAGAAACTGGTAGAAGCGATTCCCACAGTCTTTTTTGAATGCCACGGCATGCTTTTTCCCTCCCTGAGCACCTGGCTGCCCCACTCCAGAGGTAAGGCTGTAGCTCTGAGATGCTTAACGTCGGCTTTGCATCAGGGTACCTGGAATGGAGCACCCACATCCAAGTGGTTCCCTTCGGTCCCACATAGAACAGGACCCTCTCATCCATGTTTTGGCTGCTATACTTCGTCACTGTGGTCCAAGACAGTGTTGGCTTTTTTGGCAACCAAGAGTCAGAAGCCCAGCTCCGCCCCAGATAAGGAATCCTACAGAAGGCCCCCGGGTGGTCACGCAACCTGGGCTTGGCTGTTTCCAGAGTTGGGAAGCTCGCTACTATCAAAGTCACCTTGTCTCTTCCAAAACAGATCTGAGTTTTAGGATTTTCTCTGAGGCCTGGAGCATAAGTCTTATCTCCCTGGAGTTCATCTGGTGACATGACAATTGCATGGAGCATTGCCCCTTACTCACATTATCATGAAAAAAAAATGCAGATTGATAGACCCGCAGAATAAATAGTATAAGGTATACACACTCCATCTTCAAAAATTATGAGTTGAATTCTGCCCCCTCCAAGTTCATACGTTGATGTCCTGTGCCCCAGTACCTCAGAATGTGACCTGGTTTGGAGGTAGGGTCTTTACAGAGGTGATCAAGTTAGAATGAGGTCATGAGAGTGGGCTGGTGTTCTTATAAAATCCGTCATGACTGGTGTTCTTATAAAAAGAGGAAATCTGTGTGTGTGATCCAGACACACCCAGAGGGAAGACGATATGAAGGCACAGAGAGAAGACGGCCGTCTACAAGTCAGGACAGAGGCCTCAGAAGGAACCAACCCTGGGGACATCTTGATCTTGGACTTCTAGCCTCCAGAAGTGTGAGACAATACATTTCTGTCGTTGTTGTTTAAGGAACCCTGTTGGTAGTGCTTGTTACAGCCTCCTGAGTGGACTGGTACACACGATAAACTCAAGGTCACTCTTGCTCTAGCTGCCTTTCCCAGGCACTCCCCAGCCCACTGCTATTTTGAAGCAAATTCCAAACCTCATACCTTTGCTCTAGTAACAATTTTAGGATGTATCTCCAACAGGAGTCTTGTAAAAGCTTAACCACAACACTGTGATTCCTTAATAATTCTACTCTCCATGAGGTCACACACTGATTTGGGAGTAGCTATGGGCCTACACCTATGCCGTCTTGGGGATGGGCTCCCCGGAGTTCTGAGTAGGAGGGGCAGCCCACCTGGGACACAGGCAGACCCATCTGCACACGCTGATGCCCTCCTCCCATTTGGAGAACTTCCTTCCAAGGGGATCCCTGTGTGTGCACCTTGGGAGGAAACACGGGTACCTCCCCCTTCCTTTGTAGGGACCAAAGATCTCAGTGTTGCCAGTCTGGCCACACTGCAGACATTAGCAGGGCTTGAGGGGTCTTAGGAAGGAGTTTTCTCCCTTATTGGGGGCCTTGGTGCCTGCTCAGGCTCATATTGGCACCGGTAGGAACTACTTTTCCTGCTGTGCCCTAGCAGGGAGCACCCCGGGAGTCAGACTCCAGCAGGGGCTACCAGCAGAGCTGAGCCACACCTGGGCAGGGCTACTGTCACTGCCTGGAGCCACCTCCTTGGAGGGGCCGCTGGGGAGGGCTCCGCTGGGAGGGTCAGCCCAGGGGGTTTCGCTCTCTGAACACCCCCAGATGGACCTTTCTGAGCTCTCTGGCACTCAGCTTGCCTCCAGGGAGTAGCTGGGCCCCGGCTGCTTTCCTCTCTTCTGGCCTGTCGGGGTCCGGGGCCCTGGAATCAATGGCCATGGGGCCCCAGCCTCTCGGAGCACAGCCTAGCCGGGCTTCGAACTTCCTCTGGCTGCGGCTGCATAGCTAAGCGGTGTCCTGGCAAGCCGTCCCACCCCCGGCAGCTCAGTTGCACCCTAACCAAATGAGGTGCTGCTCGAAGGCGTGATTAAGTAACAGGCAGCGCAGTGGAGCAAGGGCAGGGCCCTTCCTACCTGGTGGAGCAACCGGGCTGAAATCCGACTGGAAGACCTGTCGGACGCCTGTTTTGCTTCCCCAGCCCTCCCTGTTCGAAGCCGAGGCAGAGCGATGCCTCGCGGCCAAGTTCTGTTTGATTTCTAAATATTGGGGAGAACCCTTGAATGTGTCAGGGTGCTAACCATAATTAGCATTCTTTAGGAACAAAATAGACAACAAGCCTGCTATTGTTTTCTTAATTATATGTCTTCTGATAGAAACAATCCCTTGGTCTTGGTGATGTGTGGATTCATTATCCCAAACAGTTCTTTTTGGAAGTTAGGAAATGTGTCTCCTGACCTCCTTCTCCATTTCAAGGGAGCCAACCTCTCGAGTTTCTTCAAGAGCCCCGTGGTTACCTGTGTTGAGAAGGTGGAGGAGAAATGGGTATCTGGGCTGTGGTGGGGCCGGGCTGGCTTGCGGGTTGCTCAGGGGGCCTTGTAGGCCTCCGGTCGAGCAAAGCTGGGGGACTTTGTGGGCTGACCCTCTGGAGACGGATCTGCAGTCCCTCCGTGTGCCCCAGACATGAGGCACAAGTGGGGGAGGGACGCGAGAGGATGGAGCCCTTGTGGTGTTTGTCTGGAGTCTCTGGGCCCTCCAGGCAGGATGTCCTGGTGACTCGCTGAGCAGGGTCTCCCCGTGGCCACCCCAATGTACCCCTCACTTTCTTCCACCCTCTTTTGTGTTTCGAGCCCTCCCAGCAGCCTCTGAGAAGCATGCCGAGGTGGTAGCAGGTACCAGGCCTGGCCTGAGAAGGTCCATGGGGCTGCCGCCGGGACAAGGGCCCGGGAGCTTTGTCAGGTGTGTGTGTGGATGACACCGTGGGTGCTGAGGGGAGGGAGAGGCCCCTGAAGAGTCGTGTGTGTATGGGTGTGTGTATGAGTGTGTATGTGTATATGTGTGTATATGTGTGGGAAATGGGGGAAGGATAGGGAGTTTTCCTGCAGGGGATTCCTTTACGTTCCTCATTTCAATCTTTGCTTGCAAGGGCCCCAAATGCCTCCCTCTGTCCCCTTACTGTCCCATTACACCTTCCTTGTGCTTTTAGGGCAGGCTCCAGGTCCTCCAGCTCCAGGAAGTCTACCTGGATTCCCAGCCAGCCCTCTGGGGCCTCTCCCTGTACAAAGCCTGCCGCCCTTTCTCCACCTTGCTGCCCCAAATGCTAACCTCTCTCTAAGCGGGTAAATCCAGTCTCTACAATGGGCCCTAAGATGCAAGTGGGAGCAGGGCTGGGCCTCGCCCGTCTTAGGCTCTGCCCTGAGTGCCTGGCTCTAGCCAGACCTGCTCAGTGTTTCCCCTGACTAGTCCTCCTTCTGCTGCTTCTCTCTTTTCCCTCTCTCCTTCCCTGTTACTTCTGCTGGTGTCTGTGGGTCTATGTGTTGCATGACAAAAAATATTTGAGGTGACTGGCAGGGAATATAATTAAGCTTAATTCATGATACATATGAAGTACAAACAGATTATAATGTAAAAATAATGCCGTAGAAGTCAATACTGGGGAAGCCATCAGTTAAGAGTTGAGACCACGGGGCCGTTAGAACACGGATGTGCTGTAAGATATTATGGTTTCTGTGTTAGCAGTGACGCTTATTAAATGTGCTGTGTGCTGGGTCCTGAATCTTATGTCCCTTATCTCATTTAATCCTCTCGATAATAACCTCAGATGTGGGGACTATCTTATCCCCATTTTACAGATGAGGACACATACACACACACACATGCATACACACACAGAGTGGTGCAGAATCTTGCCCAAGGTCACACAGCCAGACAGGACAGAGCGGGGATTTTAGCTGAGGTGCTGTCTGACCTTGACCTAGCCCATCTGCTGCATCCTGTACAGAGGAGCGACAGGCTTGGCCTGGAGGGGAGGGGGACCTCACGGGGCAGCAGCAGTCAGGACAGGCTTGGGGAGCAGGATGCTGGGGAGGGTAAAGAGGAAGGTAGGAGAAGGTTAACCCCGAATGACCCAGAAATATCAGGGGGGGAGATGAGGAGCAGTGGGGGGGATGATGGAGTGGGGAGGGGGAGAAGAGAGCGAGCGGATCCAGCCAGAGGCTCCTCGGAGGTGAGATCCCACCTGGCAGGAGGAAGCAGAGCCCCTTTCCCCCTCCCCACAGGGGACGCTTCTTCCTGGAGAGGAAAACCAGCCTTGTCTTGGGGCACAGCTGTTGCCCCACAAGGCCAGTCATTGGGTTTCAAGAGCGCCTGATAACATGCCCGGGGCAGTCCCCTGGGGAGGGGGCTGTGTTCCGCTCTCTGTCTGTATCCAGTCCCCTGAACTGGCTGCCCACCAAAAAACTACTTACTTTCCTGAAAGCAGGTACGGACACAGGACACCTGTGTGGTGTCAGGGGCGCTGGGACGAATGGCTGCTGGATTAAGTGGCTCGCCTGAGCTGAGCACGGTGGGAAGATGGGGGTGGGTGGGGGGTGCATAGGGAAGAGCCATTCAGAAGGAAAAAGGAGAGAGTGCCTTGTCTCAAGGGGCGAGTAGCAAGGCAGGGCTTACAAGCTAGGAACACGATCATTTCCCACCTCCCGTCTAGGACGGGAGTCTTGGAAAGTCTCTTAGTGAGGTGGGTTTAAAAATCTTAGCTGCAGTAAATGACTTGGGGCGAGAGGAGCAGGGGCCAGGAGATACAGCTGCCTTTGACTTGGAGAGAGAGGGTTTGGACCCTGGGGATGTGATGATGACCCGTTTTCATGGGCCCTCCCTCACCCAGCCACTGAGGCATGTGAGGAACGGGCCGTGGAGCGCAGTTGAGGAAGTGTGAGGATGCCAGCTTCTGACCTTGGCCCCAAGTGCCCACCGCTCACCTAGCGGCTGTGAGATCGGGGCCAAGTTTCTCAGCCTCAGTTTGCTCATCCGTAAATGCGGGCAATAATAAACTTACGCCATGGAGTTGCCGTGTAAATGCAATGAGTCCAGCCTGCAGGAAGAGGCACGAGCTCCGTAAATTCTACCACGGGTACAATTATTTCTGTGGTTTGGGGACTGAGTGGCTGCCACTGATTACTCAAGAGCTCAGCTTTCTTGTGACTGTGTCCTGCTGCCCGAGAGTCCGTTTATGCAGGGGGAGGAGCCCTGCCCTTGCACCACGGAGCCCTGATTCTAGTTCCAGTTCTTTCTCTGAGGGCTGTGTAGCTTTGGACATGTCCCTCCCCCTCTCTGGGCTTCCGTTTTCTCACGTGGGCAGTCAAGGAGTTGGACCAAAGGATCTCCTCGGCCTGATAGGTCTGTGATGTTCCTTGAACAGCATGTGGAGAGTACCTCGGGGGGAGCCTCTGACCAGCCCTCAGAGGTGGACCCCGCGGGAGCGATCCTCAGCAACAAGGAACAATTCCAGTGCGAAAGGGCATTGGAAAACCCTGGGGCATCTTCCCCTGCCACCCATGCTTTGTGCAGAGACAGGTGGAGAGGGCTCCTCCCCTGTGCTGAACAGGCTCATACCTGCCCACACACAGAGCACGCTCCCCGTGGGCTTGGGGCACACACAGGCACACACATAACACACTTGCACACATACACACAGAGCTGCTCACACGGTCTGGGTAGAAACACCCCCCTTGCCCTCACTCGGGGTGTGGTTAGTGGTCTCAGAAAGCCTGGCTCCCCGGAGGAACACTGCCAGATTTAGCAAATAAGAATAAGTAAAATAGAGGATGCCCGGGAAAACTAGGAACAGAGCTCTAAAAGGGCTGAATGTTTGTAATCGATGGATTAAAGCTGGATACTGGGTGTGGAGGACACCCTGCCGGCCCACGGAGGGTGCGGGACACGTTCGGCCGGTAGGAGATGTTCTGATGTACAGGATGTCTGGCAACCCTACCTGGAGGCCCCAAGGCTGAGATGAATTGGACTGAAGCCTTTGGAGAGCTTCCTGGCTTGGAGACAAGCGGTTCATCTGGAATGTTCTCTGACTGGGGGCTTGGGGGAAAGGGGAGAAAATACAGGAAAAAGGCCAGGGCAGTGCCTGGGGCTTTGCTGGGGAATGGGGGCCAGGCAGCACGGTCTTCCGAGAGCTGGTGCCCCTTCCTCCATCACTGACCTATGCCCAGCGCGCTGCCCACCGCTCTGCCGGCCTGCTGTTTTGGCGGTGGCTGCCCTGGGCACTGCTGCTCTTCCAGGGCGGAACTAACATAGAGAAAGAAGGGGCAGTGGGAATGACCCAGCTTAGATCCCATCTCGGCCTCCAGAGGTGCGAGCGTCAGCCCTCTTGCTCATTCTTTGTTCATCAATCCTCTGAGTGCACGGGGACCCTCCCACTTTGCAGATGAGCGAATTGAGGTGCAGGGAGAGCCTGCCGAGGCCTCTGGGATGTTTGCTGGGGAACAAGGAAGAGGCCACTGGCCTCTCCTGTCTTGCAGGGTTGCAGTCTGCCTACGACGGGCGGGAGCTTCAGTCAGTCGGTACCACTGTGTGCGGGAAACAGAATGAGCTGTGGGGCAAACTGAGGCTTGCGAAGGGAGCACTGGCCAACCCTCCACTCTGTCCTCCCTTGGACCCTCCTGGGTCAGAACAGAGAGGGGGCTGTTCTCAACAAGGCACCTCAGAGCCTCGACGTGCCTCTAATCACACACACAGGAAGTGATGAAGGGCCTGCAGATTTGGGTGCAAATTCCCGCTTTATTTCCTTCTTCGGGCAAGTCATGGCTCTCTTTCCTCATCTGTTAAGTGGGAGGAATAGCACCTGATAGGGTTGTTGTGGGATCGAGTTAATGCAGTTAAAATACTTGGCCCAGTGCGTCACGCATAGTAGGTAGTGGGGAGATGAACTCACCAAACGTCACCTACGTGGTTACAACGCATTGAAGCGATGCTGTAACTGCGTTCTTGCCACATACATCTGTGCAGCAGCTTTAAGAAACCAGGCACTGCGCTAAGGACCAAGGGGGTCCTCAAGGCAAGTATCAAGTGCTTCCTGTCCTCTAGGAGCTGCCAACAGTCCGAGTGAGGATCTCTGCAAGCCACACATGACATATTTAGTAAGCAAGGCAAATAGGTGCTAAGTGGGAAGTCATGTGGCTTGGTCTTAACATACAGAACAACTTTGAAGGAGAAGGTGGTGGTAGTCAGGGAGGGCTTCCTGGAGGAGGTGAGGTTCAGACTGACGTCCTGGCCAGGTGTCGGTCCAGTGTGTCCAGTTCAGTGCCCTGTGCTTGCAAGTAGGCCTCACAGGAGTGTGCTTCTGGTGAGTGGTCCTAGCTGTATGCCCAGGGGCTGAACTAGACTCCCAGGAGGGCAAAAGGGGACAGGAGCATTCATGGCCCAGATGGAGTCTGGAAGAGCTGGGGAAACTTCAGCTCATCACCTGCTCTACAACCTCCCGAGGCCCAGCAGAGGGGATGCAGGTAAGGCCCAGGTGTTTGCCACAGTGACCCTACATGCCCACCTCGGGCTTTGTCCTACTGCCCAGGGATGGGGAAGACCCTCTCTTCATCTCAGGATTCCATCTGGTTTTTATTTTCATGTGTAACAGTGACAAATGTTACTAAAAACCAGAAAAAGGCAAGAGAGCCATACCTCCTCCCTGAACAGGATGTTTCATCGCTTCCTGTCCACGCTGCCTGACTGATGGAATCTGACATTCTGAGCTCATTAGTGCAGGCATCCCTTACAGCAAGCAGCTTGCCACACGGATGTCACAAAGGCCCTTTAACTTTGGCGTCATTGAGAAATTTGGCGTCCAGGGAGAAGCCGTCTGGCCAGACTGACCTCCATTCCGAGGCTTCCCCTTCCATTCAGCAGAGGCTTGGCCCAGCCGGGCTCCGTGTCCCCTTCTCTGGTGCTTTCTGGGTCCTGGCGGACAGCCACAGACCACCCTCCACCTTGTATCTCCCAGATCAAGACCCCTGATGGTCAGAGTTGAAAGAGATCTCAGCAAATCCTGCTCCAACAATTTACACATGGGGAAACTGAGGCCTAGGGAGTGGAGGGTTTTGCTCAAAGTCGTCAGCATGTCAGGGACAGAGCGGTTGCAGATGAGATCATAGGATCTGGAGGCAGAAAGATGAGGCTTCGGGCCTCCGAGCCTCGGACGGATGCTCACTGGCTGCGTGAACTTGAACAGCGAGCGCCCTCCTAGGACGGGCACAGGGGATTGAGCTGGTTTACCACAAGGGCCTAGCCCTGTGCCTGGCACCAGCTGCCTGTTCTATTCTTGCCCTTATTGTCCTTGGGCCGAGACCTGCTGATTCTCCGTGTGGCCTGTTAGTTCACAGTAAAGTCTTTTCTCTGCCTTGGTGAGTTTCCCAGCAAAATCCAACAGCAGCTGGGTTGGGGACCCCCTGGTGCGGCTCTGCCCAGGCTCTGTCCTGCGTCCCGGAGCTAACAGAGCTAAGCGGTAGAGGCCACCGCAGACCAGACCGCAGGCAGCCAGAGCTGCAGCAGGAGGGAAAGCGCTCCCTGTGGGCCGTGGAGTGTGTCATAATTGTCATCAGGCAGCGTGGCTGGGCTCCAGAGGGCCTCACTGAACGAGGCAAGGATGGAATGCTTGCCTGTTGATTTCTCCAGACCTGAGCCACCCGCCCACCCACCCTGGCGCTTTCCTTTAAGGCAGAAAGAGCACGAGGTTTGGAGCCAGCTGGCCTGTTTCTTCATCTGCAGAGGGGTGACTCTGATCCCACAGGGCTCGCTGGGGGGGAATGTGCACAAAACCTTTGGCAGGTGACTCTGGACTGGGAGCTGCTGCTGGGGACAAGCTCCTCCTTCCCTCGTGCTCCCCACTACCCTGCTGATGGCCTACTACCCTCATCGTGCAGGTGAGAACACTGAGGCCCTGAGATGGGCAGTGACCCACCCAGGTAGTCCTCGGCAAAGCCAGGGAGGGCCTCAGGCTAAACATCTGGGCTCCCAGGCTGGTCCTTGTGCTGCTGGGGTGTTTCCGTGTCAGCAGGCTGACAGCAATAGGGATAAAATGGGTCAAGTCAGCAGTTTCTCTGACCTCTTTGCCTGCCCTTGGGGATCTCTTGCATCTTCCTCTGTGAGGCGTAAGCAGCCCTTTAAGTTGAGAGTGCATTGGGTTACCACCCCAAGGATCTGCGTCAGCTTTCAGAGGGCTCCAGGAAAAAGGGAGGGGGTCCCCAGCTGCAGCATGGGCACTGTGGAGGGGGACACCGAGACCCCCAGGCCAGGGGTCCTATCTGGGCTGGCTTCCAGGTCACACGTGTGGAGTTTGCTCTCACGCAGCCCTGGACAGGCAGCCCTCCCCCCCCCCGCCGCAGGCCGGGTGTCCCCATGATCAGGATTTAATGAGCTGGCTGCAGAGAGCTCAGCGATCTGGGGCCATTCTTCTGCCTCTGTCCTAGTTGGAGCTCTGAGTTTTGTGTTTCAGGCCAACCTACTCCTTATATATCTATTTGGAACCAGCAATCCCCCCAGAGCATTTTATCGGGTTATTTTGAATTAGGAGTTTTAACAGCCTGCAGGGCAAACATAGAAGCCTTGAAGGAGAGAGAGCAAATGAAGTCAGCAGGGGGAGTGTGCTGGGGAGAAGGGAGGAAATCCCAAGCTGAGTTTTGGATCGGGGTTTGATTATGTTGGTGACAGCAGGCTGCATTTTGCAGGACAGGAATCTAGCCCCCGCAGTTTGCAACACACTCTGCCCCACATAATTCTATTTAAGCCACACAACAACGCTGAGAGGTAGCGATTGTTTGTTTGCTTTATCTTGATTTTACGGACAGACGCTCAGAGAGGTACTGAGGCTGGCTCAAGATCACACAGCAGAGAGCAGGTAGGGCTGAGCTTTCTGATAGCACAGGATCCCCTGAAGTCTTTGTTTTCCATCCTCGAGTTAGGGGAGTTGGAGATCAGTGGTGAAGCTGCAGGGGATGCTGCGGAAATGCTCTGCCCAGACCCATGGGGCTCCCTTTCCGCTCTGTGTCTGACCACCTGCCTGCTCCTAGGCCCTACAGCCCTTTGTCCAAGCATAGGGCTGAAAATGCCTGAGAGTTAACATCCCCTGGGTGGTCCACAGCCAGTATTCGACTAGAGCCCGAGTATGGAGGCCCAGCTCCCTCGCCTGGAGAGAGGACAAACTCCAAAGTGTGCTTCAATCTGCAGAGCTCCCGTGGGACGGAGCTGGCACTGGGACTTCTCCTGGAGTGGCACCCTTGCTTTGCTTCTCTCTCTTCCCCGTCCTGCTTCACCCACTGCTCCCCTCCACTCTCTCCTGGGAGCATTTCCTTACTAAATCCCTTGTAAATGAAGTCTCATCTCAAGGTCTGCTTCTGAACCTGACCCCACACAGGTCTGAACAAGACCGAGGATCAAGACTGGGGAAAGAAATGGGGCCAGGGAAGAAGGAGGGGGCTGGTTCCTTTGCTAATGTCCAAGCTTCAAGGGGCGCTCTTAGTGAAGACATGGCCAGCACAGAGGTGGGGAAGAGGTCATCTGAGAATGTGCTAGAACCTGTTGGAGAATGGACAGTGAGCTTAGAGGACTGAAATCTCGTCCATTCTTCCAAACGATGGAAGTGGGCAGCTGGGGAACGGTCCTGGCTTGGACAGGGGTGCAGACATGCTGGGCATTGCCTTGGGTCTGAAGCAGAGGTGAAGCACGCAGGACCCCCGTTGGGGAGTGGTTCAGGAACCTAACCTGCAAAGGAGCGAGGAAGGCAGGATTGGGCAGAGGGAGACGAGGACCCGGTATAATTGTAGCGGAGTCTCCAGTGGATCCCATGGGGATCTCTGGGGCTGGGCTGGCCCTTCAGAGGTGTCCTGAATCAAGGCTGAGAGTGGGGTCTTTATACATCTCTATAGGCCAGTCACTGGGCACTGGCTGCCTCCGGGACGGGTGTCATCTTGGATGAGGCAGCTTCTCCCAGATGAGGGCAAGTGCTGGAGAACTCAGCTGTGAGGGATCTGGGCCGCGTGGCACAGAGTCCTACAGACACCTGTTGACTGACCATTGACCTGTTCCCACCTGGTGTTTTCTTATGGCCGGTTCATCCAATTTTGGAGAGAGGCGTTGTAGGAAGGAAACGTGCCTGCTTGCCATTCCACTGAAGCCCACGTGATTTCCAGAGGCCTTCCTACAGTTGGGCCTTTATAAGCACTGTGGAGGCCTGACACATGGAGAAAGCAAGGTCCCTGTCCTCATGAAACTTCTGTCCAGTTGCAGAGATGCGGCTTTTGTCTGTGAAATGACAGTTCAGAGGAGCTGCTGTCATCACGATTAGTGAGCTCACTGTGTGCCAGAACGATGCTCAGTACTTTCCAAGCATTTCATTACCCTCTCGTAGCAATTCTTAAGTCTTAGCCTCATGTCACAGATGGGCTCACTGACTGTCCCATGAACAGCTCGTCAATGGTCAAATCAGAATTTTTTTGTTTTTACTATGTATTTATTTAAGTAATGTCTACACCCAATGTGGGGCTCGAGCTCACAACCTTGAGATCAATGGTCACATGCTCCTTTGACTGAGCCAGCTCGGTGCCCTTCAAATTGGAATTTTTTTTTAAAAAGATTTTATTGATTTGTCAGAGAGAGAGCACGTGCATACAAGCAGGGGGAGGGGCAGGCAGAAGAAGAAGCAGGCTCCCTGCTGAGCAAGGAGCCTGATGGGGAACTCGATCCCAGGACTCTGGGGTCATGACCTGAGCGGAAGGCAGACACTTAGCTGACTGAGCCACCCAGGCGTCCCCACAGCGGAATTTTTAACTCAAGCATTCTGTCTCTAACGCATCCCCGATAAACCCCCTTCTACTGCCTATGTAGGAGCTGAGAGGATGCCGGAATTTCCTCTAGAGTACGGTAAGGACTATTGGAAGACTGCCTGGAGGTGGTGGCACTGGGTCTGATATTGGAAAATGTGTGTTAGGGGAGTGGGGTTTCCTTCAGTGTCTTACAGAGAGAAGGCAGTCTCTCATTGTGTAAGTGGTTTATGAAATAAATGCTCTTTCCTCTGTCTCCCTATATGTTAATCAGGAGTTTAATGGGTTAATGGTTCCCCTACTCCCGAGTGGAGGAAGAACTTTCCTGTCTACTCTTCAACGTCAGCAGTGGCCTCCAGATTCCAACAGCTCTATCCCGTCTCTGCTGCTACCCAGTGGTGCACTGGCAAGTGTTTAACAATTGCTCTCTGGGGGAAAAAAACCAAAAAACCCCACAAAAAACCAAAACACCCTGACTTGCAGTGTTTGCCAATTCTGGGGTGTAAACATTTCCACCGTGGCCAATTCATGCTACTAGAGTGACGTCACTGGTGGCGGAGCTGGGAAGAGGTACCCAGGTGGCTCTTGGAAAGCGGCGTGAGCTGGCTACAGCAGACACTGCAGGAGACCCCTTATAGATGCCTCCCGCCGAGCTGGACTCTAAGGGTCCAGCTCATTCTGGGAAGAGAAGTGATTCCTGGGTCTCTTTGGCTGCGGCCCAGTGGGTGTCATACTGATAAGCCGAGGACATGGATTTCATTGTGAAATCCGCTGTTCCCACAGAGTGGACGTCTCCCGCCCTCGCCCTGGGAAGTTTCCCTGCCCGCCGCCCTTCCTCTGTGTCTGACACTTCCAGGTCTGGGATCTGTGCAGGGCCCATCCCTGCTCTCACACCAC
Source organism: Ursus maritimus (assembly GCF_017311325.1). Taxonomy (NCBI): domain Eukaryota; kingdom Metazoa; phylum Chordata; class Mammalia; order Carnivora; family Ursidae; genus Ursus; species Ursus maritimus. The sequence goes on along the minus strand of NW_024426885.1, from coordinate 13,402,082 downwards.
GATAACCCCTCCTATGTGGACGGCACTTTAAAGTCTGCAAAGCGATTTTCACTGCCGTTTTCTCCTAGAGCCCCCCAACATGCCCCTGAGGTGGGCCGTGAGGGCGTGATGACCATCGCCTGGCAATTAAATAATGCAAGGTTTGGGGAGCTTCAAAAGACTTGCTCAAGGCCACACTGCCTGGTAACTGGGGGCAGAGCAGCACCCAAACCCCAGGCCTCTGCCGCCCAGCCCAGCACATTTCCATCTGTGTTGGGCTGATGCTGCATCACGCACGTTCCAGAATGCATCATAAATTAAAAGTTGGGTTAAAAGCCACATGGCTGGGGGCGCCTGGGTGGCTCAGTCGTTAAGCGTCTGCCTTCGGCTCGGGGCGTGATCCCGGGGTCCTGGGATCGAGCCCCACGTCAGGCTCCTCCGCTGGGAGCCTACTTCTTCCTCTCCCACTCCCCCTGCCTGTGTTCCCTCTCTCACAGGCTATCTCTCTCTCTCTGTCAAATAAATAAATAAATAAATAAATCTTTAAAAAAGAAAAAAAGCCACATGGCTGGATTTATCCTTTTAATGTAGAAATGTTCACCTTAAAAGTTGTGCCGACTTGTACCCTTTTTTTTTTTTTCATCATTCCCTTCTTGATTTTCAGTAGTAGGCGAAAACGGGGATTAATCTGGGACGGTGGGGTGAGAAATGACATGGTCGAGAGGTGATTCATTTCCCTCCTGGTCTCCCCCAAACCCCAACACTGCAGGAGCCCAGGTGACCGCACTGAGGGAGGCAGAGGTGACATTTCAGCCCTGGGCATTTCAGGTAAACAGCTTCTTTGGTCAAGATGACAAAGGTATTTATTACAGGAAATCCCTGGCAAGGATGATCTGTGCTTCTCCAAGAGACAGCAATAAAGGCACTTTTGCCCCGAGCGATGGGCTTGTGAGCCTGGTCTGCGAGCATCTCACATTCCTGCGGGAGACACGGTCTGCTCTCCTGTTCGGGAAGCGGAGCGCAGCCCGCACCAGGGTCCGGCCGGGAGATTTATACCTGTGACTCGGCTTGCCAGCTCCAGGAGGAACAGCTGCCGTGTTTGACCAGACGTTCGGGAAAGATAAACCTGCCATCCAGCGGCCACACCCACGCTCTGTGGCAAGCCCTACCTTTGTTTTCTCCCAGGGCGGTGGTAAAATGTTACACCCTGGATGCATGTTTCCCAAACTAGCCTGGTGGGGGAATTTGTTAAACCATACAGATTCCCAGGGCCTCTCCCCATCTGATTCAGTTGGTTGGCGGGGTGGTGTTAGGAAGCTGTCGTTTTAACAAGATCCAGGTAATTCTGGTGATTGCATACGTTCTGTAGGTGTGGCCCCGTGCTTCTCCCGCTGCGGGCAGGTATGGGGATCAACCGGAGGGCTTGTGGAGAACAGAGCGCTGACCTTCCTGGCGGGGCCTGAGAATTTGCATTTCCAACAAAGCCCCAGGGGTTTGCTGCGGGTATGGGGACAAAAGGTTGAGAGCCACAGGGTGTGCGTCAACAGACCCTGGAGCCAGGCTGAAGCTGTTGAAACCTCAGTGTCTTCATCTGTAGTATGGGCTTGGTCATAGTATTTACTACCTAAGGGGTGTTATGAGGATTAACGGAATTATATTCGTAAAGCTCTTAAATTAAAAAAAAAATTTTTAACTTTTTATTTTATTTTTTTATATGAGAGACAGAGAGAGAGAGCACAAGTGGGGTGAGGAGAAGAGGGAGAAGCAGACTCCCCACTGAACAGGGAGCCCAATGTGGGGCTCGATCCCAGGACCCCAGGATCATGACCTGAGCCGAAGGCAGACACTTAACTGACTGAGCCACCCAGGCGCCCCATATTCGTAAAGCTCTTAGAGCAGTGTGTGGCACATGGTAAATTAGTATTATGTAAGTGTTAAAAAGATAATATACTGACCTGGGTTGTAAGTGTCTATTCCTTCATGTGCTCACTAAATGACACTTATCCCGTTGCTGGAAACTTCATTAAGTATGGGACTATACAGGGGTGCGGGAGACTGACCCAGCCCCTTCTCACTCTGTGGTAAAGAGTGGCAGACTTTCTGGTTACGGCTAATGCATTCTTCCAGCACGCCATTTATCCCCGCAGACCTTAAAAACGTAATAATGTGATCTACATCAGGACCCTGTCCCAGCAGCACCCTGGACTTGGCCTTCGCGGTCCCCATCCCAGTCCTTAAGCACACACCCATCTGTGCGACGGTGTAACAGCTACTTCCTTACGGATGGCATGCTTGGTTAGGGCAGGCTCTGTCTCCATGGCTTGTCCCTGCTGAGTCCCCAGCACACGGGGCAGTGCCTGGCACATTGTAGCTGCTCAGTGAACTTGCTGAATGGATGGATGGATGGACGGACGGACGAGTGGACGGATGGCACACAAGGATCTGCCTGGGTCCCTCACCAGCCTCTCCCAGGTGACTAGCAGTCAAGCATTCTCACTTCCGTTCTTGACCCCTTCAATCCATTTTCCCCACTGCACCTGCAAAGATGATTCTAAAACCCAGGTCTGACCCGCTCACTTCCCTGTTTAAAACCTCTCCCATGGTACTCTTTTAATAATTTTCTCCTATGGGCCATGTGTAGACTAAACTCTGTGGCTTATGAATTAAGGCATGTCTCCATTTACAAGTAATCAAAGCCACCTGGCTGCCAAACAGACCTGTTGATTAGCAGAGATAAGAAGTACTAATAAAATTTCAGCTCCAAGGAAAGAAACTTACTAACCTATGCAGATTTACTTGGGTAAATGTGTGTTTCCTGCTAAACTAGAATTGCTGAAAAAAGCTCGTAGATGCCCCCTTCCCTTAACTGCCTGCGTAGACTCTCAGGGACGCCTGATGGAGAAAAATTAGGGGAAAAATGCAAACCTTTTCTCCTGGAGCCTCATAAGGCTCACATACTTGGCCTGATCTCCCCTTTTGAGTTTTATGCCTTGCGACTCCCCACTGGCTATTAGTGGGTGTCTCCTCGATCAGGTGGGGGCTCCTGGAGGGCCAGAGTCTAGCCCAGTATAGCACGTGTTCAAAAACTGTGGAATAAATGACCCACACTACGTATTCTTTTCAATTTTCTTTTAAATGATCTTCCCAGATTATTTTTCTCATACTTTGAGGTTTTCAAATTATAAGGCACAGGAGACCTTTATGAAGACTCTCTAATTTCCATATCTAGGAATTCATCTGCATGTGATAGGACACTAATTATTACTCGCCAGAAAAGGATTGAACTAGAGAGGCCAGGACAGAGCGTTTCTTTGAATGGAGTAGTTGGAATGCTGTATATTCCCCCATTTTAGAACATTTCTGCCCCCGTCCTCTCTCCATGGCTGTTTGCCACGTAGTATTTCCTCCTCGCTCCAAGCCAAGGGAGACAGGCTCAAGAGGGACCACTCAGAAACCTTGGCATATGTCCCCCAGAATCGGGAACCTCAGTGCATGAGCCTTCCCATGAGACAAGGGGACCTGCTGTTGGCCGGTGGGGCCATGGGACCCCAGCTGTGAACGTCGGAGTGGGGGAGACCTTTGAAAGGCTGGGATGTCCTAAGTAGTAGGAGAAAGAGAAGTTCCCAGCAGGAGAGTCTCACACAAACCCAGAGAAAGCACCGTTCTCCCCACCCCTTCAAGAGGATGAGTGAGCCTTGAACACCCAAAAGCACGTGATTACACCCGAACAAGGAAGTCGTCTTCCCCCTCCTCTCCTCCAAACCCGGTGGGCTCCTGAGTGGGCGAGCGTTGGGGGAAAAGAAGCACAAGGCCGGGAGATGGAGAGGCTACCCTGTGCTCCTTGCCCACGGCAGTCCTCCCTGGCTAGAGCTGGCCTGAGCTGGGGTTGGTGGGAGAGCTACACTGGGTGGGGGTAGGCAGTGAGTGATTATGACTCTGGGCCTGACAGTTTAATTACTGAAATGGGATTGTTCTTGGGACCAAAAGTGACTGCAAGCCTGTTTTCAAAGAGTGACCAGAGACGGATGGCACCTGCCTGAGATTTTTATCCCTGGGGGCAGGGGAGGAACACCCTGCAGAGCTGGTTTGAAGGGGCAGTTGGACTTGGTGGGGGGAAGTTGGAGAAAGTTGTTTAGTATAATGGCTCTGAGACCATATTTACAGAGACATAGGAAAATATTTGCAGAAATATACATATGTAACAGATTTATATCAATATACGTACATATGTAACACCTGTGTAACATATATGTAACACCTGCGTCCAAAAATACAAACTACCATTTTTTTGAGAATCCATTAGTGCGCATGCTCTAGGCTAGGCATTTTTATCTACATTAGCTTTAATCCTCAAATAGATACTGTCCCAATTTTTAGATGATAGAACTGAAGATTAAGGACAGAAATCTTTGATCCCAAAATCACATAGCAGGTGGCTGAGGTATAATTCCTCCCTCATCCAGACCATGTCTGTGGATCCCGTACGACGTGCCAGCCCTGAGCTGGGTTTGTCCCCAGGGTCCATCTTTTCCACTGTATGCAGTCTGGAGGTCTGTCAATTCCCGTGATCACTCTCTTTTTTCCTACATAGATAGGTTGTGATTAATTGATATGCTGTTGGCCCAGGTTAAAGGATTCCCCCTTCCTCTTAGTTTGATCAGGTCTTGGGTGGCTTCTTCTGGACAGCACAGGTCGCATGTCTCAAGTACATGAAGAAGGTAACTGAGCTATGAAAGCTTTGGGCACCAAAGAAGTGCTTGGGGAGGGTGGTGGGCCATACGGGCATCGTGCGGAGATCAGACTCGCAGCTTGATTGTTTGGTAAAATAGGTCCGCTTGCCCTGGCTGAATTTCAGGGTCAGTACATCTCCCTTCTTCCCTTGCTGCCCTCCCTGCATGCTGCCCACTTGGTGGAGAGAAGTCCTTCATCTCTGGAGCTGTCACCTTCTGGGACTGTGCACAGCCCACACGTGGCCATTTATCTCATCTCATCTGGTGTGGTTTAGGTCTCCCTAAATCAGGCTGCAATTCCATGGTGCTATGCTGGGGGAGGTGGGGGAGGAGCTGGGGACACGGCCACGTGACCCATGCGCTTGCTTTAACACTCTGCTGTCGTTATCTTGATATTCTTTGAAAAAGGTACCCTGCATTTTCGTTTAGCACTGGGCCCTGAAAATTCTGTAGCTGATTCTGGAAGGGGGGCGCCTTTGCCTGACAAACCTGTGTGTCCCCCATAGGGCCCAGCACCGTGCAAATTCACCCTGCATGTTGTGTGTGAAACCGTTCAACAGCGACAGGCCTGAGCTGCCGGTGTGGTCAGAGGGGGGTGGCCTGGGCAGGGCAAAGAGGCGTGGAGGTGTTACATTGGAAGGGACCTGGTTTCCGCCCGATGGCAGGGAAAAAATAATCCACTATTAGCTGAGATCTCAATCAGGAAGTCACTCTTCTCAACTAAGGGAAAGAGATCAAATAGTCCTCTCATTCCTATACCAGAGGCGAACACCAGAAACAAATACACAGAGCCAGTCATCTGGCCATAAAAGCTTGAAAACAGAGAGAAGCCATCCCCTGGGGTAATGAGTAATTAGCAGCAGGTATTTTACTGAAAGGATCGGAGAAATGCAAAGCTTCCCCAGCAAAGTGATTGATAGAGAACTGGCACTTAACACTGGACTCTGCATGAGCACACAGGCAATGACGATGAATGTTCTGCAAATCCCAAGGGTACCACATACCAGGTGACCAACCACCTGTGCGGTCAGGGGCTGACCAGGAAAATGGAAACCACGTCAGGTATTTGTAACAGAGGGAATGTAACGCAGGGAATTTGTAACAAACAGGGTTCAGCGAAGTAACTCACATTAGTCAGGGCTGGAAGCCACTCCTATCCGAATCTGGAGAAACAAAAGGAAGAGACCGTGTTCCTGGAGCCCAGCGCGATCTGGAATCAGGCTGTCCTGTTCAGCGAAAGCTAGAGCGATGGTGGAGCTGCTACTAGAGAAGACATCCCAGGCAGACGTGAAAGGAGAAATACTCTGGCTTCTTCCTTGTCCCCGCCCCCCAATCCCTCACCGGTGCCTCCCCCCATCGGCTGGCGCAGGAGTCTGGGAAATGCAGCTTGTTGGGTCATTCCTGTTGTGATACAGAGCAGGGAATGGATGTAGAACAGATCTGAGAGCAAATAGGACCACAGAACGGTGGGGGACATGGCACGCGGCGAGATGAAAGGAGCATCTCAAGGCCATGAGAAAGTCTGATAGGTTTAACAATAACAGTAACACCAGCCAGTTATTGATAACATCATGTGCCACGTGGTACTTGATTTCACTGAAGCTTTCATGACAACCCTGGGAGGTAGGTGGTCTTTTCCCCATTTTATGGATGAGAAAACTGAGGCTCAGACAGTAAATAACTTGCCCAAGGTCTCAGCCACTCAGTGATGGAGTTGGAGCTGGAGGCCAGGTTTGTACCACTCAAAGCTTTACTTCTCACTACCACAATGCACCCCTCACTTAGCTATTTCAGGGTCAAGTGCGGGGAGGATCGCAACATCAGAATCCCCTGCAAATCATTCAGAGTTTGTGGATACGATTGTATTCAAGCAACTGAGTCATAAAATGTCTAGAATTTTCACTTACGGATTGCTTCAGCAAATTTTTCTCCTTTTCAGGAAATTCTTTTGTTGGTCTCGTAGTCTCAAGGTCATGGCATCTCCAGGTACTATTTTGGTGAAGTTACCTAAGCTGGGCAGACCCCTCCTGAAAGTCTAATTGAGGTTCTGGTCCCCAAAGTGGGAACTTCTACACGAGAAAAATACCTTGAACAAATCTTATTTTGCATTGTTTCTTTTTTTTTCTTCTTAAATAGCAGTTCTAGTGGTTGTACAGTGGAATCTCATTATACTTTTAATTTGCATTTCCCTGGTAAATGATGGTGTGAGCATCTTTTCACGTGCTTATTGCCCATCTGTACATCTTCTGTGAGCTGCCTGTTCAAATCTTTTGCCCATTTTTTTCCCATTGGGCTGTATTATTGAGTAGTACAAGTTCTTTATATATTCTGGATGCATATTCTTTGTGAGATATATATATATTCATATATACATATTTATGAATCTTTTCTTTTAGTCTGTTGCCTGCCTATTCTTTTTATTAATAATGTCTTTTGAAGAGCAGAAGATTTAGTTTTGATGAAATCTACTTTATCTTGCTTTTTATGATTAGTGTTCTTTTCCTGTCCCATCTAAGAAATCTTAGCCTACCTCAAGGTCACAAAAGTTTTTTCTCTTTTCTCCTAGAAAATTTTATTATTTTAGTTTTTATGTCCAGGGCTGTGATCCATTTTTAGATTATTCTTTAGTGTATAGTGTGAACTCAGAGTCAAGATTCTTTTTTTTTTTTTTTTCTGTATGGATATCCACTTATTCCAGCACCATTTGCTGAGAAGACTCTTCTTCTCCCCATAGAATTAGCTTGGTATCTTTGTGAAAAAATCAATCGATCATTATTTGTAGATCTTTTTCAGGACTTCATGTATCTATTCTTACTCTAATACCACACTGTCTTGGTTATTATAATTTTCTGCTGTTAAGTTTATGCAGTGAATTTTTTATTAAATACTTTTTCAGTTTAATTATTTTATTTGGTTATTTTTCTATTTTCTATTTTTCTTCTAATTCTGTTCATGTTTTCTTTAAGTCCTTGAAACCATTCGATATGGTTGTTTTTAAATTGTTTTCTGCTAATTCTATCCTCTAGACCACTCATTGGCCTATTTCTATTGGCTCATTTTTTTCTTCTAGTATTGGTGACTTCTTTCTTTCTTTTTTTCTTTCTTTGCTTCTTCGTTTGTCTCGTAATATTTGGTTGGATGCTGGACATGCGATTATTATGTAGTTGAGTATGTGCATTTTGTTCTCTTTAAAAGTGTTGTGTTTTATTTTCCAGACAGTTAATTTACTTGGAGAAATAGCTCATTTCAAGACTTGTTTTAAAATTTGTTAGAATGTGTCTGGAATAGTCTTTAGTTTAGGACTTCCTTAGCTCTATTCCTAAGGCATGGCTTTTGGGGATCTCTAAGATGCTTTCAATGCTGAAGGTATTTTCTCCAGTCTGGTTAGATGGCACTTGCACATCCCCAAATCCCTTAGTTTTTCTTACCCTGACGGTTGTTCTTTGCCTGGTTTTGTGGAGTCTTGTTCTGTGCATAAACAATTTAGAATTCAAAGACTCAGGAAGTCTCCATGAAGATTTCCGGAAACTTTCTCTGCATGTTCTCTCTTCTTTAGAATTCTGCTCCACAAATTCCAGTTATCTTAACCTCTCTGAATGCCGATTGTTGTCTCGACTCAGCAAGTCCATTACAGTCTGCTTGGGCTCCCCATCTCTGTGCCACAGTATAGAAAGTGTCCCCCCTCCCCGCCTCCTCTAGGCAGGAAGTCGATTTTGTGAAAGCACTTATCATTTTCCTTTCCCTTCTCTCTGGGACCACAGTCCTATACTGCCTGCCTATTTTTCAATGTCAGAAAACAATTGTTCCAATCCAATTTTCTAACTGGTTATGAAGGGAAAAGGCTGGTGTTTCCATCAAAGCCATAGGTGGAAATTTCCTCTTTATGAAAACAACTGTATAATATTCCATTCTGTGTTGTATCATAATTTGTTTAACCAGTTTCCTATTGATAGACATTTATGTAGTTTCCAATATTCCTTTTATAAGCAATGTTGTAGTGCGAGTCATCATGCCTAATTAGTTTCATACGCATCTGAGTATATCTAGAGAATAAATTCCTAAAAGTGTCAATGAGGAGTCAACTGGGATGTCCATTATACACACACACACACACATACACACATATATTTATTTGTATTTGTAGTCTAGTAAACATTTTCACAGTACTCTCATAGAATTTTTTCATTTTTTAATTTAAATTCAATTAATTAACAAATAGAGTATCATTAGTTTCAGAGGTAGGGCTCAGTGGTTCACCAGTCTTATGTAACACCCAGTGCTCATTATATTATGTGCCTCCTTAATGTCCATCTTCCAGTTACCCCAGCCCCCCACCCGCCTCCCCTCCAGCAACCGTCAGTTTATTTCCTATGATCGAGAGCCTCTTATGGCTTGTCTCCCTCTCTGATTTCGTCTTGTTTTATTTTTTCCTCCCTTCCCCTATGCTCCTCTGTTTTGTTTCTTAAATTCCACATTCTCATGGAATTTTCTATTTATTTTCTCACCAACAATGTAAAAGCATGCCTTTTTCCTACTTTTGACAATTTCTCGATCTTTCCATATTTGGTGAGTAATCTTCATTTCCCTTGTTATGCCTCAGGGTGCCCACTTTTTATAAAGAACCATCAGTTCTTTTCTGTGAAATATCCATTCATAACTTTTACACTACTTTCTGTAATTAAAAAAAATCTTACAAGGAAAGCAGAAATAAATACATAAGGAAATGAGAAGGTTGGATCAGCTCTTTTAGGTCCAACATGCTTTAAAATTTTAAAGCAAAACCAGTGCAGTGCAAGTAAAGTCAACAAAGAGAAAAAATAAACTCTAAAAGACACAAATGGATTTTGACATTTGGAGCAGAGAGTGGAATCAAGGAAGTCGAAGTATAACAAAGGTAAGTGTAAGATTCGGTGTTTGGATTAATCTGCGTGCAACCACCTAATGAGAGACCAAGGGAGTGTGCCTTATTGACATGTGCGAAACAGACCCAGCTGGCTGAAAGAAAGTCCAGTATAAGCCCAAAGTCTGGGAGGAAATGCTGCTCCAATTTCTAACTGTGAGGATAGAAATGCCTTTGCTGAGAGGGGGGAGGATTTCCCTGCTCTGGGCTGGTACAAACTTACCGATGGTTTCTACCCTTGGCTTTTGGAACTATGAAAATAAGTGGAAGCCTGTTCGGAGATGAGAGACCTAGTTGCTGAAGGGACTTGAAACCAGGTCATGTTGAGAAGGGATGGCAGGAGCTAGGGATGTCTGAGAGGCAGATGAAAAGGCTCAGGGGTTCCACGGATCAGTTCCTCAGATGAAGAAAGACCTATCCTGTGGAAGAGAAAGCCAATGGGCTCTGCTTGTTTCAAAGAGGGGAGATCAAAGGTCTACGAGGAGATTAAGCAGGAAGATAAGTTTCAGCTCACCTTAGGTAAGGGCTTCCCAACAGAACTGTCCAAACATGATAAACGCTTCCCCAGACAGTGGTGAGTTCTCTGTCATCAGAAGTATTCTACCGCGTGTCCCATCTCCTCCGCTGGGAAGGAACTCAAGTATCTTGTGGGTGGTTGGAGTAGATGACCTCCAAGACTGTTGTACTTCTGGTATTCTCTGATTTTTACATCCTTTCTACAGCTGAAAAAAATCAGGCTCCAACAGAATGACTTGCCATGGACTAAATGACTGAAAAGTGTTAAAGCCCGGTCCAAACACCATGTTTTGAAAATCATCATGGAGTTCGAGCTAATCCATCTCCATCTATGTAACCTCAGACAAGGTTAAGAAAGACATCCCTGGAAAGTTGGCAGTGAGGGAAGGCATTATGGCAGCATGGACATGCCTGGAACCGAAATTCAGGAGGACTGAGCTCTAATTCTGGTTTGGCCATCCTCATTGTGCAAACCATTTCATCTTTCTCAGTCTTCGTTCCCTTATTATTTTTTAAATTGATTTTTAATTTATTTTTTTAAAGATTTATTTATTTATTTATTTGACAGAGATAGAGACAGCCAGCGAGAGAGGGAACACAGGCAGGGGGAGTGGGAGAGGAAGAAGCAGGCTCCCAGCAGAGGAGCCTGACGTGGGGCTCGATCCCAGGACTCTGGGATCACACCCTGATCCGAAGTCAGACATTTAACGACTGAGCCACCCAGGCGCCCCAGTCTTAGTTCCCTTATATACCAAACATTGACGAGCTCAGGTTGCACCATCTCTGCTCAACCAACCCAGAGGAACTTCTTCTTCCTTAAAACTGTAGGACTTGTCATTTGTATCGAGTACTATCTCCTCTTTGTGGTTCTCTCACACGTGTGTGTGCTCTGTGCTGACAAGGGCCATGCCTTGTCCTTGCTTGCTTGCCGGCATCTCCCGGCACTGTTCCTGGCCATTAGCAGGTGCACCCTAAAAATCGTGTTTTCTAACCTCCCCTCGACCTCAGTTCCTCGGGCCTGGGGCAGCTCTGTGAGCAAATGAATAGGATCTCCCTTTACACATGTTAGGAGAAGGTAATAAATCAATAAAGGTGTTCAGCAAGATAAAAAGAAGATCAGGGCATCTGCTCTGCCCAGGTGGTTGAAATCAGCATGTTTCCTGAGGAAGTTTTGCCCAGTCACCTCAAAAGTGTTCTGCTGTTTTAACTGTTAGAAGGAGTTTAATGATAAAAATATGTCCTGGACACGAGTCTCTGTCAGATATGGAGCTCAGCCAATTACCCTGTTTCCAGCCTTGACTGTAAGATGCTGGTAGATTTGGGATACCAGAAATGACGATGAGTGTCACAATAGGGAAGATTGGACACTTTTGCTCTGACCAAGGTAGCTAGCCTGTGGCCTCAGGGTTTTCTCCTCTGCGGGAAGATAACACCGTATCCCCATGTCATCTACTGGGGACCTGAGCATCGAGAAGCTTCAGGGAAAGGGCTGGTCACCTGGCAGGGCAAGTCTGGCTGACTTGCTTGTTACCTGCCGCTTCGAAACAACTCAGCTGGGGTGGGGCAGTGGAAAGGCGAGGCGGGATGAGATGAGGAGGCTTTGGTAGATTAAAAAATCATCATTGCTCCTTGACTTCTAAATAACCTCTTTTCTGGTGCTCTGGTTCTGCTCCTGCCATGATACAGTGAGATGGATCAGTGAGATCCTTCTCCTGGTTAAAACCTTCCAGTGTTTAAAGATTATCACACTTAGAGAAACATCCAGGCTTCTTACTAGGGCCTTCAAGACTTTCCATGATGGCACCCTGGCTGTTACCTCTGACCTCATCTTCTACCATGCCTTCCCCTCATGACCTCACTCCACCCTCACTTTTTTGCCTTTTTTTTTTTTGTTATTCATACACATAAGACTGTGCTTGTCTTAGTCTCCTCACTTGTGCTATACTCTGGAATGATCTGTTCTCAGATCTCAACATGGCTGCTCCCTCGTAGGGAGTCATGCCTTTGGGTGTGGCCTCATCAGAGAGGCCTGCCCTATGCACCTGCTCCGAAGGCCACTCCAGTCCCCTCTCTTGTCATTCTATTTCATGCTCTTAATAGCACACATCATTCTTGAGTTTATTTCTTTAAACTCAATAATAGATAAACTCAATAAATAAAGTGCATTTTCTGTTTTCACCTTTAGGATAAGCTGGGCAGAAACAGGGCCTTGCTTGTCTCATTCACCACTGAATCTCTGGTGCCCAGAGCAGGGCCTGGCACATGGCAGGACCTCAGGAAACGATAGCTATTGATATTATCTCCACCACCTGTTTTCTCCTCACTGCCTGATTTCTTTTGGCCTAGACTGTACTGGTCAGTGCTCACTTCCATAGCTAGGAGTCCTAGTTCCTTCCAGAAGGTGTGCTCAGTTCTTTCTCATCCTCCTCCCCGCAGGCCCCCTGGGGGCTGCCCACACTATTCATGAGCATCTGCACATGGGCCTGCAAAGACGTGTGTGGACCAGCTTCATTTTTCATGCCTGGTGGGATCTTGGCTTCACCCATTTCTATGCAAGGGTGTTCTTCACCTTTCTTTTCCGGGGCCTTGCCCCCTTGGAGCCTTCCCCACTGCCAAAGAAGTCTCCTTTTGGTGTGAAAATAAGTGGCCGGCATCAGAGCAGAGCCTTCCAGGCTATGACAGAAGCTAAGCACATTCAAACAAGCACCCTAACTGGAGAACGTGCACCCCCTTAGTGAGCAGGGGGTTAATGCTGTCTTCCCTGTCAGGAACCTAGTAGTAAAATTACCTAGTACTCTGTTGTCCCACGTAGAGAACTTTCCAGATAACTGGTTTTGTCCAAGCCCTAATTCTTAAAATACACTTTTGGTAGAATTCCTTCGAAATGCATCATCGATGTTATTTTTCTCATTAAGAAGAACCCTCAGAACACAGTGTTTGGCTTCCAGGCTTGGGGTTTGTATTTTGAACATAAGTGATTTGTGAGCTATGACACAGGGAACGCAGTATGATCACAGGGCCCAACGGTCCCAGGCTGTAAAGTTGTGGAGATCCTTGAGTCTAAAACAGACTTTACTTTTCAGAACAGTTTCAGGTTCCCAGCAAAATTGAATGGAAGATACAGAGATTTCCCATATACCTCCTGCTCCCCCGTGGGCACACCCTCTCCCATTATCAACACCCCCCGCCAGACTGGCATATTTATGACAATTGATGAACCGATACTGACACATCATCATCACCCAGAGCCCGGAGTTTACATTAGGGCTCACTTTTGGTGTCGGGCATCCTATGGGTTTGGACAAATGTATAGTGCCATCTATCCACCAGTATACCATCATACAGAGTAGTTTCACTGCCCTAAAAATCCTCTGTTCTCTGCCTATTTGTCTCTCCCTCCCCCCAGTCCCTGGCAACCACTGATTTCCTTACTGTTTCCATAGTTTTGTCTTTTCTAGAATGTCATATAGTTGGAATTGCACAGTATATAACCTTTTCAGATTGGCTTCCTTTACTTAGTAATATGCATTTAAGTTCCTCCATGGCTCTTCATGGTTCAATAGCTCATTTCTTTTTAGCAAAGAAGAATACTCCATCGTCTGGAGGTACCACATTTCATCCATTTATTCACTGAAGAACCTATTGGCTGCTTTCAGTGTTTGGCAATTCTGAATAAAGCTGCTGTACATATCCATGTTCAGGTCTTTGTGTGGACATAAGTTTTCAATTCATTCGGATAAGTACAAAGGAGCACAATTGCTGAATCATATGGGAAGAGTGTGTTTAGTTTTGTAAGAAGCCACCAAACTTCTTCCAAGGTGGCTGTGCCATCTGCATCCCCACCCGCAGTGTGGGGAGTTCCGGGTGCTCCACAGCTCAGCAGAATTTGGTGTTGTCAGGGTTCCAGATTTGGGCCCTGTTCACAGGTGTTCCTTAGTCGCTCAACCCTCCCTGTAGAAGGTACCTATGAAAAGAGGTAACCACTTCTCTTGATGTCTCACATAGAGTTCAGGGATTAAGACATTGATGCAAGCAAATGTGAGTATAGATTCTTCTTTTCCCCCTCTTTTACACAAAAGGTAATTTTCTGTCATTTTTTTTCATTTCAGAATGTATCTCAGTGATCTTTCTATTCCTGTTCAGAGACACCTTGCTTATTTGCTTGTCTGTGTATAGCTACATAGTATCCCCTGGATGGCAGATCAAATATATAAATATGAATATATATATGAATATATATATGAACATGGCATGGGAAGGCTCTCCCCGTTGGCCTCATCCATGGTAAGCATCTCTCTTGGCAGGCAGCCTGCCAGAGTGGAAGGCTGGCCGTAGCCCCTAGAGAACCATTAGAGTAAATAGGACTAGGACCAGCCTTGGGGATGATGTCCGTGCTCGGGGAAGCAGCCATGAGACATCACGAGTGGCTGGAGACTCATGCTTTGAAGGCCAGAAAAGGACTTGCCTTTGCGGAGGGAGGGAAGCCCTGTCCTTCATGAGTTTTGAATCCATGGGTGCACCTGCTGCCCATAGGCTTATAGGCAGCAGTGGGCCTTGCTCAGAGCAGTGGCTCACCCATACATGTCCATTCTGCAGCCCTAAGAAGTGTCTTGTGCTTGGGGAGAAATGTGGACCGGTAGACCCGAGGTCTAGGTGGTGGTGGGGTGGTTTATGGTCAAACCTCTGAATGCTAAAGTCTTCTTCTTATTGGATGTAGGACCGAATCTGGAATTCTCTCATTCTTTGCTCGTCTTTGAGGGCAGAGGTGGCCGTATTTAATCTGCAACTGAACTCATGAATGCATTGTCAGTCATTCACATCCTTCTGATTGGTTGGTGGTGGCGGGTGGACCAAAGGGGAATCCTGGTCAGGGTAGAGGGGTCTTGCCAAGGAGACATCTGGGCACC
Organism: Ursus maritimus; assembly: GCF_017311325.1. Classification (NCBI taxonomy): domain Eukaryota; kingdom Metazoa; phylum Chordata; class Mammalia; order Carnivora; family Ursidae; genus Ursus; species Ursus maritimus. Next base: position 13,387,050 of record NW_024426885.1, on the reverse strand, counting down.
TCTCTTCCCTTATCTTAGAGTACTCTGTAGTGATGAAGCTGGGAAATTGAGCAGGAAAGCTCTGCAAATCTGTTCTTTTCCTGTAGATTGAGTATGTGCCTGTGCGTAGTGACAGTTGGGTGGAGGAGAACACAGCTTCTCGGATTCTAACCACAAGCATACAATGGGTACCATTACCTTCATGTCGCCTTGTATCCCCAATGATTTATTTTAAGGTCTTCTATAAAAGCAAGACATTGCTTAATTGTCTCGCTATAAAATATGTAAAGTATTACACTATTGGGGCTCATTAGCTAAAGCAGAGCTGCTGTTTAGTAATCCATAAGGTGATACTTGTTAATGAACGCGGCAAATGATTCTCCTAACTACCTAAAGAGTAATAATAGATATGTCAGCTCGAACAAACAAGTCCCCGGTCCCCAGGGGGTGTGGAGACACTGGATCATAATTAGACAGAGGGGCAGAACATTTTTTTGCAGATCTGGCTCTCTGTGTGCTTTCCCACCCCATCGTCCCTTCTGGGTGTGCCGAGGGGGACTGCCCCTTCCGTCCACATCCTGCTTCAGGTGAAGGGTGTTTCCCTGCTCACAGTGGAGGTCGCCACCAGATATTCCTGAGTTCCAACCTCCCAAATGTGGGGGGTTGGGATCCTCTGGGCAGCGTGGTGTTTTCAGTGGCTCTCAATCCCCTGAGAAATGGAAGCTGAAACTCATTATTGTTACTATTATCCATTCAATGGCTCTGAAGTCTGAAATAAAACAGGGGGTAGATGTGGGGGTGGGGGAGTATGCGTGGACACTGGTGTGTAAGCCATTTGGTCCTCGGAAAATAATATGGCGGCTCCTTGAAAATGACACATGGAATTACCATATGGTCCAGCAACTCCACTTCTGGGCGTATACCCCCAAAGGACTGCATGTCCATCCGTGGATAAATGGATAAACCAAAGGTGGTATGTCCATCCACGAGAATATTATTCAGCCTTAGAAGGGAATGACGTTCTGGTACATGCTCCCTTACGCATGGACCTTGAAGACATCATGCTAAGTGAAATAAGCCAGACACAAAAAGACAAACACTGTACAATTCCACTTATATTAGATAACATAGAAGAGTCAAATGCACAGAAAGTAGAGGTCGTGAGGGGCTGGGGGGAGGAGGAGTTCGTGTTTAATGGGTGCCGAGTTCCAGTCTAGGGTGACAAGAAGTGCCGGAGATGGAGGATGGTGATGGTGGCACAACTCTGTGAATGTACTGAGTGCTACTGGGTTGTACACCTGGAATGGACAAACGCACAACATCTTGTGCAGATTTTGCACAAGAGAATGAAAAGCTGGGGCGCCTGGGTGGCACAGCGGTTAAGCGTCTGCCTTCGGCTCAGGGCGTGATCCCGGTGTCATGGGATCGAGCCCCACATCAGGCTCCTCCACTATGAGCCTGCTTCTTCCTCTCCCCTGCTTGTGTTCCCTCTCTCGCTGGCTGTCTCTATCTCTGTCGAATAAATAAATTAAATCTTAAAAAAAAAAAGAGAATGAAAAGCCACTGGGTCCTAATTTAGGTCCAACTGGTACCCTGTGGTCAGATGTGGCTAGAAGCAAGGCCCACACTGTGCCCTGACCCTGGGGCTAGGAGGAAGTGGAGCGTGGGCAGCTCAAAGCCGTGGACAAGCATTGCGTTACTTCGTGGGCGGTGAGCTAGGCCAGACCCGGAAAGCTGGGGCTGAAGGCAACCAGCAGTGGTTCCTGGTTCAAGGTTGTGGCCTTCCATCGTTGCAGACATGCTGTCTCTGTTCTTTGCATTAGCTTTGGTACTGTCACTGGACCCCTTGGCCACACTGGGAGACTCCAAACGAGTGATATTCCCTCTCCCCATTTATTTCCCCCTTGTGTTGGGGGAGGGGGCTTGTGGGAGGATCTCAGAGGCCCCTGAACCCTGACATTCTAGGAAGCCAGGGACCCCCCCGCCCCCAGAGGCCGTGGAGAACTGAAAGATGCCTACACCCCGGGCCAGTCTTACGCAGAGCCTTGGAGGTCCTTGAGGTTGAGGACAAAGAGGGAGGCATCTGGGGCTCCCGTCCAGGCTGGGGAGCTGGGCCAAGACAAAACTGTCTCTTGGCTGCTTATTTTGCAGTTTCCACATGAAAACGGTTAAGAGCCAGGACTCAGGAGACTGATTGTGTTCGCATCCTGACTGCTTCCACTTACTGTGGATTTCGGCCTATTAATGTCTTCCAAGCATCAGATTCCTTATCTAAAATGATGGGACTCGCCTCATCGGGTGCTCGTGAGAATGAAATGAGAATGAGTCAAACGCTTAGCACGGGTCTGAAGCATTGCAAATACTTGTAAATAGCACCCTTGTAATTAACAGAAGGCGGAAGAGAGTGCCTTGCATTCCTGCGGATCTTGCGCTGTAATCTGGGTCAGCCCCTGCAAAGTCTCATGCTGGTCTTAACAACTCATGAGCTCAGAGGGCATAAAGTAGGAATCTATGAATTCACGCTCACGATATAAAAATAAATACATAAATAAACGAATAAACACAACCAACGGGGAGAAGCTTTTCATTATAGTAGCTTTCAAAGAATAGAAGTAGGAAGAATGCTGGAATCGAAAATTAATATTTGGCACCTACTGTAGTTATGCTTGTTTCGGGCAAGGGTCGTGAAGGGTTGCTAAAGGTATTGGTTAAAATTATGATGAGACACAGGGTATGCACGTAGTTTCAAAGTCTCTCTCCACAAGGTACTCAGTAATCACAGATGGGAAAGTGGTAATTCTGGAGGGGAGAAAGCTGGCAGATATCACAGATACCAGGAAAAAAAAAGTAGGAGCATTGTTTGATGACACAGTTTCTCTTACCATTTATCTTGTTTAATTAATGTATCCTGCAAGTCCACCCTGGGCGGTAGGTACTATTTCCCCCATTTTACAGATGAGAAAACGGAGGCTCAGCGACATTTAGTAACTTGCTCAAGTCACGGGGCTTGTAAATGGCCGCGGTGAGATTTGATCATAGTTTCTCTCTTGCACTGCCATGTTTAAACACAAATACTTAGTGAGTGTTAGGTGCTGAGGACCGTGTACATAATGCTTTACTGGATTCTCACCGCAGCTCTGAAGGAGGCACCATAATCCTGGGTTTAAGGATGGCTAAAGGTGGTTAAGCACGGCTAAAGGTGGGGCTCACGGACGACGACCAAGAGAACAGGGTATCACCTCAGGTCCTCCGGAGGCCCAAGTGTGTCTCTCACTCCGCCGCATGCTTGCAGTCAGTCTGGGTCCCGGCTGGGAGCCCTCCGCGGAGTCCTGGGATCCCGGCCCACCCCAGGCCCCTCCTCCTCGTGAGACAACTATCTATCAGTCACAACCACAGGCTCCGTCTTGCAAATCTGGGGAGCCAAGGGCTGGTTCTGCGGCAGCGTGCTCTGTCATTGATAGGAAGCCACACTGGTCATTGTGGCCAGGAAATCCCAAGGCTCCTGGGGGAAATCCTAGAGCGTGCCCGCCTCTGCCAGGCCCTGGACCCACCCTCAGTGGCCGTGGGCTGGGGTGGGGCTCCTCTCCCCCAGGTGCCTTTGCTCTGTGGTCCTGGGACTTGGCCCCGGGGCCTCGTCAAGAGTCTGCAGGATTGACCCATAGCCTCTAGGCCTGCTTGCCTCCGTGAGGGGCAGCCGTGGAGAGCTTTGCTCACAATTTTGGCAAGGCAGCTTGATCATGAGTTAGGTATAAAAATATTCAGGGGGAGACAATGACTCATAATTGGGGAATTTGAGGGGACACACACGATGTCGTGTGGTTTCGGCACAAAAGCTGAGGGCCCGCCGTGGTATGAAAGAACTGGGTCCACAGAGGGAACCCCTGGGGAGGGACCGTGGATTCCTGCAAGCAAGCTGGAGGTGCCGCTTTGGTAAGTCCTTAGATTAAAAATATGTCTGACGTCCCTAGATGCGGGTCTTGGAATGTACAAATTCATCAGTTTCCAGAACAGAATCCTGGGCTGTTAGTGCTGGCTGGAGCCACAGATCACGGAGTTCAGTGCTGAAGACTTAGCCAAGGCAACTGAGGCAGAGAGAGACCCACCAGTCCTGACTCCCGGCCCCGGGCTTCTTCTCACCAAGTCCTTTCTGCCTGGCCTCCCCTCGGAAGCCTTCTCAGGGCTGGCCGGCCTGCATTCCCCAAGCTGTTTGGCATTAGAATTCCCCTAGGCCAGTGGTTCTTCAATTTTCGTAACCCACGGTGAGAAATATATTTTACATTGTGACCCAGTACACGCACACACGTGTGCACGTGCACGCACACACATACACACACACGCTGGGTCAGCAGTAGTCAGGGGCCCAACAGGGAAAAGAATTCTTCCAAATGGTTCAGCTAAAGAGGCATTAGGAAGGGGCTGCTTGCAGGGGTGTGGGCTGGGTTCTGAAAATAGACATTGGCCGTTGAGGCACGCGGACACTAGCAACAGTGGGAGCCTTTCCCACCCCCAGGACTGAAGGGGCAGGAGGAGGAATAGCGTTCCCAGAGCTCAGCCGGAGCCGGGAAGGAGGATCCTGGCAGGAGCTGTGGTCCTGGGAATTGTAGCCTTTATTGGAGGCGTTGTGCGCGGCAGGGTTTGTGCTGGAGCCAGGAGAGAGAGGGAGGAAACACCCAACCTCTCGCCCCTCCAGCCTTATGATCTCAGACAGGGCTACCCACGGGCCCAACCCAATAAGCAAAAAAAGCCACGGAGGTACATTGGAAGGGGTCAGGCTGCCGGGGCCCAGAGCAAAGCAGGAAGGGTGTAAAATGGACAGGAAGCAGCTCGTGCACCCACAGACACCAGTAGCCCACGTGGCACCTTTGGGAGTGTGAAGGAGAGGTGCCCTCGGGGTAGACGCAGCCCGGTCGGCACCCAGCCTGGCACACAGGAGGGCAGCCTTGTGCACACTGGAGAAGGGTGCCCTTTCCTCCCAGGGGTGCCTCTTGTGTCAGAAGGCGGGGCTGGGGCGTGAAGGCCACCTGCCAACCATCGCCTGTGGTCATGCACACACAGGTGGGCAAGGGAAATAAAGTGTCCGAAAAGCATACTTACCTTGCTGCTTGCATTGCACTGATCTAACTTATTCCCATGCCCTGCCATGCCGTGCCATTCTGTTCCATTCCGTTCCAGAAGGTGGGTCATGGAAGTTCCGGAGCCCAATAACCAGGTGTGGCCTTGATTTCAGGCCACAGGATGGACTTCAGTTTGGCACTTCTCAGCCCGAGGGCCAGACTTCTCGGGAGAACCTAGGCTGCCTGCAGAGGTGGCAGGGTGTGTGGCCTGGGTGGCATTTCTGTGGCTTTGGTCTTAGAAGGATTCGAGTTCCATCTTGCCATCTTCATGTATGAAGCCAACCTTTTTAACCTTTACTGTCCTCTTCTGTACAATGGGCGTGATGATGACCCACCTCTTAGGTTTATGTGAGCATTGAATGAAATGAGATGAGTAACACTTACGGTACATGAACATGCTCAAAAAATATCCCAGCAGGTGTTATTATTGTGATTATGGTTCCTAGGAACTCTTATTCTTTGCACGGAGTCACTGCCCCGGCCCCCCACTGCCCCTGGGGAAGGGCAGGCAGAGGTGTGTTTCTGGGGCAGATGCTGATAACTCAGGGGTTGCCTGGTCTGGATAGAGAGTTGCCTACCAGCTGCGGCTTTTCTAAACTGGGAACGAAATCTCCAAGGATCAGCTTCTAGGTGCCATGGGACCCTGGGAAGACGGGCGAGGCCCCATATAGCCACCGGACACATACATCGTCCTTCTGTTTACCCAGGATCTGGGCTGAAAAGTCCGAAAACTCAAGGTTTTTTCCTGCCCTTTGCTTTTATGAGGGAGAGAGACACATAGGTAAAGCAGCTGAGGGCAGGGATTCGTGCAGGAGAGCAATTTCCTGGGCACGCCTTAGCGCGAGTGGACTCAACTCCGCGTCGCAGCCCCTCTGCACGGAGGATGCACCCTTAAGAGAGGACAATATACCACCTTTTCCCTACACTTTGCTTGGCTTTTCAGGTCTCATTTGAGGACTCCTCTTCCAGGAAGCCTTCTAGTACCTTTCCGGCTGGGCTAGTCCGTCCCGGCCCCTGGGCTCCCTGGCTAGCCACGCTCATCTCCCTCAGAGACGGCCCTCCCACAACTTTATGGAAACTCCCCTTATGCTCATGAGACCCCTGGATGAGACTGTGGCCTACTTGGGGGGCAGAGGCTGCCTGATTCATCTTCGTGACCCCAGTGCCAAGCAGGGAACTTTGCCCGTGGCAAGCGTTCACTCCGCGCTTGGTGGAATGAATGGAGTGAAAAATGGTCAAATAAAGAGCTTTTGAACTTCATGTCGTTTTCCCCATTCGCTGTGTGCGGACTACATTTGGGGGAGGCTACCTCATTAAATTAAAACCAAATGCAAACCCAGATCGCATCCCTCCTGCCCAAAAGTGGTGTTTTGTGTAAGTAGGACATCAGTCAAAATAACTATGGAGATGAAAAAAATCAGGGCTGTTCTTTTTCATGCTTAGCATCCTAGCTTAGGGTTTGTGGGTTCTTCCTTTTACTGTGACTCCCAGGCCACTGGGATTCCCTCCCTGGCTCACTCCCCTCCCGGATAAAAATAGTTTTGTTCTCATCACCAAAGCCATATATACTTATCAGAAGAAAATCAGACCATACAGAGAAAAAAAAAAATAGGGAAGAAAGTAAAAGCTACCTATAAGCCTGCTCCTGAGAGAGAACCCCTACCCTTAGATTTGAGTATGTTCTTCCAGACTTTTCTTAGAGTTTGTAAACACATATACACATTTGAAAATAAATGCCATCATCACTTACACAGTTACACTTTGTGACATGCTTCTGTCAATTAACATCACACTGTGACAGGTTTCCGTGTCGATACGTACAATCCTGAGTCGTGGCATCATTTTTAAAGGACCCTTTATGTTCTATTCATTGCATGGCTTTACCATTCAGTCCCTCATGATTGGACACATAGGTTGTTTCCCTTTCCTTTGTTACTGGGAGCAACACTTGCTTTGGACACAACCAAGGTCAGGTACCCCTAAACCTGGACGGAGAATGATATTTTGTGTCCTACGGGAGGCTTGGCAGTAGGGTGGGCTGTTTGTTCCTCCGCTAGATACGCTAATTAGCGTGTAGACAGCCTCAGAAAGAGTGTTTTCTCTTCTGCCAAGATGACAGGCAACTTTACGAGAAGGAAGAAGAAGCCCTTTGGAGGGAGGCTGGGTGTTTTTTCAAGTTGCCGAGGGAAATACCCGCGGCCCTCTGTAGCTCCGCGAGTTCAGGGAGGAGACTATTTTCCCAACGGCCGTCACGCCCGTCTTAGGGGCTGAAGCCTTCCCTCCACCAGTACACAGATGCGTGTTTTACTCTCCGGCATGACAACCTACTAGGGAAATACAGACAGAAAGCCCCAGAGAGCTCAATAAAACGACATAAACATGCCTATGTCTAGAAGGTGAGAATTAAGACCAATACCCCAAAATCTTCTATCAGCTTCCCTTCTTTTCATGGCCAAACGTTTTATTCCAACAGCGCGTAATCAAATGCAGAAGCGTGCACCGTGATAAAAAGGCACTGAAATTTGTGAGCTCCCAGAAAAATCCTGGTGATATAACTTGATTGTGTTGACAAATTAACCTAATGAGAATAGTTTCCCACTCCGAATTCATTAAGCAAAAATGTGCAAAGTAGGTATTTGCAGCCCGTTAACCCTTAATTGGCTCAACACTGAAAACACTTAATTGTGACATGTGTCACCCAAATCCCTAATGTAGTTAATCGCCGTTAGACTTACAAAATTATACATTTTAAATGATGATCTTTAATTAAAAATTATTTGGGATTATCTTTAGCCCATACTTGAAACTGAGCAGCTCTGGGACACTTGAGGAAATGGTGGCAGGGAAATCGTTTAGGGAGTGTCGCTTTGTGCACATCATCAAATTTCTACGTACAGGAAATGTGGAAGAAAGGCATGGGAAGTTTTGAAACAAGCTTCAGATATTTCAAGGTGGTATGACAGCAAGTGCTGGACCAAAAGAGGGGAGAGGAGAGCTCCAGCATTGCTGTGTGATCTTGGAAAAATCACTTGTCCTCTCTGGGACCTACATTGGTGATGAGTACGATGTGAGGGACTTGATTCGGTTGGATCTGGAAAAGTCTGGTGCACACAGGACGGAGATGCAAGTAAGTGTTTTAACATACCCATGGGGTCAAACAAAAATCAGGGCACGACTGATAAGCTTCTCACTCAAAGGGCCAGTGAGCAAATGGGCCAAGACTCTAAAATGTGCCATGGAAACAAACGAATGGGACCAACAAAAAAGGCGGGGCTCTTGACACATCTGCTTCCAGAACACTTGCTGACACAGACATCTAATTGCCTTCCTCCTTCCTTGATGGTCCCAGTAGGTGGGGAGAAAACTTTTCATCCTAACAAACCCTACGTTGCAAAGAAAATACTTTTCCTGAGTTAAAAAAAAAAAACAAAAACAATTACATTCTGAGTTGCGCTAACCTTCTTTACACCTTCTATATCCCGTGCCAGCCATTTCGGTGAGCAAATACAAATTATAGTAGCATCTTTTGGCTCCCTGGTGACCCGTCATCATGTACACAATTTTAATGATCTATATTCTGAGGTGGTTGAACAGTGGTCTCCCCCAAGAGACCTGGAAGTCTCTGAGGCGTGTGTTCACAAAACACAGCTGGTGGCAGGACTTGAAACCTCCGTGGGGTGAACGTGGAGCAGGTGGGGGAAGGGAGGAGGCTGACACGATGACCATGTCTACACAGACTTGTGCGGCCACTTCAGCAACATGGCGGCCTCTGACATGAATCCCAATAAAAGGCTGATGTTGGGAAAAGGGTGAGTATGACGGGCTGGAGTGGGGCTAAAATGCCAGAAATCTCCATCCAGGGGGACTTGGGCACTCCTTTGCTGTTGTTATAATTATAGAACAGGAGCAAAGACTGCCGGGTTCTCTGGGCGAGGCTCATCCCAGTGGTAGTGTGGCCAGATGGTAGGTCAACTGAACTTGACCCAACGGTTACTGAGTGTCTCTTGTGTTCAGGGCTCTGTGCTGGGTCCTATGGGCCCATGCTGGAAGCAATGGAGCCCCCACCCACTTCCTCCTCCTTTCACCCCTCCCTCCCAAGCCAACAGACTCAGTGTACACAGAGCAGAGCTGCTCACTACTAGCTCCGGACTTGTGGCGGACCCACTCTCCCTGGGGCTCTTGGCTCGTGGACCTCTACTGTCTGAGCTTGGCTTTTTCCCGAATTGCTATTCTTTTTTTTTTTTTTTTTTTTAAGATTTTACTTATTTATTTGACACAGAGACAGCCAGTGAGAGAGACAGCCAGTGAGAGTGAGACAAGCAGGGGGAGTGGGAGAGGAAGAAGCAGGCTCCCAGTGGAGGAGCCTGATGTGGGGCTCGATTCCAGAACGCTGGGGTCACGCCCTGAGCCGACGGCAGACACTTAACAACTGAGCCACCCAGGCGCCCCCCGAATTGCTATTCTTGTCAATGGGGTGGACTCCATGGCTCTTGGGCTCCCTAGGCCGGGACCAGACTGTTTCCCTAAACTTCCCTCTAGCTGGGGCAAGCAAGGTGGCTGTGGGTGAGAGGCCCCCACCCCCACCCCCACAGGGTTTCCCTGACACTGGGTCCCTCTCCCTTCCCAATGACGGGAGGAGATGGTACACCATGAGGTATCAGGAGGGGGACACAAAGCATGGCCTCTGACCTCATGGGCTTCCAGGCTGGTGGGGGAGTCCTCATGATGCCCACCAGCCACAGGGGGGCATGGGTCCCATAAGGAGTCATGCTGAAGAAAGTCAGAGGGGAGTCTTTGACAAAAATCAGTGTACGCTTCACCCTCACCCCCCCCCCCAATAAAACTCTAAATAACCGAGTAAAACAGATAAAAGTTAAAGGCAGAGCCTCTCTGGTTGAAGTGAGGGATAGAAGTCTCCAGAGAACATTTAAAAAATTATCATCCACACAATACATACACGTGACCTGAAAGAACTAGGACATGAAAAAATTGAGCTAAAATCTGCTGACCCGCTAGGTCTAGGCCCACCTCTTTTGCACCCTTTCCAGGGTAACCGCAGTTCTAAGTTGGTGGGTATTCTCTTAGGCCCTCAATCCATGCTTGTGTACAAATCCCAATTTACGTACATAACATTGCCTTGAGTGTGTTTCATATCAAAATTGCCACCCATATACACCTGGTTTGTTCTTTTTAACTGCTGTAAAGGATTCCACTGTATGGACAGTCCCCATTTTACATGTCCTCCAATCAATGGGCATGTAAGTGGTTTTCCATTTTTTCATGCTCACAAACCAAGCTTGTGCATGTCTTTTTAGGCATAGGTAAGAGAGTAAGAGATTTTCTTTGCTGAGGAGAATTTTCCTGACACCTTGGAAATCATCACACCAGGGACTTGGGTGGGTGGAGGGGCAGCCGTGGGACAGGGAAGGAGCAGATGGGACAGCTTCCCAGAGGGTCTGGGCTTCCACCAGGCTCTGAAAGATGAGCCAAGGCTTCAGCTCAATGGAGAAAAGGGAACTGGGGGATCTGGAGCTGGGAGAGGCAGATAGTGTGGCCGAAGGGGTGACCCAGGGGGGCACAGGACGTGGGTGTCTGGAGCTGGGGGGGTTCGTGGGACACGGGAAGGCATGCTTTCTGGGGGATGGGGGTGGGGCAAGAACGACTCACAGAAGTGCTCAAAGGCCATGCTTGACCCAAGGCTGGCTTTTTATTAGGCACCTCAGTTTACCTCTGCCTTAAAATACTTGGGAGGGGGGTGATTCCAGGTGTATACTCCTCCTCTTCTCCCTGCCCCCCCCCCCAGTAATGTAGGCTTCCCCCTTCTCCTGCCAGCACGCTGCCCCTCAGCGGTCATTCCTGCAGAGCAGAAGGGAGCAGCCAGCAGCCAGCCTCACTGGCCTCCGCAGGGGTTGGAGGGCCAGGGGCGAGGAACACCCAGGTGCTCACAGGACCCTTAGGAGGCATGGAGGAGGACAGTGCAGACCATACCCTCTGGGTGATTAGTCTCTGCTCTCAGGACACCCCACAGGTCACTCTGTCCTGTCCCATCAACCAGCCCTGAATTCCCATGAGGATCCCCCGAAGGTCACTTGAACTTCAGGCGCTCACGCTCCTTGGGACTCTCCCAGGCCAAGCGCCCTTTCTGAGCTCACCACATCCACAATGGTGTTGGGACTGCCTTGCCTACCTGTGAATTTCTCTCCCCTTTTCCTGGCCAGCAGTATTGAAGATAAGTATTCTTCTGGAATCGGGGAGGGAGGAGTTGTGTGCTTTTGTCTGTAATAGGTACCAGCAAGTTCACTGGTCCATCACTTCGAAGTGTTTAAGACAATGGCTTTGCCAAAAGCAGTGACGTAAAGGGACTTAGTAACACTCCACCCAATTAGCATGTAGCGCTGAATGCAATGCCCTCCAGCATCCTCTGTGCTCTTATCACGTTGGCTAATCCTTCCTGGCATTAAGGAGGGGTGAGTTGATAACAAATGTTCAGCTGACAATGGAAGGGACTAGCCTGCAGTGAAAATGGAGGGAACTAGCTTTCGGGGCCTCTGGGATGGAGGGATCTCAGAGTGAGGACAGGTTTGGGGGCATCTGGGGTCCCAGGAGGCCAAGACGTTCACTGTCTGATGAAAGAGTGGGGTGGCCCAGGGCTGTGACCTACGAGTTCTTAGAATGTGCTCATGGGAAAAGGGGCGGATGGGTGGGTGTTAGGGTTTCTTCCTATTGCCAAGAATGGAAATAAGGCAGAGCATTGAAAGCTGCTCAGAGCCTGGTGGGGAGTTCCTGGCAGAGAACTGAGCTATCCCCGTGACATCAGAAGTCTAGGGGATTTTGTTTTGGGGAGGAAGCCTGCCTTCTCAACATAATCATTAGAATTTGTATATGTCCCTAGATTACAGAAATGGAGACGGAAGCAAGCGCACCTATGCAGGCCTTGTCACTTGCCTGTGCTCCTGTGACTGCAGGACTCTGTCTTGGGAAAGCAGAGGGGTCAGTGAGTGTGCCGTCACAGGCTTACAGCAAAAAGGAACAGGTGGACAAGAAGCCTTGCCCAGCAAGTCATAGAATCTATGGCGGGAGGCAATGGTAAATGATGCTTTATTGTTCTGTAATATTCTTACTAGTGCAGTACTCATTTCAACCTTCATTGGGAAATACCACCCCCCCTTTTTTTCTCTTGAGAGAAAACTGTCCCTTTCAATTCTCAAACCATTAGGTCTGAGTGGACTGACATCACTCCCTGATCCAGGGTGAGCACATGAATCAGGTCTGGCCAATCAGAGCATTCCACTCCCCATTGGCCTTGGTGAATGGTTCAGGGATGGGGCAGGTGACTTGAGCCCATCTGATGAGGCTGAATCCAGAGATCTTTCTTGATAATATTGGGAATGAGGCACATTTCTACTATTAGCATTTAAGCCTGGAATTATTAGCAGTCATGTGGGGAAGCCTGTCTGAAATAATACCATCAGAGAGGAAAAAGGAGTGTAGAGATGGAAGGAGACAGATTTCTTATAATATTGTTTGAGTATCTGGATTCAGCCATGCCTGAAGGCCACTCAAACTATCAGTTATATGAGCCTACAAATACCTCATTCCCTCTTTTTTTGACTTGTGTTTATGTCTCTGATCCAAAGAATACCAGCTAACTCAAGGTCTTACAGGCAGACTCATCCAACTGTGTCTACTTGAACGCCCTTCTGAATGCGGATCTCATCCTTTCTGGAGTCAGGAAGACCTAGATTTAAAGCAACACTCTTTCAGAAGCATGGGTTTGTGTGCATCTCTTCTGGAAGAAATCTATAAACGCTTCCAGCTCATGACTGTCCTTTCTGTTAATTCTTTCTGCCACATTCAAACTTGATTGTATTGCAAAATGCTCTGACCAGGACCTGGCAATGCCTGCAATGGGGCAATGTCCTGAGATCGGTTAGCTGTCCATCTCGGAAAGGCAAGTAGCCGTGGGGAGCTCAGCACTCTCCAATCCCCAGAGCGGAGCTGTGAACTCGGGGCCAACTACATCCGGTGCAGGACGCTATGGTGCCACCAAACTACCTGCCTATTTACTTTTCTTGTCCAATAGTGAAATTCTGTTCTTCAGAGCTATTTTTGTTACCTCCTGACCTGTCTTTTCCTACCTACTTATTGGTACATCGCATGTGAAGACCCAAGCTCTGCGGGTGCCTGGAGCTTGCTGTTTACGTGGTTGGTGAAGCCAGACAGCACGAGCTCTCTGAGCTCTTCCACATGAGGACCTCGTCTGTGAAGGGAGCCAGAGAGTGCGAGGATGCAGGTGCGCCCACAGAGCGCAGCGGGATGAGCAGGGCAGCCCGTCAGTCAGGTCCCCACCGGCCTCTGTGCCCGCAGCCTGGAGGCAAAGGTGAGTTATGCGATCCCCCCACGAAGATCATGGAATGTACTGACTCTCATTGCACAAAAGAAATGGAAAGTTCATGGGGTAGACCCGGGTTCCTCCAGGGTTTAAACGTTACCAGGATCTTTCTCTCCTCTGTCTCTCCCTGCTTCCCCCAGTGCTGTTTTCGTTCTTAATTCTCAACGTAAGCCTCGGGGTTACACCTTGCTGGTGGCCAGCAGTCCCAGACAAAGACGGTGCCCTCCTTCTCCCTCGGCTGGCATGATCTCTGGAACAAACTCTGATGGGCAGATTTGGGTCACATGCCCTGCCCAATCAGGTGCTAGGGATTGAACATGGAGTATTCTGATTGGCCAGCCATCTGAGAGGAAGTAGATAGGATCGCGCTATCAAAATCAAGCGGAGTTGGTGATATTAAGGTACCAAAGGTATGCAGGGCGTACCCAAGAGCTAGAGCTTCACAGCCTCGTTCGAGGCTCCTCGTCACACATCAGCTCCATGGGACTGGTGTTGACTGCTCAGAATTGGTGGATTAGAAAACTGCCACCGATGAGCAGGGTCTGCTGTGGGTGCAGGATACAGATGCTGTGGACACATGCTTTGTTTTTTTTTTTTTTTTTTTTAAAGATTTTATTTATTTATTCGACAGAGATAGAGACAGTCAGCGAGAGAGGGAACACAAGCAGGGGGAGTGGGAGAGGAAGAAGCAGGCTCATAGCGGAGGAGCCTGATGTGGGGCTCGATCCCAGAACGCCGGGATCACGCCCAGAGCCGAAGGCAGACGCCCAACCGCTGTGCCACCCAGGCGCCCCCATGCTTTGTATTTTTTGCTTCATCGGATCTTCTAGAGACTGGGAACTTCACACCAGCTTAGGGTGGAGAAAGTTCCTATTTGCACATCAGAGTTGCCGATCCCGAAATCCCACGGCTCGACATTAACTGGCTCCCAGCCTCGTTCCCGATCCCATTTCCCTGCTTCACAGGAGTGTTTCCTTCCGGTTAAGGGCCTCTGCTCGGGCTGCGGGAGGAAGTCCGAGACACTCTAGCCTAGGACCCTCCTCTTCCCACAGTGCAGTTCAGACGTCCTCAAATACTGCCCCTCTTGGGAGGAGGGGCTGTTCTGGGGCCAGGTGCTTCCTTCTTGCCTTCCATCCTGGAAGAGAAGAAGAGATGTGAGAAGAGACCAGAAAAGAAGAGGGAAAATAGCTCTGAAGCAATGTGGACGTTTTACTCTGAACGGATTCTTCTCCCCCCAACCCCATCGGCGGCATCCTGGCTGGTGAAGGGCAAGGGGCGGTGACCTGGACACCTGGGTTTAGGAGCCCTCTCTGACCCGACCAGTGGGGGCCCTAGGCACCTTCTCTGGGCGCAGTTTCCCCTTTCCTGAAACAAGGGGTCAGTACTTTCCAGCCTTCTCCAGCCCAGACATTCTCGGTCTGCAGGCAATTTGAGAATTAAGATGAAATTCAGCAGTAGCATCTGTTTACTTCTTGTGATGGCTTCTCATCCAGGGCAGGGCAGGGAGTTCCTTCCAGTCTCTCTCTCTCCCTCCCTCTCTCTCTCTCTCTCTCTCTCTCTCTCACACACACACACACACACACACACACACACAC
>NW_024426885.1:13230908-13371960 GCF_017311325.1 Ursus maritimus | reverse complement strand
CACACACACACACACACACACACACACACACACGGAATCCCAGAGATTGTTTGTTTTAACAAAGACAACTTTCAAGAACAAAGAGGACTTGAACCCATGTAGTCCAGATACCCTTGAAGTCCATTTGCTTCCCTCTCACAGGGTGATGGGTTCACTGACCCCCAGTTCCTTTTCGGTGACCATGAAACATGAATTCTATCAACTCTGCCTTTTTTTTTTTTTTTTTTTTTACTGTGTGACCTTGGGCCAATCACTTTGCTTCTCTGAACATTATATTCTTGGTCTGTAAAGCAGGAATGAGCATGTCCAGCCCTTATTGTGCTACTGAGATGTTCAAATATGATAAGGGGTTTAAACATCATAAAGACACATACAGGAGACAGGGATGAGCTGTTATTAAAGTCTCACTCAAAACTGGCCTAAGAATGGGCCAGAAATTCCTTCAGGCCTGTTTGTACTGTGCCTTGCACGTAGCGGACACGCGGCAAATATTTGTTGAATGATTGGAATCCCAAGGGCTGTTCGAGCTGTAATACAACTAGACATTGCACTTGGGCTGTGCTATTTGGTGTCCCGGCTGCAGGTCTCTGATGGGGTAGCTGCAAGGGCAAGTTGGGGGCCAGGGCCAGGCTGTCTGGTCCTGGGTGGTACCCCGGCCCCTCACCTGCCTGGGCTGGGCATCTGTCTGCCAAGGTGAAAAGGCAGATTTCAACCAGCAGATGAGGAGGGGGTGGGGCTCGTGTTTTTCTGCTCCGGCTGTAGCTGTTTTTCCTCTTTCCTATTGGGAATAAATTACTGTGGCTTTATAGCCCTTACAGGAGTTTCTGGAAACTCCGACTGGATGCATCCCAAAAACAGAATTCTTTTCCGAGTTTCCAACTCCCCCAGATCCTCATTTAGAAGGAAAATGGGGTCAGTCAGCTTGCCTCTGACAGACACCTGCTCGTCCTCCAGATGGGGTCACCTCTCCTTGATCTTGGAAGTCTTTCCTTCCCCCCAGCGGACTCTGAGAACACGGCTGAGCCGCTTGGACACGCAGCCACCCCCTGAGCGTGAAGAGGCTGCTTCGGAAGCCGTGTCACCTCCTTGACCAAGGGCTCAACCCGATGAGGACAGAGCTCGGGTGGATGTAAGCCAACTTCTTGCCCAGTGTCATCACTTCATCCCATATTCTTTGCTCCTAAGAAATATACATCGTCATCCACGGAATGTTCTCACACCAGCATAGGTGCGTGTGGCTTAACAAGCATGGGCAATACGATGTTGTCAATTAAACAACACCCCACCCCCAGCCCCCATCTAGAAAAATGCTCTGTGCAGCCAAACATCTGTAGCCCTGGACATGTAATCTCCCTCTGTTTTGTTTTGCTCCAGACAAAATGGTGGAAAAGTTGAAATTTATGTCTTTGGAATCCGAGGCATTAACGGTTGTAAATCAGCCTTTGGTGCCCAAAGGTAACAATTACCGCTCTCATTAATAGATTTCCCCAGCCTCGCTCATAAAACAACTCTGGAAATGTCTCCGGGGACAGGGTGGGGGAAGTGTGCCCAGGGATCATTAACAGTCAAGTACCCTGGGCATAGAGGGAGGCCACGTCCCTCTCCCCAGGGCCTGCCCAGAGGACGTGAGAGAAAGGGCGCACAGGAGCCCCCAGACAGGGCCAGGGTGCTGTTCGCATGGGGTGGGCGTGCGGGTCGAGTGGGAGTTCCACATCTGTGCAAGTCCCTCACAGGCAGGGGTTCAGAAGCACGGGTCTTGAAGAGGAAGGAGCGGGGAAGGGGGTGGGGGGGAGAAGACTTGCATTTCCATTACAACAGGTGACTTTTTCTCTTGGGAACACCAGGGCTGGAAGGGATCTGGCGGTCATGGGGTCCACTCCTTTAGTAACCACACGGGGACAGTGGGGCCTAGGGACTTGCCCGGGGTCACCTGGCAAGGCTGTGGTTCAGTTGGGTGCCATGATGATGAAGAAAACATGGAGGCCTGCCCAGAGGATTGAATGGATTTCTCACATGGCTTTGGACCCTTCCTGTCTCCGGTGGGTACATAAACGGGATTTGAACCCAGGCAATCCTTTGTTTTGTCCTTTAGGTGGAAGAGGGTTAACCACATCTGAGGCCACCCCTGTAGCTGCTAGACAAGGGCGATCCAGGGGCTGTGCTCTGCTGGGAGGGGGCGCCATTCCCCACCTGAGATTGGGTACCAACGCGGGACAATGGGACACAAAGAGCAGACATTTCCTTCTTGGTGATACCCCGCCTTAGTTTTATTTTATTTTTATTTTTGGGTGGGATTCTTGGATCTCTTCTGGGATACTGGCTTGTTGAAAGAATCCACATGGGATTTGGAACGACAGGGCCTGCGTAACAATCTCAAGCACCTCATTAGCTAATGAACAAGCAGGGGCCTTGCCTGAGTTAGGGCCGGTCTGTCCTCATCTGTGCTGGGCACCACAGTTCCTGCCCCAGACGGTGCTGTGAGCAGGAGTGCCTGGCACGTGGTAGGTGTCCGCAAAGTTCTTTTTGGCTGGATGGACAGAAAAAGGTATCTGTTAGCCTCAGAGAGGGATATCCTACCCTCCTGGGTCAGTTTAACTCTTCTCCTTCAGTTTAATCAGATGTGAAGTAATCAGAGGTTTCCTGGTATCCCAGAAGAGATCCAAGAATCCCACCTTGGTTGCCCAGGCTCCATGCCTCCCAGCTCTGCGCATTGTTTCCAGCTCATCGCAGCCCCTCCAGGCCGACTGTGTAAGTCGTGGTAAAATATATATAACATGAAAGTCACCGTTTTGTCCACTTTCAAGTGTACAGTTCAGTGACGTTGCGCACACTCACACTACTGTGCCGAGGTCACCACCGTCCATCTCCAGAACTTTATCGTCATTCCTGCCCCCGTTAAATAGCAACCCCGCAATCTCCGTCCATCCAGCCCTTGGTAACTTCTCGTGTTTCCTGTTTCCGCAAACTTGACTACCCTCCGTACCTCATGTAAGTGGAATCACACAATCCTTGTCCTTTTGTATCTGGATTTTTCCACTTGACATAACGTGTCTTCAAGGTCAAGTCTATTGGCGCATGTGCCATAATTTCATTTGTGTCTCAAGCTGCGTGATATTCCATTGTCTGTACCCATTCTGTGGATCCCTTCGTCTACTAACGGACATTAGGGTTGCTCCCACCTTTTGGCTGTTGTGAATAGTGCTGCTATGAACGTGGGTGTACAAGTATCCTTTTGAGTCCCCACTTTCCATTCTTTGGGGCACATACCTAGAAGTGAAGTTGTTGGCTCTGTCGCAATTCGATGCTTAACGTCCTGAGGACTCTAACGTTCCTGATGGAAGGGCAGGGCTACAGGGTGGTGTCTGATGAGGCCACCCACGCCCACGCTGGGTCTTGCCTAAGTTAGGGCTGGGGGCTGTGCCCGGACAGAGACGCCCCTGAAACTGGTGTGGGGCTCCCTTGGCAGGTCAGCAACCTCCCCTCCCCCACCTGCACCACGTTCGCACTAAAGCCCCAGGCAAGGAAACATTAGCCAGGCCCAACCACAGATGGAAAGAGATTGTTCTCGTTCTTAGGCAACAACTAACGCCCCCACCCCATGCCTGTATAAAGGAACTCCAGCTTTAGTTAGAA
Organism: Ursus maritimus; assembly: GCF_017311325.1. Taxonomy (NCBI): domain Eukaryota; kingdom Metazoa; phylum Chordata; class Mammalia; order Carnivora; family Ursidae; genus Ursus; species Ursus maritimus. The sequence goes on along the minus strand of NW_024426885.1, from coordinate 13,368,327 downwards.
AGGCAACTGAAGTTCTAAGATGCTGTGATTCAACACGTGGGTTTTGGTGCCAGTTCAAATTCTGGTTCAGTCGCTTACTCGTCGGGGACTTTGAGGAGATCATTGAGCCCGTGAGCCTCAGTGTTCCCATCTATCAAATGGGGCTGACAGGTTGTGGCCTCAGAGAGACATTGTATGCAAAGAGCTGGGCACAGTCTCGAGCACGCCGAGATTTTGTTCTCAGAGGCCAGTGACCCTCCCGCGAGCGAAGAAGGTAGAAGATGTCTCCAATGGGCAGTTTGGCCCTGCCTTGCCTGCTAGCTCTGGCCCCGGGGGGCCCCGGGTGTTACACATTCCCTGCCAGGCCTTGCAGGTGTCAAGGCTGGCACTGCCCATGGGGAACGCTCGCAATAGGGGGGATTTATTGTCTCTGGTCTCCGGTGCTTCACGGGTCATGGGACATAGCTAATCCTTAATTACACCTCGTGTTAAAAGTTAGTCCACTTTGGGGATGTTTCCCAGCTTGACGATGCCTCTGGAAAATTAGTTCTTTCGTAAGACAAAGTGTCCGGTTACAGACCCTGTGGCTCCCCACCAGCCCTGGCGGAGATGAGGGTTAGTGGGGGCTGCTGAGAAACGTTCTCCAAGCGTCTCCGTTACCTCTAACAGGGAGTCAAATGAATGTTTCCCTTCCAGAAGATAGTATCGTGCCCAGAGGAAGGGCGAGTTAAGAGGGCCCCAGAAACATTGGGCCATCACTCAGGTGAACAGAGGTCAGCATGGGGAAGGCACGTGGTGATGGTTCAACTTCACTGTGCCCCTTGACTGTGCCCCCGCATCCACCCGCGCCCCGCATCCACCCGCGCTGTGCTTGGTACAAGCAGTAGATTCACTGCCCACCTGCTAAGAGGTGCTGGGGCCCTGTCTCCACCATGGCTAGTGCCCTAGTGCCCAGAGGTCCTCACAGCCCAGGGCCTCTGCTCCAGAGCCGCTCTGCAGGGCCAAGTTCTGCTGGCCCTAAGGATGAGCTCCCGACAGTCCCTAACTGTTGTCATTTGACAAACATCTTCTGGGTTACTCACCGTACCAGGCACCAGTCTAGGACCTGCGGCCATGTTGCAGTGGCCAAAACAGACCAAACAAGAATGCTTACCCTCCTAGAGCTTACATTCTAGTGGGTGGAGGTGCAGACAGGAAATGAGCAAAATACGTTAGTAAAATGACATTGTTATCAGGTGGTGATAAGCACTGGAGAGAAGGAACAGGGGAGGGAGGGAGGAAGCACTGGCTTGTGTGTGGGTTGTAAGCTTTGATATGGCAGTCAGGGAAGGAAGGCTTTACTAAAAGCTGAGACTGGAACGAAGAACCGAAAAGGAGGCAGGGGAATGAGCCCAGAAGACACCTGGAAGTTAGGATCCTCCAGGCAGGGCCAACAGCAAATGCAAAGGCCGTGAGGTGCATTTGAAGAAGCAAGGAGGCCCTGTGGCTGGAGCAGAGAGAGCAAGGGGAAGAGTAATAGAAGATGAGATCAGGGGAGGCAAAGGTCTGGTATGGGTCCCTGTGCCTCCAGGCCTCTGTCCAGGGTTTCCTGGCCTTGACCAAGGGTGTGGCATGTTTGCACAATGTTTTATTTATTTATTTTTTATTATTATTTTTTTAAGATTTTTATTTATTTATTGGACCGAGATAGAGAAAGCCAGCGAGAGAGGGAACACAAGCAGGGGGAGTGGGAGAGGAAGAAGCAGGCCCACAGTGGAGAAGCCCGATGCGGGGCTCGATCCCACAACGCCGGGACCACGCCCTGAGCCGAAGGCAGACGCTCAACCGCTGTGCCACCCAGGCGCCCCTGCACAATGTTTTAGAAGAGGGATCAGCAAACTAGGGCCCTTGGGCTAAACCCACCCAACTGCCTGCTTTGTAAATAAAATCTGGTTGGAACACAGCCACACCCATTCATTTGCATATCACCCGGGGCTTCGGTCAAGCTAAAGGTCAGAGTTGTGCTGTTGTGACCATGACCCGAGAATCCTGAAGTATCCCGCATCCGGCCCTTCACAGGAAAAGCTTGTCAACTCCCGTGTTAGGGCGCAGGCTTTGCAGTTAGACCACATTGGTTCAAACCTCTGCTCGTTTATTATCCGCGGACCCTGGCCTGGTTGCTTAACTACTCTGAGCTTCATCCTCGCATTTCTGAGGTGCTGATAATGCCTATCTTACAGGGTTTTGTGAGATTAGATTAAACAACGAATATAAAACACACACAGCACCTGATAGGTCCGGATATTGTGTTAGGAGGCAGTAGTGCTGCACTATCTTGGACTCAGAGGGACAAGATCTTGGCAAAAAGCCTCATTGGTCTTAGTCTCAGTCTCCCTGTCTGTGAAGTGGGGGTAATTACGCAGCTACAAGGAGACACGGTGCTTGGCTTGTAGGAAGCGCACATTAAATGACAGTTGCTGCTTTTATTGTTGCCAGCCTGTATTCCCCATCATCTCCTATGAGCCAGGGTATCTGCAACGTCTCCAGGGTCTGGGAGAAAAACCCAACGTCTGTCTCCACCTCCACATGCCACTGCCAGGCCCCCGGCTCCCGGCACCTACTGTTGCCGACAAGACCTGAGCGGGGTGCGTGTTCAAAGGCCTCCCCTCCCACCACTTGGCACCCGGCCTAAACCCACTGCTGCCCTAACGGGCACCGCCCGGCTCAGCGTGGTTGCATTTGCAAATCATCCCTTATTTACTATGGGAGGATTCACAAAGTGGAAACTTGCCTTGGGTTTCTATTCCACTGCAGGAAGAACTGGGGGGAAATGTCTATCATTGCGGGGCACCTGGGTGGCGCAGTCGTTAAAGCATCTGCCTTCGGCTCAGGGCGTGATCCTGGCGATCCGGGATCGAGTCCCACATCAGGCTCTTCTGCTGTGAGCCTGCTTCTTCCTCTCCCACTCCCCCTGCTGTGTTCCCTCTCTCGCTGGCTGTCTCTCTGTCACATAAATAAAATCTTTAAAAAAAAAAAAAAAAGAAATGTCTATCATTGCGAGTGCAATCAGTGTATTTATTTACTTATTAGCCCCTTTGTCATCAAGTAGGAATAATAAGAGGACATTATACGATTTTGCCCGCTGGACCCAATTTGAGCATTTATGAATTTTGTCGGGGGACCAAGGGAGTGGCGCTAAACAGCCTGAGTTTTGGGAGGGATGGAGGTCTGGGCTGGGAAAACATTGACTTTTTTGGAGAACTTGGTCATGCCGCTCGGCTGTGATGACAATCCACTTGAGTTACGTTGCATAAAAAAAAAAAAACCATGGCGAGCGTCCAGTGGTTGAAATGGAGACGCCCACACGCGTTTATATGTGCAGTGTGCAATGCCTGGGCCGTGCGTGTGATGGCACAGCGAAGTACCAAATTGTGGAACTGAAAATAACATATGTCTGTCTCCAGTGCCAGGGGAAATCGCAGCCGTGTCGAGAAGGGGAAGGGCACAGATTTGGAGAGGGGGGAAGCAATACGTGCTCAGCCATGGTGTGTCTACGAAAGCCCTCGTGTCTGCTCACACATAAGGAATAGTCACAAAACCGACAGGGAACACACGCGAGATGGGGGTGAGTTGACTGCTTCTTTGCGAGTTGGTTGGCTTTATGGCGTTCTGGATTGAAAATCAAGGTCTGGCCAACTGAGCTTGGACACCCCCCTCCACCCTCTCCCCCAGCCCCCCACCGGCTGCAGTTTTCTGGGTTCTCTGGGATCTGGTTCGGGAGAACAAAGCTGTGGGCGTTGCTGGCACAGGTGGGGATGGGGATGAGGATGGGGAGGCAGGGTCTCCTCATTCACCACAACACCTCCTTGACTTAGAAGTGATGAAAATAAAAATCTCCAAGCCAATTACTTTCAGTCTTGCGAGAGGCAGAGGATCGCCTAAGACAGAGGGACCCCTACGGTCACATTTCCCTTCTGGGTGGGATGCTATTTTTAAGGCTCGGTTACCACCCTCCAACTCTGATTCCATGTGTCTCTATGTATAAATAGAAGTGACTAAATTAAAAAAGAAATAGTAGGTTGAATTCATATCTTTTTAAAAAATCTTTATGAAAATGAACAACTGGTTTGACTTTATTTTCCACATTTCACATTGCAGTTTTGACGTTATCCGACACAGCCTCAGACTCGGAGCACAGCAGTCTTTGCAAACAAAACTCAGTAGAAAGAACTGGAGTCTGACATCTCCCTTGATGCTGTGATTCATCTCTCTCAGGGCACCCCTGACAACCCAGAACCCCAATTCCGACCCTAGAACCAATGGGAAACCTCCCACCACGGCCCTTGGCTTGAAACTAGATCCCCAGGATTTTAACATGCACGTCGAGCAAGTCACTTACGCCTAATTCCGTTCATCTGCAGACTGGACATAATACTCTTGGTCCTGCCGGGGTGCACAGGGCATGGGATAAACTGGGAAAACACCCAGAGTGGGGCTTAGGGGAGCTGGTGATGGGAAATAGAATCCAGTGGTCACTCAGCTGTTGTTCTCTGCTTCTTCCTCAACTTTTAGGTGAAGTGTGGTCACACCTCGTTTTCATGCTCTGCTCTGTCTTCTGTTCAGGGGTGAGTTCAACGTATCCTGAATGCTGAGCCCGACAACTTGAGGTGGGGGGCTGGCACTCGGCAGCAGATGCCTCCCTTTGGTTTGCTCCTTACTTTTCACAATAACCTGGGAGAGTCCCATTTCACAGATTGGAAGACTGACAAGCAGCTGCTCCTTTGACATCAGTGGCAACTTAACTGTAACACCCAGCTGTCTGTGGAGAAGGATGGGGAAGGTATGCAGAGCAGGGCATTCAAGGACTGGAATCTTGGGAGGGAAGCATCAGATCCTTCCACGTCCCGTGTAAAGCAGGTTGAATAATATCCCCTCCAAAATATGTATCTACACAGGATATGACCTTTTCTGGAAATTGGGTTTTCGCAGATGTAATTGGTTAAGGATCTTGACAGGAAGTCATCCCGGATTTAGTATGAGCCCTAAATCCAATGACTAGTGTCCTTACCATTTGAAGACTGTCAGAGACTCGAACAATGTGGCTATCAGCCGAGGGTGCCAGGAGCCACCAGAAGCTGGGAGAAGCAAAGGAGGATTCTCCTCTAGAGTCTTTGGAGGGAGCAAACCCCGCTGACACCTTGATTTTGGACTTTGGGCTTCTAGAACTGTGGGAACATAAATTTCTATTTGAAGCCACCAAGTTCGTGACAATGTTTATGGAAGCCCTAGCAAGCCAATACATGCTTCCCTCCTTCTGGCTAGCTGTTTACATTTGGTCACCAGAAATAAAGGCAGGCAGGAGCTCGTGCTACACATACATAAGCAAGCATTGGCTCTGTGAAGGGACACGGTGATCTCTCTGGTAAAACAAAACAAAAGGCAGAACTTCCCTTGTTCTTTCCCTGGATCGCGCCTGAGGGATGGGACCCACAGTCTGCACAGGGCTGAGGTGTGAGAGCAGGGGAATGATGTAAGATGCTATGACTTATTGCTTTGGTAAGCAATATTTTCAGCCATGGTTCTTGCTTTCAAGCTTACGCTATTGCTGAAATAAGAGGCAGGCCCAGGGAGTTTGAGCTCACTGGGAATGTCTCCGGCGAAGGGAGAGTGAATCTGGCCAATATTTCTACTGGGAAGGCGGCAGGTGAGTGGTTCGAGGAACTGATGGTGGAAAACCTGTGTGGGGTGACCAGGTGACATCACTGACCATTTAGTGACCCTGGGCGTGGGGAGTATGGAGGTAGGCTGGTTGAGTGTATCTCCAGGGTCGGGGGGACTCTGATAGAAGAAGTCTTTCAGACTGGGGCCGTGGTTGGGGGCCTCCAACCCCAACAGGTGAGCGGACAGAGGGTAACCGGTGGTCCTGTGGGAGCTCAGAGGCCCAGGAAGGGTCGATGCCAAATGTGAGGCTAAATTTTGACGAGGACAAATGATGTGAGTGATGAAGGAGGACCAGCCAAGAGCAAATTACAGCCGTTCAGCTGGGAGATGATTACAGAGCAGACTAGAATCTTGGCAGCAGGCATCCATGTGTGAACGCATGCGTGTGTGTTACTGCATTTTTTAAAAACAGAGATTAAAATCTAACAATTACAAGAATTTATTAATGTCCCCAAAGGAGTTGAAATGATAAACTATATCCAAAAGAACACCTGAATTCCTGACCTGGGCCCGAGGGTGTGGCTGGGAGTCTTACCCTCAGGAGACTGGGGGTCTGTCCTGGGGTGCAGTGGGGGAAGGGGTGGGAGAGGGCTCCCTGGAGCAAAGGGCCCCTTGGCCCTGTCTCCACCCAGCACAGCGAAGACCACCTGCTTGCGTCCATCTCTCTGCTGCTGTCCCGGGAGCTCGTCTTCCCGTCAGGCTCTCGATTTGTGCCCAAATCACAGGGGCTGGTAAGTTGATGAAGTGAAAATGTGATTAATAATGAAATAGCAGCCCCCAGCCCCATAGGGGAGGAGAGCGTATAGGGCAGTGGCTTGTAGCCTGAGTGCTGCAGGTCCACGCTGAGTTCAAATCCTACCTCCAGCTGTGTGACTGAGATGATAAGATTAGCACATGGTATGCAATCGCCTTAGCTCCTCTGTAAAAGAAGTGGGTTCTAGAACCACTAGAGGCAAGAATTAAATGGCACGATACGTGAAAGACACAGTGCCTGGCACACAGGAAACCCCAGGTGAATGTGAGCTGCTGTCCTTGGGTGCTTCTCTGTGCTACGCCACGTGATCCCCTTCATCCGCACTACTGCTCGGAAGGGGGGCGGTAGGTGTGTGGCCATGACTCGTCCACCAGGAAACTAAGCCTTGGAGACTCGAATAATCTGCCCTATGTGCCGCACCTGGTAAGCGGCAGAGCCAAGATTTGAACTCACGACCGTGAACCTCCCACTGTTCTACTTCCGTGGCTCTGGGTATGATATTACCTTGGCTCAGATCAAATTGAGGGATCAAGCAACCCTGCACACCCCCATCCCTCTCCGAGGTGAGGGGCCTCGCCATCGCAAAGGCACCGTGGAAGGGCCACACGTCCAAGTGGGAACACCTTCTCAGGGCTGCTGCTCCTGTGACCCGGGTAGCTCCCATCTCTCTGTCTCCTGGCTTCTTGGCTTACTGTTTAATCTTAATAGCCTATCCTAAGGCTATGAGGATACTTTCATGTTATCTTCTAGAAGCTTCATTGTTTAACTTGCACATATAGGTCTATGTTTTATCTGGAATCAGCTTGTATGTATGGTGTGAGGTTGGAGCCACCGTTAGCTTCTTTTCCATGCAGATGTCCAGTCTGGCCCTGCGGTGAGCATGGACCATCTTTCCCCCAAGCATTGCAGGTGCACCTTTATTGTAAACCGGGTGACCATATATGTGAACATCTGTTTCTGAACCTGTCCTGTTGGCTCGGTGACTACTTCAGGGATGGATGGTAAATGGCCTAGGCCTCACGCTGTTCCCAAAGAAGACAGAGGTGCTGCTGGCCTCTTGCTTTCTGAGGAGATTCTGGGCTTTCTTTGCTGAATCACTGGGTCTGTCTCTGCCTTTTTCTGACTTCTCATAGACACAACTAATTGACTGACAAAATGATCAAAACAGCAAATGCTTATATAACACTTACCATGTGCCAGGCCCTGTTCTAAATAGGCTTTAACTCATTTAATGTTCACACACACCCCTGATGCGGTTGCTCTTATTGTCCCCATTTTCCTGATGAGACAACTGGGGCACCCAAGACCCCATAGGTGGTATGTGTCAGAGCTGGAATTTGAAGCCAGAGATTCAGCTTTGGAGTCCTTGTCCTTAAGGACAGCATGAGCCTTTCTCTCAGTCAATGGCAGGAAGTCGATTGGCGGAGGATGCGGTCACCCTGGCCTAGGAGTAAAGGCTTTCAAGGTCTTTTCTTGGCTTTCTAGACCTACTAGATGGGAGATTTGGGACACATTGATCAATCTCTTTGAAGCGGTTTCCTCAAAATGATACTTTAAGCTCTGACATTTTACAATGTCATCTATCTGGAAGATTCCTAAAGAGACTGCAGATTTTTTGGAGATAAGAAAATTGTGCAGTAGGGACTAGGGTTGAGGCACAGATAGAGAAGGAACTCACAGCGAGCTGAGTGGGGTGGGGAGGGGTAGAGGATGGAGAGGGTAGGGGAGTGGGAGAGTTATAGGAGGGAATGTGCCCAGCCCTCCAACCTTATCCCTTCCCATCTGCTACTCCCCTTCCCGGACCTTCAGATCCAGCCTATCAGGTTACCTGCTGGAGGAGGGGGTGAGTACTAGATGCTAAGTTTTCTAACTGATCCCCTTCTGGGAATTAATTTGAGAGTGTTCCTATTTATTCCCAAGGCCATGGTTCCTGTGTGAGCCTCCTGGGACGCAGTTTCTCTGCCCAGAGCTGGCTAATTGTTCACCCACCGTGTCCTTTTCTTGATGAAAATCACACCAGGCTCTTCCACATAGACACTGACGGTCCATGGGGGGGGGGGGGGGCAGTCGGATGACCCTGGAGGCCCTGGCAGCCCGAGGCTGGGGCCTGGGAACAGCCTTTTATCATTAACTCCTGGACAGGGACGTTGGTGGCGAGTCGGGGGGAATGGTTAAAAAATAACTTAGAAATGTCACGTAAGTAATCTACACTCTCTTTCGAAGTATTTAGAGAATTCGGATACATAAAAAGATGGAAACCACAAAAAGTCACCTGTAATCTCTTAATCCAGATAGAACCACAATGATCATTTTTGGAGTGATTCTCTTTAGAGGATTTTTGAATCTTTCTGCTGCTCTCTTTGTAGATCTCTGTATAATATGTACGGATATAAATACATTATACACACACACACAGACACACACACACATTTACCTTTCTTATAAAAGTAGATTCCACTCTTCTGGAGCTAGATTTTTATTTTATTTTTTTTATAATGATTTTTTATTATATTATGTTAGTCACCATACAGTACATCCCCGGTTTTCGATGTAAGTGGAGCTAGATTTTTAAATTCGGCAATATATCATAAGCATTTGCTATATATTGGCAATACATCATAAGCAGCTCATCACTGCATTTCTCGTCTTTCGTAGCTGCGGAACTGGCCATACGAGGTAGTTTCTCATGTTTACCGTTACACACTAGGAAGATCTTTATTCATGCATTCTTTTTTTTTTATTAAAGATTTTATTTATTCATTTGACAGAGAGAGAGAGACAGCCAGCGAGAGAGGGAACACAAGCAGGGGGAGTGGGAGAGGAAGAAGCAGGCTCCCAGCGGAGGAGCCTGATGTGGGGCTCGATCCCAGAACTCTGGGATCACTCCCTGAGCTGAAGGCAGACGCTCAACGACTGAGCCACCCCAGGTGCCCCTATTCATGCATTCTTGGACAAACTTCTCATTACTTCCTTAGGACATTGTTGAAAATATCAGGATGAATATTGATTCACTGATGTTTGAATAGACGTTGAAGTCCTTAGGACTGTCCTCAGCATTACCAATAAACATTTATATGGTACCGAAAACAGTGACTGCTTTAAAATTTAATTTTCCGTTAAGTAGCCTTATATATATTTAAATAATTTCATTATTGAATGGCTTCTATATTCCCGACTCTCTCGTTATGTTATCTCATTTAATTTTGTATTGAGGCGTAGAGTTACTAGGTCCATTTATTCCCATTTTACAGCTGTGACAACTGGGGCCTTAGGAGGTTAAAATGACTTCCCCAGGATATCCACTTGACAAGAGCAGGGACAGGAAGCAGGTGTGGGTTGCTGTCCACTCTGCTGGGTTCGTGGCTCTCAGATGCTGTGGACAGGAGACTGGTGCCCACAGAGGCACTGGGCATGGCCATCTGCCAAAGGAGAAGGGGGGGCTCCGTGAGGAGAGGTGAGCTAGGTCTTCCGTGCAGCCCTCCTGGAGCTGAACCTCGAGGGAGGGGGGCAAAAGAGTCAAGACAGTACTCCAGGCAGGGGGCAGGGCATGAGTGAGGGGGTGAAGTCAAGGAAACTGACACTTTTCCCCACCACTCGCGCATGTCCCTGTGCTGAGATCAGCTTACAGGAGTCCTGTTCTAGCACCTTCGCCAGACCCTGACAGCGAATGTGCAGTGTCACAGGCAACAGGGGTAATAATGGAAATTTAATTTTCCGTTAAGTAGCCTTATATATATTTAAATAATTTCATTATATAGCTAGAAATGTTTTTCCAATTTCTTCTTTTTTCCTCAAAATGATAATAGCCTTTCGCCTGATTATAAGAACGATATCTATGCGATGGTAAAAAGGAAAATTTTTTGCAATACAGACAAGCGTAAAGATAAAAACAAAGGAAAACAGAACCTCCCCACCCTGAGATAAGTACTCTAGCGTCTTGGCTTCCAGACTCTCTCTACGCCCATAGACTCATGGGGGATTTGCCTTTAACGGTGTTACATAAATGGGGTCTGGCCAGACACACTCTTCTGTTGCCTGTTTTCCCGCTCAGTCGTCTCTCTTGGACACCTTCCCCGTCATTACGTATGGATTTCCATCATTATTTTTATTTATTTTTATAGAGTCTCACAGTAATTTAAAATGGTCAAATTTCCAATGCATAAAATGTTCATGAAAGTGCACAGAAATCGGGGGTTTGACTCTCAGATGACAGTCCTTGAGCTTCTCCAAATGACGTGGGATTTGTAAGCCTCAGTGGTCCATGAACAGGGAGTCTTCCTGTTTTGAATCTGTGATGCTTACTTTTTATTATGCAAATTTTCAACCCCCTTGAAGGAGAGAGGGACCTCTCAAACACCCATCACCAGGATTCAACACGTATCAAGATTTTGCCACATTTGCTTTGTCTATCCCTTATTTATTTAATTTTTTTCCTTTGGCTGAAATATTTTAAGGCGCATCCAGTTATCCCGTCATTTTACCCTGCACCCTCCAGCGTGCATTGGTTAAAAAAAAAAAAAGCGACAGATTTTCTTATGCAGACATCATGGCTGTACCACACCTAATAGAAGGGACCTTGACTCCCTGGGGTCATCTGGTCTATCACCAGGTGTCCCTGACTGTCCCCAAACTGTCTTTTCACAGTTGTTTTGTGTGAACCAGGAACCAAACCGGAAGAATACTTTTCATCTGGTGCTTGTTTTGTGAGCTTGTTTTCTAGAGCAATTCTCAAGTACTACTAACTCACAGAGTGGGACAGTAAATCATGAATTTCAATTATACTTCACCCCTCCTGTTTCCATCAAGGGTGAAGTCCCAGCTTATTGCGAGGATGTTTTTAGCACTCTCTAGGGCACTTCTAATGTCTCCCCTGCTTTCTTGATGATTTCCTTTCCCAACCTCCCCCCTCCATCCCTTCTTCCTTGCCTTTCTTACTTTTTAAGTAAGCACCCCTCAAGCTCACAGCCTTAAGTGGCCAACCTTATCTAGCCAGATTTTAATAACATGATTTTCTTTGCATTGTGATTCCTAGTACTGTTACTTTCTATTGATGCTAACGGACCTTCATATTCTGTTTAGGGCGATATGCTGGTTTTTTTTTTTTTTAACCTTTCTTTCTTTTCTAAAAGATGTACTTATTTATTTTAGAGAGAGAGAGAGTGCAGGGGGATGGGGAAGGACAGAAGGAGAGGGAGAGAGGGTCCTAAACAGACTCTGGGCTGAGATGACCCTGAGATCATGACCCAGGCTGAAATCAAGAGTTGGATGCTTAACCAACTGAGCCACTCAGGCACCCCTCTTTCTTTCTTTTTTTAAAAACAAAATGCATTTATTTGAGCAAAATGAATGAACCTGTTTGTAGAAAAGCTATGCATGGATGACACCCAAATACAACGCTTCGGGAAAGTGGTTTGAGGATAGAAGGTGCTGAGTTTGCTCACCGGGTTCCGCAGGGAGCTTAGAGTGTTTCCAGTTCTTTCCCCACCAAAACAATGCTGTCATGGATAATCTTATGCATATGCCTCTGCTCCCCATCTGATTATTTTTTTTTTTAAGGATATATGTTTTAGAAATGGCCTTGCTGACTTTAAAGGATATGAGTATCTTAAAAAGTCATGATTTCCTAACCGGGGTATGCTGGACTCAATTTTACACTTTGTCTCTGGTTTTATGTTTTGGTGGCTTGGGCTTGTATTGGGAGCAGCCACAATTCTGCCCTGGTGGCCTCGGGCTCCCCCGTACTTTCCTCGACGCCCCCAGGCTGTGACAGTGGTTTTGCACCTACTTTTCGCAGAGCTTCTGATCATCCTTTTTGCTAAGTTTTTGGTTTTCATTCTCCTAGCCATTTTTAATTTGTTCCTTCTCAAGTACAGTGGGCTGGGAAACGGACAACCAAGTTTGCTCTGGTTGTACCTGCAGGGAGAGCGAAGAGGCTGGGAGGGAGGGTCTGATGGGACAAACAGGAGGGAAGCTCCTTGGGTCCCGTCCACCCACCTCCTTTGCACTCTGCCCTGCTTCACATCTCCAGGTTGTGTGGAGGGTGGCTGCTGGTGATGGCAACAGGAGTTACTGCTGCTTACAGCAGATAAAGCGACAGACCAGAGTACCGTGGGTCGCCGGCATGCCCATAACGACTTCTCAGGACATGGTGTGGATTTGCTAACTGCCTCCCTCCAGCCGTATGGCATTTTGATGTAGCTGGAGTCAACAGTATGACTTTCAATTTGTGAGGGAAGGCTCTGTGGTTGAGAGAGGCCAAGTGATCTTGCAAAGGCTACACAGCTGGCTTACGGCACAGCTGTGCTGGAATCCAGGTCTCAACAGCAAATCGTGTGATTTGCGCACGCGATCCTCTTGTCGGCTCTGCGGCCAGGCCAGGTGCACCTGGAGGTACTGAATGGCAAGTGACTGCCCGGGGAGGGCAAGAGTCCCTTAGCAGCAGAGAACCAGCATTATCCCGGGCGCTTGCCCAGCTGGAGTGTGGACAAGACCCAGGGCATTAGGACAGGCCGATTCAGGGGAGTTCAGCTACTAGGGGCGAGGCTCTTCCACGGCTCGTGGTGTTCTCGGCCTAACGGACAGCTGGGCAGGAGTGGGGGCCAAGAACGCTGAGTCCTCATTACTCCTCAGCCTCCTGGCTGTGGAAAGAGGAGCAGAGCTGCAGGAGCCCCTGAGCTGGGTTCTGGAGCCTTCCTTCATGGCTGTGTGCCCAGGGCCAGGAAACACCCCATCTCTGAGCCTCAGCTGAAAAAATGGGCTTGGACCCCAACCTGGGGCAATCCTGGGGAGGTCAACCTCTCTGCACCTCTCCGGGTACCTCAGTAACTAGAAGCGCTCTGGTTTTGTTGTTGTTGCTTTTTGTTAAATCCTTAAGACATCATTGGAAGGGTTCAGATGCGAACATTTTTCTAAACAATCGAACAAAATGTGCATGTCCCACTCTCGCTCCACTGCGTCTGCACGCTCGGTGCAAGGAACTGCACCCCCGCTGACATTAATCAGTTCCCTAGAGACCGCCTTGCGTCTCCCGTCCTCCCCTCCACTCCACTCTACCCACCCTGCTTCCTCAGTTTCCCTCTCGGCCCCTGCCATCAACCTGTCCTGCACAGTTGCCTTGCCTCCTCACTGGCCTCCTGGCCTTCGGCCTCACGCCCTGCACTGGGCCCTCCCCACACTGTGTTCGTTGACTCCCACTGCCAGCAGAGAGCTCTTTCTGCCCCTTGTCATCTTGGAGCCATTTGACTCATCCTGCAAGACTCAGCTCTGATGTCGTGTCCTCAGTGAAGCCTCCAGCAAGCACCCTGCCCGAGCGGATGAGTCATTTCTGTGTCCCTGCAGCTGCTGCTGAGCTCCATCACAGCACTCCTCCTGGTCTGGGTTCCCCGCTCAGGCCAGGGCCGCGTAGGGACTGGGGTTTTAAAGTCATCCAGTTGCAGACACCCTGTGTCTCCAGCCGGCCCAGGCTTGGCAAATTACTCTTGAACCAACAGATGAGTTTCCTCTACAGGCAGGGTTCGCTGGGTACAGGGAGTTGTGACCTTGCCATGTTGACCCTGTGGACGTGTAGACCGTACCAGGTTGACGCCTAGGATTCTCTGACTGCAGCTTTTTGGACACCCACTTTAAAAGAAATCTGCACGATGCAAAAACAGATGCACGTACACGGAGAGATTAGAGCAAACTCCATCAAGCCAATTTAATGGGTTGATGACTTTTCTCTAGAGCATGATTAAACAGGCCCTAAGTTTCTTCCATTTTTGTCAGTACCAATTCTTCTCCAGGTGCATTTTACAGTGGATATTTGCTTCATTGATTTGTTTTTTGGCACTTCCAAAGTTTTACAAATTATGGCAGTTCTTGTCGGAATTTTCTTTGATGGATGTTATTTCTACCCGATCTGGGTTTTCTGGGAGAAGTTTTGTGATAAATTTAGAAAAAAATTAATTAACTTTTATTTCTTAGAGCAGTTTTGGGTTCACAGAAAAATCGAATGGGAAATACAGAATCCCCGCGGACCCCCGTCCACACCCCTGCACAGCCTCCCCCACTATGGACATCCCATACCACGGCGGTGCTTTCATTACAGCTCGTGAGCCTGAGCGGACACGGCATCACCCAAAGCCCACAGTTTATATTCGGGGTCACTTTTGGTGTTGCACATTCTATGGGCTTGGACGAATGTATAACGGCACATGTTCCCCATGGTAGTATTGTACGGATAGCTCCACGGCCCTAAAACTTTTCTTTTCTTTGCTGGGTCATCCCTCCCTCCCCCGTAGCCCCTGGTACAAATGCTATCAGGATCATTTTAACATTTTGTAAATTCCAAATCTATAATACATTTTAACACATTCAATTGCAACAGTTATCCGTTATATTTTGTGTCGATTTCTTTTACTGGTAACAACAGATTACAAATTACTTTGTATTTATAGTTCAGGTTATTGATACGTGAAAATTGTGGGGAATCTCCTGTTAGCTTTTCCAGGCTTCCCCAAGGGATGAGTAGCCAGCAGAAAATGCAGAAGTTGGACAGTCCCTTCTCCAATTCTACCATCTCTCTCTTTACTCTGAACAAGAGCTGGTCTCTGTCCCAGCAACTCAGAGAGCTAGCTTCTGGTCAAGGTCACAGAGCTTATGTTGAGGTCAGAATCAGGACCCAAACCCACCAACCTGGCTCCAAAGTCTACACTTGTTAATTGAGCCCCGCCTGGCCTTGCATCTGTCCCAGGTGATGACCAATTCTTGCAGAGTCCCTTGGTGGAGGATAACCATCAGACCCCCACAAATGATCGTGGATCAGACCAGATCATCTCTGGGTTGGGAGAGCCATGGAGAGTAGGGGAAGCCTCTTGGAAGCAGGAGACTGGCTTCTAGACCCAGTATTCCAGTCGACCTTGGGTATGACCTGATGCAAGTCATTCGCCTTATCTGACTCCTGGTTTCCTTATTTGCAGGATTCATTCACCTAACAAATGTTTATCAGATACATACTATGTGCCAGATGGTTGTAGGTGCCAAGGACACAGACATGACCAAACCACAGAGCCTGACCCCATGGAGCTGACTCTGGATGAAATGGTCTCTAAATCCTCTGAGTTCATGATTCTATAGGACAGGAGGGTCAGGAGAAGGAAGGGTGGCCTTGGTAGGGACACAGAAGCAGTTTAAGGCCAGACCTTGTTTGAAAGTAGTTTTTCATTGGGCTGTGAAGACAGGCTGCCCACTGTAAAGCGAGTGGAGACACTGATCCCCTCCAGGCCCTGAGTGACTTGGCCCCTGGCATCCTCAAAGGCCAATCTTCCTTCTACTGACCAGCTAAATCCTTTTCAGCCTGTCCTAGTCTGGATGCCCCAGAGGCTCTGAGATTAGAAATGCAGGTGCGAACAGTTGATTTGGGCAGTGATTCTGGGCAGGTGCGAACAGAAGATTTGGGCAGAAGCAGCAGTGGTGGAGTGAGGAAGGAAGCAGAGAAGGAACAGAAAGCAAACCAAGGGTGTCTCGTTACAGCAGGTTATTGCTGAAGGCACTGCAACTCAGTCCTGATAGAGGGCTTTGGAAGACAGTGTGGAACACACCACTCTAGGGGTGAGGAAGCTGCGGTGTTTACCCATTAATTCCTAGTGAACATTGGCTGACGGCTGCTTCCTGGCACTTCCGGCCTGTCTGAGGCACTGTCCAACAGAGAGCCATCAGGCAGAGATTCTTGGGTGCTTGCCCGAGGACACTGTAGGTGTGTGCAGGAAAGGTAAGTGGGGATATGGAATATGGGAGGCACTGCTCTAAGGCCTCAGGGCCTTTGTACTTACTGTTCCCCTCATGGGAGCAGCCTTCTCCCTAGCTCTCCGAAGGGCTGGCACCTTATCCTTTAGCTCTCAGTCCAGAGTCTCTTCCTCTGACAGATCATCTCTAAACTAGGTCCCCACCCTCCAGAACTCTCCATCATATCATCTTGTTTATATTTTTCTCAGTGCAAGCCACAGTCAGAAGTGAGCTTATGCGGGGGGCCTCGGTGGCGCAGTCGATGTTGGCTCAGGTCATGATCAAGGTCATGAGATCAAGCCACGCATTGGGCTCCATGCTGGGCATAGAGCCTGCTTAAGATTATCTCTCTCTCCCTCTGCCTCTCTGCCCTGCCCCCCAAATGCACATGCTCTCTCTCTCTCTCAAAAAAAAAAAAAAAGAAAAGAAATTAGCTTATGTATTTGTTTCTTTGCAAGCACCGCTATATCTCTAGTGCCTCAGAGAAGAATCTGGCTCATAGTTGCAAGTCCAGAGCTATTATCTGCACACACGTGTGCCTTGCCATCCACACCCCAGCTAAATACGAACATGCCTTCCCCTGCTACCCCCACGCTTATGACCCGATAAGGGCAGTAAAGATGGAGTCTGGGTGCTGGGAACATGAAGATGCTTGCTCAGGTTTTCACGCACATTGCATAGACGTTTGCTCATAAGAAAAGTCTGAAATCTGTAATGTCCTTGTGTCTTGGGGGACGGACGGTAACTGATGTCGCAGCAGGGGAAGGGAGGCAGTGCCCAACACGGACAAAAGTAGGTGAGCTTGCAAGTTCCGCAAATGATCGGGGATTTTTACTTCTGTTTAAAGTACAGATCCCCTCTGACAGCCCCCTTCTCGGTATTAAATGGACAGGAGCCCAGTGAATGTCCTTCAAGGTAAATCTCATGTCATCTTTTCTTGCGCAAAGAGGTTTATTCCATCCCTTCAAAAATCTGTAGGGTATCCTGCTTCTATTTTTTTTAAAACTATATTTAGTTTGCTTTGAAGATGAATAAAACTGAGATGCTATTATATTCCTTTCCTACTCTGCAGCATCCAGAAATTCCTTTGCTATTAATACTCTAGAGAAACAGATTTCTTTGATTTTTTTTTTCAGTTTAGAGGATCAAAAGCTGCCAGAAATTGTTTCAAAAGAAAAATAAATCTCTGAGAGGTTGGATTTGAAATTCCAAGGGGCCATCGCCTGTGTTCGCTGTGTCGGGAGCCATGTAATGAGAGACTTGCTCCAACTGTGGCATCTGGCCCCTTCCTGCCTCCCCTGCTCTCCTAGGGGAGCCCCGCCTTTCCCCCCGCCATCTGCGTTCTCTTGGAAATCTTAGAATATTGGGCCTAAAATTAAATTTATTGTAAATCTGAGCAAGCAGAATCATCTCCCAAAGAGAGTGAGTAAAATAAATGACTACTAATCTCGGGAAAAACCCACTATTTCCTGGAAATGAGGACTCAGATCCTAAAAAAAGTTTGAATGAAGCTTCCAATTTTCTTTTTGGGTCTGAACATACACATCAGATTTATACTTTATCATCCCTATTCTAGCATAAAAGGAGTGGCTGGACCAATGCTTTGCACTGCTTCCCCTCTGCTTTGGGAAGGTCAAAGGTTTACCAATCATCTCCCCATGCTCTCCTATGTGCTTTGGGACATTTGTGTTTTGGGCTGCGAAGAGCATCTGGAGTTCTTGCAATGCTCTTGGATGGAAATACACAGATCCGTATACAATTTGGTGCATACACACCTATTTATCTTCATTTGCTAAAAACACCCATGAGTTTATCCTAAAACATGTTATTCTAATCCAGCACTACAGGGCTTACTCTAGCCTTTTCCCTCTCCTTTGTAACGTTCTCCAACATGAGAAACCTGGCTCTTATTATCTAGAATATTCTTACTTAATTGCTCAACTATCCTATACTCATGAAGCAGTTTCAGAAGAGCTAACTCTCACTGTAATGAAAAGACAGTTCTCGTGTGCAGTTATTTTGCCTTTAGCCTACAAATACCCAGTCAGCATACCATTTGGGAAGTGGTTTAGGTTAGTTCTATCTTCCTTGCTCCCTTCATTGTGGTCATACAGCTCATTTTTAATATGTCAACTTTATTTATTACACTTGGCCTTTCATTTGGGGTACCCTTCCCATTTTGATTTTTAAAAGTTAGGTCTATTAAAATTCACTCTTTCTGGGGCACAGTTCTATGGCTTTTGACATATTCATGGAGCTGTGTATCCATCACTCTGGTACCACACAGAATAGTTCATCACCCCCCAAAATTCCTTCAAGTGGCTCCTTTGTAGGCAACCTACCATTTTGTTTTCCATTTTGATACTTTCGCTTTGTGCAGAATGTCACATAAATGGAATCATACACTCTGTTACCTTTTGAGCATAACTTAGCATCACTTAGCAAGTTCATTTAATAATTCATCCATGCTGGGGCGCCTGGGTGGCACAGCGGTTAAGCGTCTGCCTTTGGCTCAGGGTGTGATCCCGGCGTTCTGGGATCGAGCCCCACATCAGGCTCTTCCGCTATGAGCCTGCTTCTCCCTCTCCCACTCCCCCTGCTTGTGTTCCCTCTCTGGCTGGCTGTCTCTATCTCTGTCGAATGGATAAATAAAATCTTAAAAAAAAAAAAGAATTCATCCGTGCTGTTGCGTGTATCAATAGTTTGTTTCTTTTTATTGCTGACTAGTATTCTATTTTATGGATGTACCACAGGTTGACTTTTTCTTCTATTTATTGCTTGAAGTAATTTTGGGTTATTTCAAGTCTTTGACAGTTATAAATAAAGCTATTTTTTTAAACATTTATGTGCTGGCTTTTTGGGATGTGTGTGCATAAATTTTTATTTCTCTTAGGTAAATACCAAGGTGTGGGATTGCTCAGTCACATGTTATGTGTATATTTAACTTTTATTAAAAAAATGCCAAACAGTTTTCCACAGTTGCTGTACCATTTTGAATTTCCACCAGCAGTGGATGAGAGTTCCAGTTCTCTGTGAGCTCACTAGCACTTGGTATTGTCAGTTTTTAATTTTAAAAATTGTAGTCATTCTATAGTCTCTCATGGTTCGTCTCCCCCTCTTTCCCCCTGCTTCATTTTTCCCCTTCTCCTAATGATCTCCCTGCTATTCCTTATGTTCCACATATGAGTGAAACCATATGATAATTGTCTTTCTCTGCTTGATTTATTTCGCTTAGCATAATCTCCACCAGTTCCATCCATGTTGATGCAAATGGTGGGTAATCATCCTTTCTGATGGCTGAGTAATATTCCATTGTATATATGAACCACATCTTCTTTATCCATTCATCTGTTGAAGGGCATCTCGGCTCCTTCCACAGTTTGGCTATTATGGACATTCCTGCTATGAATATTGGGGTGCATATGGCCCTTCTTTTCACTACATCTGTATCTTTGGGGGTGGGGGGATGGGTTAGCCTGGTGAAGGTTATTGAGAAGGGCATGTATTGCAAGGAGCGCTGGGTGTTATGCGCAAACAATGAATCATGGAACACTACATCAAAAACTAATGATGTATTGTCTGGTAACGAACACATCATAATAGTGAAAAAAATCAAATTGAAACTGTGAAAAAAATTGTAGTCATTTTAATAAATGTGTACTGCCAACTCACTGTAGTTTTAATTTACATTTCCCTGGTGACTAAAGATGTCGATCATCTTTTCATATGCTTATTTGTCATCTGTATGTCCCCTTCAGTGAGTTTTTCATTTATCTTTTGTTTATATCATTGTAATATAAATTTATATAATCTTTTGAATGCTTTTCTGTTTGTATCCTTTGCCCATTTTTAGATGGGTTGTTTGTTTTCTTACCATTGCGTTTTGGAAGTTCTTTACATACTCTAGGTACAAATCTCTAGTCAGAGATATAATTTGCAAATATTTTTCCTACTCTGTGACCAGTACATTCATTTCCTTAACAGTGTCTTTTGCAGAACAAAAGTGTTTAAGTTTGATAAAATTCTATGTAATATGACAGTTGCTGTCTTTTAATTAGTGTGTGTAGACCATTCATGTTTAATATAATTATTGATATGTTTGTGCTAAAATCTACCATCTTGTTAGTTGTTTCTTTTGTTTCATCTGCCCTTTCCCCTTTTTTTCTCTTTTACTGCTTTCTCTTAGGTTAATTGGATATTTAAAAATGTTAGCATTTTTCTTTCCTGTTGATTTATTATTTATACCTCTTTTCAATTATTTTAGTAGCAGCCCCAGCGTTTATAAAATGTATTTTTAACTAATCAGCATCTGCCTTCAAATCATACCATTCTATGAATGGCATAAGGACTTCCAACAGTATTTTCCCAATTCCTCCCTCCAATTCTTTGTGCTGCATTTGTCATACATTTTACTTTTACACATTATAAACACATAATACATTGCTACTATTTTTGGTTTAGGTAAACAGTTATCTTTTACAGCAATTAAAATCAAGAAGAATAAATTTTATTTTACCTTCTCTTTTCTATTTCCTGTGCTCTTCATTTCTTTGTTTAGATCCAAGTTTCTGTCTGATAGTGTTTTTCCTGCCTGAAGAAATTTCTTTAGCTTTTTTTTTAGCATAGGTGTGTTGGCAATGAATTCTCTTAGTTTCTGTTTACCTGATAATATCTTCATTTCTCTTTCATTTAAAAAATACTTGTGCTGGGGCACCCGGCTGGCTTAGTGAGTAGAGCACATAACTCTTGCTCTCACGGTTGTGAGTTTGAGTCCCATACTGGGTGTAGAGAGTACTTAAAAAATTATTTTTAAAAATCTTTTAAAAAATCCCTTAAAAAAATAAAAATGTTTGTGCTAAGTGTAGAATTCTGGGTTGGCAAAGTTTTTCGTTCGTTTGTTTGTTTTTTTCCTTTCAGAATTTTGAAGGTGTCACTTCATTATCTGGTGCTTGCACAGTTTTTGATGAGAAGTCTGTTTTAATTATTATCATTTTTCTACAGTTAAGAAGTTTTTTTCTCCGGCTGTCTTCAGAAATTTTTCTTTGATATTCCCCCTCCCCCCATATACCTATGTAGTTTGTTTTGGATTTCTTTTGTTTTATATTTTTATTGCTTTGTGTTGTCTGACCTTTCTGGATCTGTAGTGCGGTGTCTGTCATTAATTTTGGAAAATTCTTAGCCTCATACATTTCTGCTGCTTCATTCTCTCTCTTTTCTGTTTAGGTGTCTGGCAGTGTCTGACCCAGGTAAGCGAGTGCTTCTGTCATATATCTTCCTCTAGGTATCTCTCTCTCTCTCCAGGTTTTCAGTTAGTTGGCTCTCCTATGACCTCAGCCCTCTGATGAGTTCAAGAAATGCAGTGATCTTGTATCTTTGGCTTTTTTCTTCTTGTAAGAGTGGGGATGATGCTCTTTCCATTTCTTTCTGTCTCTAAGTGGAAACCAAGAATCTACAACATAGTATTTAAATAATTACATTATATGCTATTTTATGGATATGTTGTGCCTTGTTAAAACTCTTCTTTAATATTTGACATTTAGGTTACTTAATTTTTTTATTATCAGTAATGAGGCAATAAATATATTTGGACAGACATCTTTGTGTTCTTATCTGAGTAGGACAAACTACTAGAAACTGAATTAAGTGTGTATCTTTTGAAAGATTTTATGAAATGTTGCCAAATTGCCTTCTAGAAAAGCAATGACAACCTATCCATCAGGAAGATGAGTGTTCATGATTACAGTTTTGGGACTCTGGGGACAGCTGCCTCCATGGCATGAGTTCCTTTCCCTCACTAACCTGGCATTTGCTTTGACATGCCTAATCCTGACTCAGGACTTCCTGGTTTCTATCTCTGGCCAGCTCTCACTGTGTGAAGCATCACCAGGAAGGAGGCCTGAAGTGAGGCTTGATTGAATATTGAAACCAGGCTGTGACTATAGTGGGCTCTTCCAATTGCTGATGAAGATATTGAAAGAGTTTCGACATTTTCTGTCTTAGGAGTTCTAAATCGATTCTCAGGCACAGACAAACCGCGTTTACGCAACACTGATAGTTCAAATTGGACATGGTGGAGATTAATTCTTGATCAAGACAACTTCTAATTATTGTGGTGGCAAATAAATAACTGAAAAAATCTTTTAATATTTTTGGTAGTGGGGGAATGTTGTGGTTTGGACTTTTAATTCCAAATTAAAATATTTAATGCTTTATAAAGCAGTTGCTACTTAAACTGCCAATAATATTTAACTTGAATTTACTCACCATTTCCTGTCCTCATCCTGTATAATTTATAACACTAAGCCTTTCAATACTCCAAAATGCCAGATAAACTTTTCTCATTTGCTCTTAATTTGGTCACGCAGGATAATACCAACATCTGAAGGCTCTTTAAACTGCTTTTTAAAATGCATTCCTGTGAGCACCACCCGTGCCCCCTCTGCTCCTTGTCATCATCCATAATTATTTCCAATCCAAAGCGGCCCTTAATGCACTTATTAATCTGGCATTCTCCTCAGTGTGAAGCACATACGGCTCTATTAATTTTTTAAAACCCCCCTTTTTATAGGGGACTGCAGATGCTTGGCTATTACTGAAAAGCTATTAGAAGTTAACACCTTTCTCTCCCCAGAGACTGGCATCGTCCTAGGCCTCCAAATGCCACCCTGTTTTACATTATCAGCTGCGAAGGCGGAGTATTAGAGCTTTTTTTCCTTTTTGCTTCAAGACTGGTAGAGCTCTTATTTGCTAATGGCAGAATTCTGTTGGGCCCATGGACGGAGGGAGAGGGTTCCTGAGCTGAAGCCCACAGAGTCTCAGAATTCCTGGCCTTCTCAGAGTGGGTACGTGCAGCTCTGGAATGCATGTGCTTCTAGGTGAGTGAGACAGGACTGGCTTCTTGGAGAGAGAGAAAGGAGAGCGGGGATATATTCCTCTCCCTCCTCCAGCGGCCCTTTCCATTTAGATGATACCCAGGCCATTCCAGGCACCATGAAAACATCAGAAAAGGCTGAAGCTGTTGTGTAGTAACAACAACAACAACAAAAGCAGGTTTCCTGTTTTTTCAGAAACTACAACAGGGACACAAGCAAAGTGATGGCTCTTGGCTTCCCGAGGCCTGATGATGCACTGGGGGCCTGGGCAGGAAACAGGAGAGGATGCTAATAAATGATTTGCCATGGCGCATTTTGGGATATCAAGTTTAATGGCTCGGGGCTACGCTTCCAGGTCACCTGCTGGGAGGCAGTAGGGACAGGGAAGCCAAGCTCTCAGAAATGGCTCCTCCTTAGGAAGTGGTCACAGCCTGGGATCCCCAGAGAAGAAAGAGTTGGGAGAGGACGATCCCAGGAAGCAGAGTCTCTGGCTGAGTTTCCTGGGCTCCACGGTTGACCTCAAACAGGCAGAGCTGGCTGCAACCGACCAGATTAACAGGATGCTTACATGGCATTTTTGGTCCCATGGCTCCTTTCTCTGTCTGCCTCCATGATCGTATTTGGGAAAACAGAAGGCCAGGAGACAATGCTGGGGATGCTGAGGGAGAGACAATGAATCATCCTGACCACAGCCCTTCCTGGGAGCATCTCTGCTAGGGTGCAGACAGCCGCAGCCCCCATCCACTGAGACTGGACTTCTGACCGCGTATGTCCCACTTCTCTTTTCTTGAAGCTTGGCCATTGGTTACATCAACCTCACCTGTAGATTTCCTTAGAGAATGTTCTATTCAAACTTTCATATCCAGAGTGCTGGGGAAGACATTCTTATCCTCCGTCAACAGAGGAGGAAGCGGAGAATCTGAAGAGTGCAATCATTTCCTGAGGTCACACTCTGTAGGGACAAGGCTGAGCCCCAGCTGAGGTCAGGATCGGTGCTTCTTCTACTTCAACACCCTGCCTCCGTGGCTCGCGTGGTTGAATTAGGGCTTTGAGACTTAACCAGCATCAGTTGCCAGAAAACAAACTGCTCTGGTTAGTTTAAGTGGGTATTGCTGGTCCATGTATGGTCATCTCAACCCATGATCGGATTCCTGAAAAAACTGTTTCAAGGCCCCTTTCTAAAGGGCAAGAGTAAAAAGAATTTAGGAAGGAGTTAAGATGTGGGATAGTACTCTAAGAGTAGAAATAACTCATGATAGAATTGTCCTAATATAAGCCTTCAAAACAATCCTACTTTTTGTAACATTATGAAGACTGTTTCGTTGGCACTTCTATTTTTCTGGATGCCCCAAATAAATATAGCTTGTTTTAGCTCAACATGACATTGCTTATAATTTAAAACCCTTGTTCGACGAATTTTGAAGATTGCAGATTGACTATGATCATGCTACACATAACAATAATAAACCCCTCAGCAGTTTTCATAGATTGAGCCCCACTCACATGTACCTATTATTTCCATTTTGTTCTCTGAGGGGTTGAGTAAACCTCCCCAAGTTCCAGAGCACAAATGGAAAGGACCCAGGTGCTTTAATTCATTTGTGATACATGTTGTATTGTTACAAACTTTATTTACTTATTTTTTGAAGACAGTAACCTGATAATAGCTATTAAGAATAACAATGCATATATACCTGACCCTGCCATACTGCTCGAAGGAATCCAATCTACAGGTAGTTTGGCCTCTGGATTTTCTGCCCCAGGTGCAGACTTATAAGGATGTTTTTCTCTAGCATTGCTTGTCGCAACAACAAGGAAGGAAGGAAGGAAGGAAGGAAAATGAAGAAAGAGAAAGAAAGAAAGAAAGAAAGAAAGAAAGAAAGAAAGAAAGAAAGAAAGAAAGAAAAAAAAGAAAGAAAAAAAGAAAGAAAGAAAAAGAAAATAAGAACTTAAAAGTCCATTAAAGCAAGATTGGTTGAATAAATGAGCGTGTTGATATGGAGTGGTCTCTGCTATATTAAATGTCAAAAGCAAACTGCATATATTTTTAGTATGACCCTATTTTAGCAAAACCCAAATCAAACCAAACCAAAGGCCATATGTGTATCTGTGATCCAACTTGTATTTGCGTGCACGTGGAGGATGCTCTCCAGGCTGTTAATATGGGTTGTCAATGTGGCTGGAAAATTACTAATATTTCCTCTATATCTTTGGATGAGATTTGCTTGTTATAGCAACCATGCATTACTTTGTAATAAAAAAAATCAAATAAAGAAAATAAGAGGAATAAAGTCACCAGGTAAACTCAAGGCTGAAAATACGGATTCCCACTTAGAATCAGAGGATGTGAAGAATTAGCTGTGCTTCTGTTATGGGAAAGGTTATTCCCACGACTAGTCATTTTGAATATGTAACGAGATTTTTCCATTTTTAAATTGCTGGCTTCCAGTGTTGTGTTCTTATACTTGACTTGAGAAAAGAATTTACATGTTAACACAGTCAGCAATAATATAATCACTGCAATGGAGAATATTCTTCAGTTATCATAGAGTGCTTGTCTCTCAAATAACTTAATTTTTCCTCATGATTTAAGCAGCAGATATGGATGGCGGAATAGATAACAGATAGCAAAACCGAGGTTTGAATAAGGAAGCTGTGGCTGAACCAGAATGTGCTATGATTCTAATAAAAAGTTATGCCGATTTAGTGTCTGATAATGTCCTTGATTGAATACAATTTTTAAAAGGCTGCTGAATAGATTGATTTTCTAGTGGACTTTGCTCAGACTCGCTCCTACCTTCCCTTGTCCCTCAAGGAAGGTCCTCGTTTCAAATGAGTTCCACTCTTAGTCTAAAGGTTGTAACAGAACCATCAACTCCTATTGAGGGGAGTGTCTCTGAGTTCTAGAAGCCCTGGGCTGAGGCAGGAACCATGTGTGACAGTGTGCAGTCTTGTTCTTACTCTCAGTGTTCTCGTGACTTTAATCGGATGGCGATCACAAGACCACGTCCCTTTGTAAAGGCTCTCTCTACGTCATTATCCTGGTCAAAGTCCCCAGATGGTGGAGCTGGGTCTCTCATCTACTGCTTCTATCGGCTGTGTCATTTTGGGGTCTGTGTTTATTGATTAACTTTTCTCCTCATCACAGATTGTATTTTCTGATTTCTGTGTGCCTAATAATTTTCAGTTGGACACCAGACATTGTGAATTTTACCGTGTTGGGTGTGTGATATTTTCATATTCCTTTAAATGTTTGTGAACTTTTTCTGGGACACAAATAAATTCTTTAGAAACCATTTGGTACATTTGGGGGCTTCTCTTTAAGCTTTGTTGGGTGGGAAGAGAGCACTCTTCGGTTCCAGGTTAATTTTTCTCTGGCACAGACGATACCCTTTGAGTACACTGGCTGATGCCCGTGTGTTCTGAGGTGTTCCACTCCGGCTGGTGGGAGCACAGACAGTTCCTCACCAAGTGTGAACTCTGGTGATGGTTCTGCTTAGTCCTTCCTGGTAGAGCCCCTTCCCCACTTTCTTGAGTAGTTTTCTCATGTGTGCACCCTTGTCAGTACTCAGCTGGAGACTCAAGAGGAGAAAGCTCAAGAGAACTTTCTCTCCGCAGATTTCTCCCTTCTGTGCAGCTCTCTCCTTTTAGCGGCTCTATACCCTTCCAATTCTAGCCATGCCTGCTGCCCCAAATTCTTAACTGTGTCTCTCCAACTCAGGGAGATGGGTAGGTTCTGTTTGGGTTTCCCCATCCTGCATTATGGTCTAGAAACTCTCTCCAGTGGTAAGTGGGGCCAATCATAAGGCTCATCTCATTTATTTCCCTTCTTTTTGGGATCACTGGCTGAGCTTCCTATTGCACAATGTCTGAAAAATGTTTTTTCACATCTTGTCCATTTCTTGGTTACAGTGAGAGGGTAGATCCAGTCCTTACTATTTCATCATGGTTAAAAGTGGAAGTCTTGGAGCAAAGCCTCCCAACCTCAAAATGTCAGAGGGATCCCCTGGTCACGGTGGGTTTCTTCATCATTGTCTAAAAATCTGCAGGGAAGTAAGTGTCCCTAAGTGAGGCCCTAACATTGGAAAGTCTGAACTGGGCCTGAGAATTTTGAGCAGACTTTTGGTTTTAGGAAGGAACAAGAAGTCGAAGGAAGCTTGTCCTAGTGACAAGGAGTAAGATCATACCTCCTGTGTGGTAGCTACAAGAGCTTCTTTAAATCACAGATCTGTCACCTTCCTACTCACAACCCTGCAATGGCTGTCCATTGCTTGTGTGATGAAGAACACCATTATGGTTCCTGTCTATATCTGCAAACTCATCTCCTGTGTCCACCCCCTTCTTCTTGCTTCCAGAGATGTTGGCTTTCTTTCAGTTCTTTGACCAGTCCAACCTGCCTCTGGACCCACTCCCTGGCATGCTGTCACCTCCAGTCCCTGTTTATCTGTCAGGTCTCAGCTTGATGTCACTTCCCTAGACTAAGTCCCCCTTGGGGGTTTCAGAGCCCTTTGTATTCCCCTTAACAGCACTTATACCAGCATAATGGTGGGAGGCCTTGTTGTCCATGGGTTATTATACCTGGAAAGGTCACCTTAGACCAAGCCCACTTAACATGGGAGCCAATATTTCATGGGAAAGAGAGAGGATTAAAAAAAAAAAAAGATTTTATTCAGAAAGTTCAGAAAACTAAAACTAGAAATGATGAAAATAAACTTATTTTTTTTTAAAGATTTTATTTATTTATTTGACAGAGATAGAGACAGCCAGCGAGAGAGGGAACACAAGCAGGGGGAGTGGGAGAGGAAGAGGCAGGCTCCCAGCGGAGGAGCCTGATGTGGGGCTCGATCCCATAACGCCGGGATCACGCCCTGAGCCGAAGGCAGACGCTTAACCGCTGTGCCACCCAGGCGCCCCAGAAAATAAACTTATTTTTATCTCATTTCTACTCAATTTTAGATTCTAATCCCAACCACACACTGAAGTTTCAGAGTGAACAGAGAATGAATCAGATGCTGATCATTTTGAAGAATGTAATTTTTATGATAAAACTGGGTGATGGCATGAGATGGGTTCCCTCACTTCATGTTTCTTTATTTCTTTTAATCTTTGCAACATGAACACAGAGAAAGCTATTCATTGCAAAAAGAGTCTAGGGCTTCATGGGTTTTCCCAAGGGCTTTCCTCAACCACTGGATGGTTCAACCATTCTATTTTGACCATCAGTTAATCACCTCTGTCAACCCCCCTCTTCCTGCTATTACTGTTCCTGTCACTATCAGAGCCTCATCTATCGTTGCTTGGTGTGGAGTTCAGGCAGTTCTCTCACGGACCTCATAAAATCTTACAGCTTTGGTGAAGTCTTCAATTTCTCTTTGCAACTTGTTTGTATTACAATTGCATTGTACTGTCAGATAACCCGCAACGAAGAGAGGTGGATCAAAAGTGATGACAGCCCTTTGGCCCCTGATGGATGCTGATGTTATATAGGTTGTTTGAGTGGAAACTGATCTTACAGGTGGTTGGTTCACTAATGAATCTTTTTCACACTATTATGATAATTTTTGTTTCCCTATACGAACTCAAAAGTAGGAGGTCCTTCTGTGCACAAGTATTTGCATACTTATTTGTGTAATGTTGTCTCCCCAGCTGGACATCAGCTCCAGGAGAGAGGGACTTCTCAACGGCAGGTGCCCACAACACGCCTGGCCAAGTCAAGACTGAATACAATGTTTGCTCAAAAACTACACCACAGAAGAGCCAGGAGGAGAGGCACCTTGGAGAGTAGTCTCAGCTCATCACATCGTTCCATCATCAGTGAACTGAGGTCCTTAAGGTGAGACACCTACACTTTGGTGGCAACCATTGCTGCTGATTTGTTGACGTTCTTTCCTTGTACCTTAGTGGTGTTAACAAGAGGAATGCATCACCCTGCTTACTGCTCTGCAGAGAAAGACAAAGGAGAGAGGTGCCTGTCTCCCTGAAGGCACGAGTTTTGGACAGAAGGACTGTTACCCTGAACACAGTATGTCGGACGAGGTGCTGAGCGAACTCAGAAGCAGCTCTGGGGGAGGGAAGTGCTGCCACTTCCGCCCCCACTGGGAGATCCCCGTTCTGCTCTGCTCCAATCGGAGAGGCTGGTGCGCGCATGCGTGTGTGCTTCGCAAGTTCCTTGCATGATTGAGAGACTCGGGCCGGTCTCTAGGAGACTTAATTCTCAGGCCCAGGAAGGTGTAGCAAGGAACCAGAATATTAGCCTCAGACTAAAATTTCCTTCTCTCAAAGGAAATGCAGCGCTTCCGATGATTTTCTTCACTCAAGAAAATATCACTTGAAAGTAGCTTGCTTTGGGGATAATTTAGTCCCTGGAGATTGCCTAATTTTGAACTTTTACCCTTAGACACGTAAGTATACCTGATGGCAGGGGAGAGTAGCCAAGGAGGACATTGTTTGATGTTTTATTAGAAAATTAATGTAAATTTTGCATTTGATTTTAAGTGAACTATTATATAAAAATAATATTCTCTACCCGCCCCCCCCAAACGAACGTAGAAAACCCTAGAAGACAGCCCTGTAAGTAAAATCACACTCCTAGAAGATGCAGCAGGTAGCATCTGTGGGCTTCTGTTCACTCAGGCAGTGACCCAAGGGTTCACCCGTGTTAATGACAATTTCTGGAAAAGCATTGGTTTCCTCCTACCACTCCCCTCCTGCAAACGTATTCCCAGATGTACCAGCAGCATCCGTATCTGGGTCCTCGTGAGCACTAATACTGAATTAGAAAAACAAGATCACTCTGGACTAATAATGTACGCTCTTTACCACTTCCAGCCCCAGTTCCAGGAACACAACTCCGTGAAGTGTCAGTTCTGTTTAGAGGGTGTTCAGACGTTCCTTAGTTCAATCACTAAAGAAAACAAAGAAAACCCAATCTGTTGCTCCTGTTTCCATTTTTTCTCTAAGTAACTTTTGAAAAGAAAATTGTTGAGTTAGTTTCCAGATAGGTAAAAAATACGAATTTAGGGGTTCAGTAAATTTGTAAGATTCACTGCGATTTTTCTTCCTGTTACAATCGGCAGGGGGCCGGGTTTCTTCTCTGGAAGGTCTAGTTTCAGCTTTGCTCTTGCATTTTCCAAAAGCCTCACAGGCCAGCAGAAACCCCTTTTGGGATTCAGATGTTGATAGTAATTTCCTTTCTTCACATGCCAGGATCAGTCAGTTTCTTTCTGGACAGCTTTTCCAACTTCATATTTTAGCCTAGAATCCAGCAAGATCACAAACTGCCAGAGAAACATTTTACGTTCATGCTCACAAGTCAGGTAACCAGTCTCAGAAACTCTTGCCTGGAGGCAAGAAAACTCCAGAGACTCAGCTATGCCTCAGTTTAGTTCATAGAATTTTCCTGCATCCGTGAGTATTTGTGACCAAAATTTAGAATCACAGAATGAGTGACTCACAGAATCACAGATCCAGAAGGGGTCTTTAAGGCTTATTTCAATCTGATCATTTTACAGTGCCAGAAAGATTCAGTGACTTGTCAAAGGTCACACCGAGGCGGGGGCCCTGACTCCTGGCTCATTCTGGGATGCTGCAATGGAGGGTTAACTTTTTCTTCACATTCAAACTTCAGTGGCTTAAAGCAACCACTTATAGAGGTCATGATTCTGCAGGCCAACAGTTTAGCCTGGGCTTAGCTGGGTGGTTCTTCTGGATGGTGCTGGACACAGCTGATCTTTGCTGGGCAGGGAGCTGGCATGCTGGTCGGGGCTGGCTGGTTTATAATGGCCTCATCTTCGATGGCTGGAATGACTGAGACTTCTCTCCACATGGCAATCAGGAAGTTCCTAGGGCAGCAAGGGAGAGATCCTTCTATGTGCAATCACTTTTAGACACTGCTTATGTCATGATTGCTAATATCCATTGGTCAAAGTAAGCCACAAGGCCAAGCCCAGATGAAATGAAAAAAGACAGGAATAATTTGTGGCCACGTTGCAACTTGCCTCTGGGGTGATTTCCATTTTTGAATGACAGGATACCTTACAGGCCATCTTTTCAAGAGTCTCCCTCCTAGTTACTCTGTATGACAATGCTGACATGCAGACTTTGTAAATTAAATCATGGACTAGCCTCTTAAAATCCAATTATTTTACTTTATCTAGTGCTGGAGATAGCAATTTATCGCATATTATTTCCCTCTTGGAGTGCAGTTTAGGTGGACATATGACCGTATGGAAGAAACAGCCATTTCTAGTCCCAAATTATGATGGAAACATGTTTCAGTTTTCCAAAATGCTGTTACAAAGAAACCCAAAGTATCTGTGGGCCCACCCCATTATTTCCTACATAGCTCCAAGGGGCAACAATAATTTTACCCTTCGTATTTTGGGGGCCATCATATGGTTTGTACATGAATCCCATCCTTCTGGGATTTCAGACCACACTGACTCTCTTAGCGTTCCTGGGACGTAATCAGACGTGGGTTACATGCCCCATTTTACAGATTGAGTAACTGAGGCTCAGATGGATTCTCAGTACCCCCCAGGGATTCCCATGGGGCTCCCTAAGTATGAACACCTGTGTCAGCTTCTTCTTTCTCCAAGTCTATTCTTACATCTGGGGGGGGGGGGTCTGTGGAGAACGATGGAGATAGCCCTACGTCTGCTCTAGGACCTCTCCATTCTCGAGGATCAAGATGCCGTCACTCTGGGCAAAGGGTCCCACGTGCCCTTTACTGAGAGGAGCCAGGCATGCGGTGTGAATGCCGACATCCTCTCCTACTCTTGACATGTCTGGGTATGTCTGAGTGTTGTCCCCACCCCCATCATCCTCTGGTGGTGGTGGTGGGGGGGTCCTTCTCCTCCACCTCCTTCTCCTCTAGGTTCAGTTCTTCACCCGTGATCCTGATTCCATCCTGCTCAGGGTCCAGGGGACCTTCTCTGGAGCAGGTGACATCCCTGAAGGAGGAGTATTGTCAACCCAGTGCAAGGCATTGGCAACAGCATAAAGCATTTTCTAGTCAAGAGGAAACAGTGGTGACTGATGTGAGAACCATCTGTGAGATTTTATAACAGAAGGGTAGAGAGAGAGAGAGAGAGAGTATGTGTGTGTGTGTATGTATGTGTATGTGTGTGTGTGTGTGTGTCTCGGTGTCTGTGTATCCGTGTAGTTTGGGGCAGGAAGAAGGGAAAGGATGGACCCTTCCTTCAGTTGGGCCCACCACAACCTGATCCTACTTCAAGGGAAAAATTATTGGCTGGTGGGACCAAGTCTTAAAAACACAGGCTAGAGTCCAAAGTTAGTGGCTACCTGGTGCTTCCTCCGGCTGGGGCAGAGGAGGACATATGCCCTTGGGCTCTTAAAAAGCCTGGAGTTGCACCGTAGGGGCCCTTTGCCGGATTACTGAAGGCAGGTTGTGAGGACGCCACCTCCACACCAGTCAGCATCTCCTCTCTCAGATCTGCGAGCCTGGAAAAGTTGTGCTTCCTCTGAAGGATGGCTGTGCTTCTGCAGGGCTGGTTGGTTTGAATCTGGTGGATACCACGCATGCTCAGGCTGCAACCGATGGCAGGGCACTTTTTTCTCTGGCTGCTAGGAGGCTCGGGGATGACTGTTTTCCTAAAATTTAAAAATCTTTGTTGATTTTTACAAACATCATTTAAACTTACTAAGTTTTATAAATACATGATTTTATAAATCTAGTAACTTTAAAATTTCAACAATGTAGCCCTGTATGAAAAAGAAAGTTTCCAAATAGTCAGTGTCATCCAGATAGTACCATTAGGTGATAAATATTCTAAATATTATCTTCTGTTGGTGCGTACGTACTTATCTCTATATATCAGTGACCGTGAAGGGACTTCCACGCATCTACTTATTTACTTACTTACTCATCTATCTACTTAGATGTATGGGAAAGAGATCATATGAATTACGTGTTTTATTTTATTTTATTTTATTTTATTTTATTTTTAAAGATTTTATTTATTTATTCGACAGAGATAGAGACAGCCAGCTAGAGAAGGAACACAGCAGGGGGAGTGGGAGAGGAAGAAGCAGGCTCATAGAGGAGGAGCCTGACGTGGGACTCGATCCCGTAACGCCGGGATCACGCCCTGAGCCGAAGGCAGACGCTTAACCGCTGTGCCACCCAGGCGCCCCGATGTGTTTTATTTTAAATGTGATGTCTTAAAGTTGATTCTGCTTGAGTTTAAAAGAAGAAAAAGAAGCTAAAGGCAAGTGGAAGGAATTGTTGAAATAAAAATGCTTTCACCACGAGAGATATTCTTCTCTAAAGGGTCTCTCTAAGGTTAGGAAAAGAAATTATGGAAAACAACCCATCGAATTTGGAAATTATGTTTTTCTAACCACCTGTTTCATTTTAGACACTATCAGTCACTGCCCCTCCATGGGAGATGAGGGCATTAGCACGTTCACACCCCTCCCACTCCCTCCCCCAGGCCTTACTTGAATTTTTGTTAGTTTTATCATTATTACCCTTTGGGGACTTATAACGCGTTGCAGTGCACACAATGGTTTAGTATTAATTCTATGGTTAAATGGATTCTGTTGTCATCATCGGCCTTTTCCCCGCACCATCTCCAACGCTCATTTCTTGATTTTGATTGATCCCTTCATTAGCTCGGTTTCATAGTCAAGTCATTTTGCCAAGAAGACCCTGTAGTCCCTGAATTTTTAAAATGTCTTTTAATTCTTCTGACGTCTGAGAATATCTGTTGTCTTTATGCCTGAGGAGTGCCTTGCCTGGATAGAGCGCTCTTGGTCTTCCTTTCTTTCTGTATGAGCACAGTGTCCTCGCTCCATCATGATGCTGAATGTTGTGCTGGACAGTCGGAGAGCAGCCTGACCCTCTCCCTCCTCGATGGTCATTCGCTTTTTAAACCCAGATCCTTGAGGAATTGTTACTTCTTTATTGACGTTACATTATTTAATCAGGACATATCATGGTGTTGAACACTCTGCATTTTTTCTTTCTCCTGAAAAATTATGTATTGTGGATTCTGTTCTTCCTGCATTTCAGACAGTGCTGGATTATATCATTCAATACTTTTCCATTTGATAATTTTTCCATTCCATTTTTTGGTTTCTCTGAATCAGGGACACTAATTACACTTGTGTTGGATTCTCTTTGCTCTATTTCTTTGTCTTTTTCATCCCTGTTCTTTGTAATTATCCAGGCTTTTCCTCTTTGCCATTAATTTGATTTTCATATCTGTGCCATTCTTTCTGATTTTAATGAAGTTATTTACTTTTAAATATTGTTATTTTGGCCCACAACCTATTTCCTTTAGTTTGCAAACTCCATTTCCCTCTCATTCTGTCATTTTGTCAGATGCTTCATCATTTTATTATGAAACTTTTAAAGATACAGAAAAGTTGAAAAAAATTACAGTGAGCACCGATCTACCCAGATTCTATAATTAAAAGTCTGCTCTACTAGCCTTGTGATATATCTGTTAATCAGTTCACTCCTCGGTCCATCAATCCATCATATTTTTCGTTATGTTTCAAAAGCATGTGATGACATTAGCATAAGTCCCTCTACTTCAGCATAAATATCTTAAGGTAGAGTTTAATATTTGTTTATAGTTATTTATTTTTTTCCTTTGAGGTAAAATTTGTATACCACAAAATGCACAAATTTTAGGCATACCGGGCACCACTGAATGAGCTTTTCCCAAAACTTTATTGTGAAAAATTTTAACTATACTGCAGAGTTGAAAGACTTTTACAGCTGGCCAACTGTATATGGCCTACCTGTATGTTCCTATTGACAGTTAATTATACTTGCTTTATCATAGACGTAACATATTTTTTTCGAGGTAGAATTTACATGCAATGAAATGCACAGATCTTAAATGGACATTTGATGAGTTTTAACAAGTACGTACACTGTGTACTCCAAACCACTATCAAAATGCAGCATATTACCTCAGAAAGTTCCCTCACGCCCCTTCACAGCCAGTCTCTACCCCATTATCCTGAGACTTGCTTTATCATAGACGTAACATAAATGCAGATAGATGTATAAGTCTCCTATTGGTCCTGTTTCTCTGGAGAACCCTGACTAATACAGGGGCCAGCAAAACCCCAGCTGTCCTTCCTCATACAGTCAGATCTGGAATGAAGCCTGAAGGAGGAGTCACGGCTTTCCCTCCATTGACTGGGGAAGAGTAGAAGATGCTCCTGTAATTTGTTACGTAGACGAGTTCTGCTGGCTCTAGAACTTCATACAAGCGGAATCACACGTAAAGTTGCATTCTTTTGTGTAAGGGTTCTTTCACACACCACACTGTTCTTTTTTTTTTTTTTTTAAAGATTTTATTTATTTATTTGACAGAGATAGAGACAGCCAGCGAGAGAAGGAACACAAGCAGGGGGAGTGGGAGAGGAAGAAGCAGGCTCATAGTGGAGGAGCCTGATGTGGGGCTCGATCCCATAATGCCAGGATCACGCCCTGAGCCGAAGGCAGACGCTTAACCGCTGTGTCACCCAGGTGCCCCCACACCACACTGTTCTTGAGATCCATCCATAGTGTTCCTTGTTCGTTTTCATTGTGCAGTAGCTTTCCATCCTGTGGCTGTGCTACGGTTTATCCCGTCATTCTCTTATCCGTAGATAACCTGGATGTTTCCAGTTTTCGACCATTATGAATAAAGCCATTAGGAACGTTTTTGTGCCAGACTTTTCGTAAACATACGCTTTCATTTCCCCTGGGTAAAACGTCTGGGATTGGAACCGTTGAGTCATAGGGTAGGTGTCTGCTTGGTTTACATTGCCAGAACTTTTTTCCAACTGTTATATTATCTTACACTACCACCAGCAGTGTTAGAAGGTTCCAGTTGCTCCATATCCTTGGCAACATTTGGTGTTGTTGGGTGTTTTTAATTTTTGCCTCTCTGCTGGGGTGTAGTGGTCATTTTAGACTATTTAGTTACACCCAGCATGAAGCCCGATATGGGGCCGGAACCCACGACCCTGAGATCAAGACTTGGGCTCAGATCAAGAGTCGGATGCCCAACCAACTGACTGAGCCACCCAGGCGCTCCCATTTTAGACCTTTTTAGAAAAGTCGGATTCATGTTCTTATTGCATTTTGTTTTTAGCTAATGCCCTTGTAAAGAATTTTCTTTTGTTGTTTTGTTAATGTTTCTTCCGTGGCATGTATTTCTTGTTTTGTTTGCTGTGTTTCTTTTCCCCTACTTCTGAAGTTTTGCTAAATACTCTCTCAGGCTCACCACACCCAGTTGGGAGGTGTGTACCATTCCCATGGAGCTCCCCTTGGCTTTGGATCATTGCCCCTAATGACCATGGAACCCTGGCACCCTCACTTTTGTCAGAATCAGGGTCCTGGTCCTAACCCCATTTTCCTCTCATTCTTTCCAGCAGCATCTTCTACTCTTCCCCAGTCAATGGAGGGAAAGCCATGACTCCTCCTTCAGGCTTCATTCCAGATCTGACTGTATGAGGAAGGACAGCTGGGGTTTTGCTGGCCCCTGTATTAGTCAGGGTTCTCCAGAGAAACAGGACCAATAGGAGACTTATACATCTATCTGCATTTATTCTAAGGTATTGCTCATGTGATTACGCAGGCTGGGAAGTCTTACGGTGTGTCATCTGCAAGCCGGAGGCCTCGGAAGGCTGGTGGTGACATTCTAAGGCCTGAGAACCGGAGAGCTGATGGTGTAGACGGCAGTTCCGGTTTGAGGGCCTGAGCACCAGGAGCCCTGAAGATAAATCAGTGCTCCAGCGCAATAGGCAGATAGAGAGAGAAAGAGAGAGCGTGAATCCCCCTTCCTTCACTTTTTTCCTCTTTAAGCTCTCAAAGGTTGGGATGATTCCCATCCCCACTGAGGAGGGCAATCCATTTTCCTCCGCATATCTGCTCAAATGCTAACCTCTTTGGAATCAGCCTCACAGACGCACCCAGAAATAATGTTTAACCAGATATTTGGGCATCCCGTGATTGCATCAGGTTGACACATAAAATTAACTATCACTGCCCCCCTCCCCCAGATACCTTCTGGGGGTGTGGAGAGTGAGGCTGGACATCTTGCTGCACTGAATCATTTTCCTCTCCTCCGTAACTTTTTGTTTCTTTTCTTGGCTGACACTTTTGAAGTTTCAGGCTTTGGGCTGAGCCTTTTTCCTTGATCACTGTGTATGCGTGTGGGTTTTTTTTTTTTTTTAAATCAATTTCTTCAGCTATTAGGGGAGGATGGTTCCATATGCTTCTAGGAGCTATCCTAACTCAGAAATCTCTGTTTACCATTAAAAATCCTGCAGATCTTTTGACTTGTATTTCCATGTCCTAACCTTTCCTCTGGCCTCATCCTACCATTCAAGTCTGATTTCCCTTCCGACGGATTTCTGTTGTAAAATTTTATTGTGCTAAATGTCTGTTTACAAGTTGTCGCAAATGCTTTTGGGAATGTAGTGGGTTATAAATAAGTCTAAAAGATTGAGAAAATATCAGAATCAGTCAAGGGTGACCTAAAACCCACAGAGCCTGGCAGCTGTTGGCAGATTGGTATTTTGGATCTAGTGGTGAATTCACTAAACTTAGAAGTATTTCTCTTCAGGAAGCAGTTCCATGTTATGAGAGCTGAGACAGCGCTGAGCAGGAGTCCTAAATGCAAATGCCTCCGGGGCCAGGCAGGTCCAACTAATTCATGAAACAGGCTAGTAGAAGACAATAGGGAGTGGTGGGGACTGTAGCAAACCAGGGAGCATCAGGCCCATCTAATGATGGCTGCTTCTCCTCAGCTTCAATGGATAGGCAAGCATGTGGGCGAAACTTGCCAGAACTTTTAGCTATGAGGCAACTGGCTAGGCACTAGTTTTAAACACCCACCCGGCCCCCTTTGCCATGAAATCCTTCCTTCAGACCAAATCTTCGATGGAAATCAAGTACCTACGAGAGTAAATGTGGGGTGGCTTAGCTGGTTTGAGTGTGGCAGCCTGAAGCAGTGACCTTCTGAGGCCCCCTCCTTAAAGGCCTCACGGCTCTGGGAATAATTTGGTGACCTTCAGACTAGGTCATGGGCAAGGTCCTTCCTGCCTGCTCTGATCTTGTCTTGTGCCTTATGTACCCATGGGAACAGTCGCTCACTGGTCTCCCAGCCCTGGACACAGTGACTTTGCACATTACGTATTGACCCCGTGTGCTTTACAGCACATGTGTGCTCTGTAAATGTGGAAATTATTTTCAAGGAGTGTTTTTTGTCTAATGGACAAAATGCTGAGTGTGTGTGTGTGTGTGTGTGTGTGTATGGGAGCACATCTGTTCTCTGGGAACCTCCGTAGTTCCATGGGGGCCAAGTTGATCTTAAAGAGAATGCCTAGGTTTAGTGATAATTCTAGAACAAAGGTCAGCGAACTACTGCCTGGGTACCAAATTCAGCTTGTAGCCCGTGTTTGTACATGACATGAGCTAAGAATGGTTTTTACATTTTTAAAAGGTTGCAAAAAATAAATAAATAAAAGCATATGTGACACAGGCCCTGTGGGGTCTACAAAGTCTAAAATATTTCTATCTGGCCCTTTACTGAAAAAGTTTGCAGAGCCCTGTTCTGGAATAGCGCCTATGTTTTTATTTAATCGGAACCACCCAGTCCCAAGCTTCCGAATCTACGTCCTCTGCAGAAGCCATGCGTGTACCCTCCTTTTTTCTGCCCTGAGAAGCCTGCCGCTGTTGACTGGCTCACCGCCTCTCCTGCTGACCGGAGTGGTCCTCCCAGTGCAGATAAAGGCTGCCAGGGCTTGACCAGCCTCGTGAACAGGGGCTACACCCCTGCAAAGCCTCTGGCCAGGTTGAACTGCCCACGTGTCTCTCTTCCAGGCCCGGGCCCCCTAAGAGCTGGATTCCCTCAAATGGCTGAAGCTGTCTCAGCCGTGATTGGAAACCTGCTGGCCTCCAGCTGCCCAAGTGGCAGCCATATGACCCGCTTGCATGAGCGGTTCCTCCCCAGAGCCGTGAACACTTGGCTTCACTTTTGAGCTCAGATGGTCCAGTCCTCTCTGAGCTCAGATGGGTCCCACTGATGTTCTTTGGGGGTAAGTCAGGGGCTTTGGGTGCTACGGGGGTCCCACTGATGTTGTTATCACTTCTAAAACACTGGGAGGTGCCCTCGGAAGCCATTCCAGCCAGCCGTCCGGTCTGTGGGCCCCCGTGGGCACCTCCCAGTTGCTGGCCTTCGGTGTTGCTCATGGTGTCTGGAGGGCACAGCCCCTGCCCCACTCCAGAGGAAGTCACTCACATCACAGCTGGTGGCCACCCCTTCTGGGTCCCAGTGGACAAAACTCTGCTCTGGTCAGCTGAGAAGCAGAACACATCCCTGCCCAAACCTGGCTTTGGCCCACTCCCACCGTGATCTTGGCACATCACATTCCCCCTGGAGGGCTTCCCATTTGGAAAAGGTGAAGAGTGAGCTATATCTCTGCTGTTCCTACTGGGGTTCTCAGACCAGTGGACAAAGTCTTTAAGAGGTATTTTAAAATACTCTCTTTTTATTTTCCTTGTAAGTCAAGATAATGGATGTAAAAGTCTTCTGGCTCGTCTGGCTGATCACCTCTTACCTGGGCCTGGCCAGAAGCTTCTCGTGCCCGAGTTGTAACTGTGTTCGAGAGGACGTTGGGTCAATCAGAACTACGCACGGTAATGCTCATGGGCCAATGGGAGAAAGAGCGAATGTGGCTGAGTATCTGTACCCACCGAAGGCCCGTGATGTCATGGCTTTCTGTGTGAATGAGAGCTTGTGCAGCAGTGAGAAGAGAAACCCGAGCGGGAAAATTGAGTCATCACACGGCCCTCTTAACGGCAGCCGCGCCAAGGGCAGCCTGTCCTGCCATGAGCCGTGCCCTTCAGCACAGACAGGCAGCAGCTGCATTATTTTAATGCCATTTGTGATCATTTTGCCATTTTTGTCATTTCGTTGGCATTTACTCCAAGACTGTTTTTTTGGTTTTCTAGTTGTACAAAAGCTAAAAGCTTAAGATGTGTGTGTGTGTGTGTGTGTATTTAAGAAATACTATAATCAAAATAATTTAAGTCAAAGATGGGGCCCTGTGCACATTTTTTTCCCTTTCAAAGTGAAGTGCACTTTGCCTAAGAATCAAGAGTCCAGCACAGGGGTGGCATAGTTCCAGAGGACCAGAGGTAAACACTTAGGATTCGCCGGTCATATTATCGTCGTCGTAAGCACTCAGCTTCGAAGTGGTAGTGCGCAAGAAGCCATAGATAATAAGTACATGGTTGGGCGTGGCTGTCTTCCAATAAAACTTTATTTACAAAAACAGGCAGCGGGCAGGATTTAGCCATCAGGACGTGGTTTGCTGACGCCGGTGTACAAGACGATGAGGCGCCTTCCTTCTCAGATATTTGGCAAAGTAGTCTTACTGAGGAGACAGGTTTTCTCCTCTGCTTTCTCAAAAGAAAGCTGATTTCTGTTCCACGAGCTCCTTGAGGTGCTCAAAGGTGAGTGGCTGACTGGCCCAGTGAGGGGGTGAGGGTCTTCCTCCACGCCCGAAGCCTCCTTGCTTTGGCCCTGGGCTCCTGCTCCAGGGCAGGACCTCGACTCAGCCGAGATGTTTTTGCGTCTCTCCTGGTGGCCCCCCTGCACCTTTGCTGGGGCCCCTCCCACCCCCCTAGTGCATACACCTCGCCAACATTTGGATGCTGTTATCGAAATGGTCCTGCAGCCAGCCTTAGGGAGCTGGGCCCTTTTATCTTTCTCTATAAATCACCCTCTCCCTGCACTTAATCCTGCCTGGCCCGCTCCTCTGAACTCCCTCCAATCTGTCTCTGGCGAGCTGGTTCTGAGCACCGCGGGCCGCAGGCAGCCAGGTGCGGCCTTGCTGAGGCTTTGGGGAAAGGGAGGGTCCCTCTTCCATCTGCCAGGGATGGGGCTTTGCCTGCAAATTTCCACACCTTTTCTCTGCTCTTCCTGAATGGGGCCCAAGTAGGTTGTTTATTCAACATTCACTCAGTATTTATTTATTGAGGGGCGCCTGCGTGGCTCAGTGGGGTAAGCGTCTGACTTCAGCTCAGGTCATGATCTCGGGATCCTGGGATCGAGCCCTGTGTTCGGCTCCTCGCTCAGCAGGGAGTCTGCTTGTCCCTCCCCCTCTCCCTCTGCCCCTCCTCCCACTCATGCTCTCTCTCTCTCAAACAAATAAATAAAATCTTTGAAAAAATGTATTTATTGTGCTCCCCACTAAGTGTCGGGTGCGTGCCGGGCACTGAGGGCACAGCAGTGAAGATGATGGAGGGGCTATGCCATCTCAGGGCTAACATGAAATGGATGAGCAAATGCACAAAATACTTACACATTTTCTTTTTTTTTTTTCCCATTGTAGGCTTTTAAAAAATTTTATTATGTTATGTTAGTCACCATACAGTATACCATTAGTTTTTGATGTAGTGTTCCGTGATTCATTGTTTGCATATAACACCCAGTGCTCTGTGCAATACGTGCCCTCCTTAATACCCACCACTGGCCTAACCCATCCCCCCACCCCCCTCCCCTCCGAAACCCTCAGTTTCAAAGCACTGTGGAAGAAACCGGTAAACGTGGAGATGGACAATGGGAAGGGATAGAGAGTACAGGGACATCTGCTTAGGCAGAGGGGTTGAGAAGACTCGGCAAGGTGGTGACATCCATGCCTAGGCCTAAAAGATCAGCAGGAGCCAACCATGAGAACAGTGGAGGGAAGAGGAATAGCATGTGCAAAGGTCCTGTGGCGGGAAAGGGCTTCTGGGCTTGATCGTGTGAGGAGCAGAAAGGAGAGTGTCTGTTCAGAGACTCCTGCCTAGGAGTTGTTAGGGCCGTGAGAGAAAAGGGGCTCAGTAGTGGCCTGGGCGGTGCAGG
This sequence comes from Ursus maritimus, assembly GCF_017311325.1. Classification (NCBI taxonomy): domain Eukaryota; kingdom Metazoa; phylum Chordata; class Mammalia; order Carnivora; family Ursidae; genus Ursus; species Ursus maritimus. The sequence continues at coordinate 13,326,376 of NW_024426885.1, read as the reverse complement.
GCTGCACATGCATAGACAGATGTGAATGGCACGTTCATACCTCAGCTCTGCTCTCCACTCCCTGTGGCTCTGCGTGCTACATAACCACCCCGTGCCTCAGTTTTCTCATCTGCAAAATAGGGAGAGTGAGAGTACTTCCTCGACAGAGCTGCTGGGAGGCCTCAGGGAGCTAATTTGAGGCCAAGGACTCGGGGCAGGGCTGGGCACAAAGTAAGTCCTGGAAAGCATTCTCTCGTGTTACCGTCCCGATCTTCGTGGGGTGTGATTCTAAGAGGCAGCCTCTTCAGAGGCCGGAAGGCCAGTGAGGGGCTTTGGCGAGGCCAGTTCACAGGGAGGTAGACCAGTGGGCCTAGAACTCGAGCAAACTAAAATGAGGCGTGGGAAGGGAGTTAGTTCCCAGGGGCTTGGGAATGTTCTGGTTTGTCGGGTTCCAAGAGTTGTATTTAACAGGTTGGACCGTGGACACTCAAGGAACCACAGACTTCCCTGAGCCCCAGGTTCGCCGGGTCTCCCTTGATAGACTCCAGATGCACTGGGGACAGTGGGAGCTGAGGGCGGGGGGACAGCGGCCGTTTCTCCCTCCCACCTGCCACCACCAAGCACTGCGCTCGGTGCTTGGCTGTGAGGTAGCCACTATCGTGCCGGCTTTACGGGTGAGACAACAGGCTCTGAGACTGAGGTAACTGGCCTGAGGTCACACAGCCGAGGAGCCCAAAGAGGTGGTTTTGTTTTTCTACTTCATCTGCCGCTTCCCCTAGTGGCTAACTCTGCCCCCTGTGCCCCGGAGACTTTCCGTGCCCGACGCATAGTAGGTGCTCGTCTGCATGTACGACTCTGGCTGCCTGTTTCCAGTACACATTTGTGCTTCCGACGGTAGGTGAACACTGGTGCCTTTAACACACCTTTGCCGGATCCCTGGCTTAGTGGGAGGGCCCGCGCTCTGTGGATTATGGTGAATATTTAGAATTTGAACCCCAAACCAAATGGCTGAGGGCGTTGTGCTGAGTCCACGGGGCTGATGTCTTCAAAGTGTCTCTCAGTCCTGAACTTAAAAGTGGGGAAGGGATGCTTATTCTGTGTGCGGGTTGCAATCCACCAGGAACTTGCCAGAAAATGTGCTGTCGTGGGGCAGTCCAGAGAGGATGGGCCTGGGTCTCCTCGTGGCCTTGGCGGGGAGGAACCGGGCCTCCCTGCCCAGCTTCCCACCTGTCTCCCCAGCTCAGCAGAGGTGCTGGGAATGGGAGCCCCAGGAGGGCTGGGAGCTGAGCTGCAAATGTCCAGCCTCGGCTGGCCTCTCTCAGCACGTGTGATGCATTAGGCCCCGAGGGCTCCCCTGGGATTCTGTTCCCATCATCTCCTCGGCAGGAGCTTGGAGGTGGTGGGAAGATAGAAACGAGCACATTTTCGGATCACGTGCTGAAGGCTAGTTGAATTTGGGCCATCCCGGCTGGAGCGCAGGGAAGGAGGTAACATTTGAGGTCTGAGTGAGAAGAGAGGGGAGCACAAGCAGAGTGGGGGCTCGCAGAGGCCGAGCGAGGGGGCAGGGACCGAGCAGCCTGTTAGCCCAGCGTGCGCACTCCCAGGCCTGAGCCAGGTCTGTGGATCTGCTCCCCCAGGAGGCAGGAGCCTGGCCGGCTGGGGCAGCCAAAGCCAGCACACCAGGGATCTGGAGCAAACTGTGAAATCTCTGCCATCGATGGGCTCAGAGGGGCCATGAAGGACCTTCCCCTCTCCAGACTCCATCCTGCCTGGGGTGCAGCCAGGCTTTTCCTGGGGATGGAGACCACGGGGCCATAGGGGACATCCTGGCCACCAGCTTTAGCTCAGGCCTGACCCCAGGCAGGACACTGGCAAGCTCTTTCTCTGAGTGATCTTTTACTCGTTTATGTTAAAAATCTATCAACCATCCAGTTCATGCTAGGTGCTGAGGAAACAGGCAAATAAGTTGCAATTCTTGCCCTTGAAAGAAGACAGATGCATACCTCCCTACAAAATAATGAGCTAGCTGTTGCATGTCTTGGTGTCGGCCTATGTTTGGTCTGCCCAAATTCAAGAACTCTCCCCACCGCCCCCCCTGAAGCAGAAAATACCCCTGACAAAATGCAGTCGGGTTCACTGGCTCCCTCCTGATCCCGAGGAGTCTGTAAGGATGGTGCTAAACGATTTTGAAACTCCTCGGAGTTTCTGCCCAGTGTGGCATGGCGCCCCCCAAAATCTCTCGGTCTGGGACACGCAAAGAGCACGACTGCTGGCTGGGCTGGGGTGTGGGTGCTGGGCGGGAGGCTGGGTGCGCTACCTGTAAAGGGAGCATTCTCACCATCCAGCCCCGGAAAAATGATAGAACCAGACGCCAGCTTCCTGGACTGCTTGCTCCCAGCTCCAAACAGCTGCTCTGAAAGCCCCGCGTGATCAGCTCTCGGAAGCGCTCAGCCTAGGCCATGGCGTCTCTGTCCCCAGGGCTCGGGCACGCAGGCCGGCTCGAGTGTACCTCTTTATGTCAAAGATACCACACCTCTCCCAGACCAGGAGAATTCACATTTGAAGGAAGTTATGGCCAGACAGGTGCCCTTAGGAGAGCCTCGCTTGGTGGGGTCACTCCTGGGCCTCGGCCTCTTGGCTTCTGGGCTTGGGGAAGCTGTGTCTATACCAGTTCAAGGAGTGCAGGTCTCATGATGGCCGGGACACCACCCCCCTCCACTTGCTCACGGTTAGGCAGGAGCTAGGAGGGCTTGCTTGACCCCCAGCGTCAGGACTCTGTACTTCTGGTCAGGTCACCAGGCCCTTCAGCTGTGATTGTGATCCAGGGGAAGGCCCAGAGGAGGACTGAACGCATCTTCATAGAGAGCGGAGAGGGCAAGCTTCGTGAAAACCCTGCATTGGGGCCACCCTTACAGGAAAGAGCCAAGGTCCCCTCTCTGCAAACCAGCCCCATTCAGACACTGTGCTCACTCCAAATGGCTGCCCTGTCTGTGATTGTCTGCTCGCACCTTTTCCCCAAAGCAAATGCCAGGCTTGTTAGAACCCTCATTTACATTTCATTAGGAGGTGTCAGGCCGGGTGTTAAAGAACAGAGCTGTTCCATTCCTGGATCCAGAGTTTTCAGGGCAGGCCTCAGCCATAAATCCCCAGCAACCACCTCAGTGGCTTTAGCTCCCCTTCCCGAATCAGAACCCAGCCTCCAGTGTCAGGGTCAGCACGGGGCCCTTGGTCCATGCTTTTGCCCATTCTCAGAACAAACCCGAAAACTAGGTATTATCATCTCCATTTTGTGTGAGATGAAATCAAGGCCCAGAGAGGTTAAGTGACTCATCCAAGGCCACACAGCTAAAAAATGGCAGAGCTGCGTTGCAAACCTATGTCAGCCTGGCTCCAAAGTTCATGTTCTTTCATTTCTCCAAGCTGACTTCCACCTGCCCAGGTGATGGGAGCTTAGGTGTGATACTTATCTGCACCAAAGAATCTTAGCATGGACTCTGAAAAAATGGGAGAGAGGGCAAGAATGAAAAAGAGAGAGAGGGTGGGAGGGAGGCCGTGTGTGTCTGTGTGTTTGTTTGGGAGATGTTCCCACGGCTTTCATCAACGTCTTACTGTCCCCCCCAACGGCGGGGTTTCCGTCCTAGGAAGCACCACGTGAGATTGTCAAGGTGCCCCTCATCATTCTGTGGGAACACAGAGACCTCCGTCTATGCTCTGCTTTCTAGAAGGGAAGTGGCGCATAGATATCTTCCACCCTGGCACGTAGGGCATAGTTTGGAATCTCTTGGAGCAGATATGCCTGTGGTTTTATCTGAAAGGCAGAGACCAGGGGCTCAGAGCAGAGTGGGGGAAATCCTATTCTCTCCTCATTCCTGGGGGTTTGCAGAGACGGAGCCGTGAGCGGACTCTGAAGAACAGAGCTGTGCCCTCCCACCCCCAGCCCCCAAAGCCAGTTTCTCCTTAGGTTCATAACAATTTGTGTTTTATCACATTTCCACATGCAAAATGTGTTTCGGCATTTTTCATTAGATTTTTAAGGCTCAGATGGATGAGGGCGAGGTGAGAGCCAGACACGGGATATAAGAGACAAAGGTTTAGTAATGAGTTCGAAATTTACAAAACACAGAAGCAAATATGGCTTCAATACACGATGTGACCCTTTATAAGGCTGGAAATTACTCTTCAAAAATCATTCTGGCCTGACTTCAGAGTCGAGTGGATGCTGGGATACCACAGATTGACTTTGAGAAGTGGGTTGGTATTGCAGGAATTTTTTAATTTCCTGTAACTCACAACAATTTTCTCCCAGCGAGACTCTAGAGTCACTCCTGCAGTGGTGCGTGGACTGCGTTTTCTGAACGATTCTCTACACCAACGGGCTAGTGCCGAAAAAGAAAACCCAAGAAGGAAGGGCACAAATGGAATTACCTTCAGAAAATCGTTAAAAGTTTAGAAAAATATTTCCAGGTAAATGAAGGACCGGCTACTCCGGCTTCTATGTCTTAAAAAGCGAAGTAAAAATGGCATCACTTACACCTCTGAACTGAAAAGAATTTGGGAGAAGCAGATTATTATTAATTATTTTTAATAGCTTCTTAATTAGCCCTTCAAACAAGTTTTTCAAAATCCCCAAAGGTGTCCGATTTGCATGACATGTTTTTACTTTTCTATGCATTTCATTAGCAACCCCCCCCTTTAAACCTAACAGCGAGACAGTATTGCGATGCTTTCAGAAGGTGGACCCCCCTCCCCCAAAAAAGAAAGAACTTGAATTATTCCTGTTAAAAAGTCTTGTGTTTCGTCTTCCAGCGCAGTGGTGTCTTGCCTGTATCTCAGGGCACTCATTAGAGCTTATCTGCCGTTGAGAGATCGCTAAACAAATCCATGAGAGGGAAAATCACTGTGGAGGGTGGGCTGCTGGAACAGATCCTCTGGGGCGGGGATTTATTAGGCTGACGACCCCTTCTTCTTCCCAACAGCAAATCCATTACAATAATGGGCTTCGGAGCCATCAGCGGGCGGACTGCGGGTCAGGAAAAGTCCGATGTGTGGACACTGAGCAATCCGCACTCGGCGGCTCTTTACAATGTGTGAAGCCAGGCAGAAAAGCGGCACATTTGATTGAGAACAGAGGAGAGTGGCCGAATCAGCCTCGCCTTTGCGCCAGCTTCCGGGGGGATTCAGGGCCGGGGAGCCCGAGACCACACTTGGCAGCTGGGGGCGTGGGGCTAAACGGTGGGCCTGAGACCCTGAAAGAGAGGAGGGGGAGCTAATTAATGTTTTGCCCCATCTGTCCTGCACTCCCTCTGCCCCCACCCCTGCTGCCAACACAACCGCCCTGAGAAAAAATAGCCACATGAGCTAGAGCTTACCATGGGCGAGGTCTCGTGCCAAGTGCTTCGCCCGAATTTTCTCCTCTTTACCCTCGCAGCAAAATAAGCCCGATGATTAGCCCCATTTCACAGATAATGATTATTACTGCTAACTTTTATTAAGCACTTACTATGTGGCGGGCATTGTACTATATGTGTTTGTGAACTCAGTGAACCATCGCAGCACCCGGTGGGATCGGTGCTAATTTTGTGTCCCTTTTACAAATATGGGAGGGAGGCCCAGACGAGTTAACTTGGCTCGGTCACACAGCGGTGAATGGCAGAGATGGGGTTTGAGCCCAGGCCGTGGTCCGCAGCCCTTTAAGACCCATCCGAATTGCCTCTTTCCTGCTTCCCGTGGATCTGCATTTCTCTTTTTCTTTGGCCTTATTTTATTTTATTTTATTTTATTTATTTTTTTAAAGATTTTATTTATTTATCTGACAGAGAGAGACAGCCAGCAAGAGAGGGAACACAAGCAGGGGGAGTGGGAGAGGAAGAAGCAGGCTTCCAGCAGAGGAGCCCGATGCAGGGCTCGATCCCAGGGATCCAGGATCACACCCTGAGCCGAAGGCAGATGCTTAACGACTGAGCCACCCAGGCGCCCCTGATGATTGGTTTGTTGGTGTCAATGTGATTGGGCTAAGGGATGTCCAGATAGCTGGTAAAACGTTATCTGTGGGTTGCATCTGTGAGGGTGTTTCCAGAAGAGATGGGTGTTCGAATCAGCAGATGAGTAAATGAGGCTGCCCTCATCAATGTGGGTGGGCACCATCCAATCTGTGGAGGGTCGGACTAGAATAAAAAGGTGGAGGAGGGGTGAATTGGCTCTCTCACTTGAGCTGGGACACCCATCGTCTCCTGCCCTTGGACATCAGTGCTTCTGGGTCTCAGGCCTTTGGACTCAGCTTGGGGCTTACACCATTGGCTCCCTTGGTTCTCAGTCCTTCGGGTTTGTGCTAGATGTCTTCCACTACTTTCCCTGGGCCTCCGGCTGCTGCTGGCGGATTGTGGGACTTCTCAGCCTCCAAAATCATGTGAATCGATTCCTATAATAAATCTCTCTCTCTCTCCCCCCCCCCACACTGATATATATTATTGGTTCTGTCTCTCTGGAGAACCCTAATATAAGGCCCCATACTGCTTATTAGATTTCAAGGTGATTTGTCTTTTTTTCTTACCTACTAATGGAAAATTCTCTTCTGAAATCACACTCATTAGCACTCAGAGTCTGCTGTGGCAAAATCTTTCCAAAATAGCCCCAAGTATATTTGTGGGAGGGAAAGAAGCTAAGTGAGTACACACATATTAAGGCTCAGCATGAGGGAAAAAGTTTGAAATAAGGGGGGTGGCGGCCTCTTGCCTCTGCCCTGGAGTGAGGATGGGACGCTGCCAGGCCCTAGAGGGGCTGGGCTGGGTAGATTTTGTCTTTAGGGAGAGAGCCGCAAGGAGAACCAAAGAGGAACATGCCAAAGTCAGTTTAACACCGAGACCCCCATACCTTTTCAACATTCCTAATTTCCAGCAACGCAGAACTAATCAATGGCAGTAAAAGGCTTGTGATGGACACTTCTTTCCTTATCAAACATGTAAATCAAGAGAGACTCTCTTCCCAGTTGGAATAGAGGCTCCGTCAAATCGCTGCAGGGCTCTGCATTGGGAGAAGTGTTCTCTTTCCTTCAGGGCTCTCTCTTTGTTCATTTTATTTCACTATGTGCATGTTTTCTTCATTAGCCCACTTTTTTGGTCCACCAACGTTTGAGGTAGACATTATCCCCATTGCACAGAGGAATAAAGTGAGACCCAGACAGTCTCATTCAGGAGGACTGCAGTCACACAGCAGGCTGGGATTTGAATCCAGACCTCCTCATGCAGAACCCACAGACCTAATGATGCCGCGGCCGTGGCCTTCAGCCTGCCAGTCCTACCCAGTCTTCAGGAACAGGAAGGGATGCTGGAAGCTTCTGAGCGGGTCCAAAATGTCACAAATTCCCCAACTGGGCTAGCTGCTTAAACACCTACCGTGAATTTGACATTTCACTACTAAGGAGATGCCCTTGGGTTAAAATATTGTCCACAGTAGTTTCTTGCTACAAGACCAACAGAAGTGCTCTGGACTCTGTAGGGAGATGCTGTTAGAAGCCCAAAAAGGGGGCTAATAGAATCTACCTCATAGGGTTGTGTGACAATTAAATGACATACCGAACGTAAAACTCTGGGACAGTGCCATCATCATCACCACTATCATCATCATCACTGTCATCATCGTTATCATTAGCGTTATCGTCATCATCATCACCATTGTCACCATTACCACTGTCATCATCCCTCATCATCATCACCACCATCATCACTGCCATCATTGTCATTATCGTCATCATCGTTGTCACCACCATCACTCTCATCATCATTGTCATTGTCATCATCATTGTTACCATCATCACCATCACCACTGTGATGACAGTGACAATTATCATTGTCATCATTGTCGTCATCAACACGTCACCATCATTGTCGTTGATATCACTGTTGTCATCATCATCATCATTGTTATCATCATCATTGTCGCCATCACCACTGTCATCATCATTGTCATTGTCATCATCATCGTCACCATCATTGTCATCACCACTGTCCCCATCATCATGGTCATGATCATCTTTGTCATCTTCATCATTATCATTGTCATCATCCTCATTCATAGCTCCACAAGGTTGTTGTGGAGACTAAATGCCCATTTTTGTCTCCATTTCATTTTGACGAGGCTTATTGAGGTCTTTCCATGTGCCCAGCAAGAGACTGTCACATGCTCCTCTGCACACTCCCATCACTGAATCCTCCCAAGGAGAAAGAATTGAAATCCAGGCACAGTAGGGCCCTTTAATTGCTTCTTCTTCTTGAAAATGGAGGGGCTGAATTATGTGGACCAGGGGCGGGACTCCCAGGAGCTACTAGGAATGAAGGTGGGAGTCCCACATTCTGAGTCTCTCTGGGGTGATAGGCTGGTGGGCTCGGTGCTGGGCTCCTGCCAGGAGAATGGAGCGGCATGCCCAAGACTCAGCAAGCTGATCGAGGACTGCTCAAAACCCAGCAAGATGCCCCTTTGGGACTTGTAAGGGTGGTCCGTGCTGAGGGGAGGGGCTGCAAGCCCTTTCTGATTCAGGCTGCAGGTAGAGACTTCTGAGGGTCTCCTCTATCTGGTTCTCCCCCCCTGAGCACATGAGAGAGTTACGTTTCCCAGTCCTCTGCTGCTTGGTGAGCTTTACGAACAGTTTTAGCCCGTGAATTACCGATGGAAGTCACGCATTTGGGATCCCAGCTGAAGTGATCCCAGCCAAAGTACTTAGTTGCCATCCTGGGAGCACTGCTCTGTTCTTCCCCCATTGCAGCAAAGCCCTTGAACATTGAATTGAAATGGTGGCCCCATAAAATGTGGAGAAAGATTACAGAACGTTCTATAATCAATAGAATTCCCCTCCTTCTCCATTAGCCCACATTGGGCTTTCAGTATGAGCAATAAATAAGCTTTTATTAGTTGATGTTAAGATCTGGGGTTGTTTGTTATAGCATCTTAACTTAGCCCATCCTGACTGATACATTTCCCCATTTTAGAAGTTACCCCTTTCCCCCCTCCCAGCCCCAAGAGTTCATGGCTGGCCCTTTCTCTTCTTCCTCACATCAATTTAAAATGTCACCTTCTCCAACCAGATCTCCTGACCATTCCACAAATAAGTCCCCCCATTATGCTCTCTCACATCACTATGTCTCTTCCATTTGCTTATGTATTTGTCCGCCAGCTGTCTCTCATATCAAACTGTAAATTCCATGAGGGCAGAGACCATGCCATTTTGCTCATAGCCTGTGCCTAGGCTTGCTCCATGTTTGAAAGAAGGTTGCAGGTGAGGAAATGAGCTCAGAGAGGAGAAGTGACTTGCGTAAGGCCACACAGTAAGCAGGCCAGAGAAGCCTGGCCCCTGGTCTCCACCCTCCCCAATAATTACACTACTTCTGAGGGCCATTTGGGTGGTTGTGGAAACTAAATGAAATAATCACATAGAAAGCTCAACACAGTGCCTTGTTATTGGGGCTCAGGGGCTATTGGTGGTAATGACCATTAGCCTTATTATTAGTTTACAGACTCCCTACTCTCTTGTGAAGAAACTCTGAGGCCACAGTTGGGTCCTCCAGGGGGCCAGGCTCTGGGAAGATGGTGGCTTCATGATCTGGAATCTCCTATTCCCTACCCTTCCTTCCCATGCCTCCCGCCTACGGAGTCCCCACCATCATCCCCACCCTGACAAAACTGCTCCTGGAAAAAGGACTTAGCCCCAGCTGAAGAAACCCTACAGGGCAGCTCATCTTGTGCCATCTTTTCACAGCAATCTACTGAGGCCCAAAGAGGTTAGGGACTTGGCTACACTCACACGGCTCACTAGAAGCAGAAGTTGGCATCAGTTGGAACCACTGTGCCTCTTCTCTTCATAAAATCCATCATGTCTCAGGGCAGCAATGGGTCCTACTAAAGTAGTCGTTCTCAGCCAGGGATGATTTTCTCCCCAGGGGACATTGGGCAACATCTGGGACATGTGTGGTTGCCCCGACCCCGGGGATGGGGGTCGATCTGCGGCTGGCATCTGGAGGATAGAGGCAAAGTGTGACGTGAAACACCTGCAATGCTCAGGACAGCCCCGTAACGAGGGATTATCGTACCCCAAATGTCAATAGAGCTGAAGTTGAGAAATCCTGTATGAAAGGAATCTCAGAGATCAGAAGGGAAATGAGTTTGGGGACCCAGGGGCAACCATTCTGCTCTCCCTGGAGGAGACAGAATAATAACACCGAATAAGAACACACACCAGGAAATCAATTTTCCAAAGGCCAAGGGCTTGCACAAGCATTGTTTGATTCAAGCCTCACAAGCGCCCCGAGAAGGTAGGTGTGATGGTCCTATTGTCCAGATATGGCAACACAGTCTCTGAGAGTAGTTGTGACCTGCCCAGGGTCACAAAGGCAGGAAGAGGGCAGTGGCAAGGGCAGAAGCCAGATCTTCTGACCGCAAGGCCCTTTTCATGGACGCTCCAGCTTCTCCCCGTTCTAGGGCCGGGCCCTGAAGGAGAGGCGCTTGAGGTCTGGGGAAAGAGGGACCCAGGACTGTTTAGAAGAGACAACTTCCCAGCTACCTAAAACAAATTATGCAGTAAATTCCACTTCACTGAGTCTCGCTGATCAAAGAAAAGGATCATCAGGAAAAACAAACCCTGGGTCTTGGGAACCACTTCAGGACGAGTGTGAAATTTTAACCAAGTGCACTCAGCTGGGCGAGTTTGCCACGGTGAGCGAGGGCGGTCGGCCCACTGCTGACGCCGGTTGACAAGTTTGCGCACTCTGGGGAGACAGGGCAACTGCTCAGAATACAGACTGGATTCAGCGTGTCTTCGAGGAGCAAACAGTCTTCTGGCTTCCTGTCCCCCGTCACATGCAGGCAGCGTGTAGCGGTTTTCCAGCAGAGCTGGTGAGGACCCTGGAGCTCTTACCTCTCCGCTCCCAGCATTGGGGCTACCAGGCCCAGAAGGGCCTCACCTGCCAGAGGGTCACAGCATCCCATTCTGGGAGGCCTTCTGCGGGAGCGAAGGGTCAATCCTATGTCACCCACTCTTCTCTATCCTCCTGCTTGCCAAAATGCATGCAAATGAACTTTGAATGTAATCATAACGAGTCTCCAGTCTTATGATGTTAATGGCCTCATTATTTCCTGAACCCCTTCACTGCGCTAGAGATTCAAGGGTGAGCCAACCACACAGGCCCCGGAACTCATGAAGGTTATTATTCGAGGTGCGGAGAGTTGGGGGTGGATACACAACCAACACATCAGGTCAAATGTGACACATGTACAATGGCATCATGGGAGATAGATCTACTGGTGGTCGGAGCATCAGGGAAGGCTTCCTGGAGGAAGGGATATCCAAGCTAGCATTTAAAGGATGTCTATGACTTTGTCAGTTGGAGTAACTTATCCTGCTTTTAGAACCTCTTCATTCAAACACTGTCACTAGGGTTGTCAGAACACAGGACAGGGAACCATTGGGTGGTGTGGGCAGAATGGCTTCCCCAGATGGACTGATGTTTCCTGTCATTTCTCCTGGATCCCTGGGCTGGGGTTAGGGCAAGGATGCCAACAGAAATAAGATTTTGTTCATTTTATCCACCAGTCCATACAAATAAACTGAGCACCTGTTGTGTCCCAGGCAGCACGCCAGGCCCTAGGAGTGCAGAACGTGGAGGTCCAGTGCAGGCGGGGAGACAGACCTCAGAATGATCACAGCACAGAGAGGTGAGGCGCCCCTATTTTCTACCTGGGCACTCTTCTTGCTCCCAAATACTTGTATGTAGTAAAAGGCAGCACATTTACTAAGAAATGAAAATATAAGTAGTAAATGCTGATAACTAGTAATGGTAACCAGTAAATGCTGTTCCCTGATCCTAGATTGGTCCCCCCTCCCCCGTCCCCACACCGAGTAGCCTGCTTATCTCTTCTTTAGTTCGGTACTTGGCAAAGTTTTCCAAGTCCCCCAACCCACTCCTTGGCCCTCCCCTAGGCTCCATGGCACATATCACAGATGGCAATCACACGCTTGTGTCATTACTGATTAATGGCCACCTCCCTCACTAATCTGCAAGGTTCTCGAGGGTACGGACCATTTCTGTTTTGCATTCCCAGGGATGCCTGGCATACAGTAGGTGCTCAGCACATGTTTGCTGGGTGAACGAATAATACGTAGACCCTGTTGATTTGACCACATGGAGGATGTTGGATTTTTCATCCTCCTTCTCCCTCTGACATCGTTCAGTGTCTTCTCAGATTCCCCTTGCCTTTAAATCCCTATGGGGCTGATTTGAATGGCTCCAATCATCAGGTGAGGAAATCGAGGCACGACTCCTGGTTCACCTGTCAGTGGGGCTCAGCAGGGTGGAAGATGCGACTTTCCTCTAGTTGATGAATTCTGTGCGTGAGCTGTGTATGAGATTCTCCCACGGCGTTTGGCCAAATGACCATGTCCAGGGCACGCCCCCAGAGAGTCCAATTCAGTTGCTGGGGTGGACCCTGGTATCAGCATTGTTACGAGGCTCCCAGTGAACCTCTGTGCTGCTCTGGTGGAAGATACAACCTGAGCCACAGCCAGAGAACCAGAGGGCTGGGCCCTACTCGAATTTCACCTCCCCCACCCCAGAAGCTCAGAGAGGGGCAGACCTCACTAAAGGTCATACAGCAAGTGGGAAGCCCAGCCTGGACGAGCCCTCTAGAGGGTGCCTACGGGGCTGTTGCCTTGTGCATGGAGAACCTTCTCTTGAAACCCTTCCACCCTTCCACCCTAGGGCAAGAGACCTTTTAGACAGAAGGAAGGTGGCCACACAGGCTGAGCCTCGGGGACCCTGCACCCAGATCTGATGGGGGGTGGGCAGCCGGCACTTCCCTCAGGCTCCCAGAAACACTGCTGTCTCCCTTCCCCTCTGTGCCCCCACACCCCCTTTGCTGAGGCATGGCGGCACTGCCGTGGCCCACCATGGGGCTGGGACCGCTTGGAGACAAGAGGCTAGCTCCGAGTCTGGGTCCCATTCACAGGCAGCCCCCCCCGGATTTGAGTTTCTGGAGCCTTGTGGGGTAAAGGCCACACTTTGCAGCCCACGGAAGCCAAGAGAGGCCTCAGTTATCTGCCTCAGCATACCCATTCCTGGAGGAGGATTAGAACACTCCCGCCCAAATGGGACTCCATGATGGATGTGGAGAAGCAACCAAATGTCTCTCATTAATCACCAGTTCCATCTGGCTCCCCGCCTGATGGTTTTCAGCTGACTTGAAAAAGACCCAATTAGATGAAAACATTTTGACAATTTATCTTGTGGCATGAACAGGTCCAGATTGAGGCTATGATTTCATCATCGGGGAGGGAGGAAGGGATCGGGATGTGGGTCACGCACAGAGCTTGGGGAGACGTGGGGGTCTCCCTCAGGAGCCTTTCTGTGAAACCAGACTGCAGCCTGCCTCCCGCTGGCCAATGACCCTGTCAGTCCCAGGGCTGGACGAAGAGTAGCCTTTGCTTCGGTGCAAAAGGCCTGAGAAGAAGGACAACCAGAGAGGACCAAATAGTCGAGCAGCGTGGCATGCGGGTGTTGAATGGGAACCAGAATTAGAAGTCAGGATGTGACAAAAGCCAGGCCTGTTTCAGCTCTCACACGAGCAAGGTGCCTGGGGAGCTCGTGACTCAGATTTCCTGGTGGTGTTGGCCTCTGTGAGACAGGCCCAGCAGCTCCCGAGAGATTCCCACACTCTCCTTGCAGGGCTGGGAACACGCCAGGGTCTCCGGTATGGCCCATCCATGGTGGGCAGCTGTTTCCATGAGATCACAGCTCTTAATTCTTAAAAACCATGTTTCTAGCCACCGCCTTGAAGGTCCTTGTGAGGACCTCACCAGGAGAGCCCCCAGCAGACAGACCACCACCGCCACCTAGGATTCGCTCACCCCCCTCTCTCCTCTGCATCTGGAAGATGCCTTAGGACTAAAAAACCAAACTAGGGTGTCTCTCCCACCAAATTCACTTCCGCAGCCCGCAGGCCAACAGGGGGTTGGCACACGGCGGGGAGGGATTTGCCTCTCTGCGCAGGACTTCTACTGTGGGCAGTCTGCCAGGCCAGGGGGGGCCTCAGTGGGCCAGCCTGCCGCTCTCCCTTCTGGTTGCCTGAGCTCAGGCTCCGGGACGAGAGGGCCTGCCCACTGCCTCAGCGGGAAGGGAGACGGGCTTCTCCCCAGCAGCTGCTTGGCCCACTCTGCACGCACATCTCCCCACCGCAGAAACACCGGGCAGAGAGACGCTCCAGCCCTTCGTGTGTACGGGTCGGGTTGGACTCCTCTTGCACAGCTTGTGTTGTTGCACGCAGGCACGGACGCGGGCACACCCCCTGTATTTCACACATCCTCTTACCACACTTTACCCACTTCCTCATGCTCTTGCTCAGATTTCCTCCGCTACCCTGTTGACGGGCATGCTCGCTCCCCCACCTACGCCCACCATATCTACAAACATCGCCCTCCTCCTCCTACCTCACACACACGCACATGCACGCACACGCACGCACACAGAATAGCAGGTCATCCAGCGACTCCATCTCAGATGCCTCTCAATTCCTATGCACGCACACGCTCCCGTTTGCACATGCATGCACATACACACACGTGTACCGCACATACACACACGTGTATCGAACATACATGTACCTTCATTCAGACACACGGCTGGCTGGGGCCAAGCCTGGCAGGTGACGAGGCACAGCTGGTGTCCCAGAGAGAGCCCGTGCGCGCAGAGCAGGATACTAGAAGTCACTCTTATTGGCCTTTCTTCCTGCGGCTCTCAGCAATGCTTTTTTCCCTCCATTTCCATTTTGTTCTTTCGGATCTTGTTTCTTCCCTGTGTCTCTCTGGCTGGAGTCTGTCCTCGTCCCTGGGATTCAGTTCTTCTTGGGGCTTTTATGCCTGTCCTCAGCCCAGCTCTGAGCTTGAGGGTCTTTCTCCCCAGAGCCCCCCCTTCGGGAACCCGAGTATATGCTGGCACCCAGGAAGATTCCCATCCAGCATGTTGGCAGGAGGGTATGACCTATCGCCAAGGGCAGATGGGTCTGGTTCCTGGTTTGGGTGGAACAAGCCTCCTTCTTGGACAAATGGTGATGATCTTTGAGGAACTCTGCCTTACGTGATCAGCAAGAAGTCTTCCGGAGCTCCTGGTCTACCAGCCTTACTTAGGTGTGGTGGAGATGTTATCCATGCCCACCTAGACCATACCAGCTGTGCCGCTGCTCTATCCGATTTGGCTAATGCATGACTTAGAACCTCCTCCCCCTCCCCGTTTTTGCAAATAACAGAAACCCAACTCAAACAGGCTCGAGCAAAAATAAATCAATTGACTTAGGTAATTGAGAGGAGGAGGAAGAGCACTGCTGGGACCTAGGAGAGCTGTCAGACGACCTCTTCCCCTCCCCACGGACATTTCTGTGTTGGCCTTGTGCTCTCAGATACCACCACGGTGGCCAGCAACCCTAGAGACAAATCCACGGGATTTATTATCCTAGAAAGAAAAGCTATTAAGCCTCTCCTAGTTTGGAAAAGAGGGAGGCGATCTCTGATTGGCTCATTTTGAGTCACGTGTCATCCTCAGGCGCTATCATTGTTTCTGTGTGAGTTTCTACTGTGACGCATCGACCCTGGGCACGAGCCCACTTCCCTGGCCAGATTTCCTTACTGAGATCCTGGAAGGAGGAACAGTGGGGAAAGAAACCGTGGATGTTTATTACGAATGGCCTCTGATGCCCCCAACCCTCCCACCTAGGACGTGGGTGGAACAACTGTAAGTAGTTGGAGATCTTTTCTTGTAGCCTCATAGTCTCAATTTGCAAGCTCCTTGGCAAGTTTCTGTGCGAGGCCCCATCCTTAGGGTTGCTAAAAGAGGCATCCCTCTATCCCCCTACTCCCAAGGGAATGTTCTCAGGATACAGCCAAGAAGGAGCTAAATGGAGCCCGGTGGACAAAACTTAGCTGGAGGCCAACCTCAGCCCCTGTATACGCACTCCCTGAAACGCCAGTGCTCAATTGGGGTTTTTGCCCACTGTGTCATGAGCTGGGCTTGTCAAGTACCATGTCTTAACTAGTTGGGTCAGGGGTCAGCTGGGCACAGAACTCCCCTATTCTCCTTTTTTGGACCTCTGTGCACACTCATTGGTGAAGGCTCCCCATGGAGACTGGCACTTCTGTGTTGGTGAAGTTGTAAAGTGGTCCACATTAAACCCACCTTAGAACCATGAACCTCTCTAGCCCCCAGGATCCTGATGGGTGGCCTTCCTGTAGAGTCAGTTCATGCAGGAAAAGTGTTACAAATATTTGGACATGGGATAGTGCACCATTTCACCCACTTTCCCCAAAGGATTTTTGATGGCATTTCTGGGTGAATTGGCTTGGGCAGACTACTGACTAATTGGACTGGTAACAATAATACAGATGGTGATGATGATGATATGTTGTAATGATGCGTGGTCATAATACCAGTAAATTCTGCCACTTTCAAACACTTACTATGTGCCTGCTACTGCACTTATCCCTTCTTATACAATGGCGTTAAAAACTGAAACACTAGTCCTGTGAGGTTCCCAATTTCACAGACAAGGGATCCAAGGATCAGAGAGGTTGAGGAACTCCTTGGAGTTCACACAGCTGGTCCAAAATTTGAATCCAGATTTGTGTGATTCCCAAGCCTCTGTTTTTGACTCCTGTACCACACCTGTACTTCAAAGTGTCAAAAACTGGAAACCACCTAAGGGTCCATCAATACAGGAGTGATGCTATCCAAACCATGAAATATTAAGTAGCTCCTTAAAAACGATGTATGTCTGCATGTCCTGATACGGAATGATTTTGAAGACAGTGGGCAAGGGAGAAAAAGCAGGTTGAGTAAGATAAGTAGAGAATAGTTTCATTTAAGCGGGCTCCAATCACACAAGAGGCCTGTTGAGCTTTGTGTTCATGCTGCTGGAGAGAAATAGACAAGGAACACACCCCACCTGGGGAGTGAGCATTGCTCTGGGGAGGGAAGTGAGTTCGGGTGAGGGCCAAGGGTTCTTCGGCTTGATCTGCATTTCTGGGACTTTTTAGATGAACTTGGCTTCCTGCATTCCCTGCATCATTCGAGAGGAAACTTGCATCCTGGCTGGAACCTTGTCTGCGTTGACCTTCCTTGCTCTGCCATTACGAGCTGTGTGACCCCAGGCAAGTAAGTCACTTATCTCTGTTTCTACCTCTGCAACATGAGAATAATGGCCAGAATCACCACCATCAAAACAATAACTACTACGATAATAGTAATACATATACATATCTCATAGGATTAACACAGGGCTTCCCAATCGAAGCACCGCTGACATTTTATGCTAGATGATTCTTTGTTTTGAGGGGCTGTCCTGCCCATTGTTGGACGTTTAACAACATCTCTGGCCTCTACCCGCTAGATGTTAATAGCACCCCCTCATCATAAAAATGTCCCCCGGGGGGGCTAAATCACCGCAGTTGAGAACCACTGGATTAATAGGATGGTAAGACCAGTTAATCCATGTAAAGTGCCAGGACAGTGCCTGGCACAGAGTAAGGTCTGGATAATTGGAAGCTTCTGTTAATTCAAGGGAGGGAGAAGATACATGGGGTGACTTTCTCATCCAGCCCAACATGGGTGTAGGGGAAGAATTCTGGGCTGGAAGTCAAGGTGCCTGGGGTCTGCTTCCGCCCCTGGCCCTCAGTGTTGGGGAACTTCAGGTTCACCTCTTGGGGCCTCAGTTTCCTTACGTGTGATAAATCCAGGTCCCCAGGAAGCCCTCTTCCGTCTCTCAGGGCAGGAGGCAGCTGGAGATCCGGCCCCTACCCACTTCCCTCCATGGCAGCCTGGGCTGCTGGCTTGGCTGTCTGGGAATCCTGCTCAGACGTGGCCCCCTCCCTCCCTCCACAACTGGGGAGCAGATGCTGTGCATGAGGCTGTTGCCTAGACACAGGTGGTACCACCTGCCACAAGTTCCTTGATTCTTGATCGTCTTACAATCACTTTTGGCCCCACAACAATTTGCTGGGTGAAGGGAGAGAAGGGCCCGGAGGGAAGGGAGGGAGAAAAGGAGGGAGTGGGGGGCGGTTCAGGGTTAAGAGTGGCCTTTGAAGTTTGCGACCGTCTTATATAAAACATCCTCAGTCATTCTCCATTTGGATGATGTCAGGAGAGCACATTACCATCCCGAGATCAAATGCAACAGCAAGAATCACTTGTTGCTCACCAGGCTACAGTCATATATCAAGTATTCCAGGCACATGCAATTCGTAACTTTCCCCGAAACAGATTGATATTTTCCTCTTCCACTTTCTGGGAAGAAGACATCTGACTTTGCTTTGAGCGCAGTTTGGGAGGCGGTGGGGAAATTAAACCAGTGCCCATTGTCTTTGCACGATGCTGGTCATGCAGCTGACAGCGTGATTCTATTTCTTCTCTCCTTTGGGTTCCCTCGGCGATAGGCGGTTTGCTATCAGAGCCATGCAGGGGACGAGAAATCCAAATTATTTGCTTAGGCTCTCTAGAATTTGACCCAAGTGATAAATAGAGCAGGAAGAGTTGTTTATTATTTTTTTTTGAAAAAAATCTCCTTCTTGTATGTTCTTGTCTCTTCCTTTTCCTTTTCGGTTATTTGGAACTTGTATCTTCCTAGTGTAGGGGTATGGGTGTAATTAACTCCTCCCTGAAGAAACAGGAAAACTGGGGGGATGGGGTTTTCATTTTTCTTGGCGTGGCCCCCCTGAGAACGGCAGAGTGTCAGAACCGGAAGACCCCTTACGAATCAGCAGGGTCAACCCTTCTATTTTATAGATGAGGAAGTTGAAGCCAGAGAGGGAAAATGATCAGCCAAGGTCACACAGCCTTGACTTTGAGCAGTTTGCTTACCCTGTCTGGGTGCCTCTTGTCTTTATTTGCAAACAGGGCTGGCTCTTGCAGCTTCTGTCACAGAGGCGAGTGTCGGAAAGCCACGAGAGAGTGGAAGGCCTTCCAGCGATCCTGATGTGTTGCGGGAAAGCACGGTGCTCACGCTCCGGGTTAGGAATGGAAAGGAGCCGAAACGATGAGCTGGAATCGAACTGAATTTACCTACTTTTCTGCTTTCTGGCTCTCTTCGTTGTTCTACAAATCTGTGATAACTGCCCAGGGTCTGAACTTGAAGCAAGTGCAGGCAGATTTCTGCGAGTCCTTTGTGAGCTGGGGTCACCGTGTGTCCAGTGGCAGGAGGCGGGCGGGAGATTCAGGGGGCAGACTGTGGTCCCTGAATGCAGCGTGAGCAAGAGCCCAGGCCAGCGCTGACCTCGCGGCGACAGCTTCCGGCATCGGTGTCCGCAGCGTCTCCCTATGGAGAGGGAGGGATCATTACTATCAGTCCCCCTGGGCCCTGCAGTCACATGTGGGGATAATATCCATCGCGGCTCTTGAGGTCAGCCTTGCACACAGCAGGCAGCGGAGCTCGGGGGTTTGCATGGGCTTGGCAGCCAATTGCTTGGGTTTAAACCCCAGCACGACCTGTTAGTAGCTGTGTTAACCTGGCTGAGCTATTCAGCCTCTCTGAGCCTTGGCATTCAGCCTTTAAATGGTTTTTAGAAATTATGATTTAATGCCCATATAAAAGAAGACCTGAGACATGCAAGTCAGGGATGAATCCCTGGGAACTCACTGCCCAATCTAAGAAGTACGCCGTTCCCTGTATCTTTGTATCATCGGTGGTCCTCTTTCCTTCAGTCCCCGCCTCCAACACAGATATAACCAGGATCCTGAAACATGTCTACAGTTCCAGTCCTTAGAAACAAAAACAACTCTTTCGTTATTTACATATGCATCCCTAAATAATGTATGGCTTATTTTTGCTTGTGGGTTTTTTTTTTTTTTTGAGTTTTAGGAATGTTGTATCATAGGAGGTCTATGTGACTTGCTTTTTTTCCTGCTTAACGTTACATTTCTAAGATTCATCCTTGTGATTGTGTGCGGTCGTGTTTCATCCGTTTTCTCTGCTGACACTATCCCATCATCTGAATATACCGCAATTTATATTTATCCAGTCTCCTTCTGATGGGCATTTGAGTTTTATCCAGTTTTCTTCCCATAACTATTAATAGTGCTTCTATGGACATTTCGGTGCGTGTCTTCTCCTGCACACGCGTGTGAGCTTCTAGAGGACAGACCTTAGAAGTGGAATTGCTGGGTCTTAGGGAATAGAGAGACTGAACTTTACGGGATAGCGTCAAATTATTTTTCAGAATGCTTGTACCCAAATCATTTGTAATGTAGAGGCCAATCTCATGGGGCTGCTGCCAGAATCAAATGCACACAAAACACCCGAACATTTAGCACAGCGCCTGTACATGGACAGGAGATGTTCGGGACGCAGGACCGAGGACTGGCTGGCTCCGTTCTCCAGGCGAGTTTGGGAGAGAACTTAACCATCGTGGGTAGTACACCAGCCTTCTAGCAATCTGAACGCTTCACCGGAGCGTGCCCTGTGACTCTCACCCCAGGGCTCAGAAACCACTGTGGGTTTTTTCTGTCCACACGGAGTCTTCGTGGTGGGTACTACTGCCCGCTGCTTATCCCACGGGGCTCGCTCTCACACTGCGCCTCAGTGAGAACAGCCCCTGAAGGTAACTTCCAGTAGACCAGAGCTTCTCAAATTTTAATGGGGCTCTTGCAAAAATGTAGATCGAGAGTCAGCGGGTGTAGGCAGCTTGGAGATGTCTGTATTTCTAGCTCCTACCAAGGCAGGTTCTCACTGCTGGTCATGGGCAGCGGTGGGGAGGAGTGACAGCCAAGCCGAGCCCTTCTGGAAGGCTCGGGTCAGCCAGGCTATGATACGGTGAGACGTGGCCTGGCAAGGAGCAAGGCCTTGCAAAGGAGCAGCCTGTGAGTGGGTAACACCCGTTACGTTACGTAGAGTCCGCTGTTCCTCCAGGAATTCTTTCAGTGACTTTATAAAGAGTTGCTCCGAGTGCTATTAGGGGGTCATCTGAACTGGGTGGCCCCAACTGCCTAGTGTGGTGCCGACCAGGATGTTCCAAAGAAAAATGGAGGGAAGCAGCTTCCCATTGCTGGTCAGGACTCTGGTGTTGGGTGAGACTCCCATTTTTCTCATCCATTTTATCTTGGACCCCAGGAAGGCACGGACTCGACTCAGCTTCAACTCCCGTGTCCTGCGCACGAGTTCCAAAGCTGACCAGCGGGGAGCGGGCCCCGGGATTGCACAAACATACGGCTAGGAGCGCACCTTTTGCTCTTACCCCCAAGCCGCCCCCCTTCCCCGTCTCCAGGTAGAATAATCACTTTGCTTGTCAAAGCCAAGAACTTCTTGGAATATTCCAAGCACAGGGCCCGTCTTCAGAGCGTACACGGGACCAAACTCTTGTTCTACTGTGAGCTCAGGATGTTGGGCTTTAGGAGATTTAATTCTTCTCATTTTTTTTTTTTAAGTGGTGGCTGATGCTTTTCCCTCATCTCCACCTTTGCCGTTGACAGCCAGACACCCAGGACAGTGTGCAAACCCAGTTATCCGCGGCTTGTCGCCAAAGATATTTATCACTTTTTAGCACTCCACGTGACTCCTGAATGAGACACTCAAATGCACCTAAATGGGGCGCTTTCTTCTTCTTGTTTGAAGTGAGAATCTCCAAGCAACATCTGACGTCAGGATAATGATGACTCAGATTTTCCGACACTGAAGCCCAGATCCACATGTCCAAACATCTAAGATGATGCTCCGTGATATGGGAGTCCAATTCCGCATCAGACTCCAACAGGATGCTCACCCCGTGGCATCACCGAAATCCTTGGGTGACGCCGCGGTTCTCGTAAGTGCCAGCAAGGAGTGGAAGGGACTCTAAACCTGCCTGGAAGAGCTCAGCTCTACCCCAGCAATGCCTGTCCTCACCAGGCACTCTCCTCGCCCCTCTGCATTGCAGTCTGGCCATTTGAAAAATAATCTGCAATTCCCAAACATTTTGTAAAACAAAGAACCCTTTGGTCAAACAAAATCTTAGACGAAGCAAGTGTAGGAGTCCCAGATTTCCACTTGCTCTTCTCCTTCCCAAACAATGAAGCCCCTAAGGTCACTTTAGGAACCACGAGGGTTCTACGGAACAGCATTTGAAAACCACGGAACTAGTTAAGCACCCAAGTCCTTTTACCGTTGATGGTCGACAAACCTTGCTCTTGGACTTCTAACCTCCAGAGCAATGAGAAAATAAATTTCTGTTGTTGAAGCCACAACAGTGGCTTTGTGGTCCTTTGTGAAGTCAGCCCTATGAACTAATATATTGAAGGTGGGGGAACAGCTTCCCATACTGGTCACCATTTTAAGGAGTTCTGTTTATCCCACTCTACAAGGCCTAGGGAACGTTGTGTATCTCCTTTCAGAGGGTCTGAGCCCATGTTCTTTACAGGGGAGATGAACCTGCTTCCGCAAGGACTACATCCCGGCCTTTGAGAGGCTAAGCAGCGTGTTCCTGAGTTTTGCCGTGTCTGGTGGGGGGTCTGGGTTCAGCAGGCATCCACAGGCAGGGTGATGGTGGGCATGGTGACCAGAGCCTCAGGAAGACCTCCCTCTGGCTCTTGGTCTGTGAAAGTCTGACCACAGGAACATTTAAGGCCTGCTGGGACTATAACCCAGGTTTTATTTTTTTTCCGATCAAATTGTGCTAACCCAGCGCCCATAGTAATAATAGTCATCAGTGGTAGAGCCGTGTGAAACTAGCAATTTTCACTTCACAGGAATTTGTCTGGGAAAATAACAGTTTTTCACCTTTGGAAACTGCCATTTGGTTTCATGAAAAATTCAAGGTGAAAAGAAATGTAGGAGAATATTTTCCATTTTTCATGAACTGGGTTTTGGCAGAGGGGAGGTCTCTTCAATCTCAGTGGTGAGAGCGCCCACCATGGCATTGGACTGGAAAAGAAGTGGGGGCTGGTGGAAGGTGAAAGGGTGTGGTGAGTCCACGTGGTGCCACTGAGGGCCTTCCAAGAGCCTCTCTGGAGAAGGGACAAGGCAGGAGTGGCACCAAGCTCTGGGAAAGCAAAGAGGGACAGTAGGACAAATCACTGTCTTTGACATGTTGCCATGAGTCACCTGGGAAAGGGTTAAGCTAATTTCTCACCTAGTTTATGAAGGTCCCTTACATTCAAATCTCACTGATCAGCCCTTTGTATCTGGCTCAGGCCTCCTTGGGGTTTTAAACATGTGGGGTTCATTCATTCAGCCACCTACCTAATTTCACTTGTACATCCCATGTGTGCGGTCATGACAGACATTGCACAGGTGTGTGTGTGCGTGTGTGTGTGTGTGTGTGTGTGTGTGTGTGTGTCGGGGGTGGGAGAGAGATGGCAAAGTGAGGGCAAGGCATAGAGTGGTAGAATGAGATGTTACATCTTTATAGTTGTGGAATTGAAAGTCTGATAGAAGAGACAATTCCTGCTCAGGAAATATCTGGAAAACAGTGGTGGGGCAGGCAAAGACACCAGTCAAAGTTCATAGCTTGGTTTAAAAAAAAAAAATGATGCCTACTGAATTTGTCAGTATGACTCAAGAGCCTTAAAATTGCTCTTCTGAGAAACTATCCTAAGGAAATAATCAGAAACGCAGTCAAGGTCATTGGCACCAAGATCTTCTCTGTGGACTTATTTATAATAGTACAATGGTATCCAAATTTGGTACCAGCCTAAGCTGTAACAGTGAGAGGGATTGTTTCAATCAGGGATGATCCAGCCCAGAGGCCAGTAATCTATGGCCCTTGGGCCAACCCAGCTCTCCATCAGTTTTTGTAAATACAGTTTTATTGGCACACAGCCATGACCATTCCATTGCCTATTGTCCGGGGCTGCTTTGGCAGTATAATGGCGGAGTTGAGTAGTTGCCACGGGGACCACATCACCTGCAAAGCCTAAAATATTATTACCTGGACCTTTAATAAAACATTTTCTGACTCCTGATTAGGCCATATGAAAATATGCCAGGCAAACATTAACAGTGATATTAATAAGGACTTTTTTATTGTCATGGAAAAATGCATATGTCATAATGTTAAGTAAAAAACTAGGATGTGGGGACACCTGGGTGGCTCAGTCAGTTAAGCATCTGACTTTGGCTCAGGTCATGATCCCAGGGTCCTGGGATTAAGTCCCACATCAGGCTCCTTGCTCAGTGGGGAGCCTGCTTCTCCCTCTGCCTGCTCTCCCCTTTTATTTATATATTTGTGCTCTGACAAATATATAAATAAAATCTTAAAAAAAAAGTAGGATGTGAAATTTTGAAATTAATAATAGTAACTAACATTTGTTAAGTGTATATGAAGTTCTCAGTACTGTTAAAATGGTGTCTACAAGGACTTCTTAATAACAGGAGAAAATGCATATGGTATAATACCATGCAAAGAAAGCCAGGATATAAAATGTTGATATTAGTAATAATCATATTTATTAAGCATATATTAAACTCTAGGCATGGTGCTCATCACATTATGTATTATTTCTTGAGACTTCAAAGAATTCCACTTGGAAGTTACTAGACTCAGAAGGCCACTGAGGCCCACTGAGAGAGCTGGGAGTCCAGGAACCCACTCTGGCAAAGGTGACTTTGAAAACTATAGTGGGTAGAATTTCACATGCATGAAACACCGTAGGGAGCCTTGGAACGCACGAGTTCAGTGAGGGGTCTTCCAGTGGAAGTTTCTGGATGTGAGTCAACTCTAGGTACTTGTTTTGCATGTGTACCTTCAGGACAGCCTCCCAGCCCCTTCCTACCAGATTTCGGCCACCTGTGCCCAACAGACCCTTTCGCGTTGAGGTGTAAATGGCTGTTCTCAGACCCTTTCTTGAAAGCAGGTGCTGAGAGAGCACGGGTGGGGGAGGAGGAGGGACAGCTCAGAGGCCGCTGGCTCTTTGAGGGGGTGAGAAGCCTGGCGCTGACACTTTGCCTGCTGGGTGACTTAGTAGTCCCACCTGTCAAATGGGCATGATGGTTAAAGAAAGACCAGAGGGGGAGACAGCCTGAATCAGCCCCATCACGGTAGGTACTCAGTAAGTGTCTGCTCCCTTCCATCCTTCGCCTGAAGGGAGCAAGAGTGGAGGGCCTGAACGTGGAGATCGGGGTCACTGGTCCTAAATTCAACAGACTTCCCAAGGGTTGACCTCACCGATGGGCCCTGAATTCCTTTTCTTTCTCAAAGCACCAGGTCATCAAGGCTCACCCCTGATGGACTGGGCCGCACTCCCCTGTCGGCGAGGACCCATCCTCTGGAGGGGAAGGGGATCTCACAGGTCCTGTTAAGTTGCCGAGTAGCGGCTTGGAACACGCTGCTGGGGTTTGCTGGGCGAGCCGTGCGGCCTCAAGGCTGCCAATGCAGGTGAGCGAGGCTTCGTGCGCTGTCAACGAAAATTCAAGGCTTCTTCCCATTGGCTGGGTCTCTCATTCATGCAGAAAATGAGACATGATATCAAAAGCACATGGGGCTCAGCGGCATTAGGCAGCCTTTATGGGCCTGTCAAATCCTCGCTCGGAGGGGCGGAACCTCCTTTATCTGATACCCGTAGTAACTTTCTGATGATTAGGGTTGCTGGGGCCCAGGCCCTGACAGCTTTTCCGGGACACAGTAACACCTCCCTTTCTAGACGGGGCCAGGAAGCTAGTCTCTTCTCTGGGGCTGCTGAGTCTGGAGGCTGTCTCACACGGTGCCCTCGCCCCCTACTTGGTCTTCACCCAAGTGTGTGCAAAGTCTCCCAGAGCTTGGATATGCGGAGAGTGTCCGCTCTGCCACTGGGGGAGGGGTGTTACACCCCGCCAGTCATCCTGCTCCTGGCACATCCCCTGGAGACGAATGTATTGATCAGGACAGGTCTCGGCTCTATTTCATGCTGCTTCTCCCTGTGAAACCCTGGGGCCCGGCCTCCCCAGGACCTGAGGTGGAGAAAGAACAGCCGTTAGGAACGATTTCCATCAGAGTCCCACGAACCTTATCAACGTAAATGCTGAACCCGGCAATGCGAGTCAGTGAACGACCACGTTCACTTTTGGGACTTGCCTGTGTGCTGGGGTGGGATCTGACCTGTTTGCCCTTCTTTCTATAGGACTTGGTTCAGAAGTGAAGGCTTTAAAGACCCTTAACCGCCTAATAAGGAGATGTTTGCGTGGACGGCACCAGGGTGCTCTGAAGGGGGATGGGCCGCATCCGCCCAGGGAGGGGGTGTGTTTGTCCAATTCACACCCAGCTGTGGTCCTGGGTGGCACCCTGAGGTGTTAGCACAAGCACGAAGCCCCAGTAGCTAAGTTAGAATGTGCGCTCCTCATCGTAAAGCTCTTCCATCAGCGGCAAGTGGAACCACACGTCCCTCTGAGCTCCGCCTCTGCTTCTGAGATGCTGTCCGCGGAGCTCGACCAGCAGGCTAGAAATACATGCGCTCTTTTATATGACTTCTTAGTTCCCAGGTGTTTTCATCTCCACTTGACAGATAAAGAGACGGAGGCTCAGAGAAGCTGCATAGCTTGCCTGAACACATGGCTTGCCATTGGTGGGGGTCAGGATTCGAACCCCTAATGGCCTGACTCCAAAGTCAACTTACTGGAAGCTTTGGGCTGGCAGCTTTCCAGGGTCCCTTGAACATAAATGGCTCACTGATGTTGGGTCCACTTTTGAAAAACACTATAAATACATGCTCGTATGTGTATATAGTGTGTGTGTGTGTGTGTGTGTGTGTGTGTGTGTATAATTGCAAATAAATATATATACAATTGTGAAACATAACTTACATATAAGAAAGTACAAAATACATACATTTACATGCTAACGAATCCTTGTAAGTCAACACTCATGTAGCTTCCACTTAGGTTCCATTACGTGAACCCCAGCAGCCCCCTATGCTCCCCCCAACCACGCCACAGCCGTCTCGTGCAGCCGTGAACCCTCTTCTCTTACAGAAGTCGCTGCCCTGCTTTGCTTTTTGGTTTTATCGCTTAAGCCGCACAGTTAAGTTTTGCCTGGTGTTTGAACTTTGCAGAGCTGGGATCCTACGGCATAGATTCAGCTCCGTCTGGTTTCTTCTATCCAGCAAGGCATTTGTGAGACACGTCTGCATGATCAACGGCTCGCTTATTTTCATTTTTTATGTGACTATTCCACAACGTCTTGGTCTATTCCTCTAGCGATGGACCTTGGTGCTGTTTCCAGCACGGGTTTTACCATGCTGCTGCTGTGAACACTCTCACACCTGCCCCTACGTCTCAGTATAAACCCGGGAGGGTGATCTCGGCGTCATGCACATGCAGTCCCGACTTCAGTAGATGAAAGTCTTTGTGCAGGGTGTGGGCGGTCCAGTTGGCCCACAAATTCCCCAACACTTTATGCATCGGTCTTTTCAACTGTAGTCATTTTGGTGGGTGTGCAGTGATGTTCCGCTGTGATCCCAGCTACATTTTTTATGATTCTATTTGCTCTGGAGAAGCGCAGATTTGTTTTCTTCAAGTAGATGGGATTCCCATGATATCAAGTGAGGCTTCTAGCAAAACTTTATCGGTTGGCCAGCATCTGGGCACTTGGTATCATTGCTGTTTACACACAGGAGTAGACGGCTGTTGCGGATTTCCCAGGCTGAGCTGCCTGTGACTCGTAGGAAAAGTGGTTCTGAGAAGCCGCCTTGCGGAAAATCACGTGGATGTTTGGGCTTCAGAATCAATGGTCATGGGAGCACCTGGGCCCCATGACAGCCTGACTGCTCGGTGGCCCTCTACCGGCTCTCCACCCTTGCTCCAGCCTTTCCTGGCCTGTCCTTGTCCGGATGCTCTCAGTCACCCGAGATTTCTGGGGGTTTCTACCAGTCAGAGCGGATGCTTCCTGGGCATCTGTTTGGGCTTTGGTTTCCCCCATGGAGAGAGGGGCTCCTGGGGAGATCGGAGGCGATGGTGCACGCAAGTTCTGGCTGCATGCCTGGCCCACACAGGGGCTTCGTTACCGGGCTGAGACGATGTGGCGGCAAGAGACGTAAGTGGGGTGCACAACTGAAGGCCCACTCTTCGGTGCCACCCCTGCACCTGCCCAACCCCGAGAGTGAGTACTTCCTTACATTTCCACCGTAGGCAGCTCCCTCGCCTCCTCCTTGCCTGGGCGCTGCTCAGCGGTGACGTCCCCTGAGCTCTGCTTCCTGCAGAACTTACTCTAGAGAGAGCTTTTCAAACTACTCATCGTGAAACTTCAATGGATTCCAAAATGCGGTACTCATAAAACAGGACGTGGAATAGGATAGAAAATACTAAAGTTCACCCGACGTAATAGGGGGAAGCACTGATTCAGGAACTAGGTCTCGGACACACGTACGCACGCGCGCACCAGGTCACGGTGTAGAATGCATCGCCCGCCACGGGTCACAGTGAAAAGGAGTTTTGAAAACTGCCACGCCAGCAGCTGTACACCATGGACGGCGCCCAGAACACCGCCCACTCCCCTCCGCCCCCTTCATCTGCCGGGTTGCCCCCGCCCCTCAGACATCCCCACCCGAGCCCCCTCCCCTCTGAAGCCTGCCCTGACTTCCCCCAAGCAGAGGCCATTTCCTGCTGCTTGGTGTCGCTTGGTGTCGCTGCCATGCGTCACGCACAGCAAGACAGGACAATAGTGATGGCAGAGCCAGACTGCCTGGGTTCAGATCCCAGCCTGCCTCTTACTAGGTATGCGACTGGGGCAAGTCATTTGTACAGCCCGTGCCTCGGTTTCCCCATTTGTAAAACGAGGATGATAATAACAATCCCTATCTCATGGGACCGATGTAAGGATCAAGGAGTCAGTACATGAGGAGCACCTGTACCAGCCCCCGGCGGGCTCCCAGGTGCTTAGCAAGGGCTCACAGTTCTGGTCGTTGAGGCTCGGTCTCTGCCATAGGGGTCATTTCTCTGCCTTTGATGATTTGGCGTCCTGTCTGCTTGCCCTCCTGGACTGTGGTTCGTTGCAGGGAGGGTCCGTGCCTCATTAGCGCTCGCAGCCCCAAGCTCTGGGTCTGGCACACGGCGGGTGTAGCCCAAGCCTCAGTCTTTCCCACCTCGAGTTATCTCCACCCAGGACACACAGGGCAGCTCAAAGTTTGCCTCCTGTCCGCCGCTCCAGGCTCCGGGTCCCGTCCGTGGTACCTTTGTGCGCCTCAGTGATCATCACCGCGTGGCACTCTGGGGCCGTGAGCCTGGGCAGGCGGAGGGGCCTGGAACCTCCGGGGGGTGAGGGTGAGGCAGAGGAGACACAGAATTGTATGGCCCTGTTTCTCGTCCCTGCAACTTTGTCACTTGATACTGCACAGTGAGGCCGACTTTACTGGAGAGATGGGAGTAAGTGACAGGAATTACAACACCCGAAGGGGAAGATGCCCAATTTGCGGGATTCCCACAAAAATTCTCCAAAAGAAAAGCGCGAAGATCCACAGCGGGGTTGAGCTCCTAGCAGGGGCGGCCCTACCCTGTCCTAGGAGCCTGCCTCCTCCGTTGAACCTTCCAGATGAGTTTCCACCTGACCCGAGGGAAGCTCCATGCGCTGCCTGGAGGATTGGCTTGGCCTTGGCATTCACCCCCTCCTTCAGGCAGCCAGTCTTCGAGCTTCTGTAATCCCTGAAATTCATTTCCAGAAGCTGGGTGATTTGATCAAGACTTAAAAAGACGAGCGTGTATGCGTGTGCATGCATGTGTGTGTAGGGTGTGTGTGTGCGTGTTTGGGAGAAGACCAGAGCGACTTGAACTGCACAGTTTGGGATGGAGTTGGCCACACCGACTCAGGTCTTCTTCCAGATTTCCCACGGTGGGGGGGAGGTGGGAAGGGATAGTTCTTCCCAGTCGTCCAGTGGACAATCGGTGTATCATCCCCCCCGCCAACCCCGCAAACATAAATACCACTGCAAATGAACACACACTCACACACACATACACACTGCAAGCATAACCACAACAACACATGTACAATAGAGGCACACAGCACACACACATCTATACGTATGCAGGACTGGACACATGTCACCACATGTGCACACGAATATGAGAACATAAGCAAACCACACACACACACACACACCTGTACCTCTTTCAATGACAAATATTAATTCTCAGAGATCAAACAGTCTAGAGTATACTAAGGAATAAAGACATTTTCCCAAATGCAGCCTCATCCTCAGAAACTCCTGCTCTCCAAGGGCAAAGCCTTTCGAGTCTTCATCAAGGTCATCTCTTTGCCTTTACTCCTTCTTCGGCCAGTCCCGGGCTGCCTGCGGCGATCTGTCTGCGCAAGGAACCGGCGCCCATCTCAGAGTCACCTGCACTAAAGCTTCACGAAGACCAGGGAGAAGTTTTGAATTGAACTCTAATTTGCATCTCAGGGCAACTCATCCCCTGAGCAGGGCATTCTCCTGAGAGTGGAAGGGAAGGAGGCAACGTGTGGATTTACGGTCCTCCTGTACAGGCAGAACCCTGGATTTCTGCTCCGATGACACAGATAGTCATTAAAGCTTAGACGAATAAATGAGCGAATGAATCATTATAGAGGCTTTGGAATCCAGCAGACGTGGGCTTGAATCCTTGCTCTGTATTTGTGTGAACTTGGGCAAGGCACTTAATCTTTGTGAGCCTAAGGTCCCTTGTCTGTAAAACAGACATAATAATACTGCATTAAAGAGGAAGCTGTTGTAATAAAACAAAGAAATTGGCTCCAAAAAAGATAGGTCTACTTCCTCTCATGTATCAGCCCTGGGGGAATGACCAAGGTTGGCAGGCAGTTCTGTTCACACGGTCATTCCAGGACCTAAACCCCTTCTCTCTTGCTGCTCTGCCTCCCCCGGGCCATTCTTTTCATCCACATGGTCAAAACCAATATGCAGGGATGAGAACGAGAGAGAGGTAAGTACGGGGCTTGGCTTTGGAGTGAAAAAAAAAAATGACACAAAAATCGCACCAACAACTTGCGGTAACGTCCTACTGATCTAAATGTAGTCACATGGCCAGACTAGCTGCAAAGGGGCCTGGGAAATGTAGTCTTTAGCTGAACAACCATGTGTTCCGCTACAATTCTCCTTCTCTTTGGTGGATACCTAGCTGTCTTACCACAAATAGTCATGTCAGATGGCTGTGTGAGGACTCAAGCGGGGAATGTGAATGACCTGCAAAGCACAGGGCCTGACATACAGTCTGCACTTGAGAGATGGTAGCTATTATTTAATAATTTCAAAGGAATTCTTTTAAAATGGATGTTATAATAATGTAATCAGGATGCCCATTTTCTTGGTCCTTTGGTGGCGCAGGGTGGTGTGGAAAAAATAAAAGCGTCCAGCCACAAATGCTTGGACGAGACTCGGGGAGTATATGGCCTAGAAGGCAAAAGCCCGTGTAGGATGTGACTCCTGCCTCAGGGCTATCTCAAGGTGGAATCTTCAAAGAGGTATAGACAGCCTAGAGATGTCCCTCAGATATGAGGCTAGAAGGATCTGGCAATTGCAGGAAGCCATTGTGATGAACCTCAGGGAACGTAAATTTGTTCTCACGTCCCTGGGAAGTGCTGTTTGTCACAATGAGGAAGGGAGTTTTCAGGAGGGTGAGGGAGAAAGGCAGCCGGACACTCGTGTTCATGGACAAGGCTGTGTGATGTGGTGGGATACCCGTGTTCTGGCAGTTTCGTCGCTGGGTAAATCACCTCACCTTTCTGAGTTTCCTTTTTGCCCATGCACAAAATGGGAACCCAAACAATTCTTACTCTAAGGGGTGGTTATAAGACCAAAGCAAGATAATGGATGTGCTATAAACTCTGAAAGTCTCTACAGATGTGAGGAATTAGGGTAATTAAATAAAAGTGGGGGAAATCCATCACCCGCAGTCAGGTGTGTCCCCAGACCCGCTTGGGCTCATGTGGTGGGTGGGTGGAGCCCGCTTACCTGTCCAAGAGAAATGCCTTCCCGTCCCCCCGGGAGTGGCAGCAAAGCTGTCAGTCTTAATCAGAACTTCCTTTCTGGGAGCGGCTTCCTCTGTGTCACAAACTTGGCACAGTTCAAACCTCAGCTTCAAGAGTTATTTTCCTTGGGTTTCGCAAATCCTCTTTTACCCGGAGGAGACAGAAAGCTCCACGTTTCTTTCCACCTGGAAATCACCACAGTTCTAAGACTGTCCTTGTTTCCCTGCTAAAGACATATTTGTGTGTCTACACCCCGCAATTTTCCCATGTAACTTTCATTAAAGTTAATTGGCGTCACAAGATTAAGGCAGGCAGCAAGAGACAAAGAAGTCGGTGCCAAATTGCGCCTGGCCAGGGTGCCGGGAGAGTGACAGGCTTCTGGGGGTGGGGAAGGCAACACCAAGTGGGAGTCCTAGGCTTTGTTTTGGGGGTTTCTGCAGAAGGGGCTGCAGAAGTGCATTGTGGGATGAGACACGGCTGGGGGTTCTTGGGTAAGGTTAGGACTGGAGACTCCTTCTCTCTAATGCAAAGTAGCCTGGATGGTGTTTGGACCCCTTTCTCTTTTTTATGGTGATTGGCGAGAGTACCATATACTGGTGGTCATGATAGCAACCATTCATTGGGTGTCTAAGGTGCTCCTCTCTGGGGCGGGGGCTGCTCTTGCACTTGGATTCTCTCCATCACTTTATGAAGCACATGTTTTTCTGCGTGTTATGGCTGAGAAAGTTGAGGCTCAGAGAGGTTTCACGATTAGACTGAGCTTACACAAAGAGTAAAGGGCAGAGCTAGTGTTCAAGTCATCGTCACCTGACTTTATAGCAGGACACCGCACTGAAAATGTAGTGGGCGGGAAAGCTTTCTTACCACATCGTGTGGAGAGACCCTTCCAGGCAATCTTAGGGCTGGCTGGGCATCTGGGACCCGTTCTGTGCAGGGCTGAGGTTTGCAGGGTGTGTGAAAGCTTAGTACTGGCGTGACCGGGACTCCCAGGCAGCCGGGGTTCAGCCCCCTCCACCTTCTGCACCCCCCTCCATCTTCTGCAGCCCCCTCGGCCACTCTCTGGAGCCCAGAGTCCACAAAATCCACTAGTTCTAAACCCTTTTGCATACAAGGACCCATTTAACATAAAAAACGCAAAATATTTTTAGTATCTGTCAATTGAAAAAGCAAAACGATAAAAAATGATGATATTCCCCATTTAATAATATTTGGAAATATTCCTGTATTTTATTTATCACACCTACGTAAATTAATAACGATGCAGATAAAATAGACAATTCACAGAGAAAATACAAATGGCCAATACATATACAAAAAGATGATTGATCTCACTAGTAATCAGGGAAATGCAAATTAAAACAACAATGAGAATAATTTCACTCATCAGATAGGCAAACTTAAAAGTTTGATGCTATCTAGTATTGTCTGGGGTGTGGGGAAATGGTTATTGTTATCTATTTTCTGTTCATGGGAGTAGAAATCGATGCAGCTAGTTTGGAGGGGGATGTTAAAATGTAGGGGCACACACATGTGCACGCGCACACACTCACACTAGGGTTTAACTACTTCTTGGTGACTCTTCAGAACGCAAGATGAGATGAACGTTAACGCACTGTATGGAATAGCAAAACATTGGACATAAGTTAAATGTCTATCAGTGGAGGGATGATTACACAAAAAATGGAATATTTATACAATGGAATACCATGCAACTATTAAATGGAGTTAGCAGATCAATATGTACCGAGGGAGAAAGACTCCCAGACATACTGTGAGTAGGACAGACAAGCAAGCTGCAGAATGCTAACACTCCTTGTGATATTATATGGCGGCCATGGGAAAGACTCACATGTATCCAAGTGGCATCATTGAGTGAGGATCCCAGTGGTTGCACTTTCAAATCCACCCCTGTGTTTGAGTTCAGGTCATGCTCCCCACGGGCTGCTCCCCTGCGATGCCCAGGTGTGGGAAGAATACTGAAACAAACCTGTTCCTGGGAGAGACGGGACTCCTTTGTTGGCCAACTTTGCTCAGGGACTCCCCTGCGGCAGTCGAGCCTGCTTCCACCGACCCTTCTCTCCTTTCCGTCCTTGGGGTCAGACCAGAATTCCTCCTAACTCCACTCTGTTCCTTTCCTACATCATGCCTGTCCTATATGCTCTCATCCTGGGATCTCCCTTACCGAAAATCGTACACACCTAGCTCTGTTTTGGCGTCTCCCTCTTGGAATATCCACTGCATACCATGAATGAAGTGGTTCTCAAACTTCAGCGTGACCTAGAATCACCTGGAGAACTTGCTAAGACACACATTGTTGGCCCCATCCCTGGAGTTTCGGATTCAGTTGCTCTTGGATGGGGTCTGGGAATTTACGCTGGAGCGAGTTTCCAGGTGAGGCTGATGGATTGGAAAAGACCATACTTGGAGAATCCCTCTGTTAACACAGAGCACACACAATTAAAAAAATATTTTTATAGGTTTGCCTAAGTTTGTGAACATGAAGAAAAGTATCTGGGAGGCACCACGGGGAAGTGACACGAGCATCTTTCTCTGGGGAGGTCAACGGGATTGAAATCGGCATGTTACACTGGTTAAGATCAAACACAGTCTAGGCTGAGATGTCAGGTTTTTTTTTTTCATTCATTTTTTAATTTAATTTAATTTATTTATTTTTTATTTTTTATAATAAAGCCCTCAGTTTGTTTCTCAGAGTCCATAGTCTCTCATGCTTCATTCCCCCTTCTGATTACCCCCCTTTCTTTATCCCTTTCTTCCCCTACCGATCATCCTAGTTCTTATGTTCCATAGATGAGAGAAATCATATGATAATTGTCTTTCTCTGCTTGACTTATTTCACTTAGCATTATCTCCTCCAGTGCCGTCCATGTTGCAGCAAATGTTGAGAAATCGTTCTTTCTGATAGCTGAGTAATATTCCATTGTATATATGGACCACATCTTCTTAACGCAGTCATCTGTTGAAGGGCATCTTCCTTCCACGATTTAGCTATTGTGGACAATGCTGCTATGAACATTGGGGTGCATATGGCCCTTCTCTTCACTACATCTGTATCTTTGGGGTAAATACCCAGTAGTGCAATGGCTGGATCATAGGGTAGCTCAATCTTTAACTTTTCAAGGGACCTCCACACTGTTTTCCAGAGTGGCTGTAGCAACTTGCATTCCCACCAAGAATGTAGGAGGGATCCCCTTTCTCCACATCCTCTCCAGCAATTGTTGTGTCTTGCCTTGTCAATCTGTGCCATTCTAACTGGCGTAAGGTGGTATCTTAGTGTGGTTTTGATTTGAATTTCCCTGATGGCTAATGATTTTGAACATTTTTTTCATGTGTCTGTTAGCCATTTGTATGTCTTCATTGGAAAAGTGTCTGTTCATATCTTCTGCCCATTTTATGATTTGTTTATTTGTTTCTCGCGTTTTGAGTTTGAGAAGTTCTTTGTAGATCTTGGTGAGATGTCAGTTTTACCACAGGCTAGCTGTGTCACCTCGGGTACATTCTTCACTTCCCTGTGCCTTGGCTTTCTCATTTGTAAAAGGTCGGTAATAATAGCAGCAACCTCCAGGATTGTCCGAAGGATAATATAAGTTAACACATGTAAAGTACTCAGAACAGTATTTGGGACAATTATACACAGTGTTATGTTATTCTTTTTAAATGAAACGAATGGTTAAGGAGTCTTTAATCCTGAACCTTTTGCAACAAGAATGAGGTGTGTTACTTGTATAATTACAACTTTTCCAATAAAAAGAGGAAAAACAGTTGTGCGTATACGTGTGTTTGAGGCATATTCTGTATTCTATCTGTAAGCAATGTTTTGCTAACAATTAAAGGCAGAGATTTCTTGAAAGGTTTTTGCCTATGCTCCACCCTCTGCGGACCCCAAACCCATGCATTTTGAACCTTTAAATAAGGCAGCCACCACGGCCTTGTCGGCCACGTTCTTAAAAATTAGTGTAACCCAAATAGAAGTCCGTCCCTATGTGACCCGGTCTTTATAGGATCATATTTAAAGGAGCACAATCCATCAGCCAAAACTAATTAAAAAGGAATTCCAAATTTGACTTACATCATCGCCGAAACATTTAGGGAGATCCACTGAATAACCTCAATGACAGGGCTTAAATCCCCCTTTCTCCCTCTCCCCAGGGAAAGCCTGGGGCTCCTCCGTGTTAACAGCTAACGGTGTTAGTCCCTGTCACACTGGATTCATCAAGAAATCCGTTTAATTAAGCCTGAATGTTAACAGCCCTCCTGGTTTGAAAGCCAGCCTCTGCTACTATAAAAGGTTCCCTTTCCCTGGGCACATAATCCTATCTGAACATTGAGCTATTGGCCATGAAACCTTCCTGCATTACGCAGATTATCAAGCAAATCATGTCCTACTCGGCAAAAGAAGGATGGTTGTGTGAAGCGGGTGTGTGTGTGTGTGTGTGTGTGTGTGTGAAAAGTTAGGACAATCTTCCTTTTTCTAAAAACGTTTTCATACATTTATTTAACACTTGTTTCAGACACATTCGATTCTGGATCTGAAGGTGGAGGACGTACCTGCATGATCGTATTTGATCCTTGCCTCTCCACCCAGGAAGTAGTAACTATATCCATTCTTCAGATGAGTGACCTGAGGCTTAGGAAAGTCAAATAAAAACTCACTGAAAGTCCCTGGGCTCATCAGCGGCTGAGCTTCTGTGATGCTTCCACTGTAGGAGCTCTTTTGCTGGCGGAGATAAAGCTCAGCTGTGCCATTCACTCTCCGTACGAGGTCGAGAAGGTTTCTTAACACCTCTAAGCATCAGTTTTCTTGATCGCAGATAAGATCATAAATACCTAGAGGAGGGGATTTTTGTGGAAATTAAATTAGATTATAGATGTGTTGTACTATCTCAGCACCCATACACCACAGGAATATGGTGAGCCCTATGATCTATGGGTTCATTTTTACGAAGGAAAAACCAGGACCGATTTCGTAGATTAGCTCACTTATTCATCGCAACTCCTTCTAGCTTGTCTTTGTGTTATAGGTGCCATAGGGCTAAAAACAAAACTACATTTCCCAGATTCCCTTGCAGCTAGGACTCTGCATAGGATCTGAATTCTCCCAAGTGGGTGCGCCACAGATCCTGGAAGTGAAGAGAGCAACAGAAGTTGACCAGCAACAGGAAGACCAGACGTGCTGTCGAGTGGAGTGTAGGCATCTGGGTTTGGAGCTGGCTGTGGGGGAGTGTACAGAGTTCCCTGTCAAGTATGGTAGGTTCTGATCAGGGGGTCTGATAGCACAGTAGTCCCATGGTGTGGTGGTGATTTCTTCTAGCAAAGCAGTTCCTTGGCTACAGTATTTCTTGTAGCATCCACGTTTGGTTGTCTAGCCCTCCTGGAAGTTCTGTGGACTACTTAATCCTCCTTAAAAAAATCCCTTTCTGCTTAAACTAACTGGAACTGATTCTGTTGTCCAGAAATAATATTCAAAGGCTGGCATAGTATCCACCAGGAATAGGGTGTTGTAAATGTCAACTTTAGTGTTGAAGTTGTTCATTGTCATGGGGCCAGCTTGCCGAACGAATATGATTTTAAGTACATAATACGTCTCCAGGTGGCCTTATCAAGGAAAAGAATAAGATTGGTGGGGAACAGAGACAGTTTCTGAATTTTCTCTTGATTTTTTTATATAAATGATTTCGACAATCTGTAATAATTTCAAACTAATAGTGCTGGTGCACTAGGAGATGCTGACTGCAAATATGACATGGACATTTCAAAATTTAAAAACCGAGTTATAAAAAAATAAAACAGAAACCCAAGTTATAATTCTACAAAAGAGTGACAGATGTTTCCATGTCCCCAAACAGCAAACCAAATGTATAGTTAATCTTTCATATTGTTCTAATTGCTGGTTTTCAATGAAAAACCAAAATATGATATTTGGACAAGATGAACAGGGATTCTGCGTGACAAAGAAATAGTGTGAGACATCTCACGACAAGCCAGGGCAGAGAGAGAGAATGGGTTACGCGGTCAGCCAGCCCCAGATCCCAACGATGCCACCTCCTGGGTGACCCTGGACAAGGACAGAGTATCTACACGGCTTACTTTACTTTGCGGTAAGAATTAAGTGAGACAGTGTATGAGAATGGGCCCAACGCATAATAAATACCCAACTCATGGCGGATCGCTCCTCTTGTCTTCCTCTTACCTGTTTCTGTAAACAGCGAGATCTAACACGACCAGTGGCTACACTTCTGAAATGTTGTATGTGAATTGAATCTTGGAATATCAGATCATCCTGACATATACGTGTATATACACACACAAACACTCACAGCTGGGTTTTTTTTTTTTCTTTTAAGCGTCAAGGAATTTAAATAAATATATGATAAGCAGGGGACCTTCCACCTTTGCATGTCTGGAAAGGGTCCTTGTCACTGCGTTAGTCCCACTCTGTAAGCCTTCACATTGACTCCTAATTGGCACCTTTCTGCCCTACTAATCCAGGAGGCCCCAGAGTGAATGCATTGCCCGCTGGAGTGGCCCCTTGAGCTGATCCCTCACTCCGGGTCTGAGGTGCGTGGAGGAAGGACCGAGATCCCTAACACTGCTACTGTCCTCACTGTATTTCCTCCTTAGATAACTGGAGTGAAATCTCTGTCGTTGTCTCCACAAGGCATTTTTAACAGCACTGCTATTACGGGAACGTTCAAAAGGGAAGTAAATAAAAGAAAAGAAAGAGAGAAAGAAGGTCAAGGGCGAATGCCCTGGATGACCACATTTTGCCATTTAGGGGCTGCCCCGATTTTGCAAAAACTCTTTCTTTCTCATTCAGGGAGCTGTTGTCACACGGGAACGCACAGCTCTTTTTTAAAAAATAAAAGCTGAGTAAGAAGCTTGGCTGGATGCTTCGACCCAAGTTTTCCATGGGTTAGGTTAGCTATCAATTAACCAGTCTGCAAAATATATAAATAAATGAGTTGCTTTGTTCTGAGCTATCTCCAGTAGGGCTCTGGCTGCTTGCTAGGAAGCCTGGTAGGCGTTCCGCTGCCCAGTGCTTTTATAAATACTAATGAGTGACATATTGAGAAAAATTGTACCTACAAAAGCAAAGACTTCTTCCATGCAAATCAGGCCCCAATTCCCCACAGATAAGGATCTTTTTGATGGAACACATGCAAAATCTCCAGCTCTTAATTCTTTCATTAGTATTCCAGGCAGATGGCCGCCAAATAACAGAGAAAACGGTCTGAATTGCTGTGTCTGAAACCTAATATTGATTTGTTTAATAGTGTCAGGAAGTCAAAATTCACAAATCTCCTGTCGATTGTTTATGAGGCAGTTAGCAGAGAATTGGTTGCCCCTGCTTAATTAATAACTCATTACTGAAATTTGATTATATGCTTGAATGCTTTAAATGGGTTCTAACACAGCGTCTGCAAAGTGGTGTAGCGACAAGGTAAGACGGCTCGGAAAGCTTCCCTTTTTAGGCTTCCGCCCTTGTGTTTAGAGACTGTCCTACGACACAGGCCTCTTTTGACTTTCCTTCCCTGCTCATCCTCCCGGGGGTTCCAATGCCAGTTTAGAAGGTGTTCTGGGGTCCTGTGAGCTGAGGAGAGG
Organism: Ursus maritimus; assembly: GCF_017311325.1. Classification (NCBI taxonomy): domain Eukaryota; kingdom Metazoa; phylum Chordata; class Mammalia; order Carnivora; family Ursidae; genus Ursus; species Ursus maritimus. The sequence continues at coordinate 13,286,862 of NW_024426885.1, read as the reverse complement.
GTGGGTTTGAAATTTGAGGTGGAGACATTTCTAGAAAAAACACCGGACATGAACCTAATATCGTGGTCCCTTGATCAGAAGAGACATGTATGGGATATTGTCTGCTAAGTGCACAAATCCTACAGGAAGGAGCAATGAAAGGGCAGATTAACTCGTGGGAAGAGCGAAAATGCTCTATTGGTGAAGGGTTGCTGTTTCAAAAAATAAAAATTTGGGGTGGCTAGTGGCCACAAGGAGACAGCAAGGCAGGGTCAGAGCCCAGGAGGTCCTGGCATCATCTGACCTTGTGCCCTGAGGCTGGGAGTGTGCAGGGAGGTTCTGTTGGCCGTGGCCCCATGCCAGGGATGGAAGGGGGAAGATCAGAGAGCCAGTTAAGGTAACATCAGAGCCTAAGGGGGTCTCCGCTATATCTCTTGATTAAAATAATGTCTTTGGGAGATAATATGTCTGAAGGCTGGGGAGAGGGGATGCCTAGCCTTGCCCCTTTCTGTACCCTGCCAGCTGCTGTGACAGGGCGTGGGATGGGGGAAGTGTGGGGAGGTCAGTGTGCTGCTCACCAAAGCATGTCCCTTTAGTGGATCATGGGGTCAAGTTCCGAGGCTAGCCCATGGAAAGTTATTTAGCTCACAGTGGATTAACACGGTTCGCCGGCATCTCTCTGTTGAATAGCCCCGTGTTAGGTTCTAGACAAACTAGGACTTTGCAGACTAGCCTGGGGCCTGGCCCCTCCAGAACGGTGTCGCTTTGCTTTGGAACATTGTTATTCTGGAAACAACGAAAGCGGACGTTCTAAATTCCAAACGACTGATTCACAAGTAAACTTTTGGAAGCCAACCCTTTGTCATTAAGGGCTGCCTGTTTGCAGGCCACACGGGAGGTTGGAAAGGACCATCTTCAGTCAGGGATCAGGACGTGCTCGCAGAGGCCCTGTTCGACCGGCCAGGAGGCTCCTCACGGAGCTGACAGTCCGACGGCTCATCAGGAGGCCAAGAGCTGCTGAAGGCAGACGCCAGTAAAACCCTGAGTGAAGGGGACAGACAAGATGGCTACGAGGTTTCACGGGGGGAATAAGGTCACCAGCAGCTGGGAGGTCCAGGGCAGGCTTCTGGGGGGAGGTGGGTGCAGAACAGGGCCTGGAAGGGTGGTCCGATTTCGAGATGGGGTGGTAGTGGAACATTCCGGGCAGGCACAGGACTAGGCTGGTCCAAGGTAGGGCTTGGGGACGGCGACTGGCCAGACCAGCTGGGAAGGAGGGTAATATGACCGGCCCGTCTCCTGCCTGTGATCTTAATTGAACCAGTCAAGCTTTCAAAATGAACAGTTGATCATTTGATTAAGAAGGGCCTTTGACTCTTTCAAGACCCACGGAGGCTGATTTTTATCAGAGTGGATCAGAACGGTCTGCATGGAGGAATGCTGCCCGGATTCAGGAGGGGGTTCTGCGCCGCTCCCGGGGGCCAGCCTGAACTGCCCCTGCTCCCCGAGCGGCCCCCTGCCCGGTGGGTGTTGGGGCGGAGGCCGGAAATTGCCTGCCAGCTCCGGGTGGCCGGGTCCCTCGGCACCCTCTCCTCCTGGCAGTCACAGGGGCTTTATGGAGCGCTCCTTCAAAGGTAAAACCCGGGGTTCTCCCCGCAGCCTCCGATCAGGAATGTCTCCAGACAGCTTCGGCTTGGCTTAACCGGCCTCCAGTGCAAAGCTGATTTATCAAAGTGCTATGAAGGATTTTCGGTTTTCCAAAAAAAAAAAAAAAAAAAAAAATGGAGTCAACTTTTTTAAAGTTCTAATTTATTATGCTTGATTACGCAGCTGGAATGGGAAGGTAGCTGCTGTTTGTAGTTAAATAACTCCTCACAATTTCTTAAAGAAATGATCTTCAAAGCTTTAACGGGTCAGTGGCTCAAGTACAAAGGAAAGATTGATTTTCATCCTCCCACCCTTTGTTCCCAGAGTTTAAAACAGACACGTTTGGGTAAATTAGTTTGTCTATGTTATTAATGGAAGAAGTTATTAAACTCCCATAAATATACGGTGGTATCTCGCTTAAGATGCCAAATTTGCTTTGGGGGGGAGGAACTAAAAAAAAAAAGGTGGAAAAGCCCACAAGGGCCTATTGGTTATTTTAAAATTTCATTTCTAGATATGAATTTGGATCAGGAGGTTGGAGAAGTCTGGCTCCAGATACCCCCCCGAGTGGTGGGACAAATGACCAAGGAAGGAGACCCTGCACATTTTTTTTTTTTTTAAGAATCACTGAATTTAATGGAAAACACTCAGAGGCTAGATTGTGATAGGAGTGGGGGGGGTGCATGTGGGTGGGAGGGTGCAAGAAATATTCTTTCCACCAGGAAGAGGATGGTAAAGGACTAGCCCACTGTTAAATCTGAGCTGCTGGAGAACCTTTGATGGGGGACCTATATTTTTGCTGCTCAAGGGACCTTTAGGGGAGCGGTTCGGAGAGGACTCACCTGAGTGAGGGAGGCAGCCCCCAGCCCAGATCCTGGGCCCAAGTGTGAGGCAGGCACAGCCACAGGACTCACCCATGGGGAACCCTGCTCAAACAGCTGGGGGGTCAAGGCTTCAGTTGTCTTATCCAGGTAACCCCCCCCCCCCGGGTACAGCCCTTCACAGTTTAGAAACCCCATGTGGGGGCGCCTGGGTGGTGCAGTCGTTAAGCGTCTGCCTTCGGCTCAGGGTGTGATCCTGGCATTCTGGGATCGAGCCCCACATCGGGCTCCTCCGCTGGGAGCCTGCTTCTTCCTCTCCCACTCCCCCTGCTTGTGTTCCCTCTCTCGCTGGCTGTCTCTATCTCTGTCAAATAAATAAATAAAATCTTTAAAAAAAAAAAAAAAAAAGGAAGAAACCCCATGCGTACAGTGTCTCCGTGAAACTTCGCGGTGTCCCTGGAAGGTACACTGAACAGAGCCTGTGATCCTGATTTTGTAGGTGATGAAAGCCCAACGTAAAACATTCCCACACCCCTGAGTAGAGAAGTAAAATAAAATAAAGAAAATCATTTGAAAAGTAAAGAAAAGCATATAGAAGAAAAACAAAATCATCGTGAGAGGATATTTACCGTTTTAGATTTTTTCCTTTTGGATTCTCCATGGCCGTACACACACTGGCAAGCCGGTGCACACACATACACACACGCACACGTACTGAATGCTCAGTGTGGCAGGTGCTGTTGTACGTGCCTGGTACATATTAATTCAAAAGAACTGTAGCAGGTAGGGACCATTATTATCTTCATTGCAGATGAGAAAACAGAGGCACAGGGGTTTCGACATGCCCGAGGCCACACAGACAGTGGCAGTGAGAGGTAAGATGCGAACCCGGACAGACTGGCTGACTCTACCACCTGTCCTACGTTCCTCACCACTCTGCCTTTGGCCTTTTTATACGTCCGTACTGCAGGTGAAATCATGGCACGGCTACAAGAGTGCTTCCTGCCCTTTTCCCATTCTGTTTTGCCTTGTGAGCATTTCTGATGCCATCACCATCCGACTAAAATGAGTTTCAGTGCTGCACCACCAGATGGAGAAGTTTGCGCTAGCTAGAATTAGCTATCTTGGGTGGGGTCCCGCAAACCAGGACTGGACCTGGGGTTCTCAGGCTCACAGTTTAGCCCTCTTCCCAGGGTGCACAGTATGGAGATAGTCACAAAATGAAACAGAATCTGAAAGCTGGCCGGATGTGTTGTCAGATTGAGAAGTAACGCTGAGATCTGCAAGGGGCTGCTGAGGCAGGATGTACCACCGTGGGATAAGACTATTTTTCTTGTCACCTAGTGTCCCTGTATTAAATCCTGTGTGAAAAACTAAGTTTTTTAATTCAAGACAAGGAAGAGCTCTGTATTCCCCAAGAAGAGGAAATGCTTCTTTGCTTTCCTCCTTCGTAACCATGTTCCCCTTTTCCCTTTTGCCACTGGGAGGCTCAGTGTTAAAGCTGAAGCCAAATTAGGGCAACTATGTGACCCCGTATGACATGCATACTCCTCTTTTGCTATCCCTGGTCTTGATGGTCTACCCTTATTTGCATTTTCTCTGTTTCTGTTATATGTTTACATGTTGCCATGACAAATGTTACAAAGTTTCCTCCAACAGCCGCCTCCCTTGTGCAACCTTCATCTGCTCTGGACTGACATCTCCACACTATGGGGAGAGGTGAGAACAAGAATCTAGAACATTCTAAGTGAAATAAGTCTGTCACAGGAAGACAAACACCACATGATTTCACTCCTATGTGGAATTTAAGAAACAAAACAAACTAGCAATGGGAGAAAAAAAAGAGAGAGACAGACCAAGAAACAGACTCTTAACTATAGAGAACAAACTGATGGTTATTGGAGGGGGTTGGATGAGGGCATGGGGAAAATAGGAGTGGGGATTAACGAGTCCACTTATCATGAAGAAGTAAAATAAAATGATAAAAAAATCCCAGACGTTCAATTTTGTGCGGTGTCACTGTTTATAAAGCTTGCAAACAGCCACAATCCCAATTAATCCACCTTCCAAGCATCCAAGGGGGAAAGAATCAGGCTTAGCCTCATTTTAGACCTGAAGATGTTGAGGCTTGCGATAGAAGTGGCTTAGGCAAGGCCACATCCACCCGCCCCCCCCGCCCCCGCACTCCCTGGGACTCCTCCGATAGACACCATGCAGCCTGAGCACAGGAATGGGGATTTCTTTCCCTTCCCCTCTCCCAGCCTCACGCTTCCCTGTGTGTGGGCTTTCCCCCCATGTGTCATGCTGGTGGCGTGTGAGCTGACGGGAGGTACTATACTGAGGAACATTTTTATATTCTGAAGGTTATATATTGGCTTTAATGAGTTACAGTGAGTGAACTTGGTTTTCCATTTCCAATATTAATGTGAAGTGTTCTTTTAAAATGGATGTATTAAAGTGATTAAGAAAAAAGCAAATCAATGTAAGGTAAAGTTTTGAGTAAATAAAAAAGGACAGCCACGCAGATATGGTTAACCCGGTGGGATGGCCTTATTCTCAGCTTGCTGCCGGCCTCTGGCCATATTTGCAGATCGGGCACAGATAAGACTCTAGAAGACCAAATTGTTCTCCAGATCCATTGGAACAAATCCCCAGGGTGAGCATTTCAGGCCAGCAGCAAATGGGATCCCTTAGGTCAAAGGCAAACTGAGCTCCAAATCAAATATCCAAGGACCGAGTAGTGTCAGGAAATTCAGGTTACGTTCCTCTTAGCCACCCTGCCAAGTCAGTTAATCTCACCGCACCTCCATTTGCTCATCTGAAAAATGGGCGATCTCTACCTGGTTAGGTTACAGCTGAGGCTACTTCCCTGAGACGGCTCAGGCTTGCTTCACCCAACGTTGTGATGTTTCTCCCCCTTTTCCTTCTCAGCAGGCCCAGTGGTACGAGGCGATTCAATCTAGGTGGCACGTGATTGCAAAGGACTGAGAAGAATGAGCTCTGTGAGGCAGCGTGGGCTGCGTCCACGCTCTGGATGCCATGGGGGAGCTGCGGTCCGGGCCTCAGGGTGCTCATGTCTCAGGCGAAGGGGGAGGGACTAAGTCAGTTCGGGCAGGTAAGTAGGAGCAGCATGGAGCACTGTGCTAGAAGAATTTCGAGGCCGCAGCCAGGCTCCGCGGAAGCAAGGCCCAGTGAATGACCTGTAGCGTATAGACGGCGGCGTGATCGTTGACATAGAAATGGCCCCTACAGTCAGGATCCTCTGGGCTACGCCGGTCTTGGGGCCTATGACCATGGTTTTGAATTCCAGTTGTTTCTAGTTGTCCTAAAGGCAGCTCCTAGAGAAAGCCTGCCCACCTGTCTTCCTTCCTTCCTTCTTTCCTCCCCTTTTCCTAGTCCTGTCTCCATGGTGATGAGGTGATCTCCATCTCTTAGGACGGCTGCTGGGCTCGTATGAGCCATTTGTAGGGATCATACAAGTTAGCGTAGACTTTGAGACACCTGTGAGTGCGGAAGGCCACGCTCCGTAATTCTCTTGGGACCTCAGTGGTCACCTGGGGCTCTCCTGCAGTCCTGGCATGACTTAAGGTGGTAGTTCTCGAACTTTACCAGGCTAAGGATTGCCGGAGGAGATTTCTGGGTCCTGCCTATAGAGATTCCGATTCTGGAGGGTTAGGGCCGGAGAATTTGCCTTCTAACTAGTTCGATGCTCAGGCTATGCCACAGGTCCGTCGGCCACACTTTGAGAAGCCTGACTTGGAGCACAAGTCCTGGACCATGCACACAACTGATGGACAACATACTGACCTGACATTCGAACTGATCCTTACAAAAAGCCCAAGAGGCCTGGAAAGTTGTCATCCATGCTAAGTTGAGAAACTGAGGAGACTCAGAGAGGTTAAGGGATAAGCCCAAGGACACCTAGCTCCAGGGCAGAAGCCCTTCGCCAGCTCCCAGGCTCTGCTTGGCTCACCAGATGCAGAGCCCCTCAGCTCAGGTCTCTCTGGTCTGCAGCAGGCCTCCTTCTCTGCAAACGCTTCCGGCCCAGAGTAAAACCGGCTCTTTCTGCTTTGGAAACACACTTCAGGTCAGCCAAGAGGTCAAGGTTTTGGCCTAAGAAATTACTTTAGCAATGCCTTTGTCTATACTTTAATCACTATTTTAGGGTTTTAATCATTTCGAAGTATTTTTATTGTAATTACTGCTGTAATTTTTAATGTTTAAGCAATCGGATGGACAATATATGCTAGATATTCTCTATGTTGTACACCCTTGAAATGGAGCTCCGTTTATAACACGTCAGTCTGTTAGTCACCCTCCATACATTGTTTCCTCACGGATATGGTCAGGAACGTGGTAGGGGACCACTTGTGTTTTTTAACCTCTCTACACCTCAGTTTTCCCATCTATAAAATGGGACAAGATAATAGTGCCCTCATAATAGGAGAGTTGTGAGGATTACGTCAATTAATGCCTGTTAGACTAACTGGAAGAGGGCTTGGCAAGTCCTGAGTGTCTGTAAATACCAGCTATTCATTTTTTTATTCTCTGGGGGACATCCATTCGATTCTGCCTTGCCACATCATTCGCCATTTTTATACCGGCCCTCCAGGGTGCTCTTTCCAAGTGCTTCATCCCTCCCAGGCTTGCTTGCTCACAGAAGGACGAAGACCTACCTATTGAATGAATGCGGAGTGTAAAGTGTGTAGGGATCTCAGGAGCTCACCGCTGCAGAGGAAAAACCCATCAAACCCGAAGCACGGAGCACTGGAGCTCTGTGGAGGTCACTGGACCAGCCCAGGTTGGCCATGACCCAGCTTCCAGAATCTCACTTCCAGCTTCGTGGAATGTGCTAGGGGCTCTGCAGCTCTGCTCCAGACACGAGGCCCTATGGGGTTTCCAGTGTGAGTTCCACTCCGGTTTGGAGAAGGCCCGGAATCCACGGATCCAACGGGAAAATGGAAAATAAGCTAGGTGAGTCTCATTCAGCCCTGCTGGCTGCTGACGGATCTGGGAGGGACCAGCACGTGCCTCTGGATTCCTGGCTATGAAAGGAAAGAAAAGAGAGGCAAGCATCTCGGTGGATATGTGGGAGGTTGTGTGGTTTGGTCCAAAATCAGAACCAAAAGTGGGAATGAGTCTCATGTCCAATGGCCACAGAGTTAGACCTTTTATTTTTTTTTATTTTTATTTTTTTAAAGATTTTATTTATTTATTCGACAGAGATAGAGACAGCCAGCGAGAGAGGGAACACAAACAGGGGGAGTGGGAGAGGAAGAAGCAGGCTCATAGCAGAGGAGCCTGATGTGGGGCTCGATCCCATAACGCCGGGATCACGCCCTGAGCCGAAGGCAGACGCTTAACCGCTGTGCCACCCAGGCGCCCCCGAGTTAGACCTTTTAAATAAAAATTCTCACTTGTCAGTTGCTCAGTGAGCAGAGAGATTTCCTGATACTCAGGGATGGGGGACAGGAGGAGCACACGGACGTCGGCCAGGTTGACAGGTTTCGGGGTCTCTAGCAGAAGTCCTTACATAGCCCCACAAGATAACCAGTCCATCAAAGAAGTGGAGGGCACAACATGAGCAGATCACCGATCGTAAGAAAAACCAGCCCGCTTAGAGGGTGTGTTATAGTTAGTCCCTGCTGTGAAACCAGCCATTCCCCAATATAGTGAGTTCACCCCCGTTTATCTGTGATTCTATGGGTCAACAAATTCGGTTGGGCTCAGCTGGGCTGTTCTTCTTTGCTAAATATGCACGCTCAGCATCTGTTGTGAGCTGCAGGTCAATGAGGCGGCTTTGCTTCTGGACGTTGGCTGCCTGTTCGCTGGGCATGGGGACAGTTGGGCCATTTATCATTACCCCGCAGGCTAGCCGGGGCTCATTAGGTAATTGTGGCAGGATTCGAAAGGAGGCAACGTCTCGAGACCTGCTCAGCAGTGGGACCGTGTTAGCTGCTTCTGCCACGTTTTACTGGTGAAAGCAAATCGCAAGACCAACTTAGATTCAGAAACACACTTTGCAAAATACGTCCCAGCTCTTGAGGAAAGGAGCTGCAAAGTCCATTGCAAAGGAAGAATGGATATGGGCAAAGGTGGAAAATGGGGGCCAGTTTACGAACCGCCACAGGTGGTGAGGGCTGGGCCAGCAGCGGCTGTTAGGGGAGGGAAGCGGATGAGGAATCACGTGCTGACAATGAGCCCTGCTGAGGGTTTGGAAGGCCAGGCATTCCACTCAGCTTCCCGGCTGCTCATCCGAGAGTGTGGGGGATGGTGAATGGAGTGAGGTTCGGATCCTGACCCACGGTTCACAAGCCCTGTGGCTTTGGCGGAGTCAGTGAGTACGTCTTTGCCTTAGTTTTCCCATCTGTAAGATGGATCCCACTTTCTGCCTCATGGGGCTGTTGTGAGGATTCAAGATGCAATGGGCCTGGCATGGGTAGTTCTGGAAAAACAGCCACAGTCATGAGTAGCATATAATAGCAGTCAAGCAGCCAATAACAGCATCTATGTTGAAAGATCATGAATAATTAGAATTTCTTCCAAGCTAACGAGCCTGGATCTCTAGCCCCTGAAGGCAGAGGGGCATCCCGGTTCATACTGGCAAAGGCTGGCATCCCCATGATGCGAATACCAGTTTGGCTAGCAGAACCAGCCACTAGCCACCAAAGGCCTCCGTGGCCTCAGGCATATCCCAGGGCTCTGCGGGGCCTGGGGCTTCTGTTCCTCACAGCCAGTGCCCACTGAGCTCTGGGTGACCCATGGGGCCCCAGGCCTGACCTTGGCCCTGCACAAAAGGCCAGGTTCAGTGAGGAGGGGTCTTACTGAGGAGGCAAGGCCGCCTCTTGATGGGCTCGGGGAATCCTCTGTGGTTTTGTGCTTGGACCCTGTTAAAGGCCACTGTTCTGGGCAGGGAAATATCAGCATGGAGAACAGAGAATTATGTAGAGTTCCAGACCAACGATCTTCAACATTCTCTATATCTGTACTGTCCAGGAGGGTAGCCCCTGGCCACATCTGGACCACTTGACATGTGGCTAGTGCACCCAGAACGCGAATCTTTCCTTTTAATTATTTATATGGCCACTCTTGACTAGTGGCTGCCATATTGGACAGTGCAGTTCTAGATGGATGAGCCTCTGAAGAGAAAGGGCTCTGAGGACGCTGAGCCGCACAGCCGTCAGGCCTGAGTGGGTGGGGGATGACGTCTGGCGCTGTGTGGGCGAGGGTCCAGGCGAGGGTCCGCTGAGGGGCAGGCCCTGGTAGGGCCTCCAAGCATGTTGTTTACTTTCTCCCTCCTTCCTAAGTAGGGCTGGGAAAAGCGGGAAGCTCGTGACGGCAGAAATTCAGAATCCAGCATCGATTTAGCCTCTTGGTTCCCCCTGGCTCGGTTCTCAGTGGCCCCTTGGGGCTTCCAGAAAGGCCATGGCTCTGTATCCTGCCTCACCCTTTCTTGTGCCAAGGAAAACCCGACCTCAGCTGTCCCATTGAGGAGAGAGGAGGGGACCTCCCAAGGAGGAGAGAAGGGCCTTCCCATATGGGCGGTTGCTTTCGAACAATAGGGCCCACGTGGTCCAATATGGCTTTTGAAGATATTACATTAGCTCTCACATACAGGCACACAGACACGCAAATACATATGTGTACACACACACACACACACACACACACACACACACAGAGTTTGTCTATGAAGGGGGTGACTTTTGAAGAGTTGGGACAGGAAGCCCTGGTCTGGAAAAACTGGAGGTTTTGCTTCCGCTTTAATTGGGTTCAAGAAAGATGACAACCCAAGTCTGCCTCAGGGTTTGCTCGGGAAACTCACATTGGAATTTATTTCAGAACCTTCCCCAAGTCACAGCAGAATGCTGCTTGCACAGCCCATGGTGCATGTTGCCTAGATTTTTTTTTTTTTTTTTTCTAATTGCCTTTCAACTCCGGCAGGAAGAAATGGCCCAAACCCATCCTAGGCTTTGTGCAAGGGCTGGATGGAAAGGCTGCTGCTCTCTGCCCACCTCACCAGTCTCTCCAGCCCCTGACATTTCTTTTCGTTGGGAGTCGATTGCAGGCGAGCGTTCTAGTGTCCTTTAAAGCATAGAGTCTTTCTGGATCCTTCGATTCATGGACTGCGGTGGATACCGGCAGCTCCTGCATGGGCTTTTTGCAGTGGCACGGGCAAGATTCGTTTTCTGCTATCACCGTGATTTACAAGGCTCACATAACCATGTAACGACTTGGTGATTACATGGAAAAGATCGTATAAATACATAGTAATTACAAGTTCATGCAGATTACTTGCTATATACATTTGAAGTTGCCGAGGAGTTCAAAGATTAATTAGCCTGTAACTGGCAGTATTTAAATCATTTTTTCTCATAAACGAATACATTGAGGCGGACTTCAAGGCTGGCGAGGATGGGGATGTGATGAGTATGATCTGAAAAGAAAAAATGAAATTTGACAGGCATGGATTATTTAAAGCGTGCATATGTGAGCTAAGCAGCCACTGCACTTTGATGCAAATCGTAGGGGAAAGAGCAGGGGGATGGTGTGTNNGGAAAGGTGCTGAACAAAGTAAGGATTTCCTGCTGGCGACTTGAAATTTAAACAAATAATCATTTAAATGGCGGCCCGGCATTACGTTCCGAGTTGTGTGCATTAATGTCAGCATCTGGTACCAACATTTTGACAATTCTATTAAAATGCCCCAGCATTCCCTATCTAACACCTGTTAGCTCTAATTTTCTTTCCTGAGAAGCACACCAGTAGACAGGGTAGATTCCAAATCATTTATCACTTTTAAAGTGCTTCCATATGCGTGTTGGACCCAGCCTGGCCCTAGGCAAACGTTTTCTGAATGCATTAAAATTCAGGACTATTTTTTTTTTAAGTGTAGACACCAATGTTTCATTGAATTCATGTCTGGTAATTATTAGCTTAAATTATGGCTCACACATGACTTGACAAAGTGGACCATGAATTAAAACACACACACACACACACACACACACACACACACACACACCCGAACTCTTCAATAGATGCACCCAAGTCCTACGTTGCTCGTTATTGAGATGTCAGTCGGTAATCATTAGGCAAACACTCTTCATGGAGGGAACTGCTAAGAGGCCCAGGAGTCCCAAGAGACGATCTAAAAATGTCAAAAATGTTACAGTATAAATGAATGACACCAACAAGAGAACATGTGTTGAAGATGCAAGCAATTAGTTAATATATTACAAGTTTCAACCTCTGAGCAAAACAGGCAACAAAAATTTCCGCTTGACAAAAGGCTACAGATAAGATCAGGTTGATTCCCAGACAATACAACCTCCCTGAATTGGAGCAACCCTCCAGCAGGCTGGGAGGGAGGGATGATGGGGGGACTCAGGGGTTTGCAGGGTTTAAGCCCCCAGACTAGGTCCTGCTTTGCCTGGAAAAGACCCGCTTGACTGCTGAGCTCTCACAGTGGAGAAGTGGGGTCTGACATGAAGGAAGATATCCTGTGTTCCATGGATCCGGCTCACGAAGCTGGCTGGCTGCTCCTTGCTGGAGCTTCAGAATGAAATTTAGAAGGTCGAATGAAATCATATTGCTGTTTTCAAAGGAAAAGAGGTGCCTGCAAAAGGGCTGGGGGGGGGGTGTTATACGGGCAAATGCTTTTTCACTGCTTTTCAGAGATTTAAAAAACTAAATATTGTATGTTGTGTAGTTTCCCTCTCTCACTCCCTCTCTCTCTGATTCTCTCTCTCTCTCCCCCATATATATGTATATACATAAACATACTATACGTATATACTAAATACACACATGCATACATACAGAAAAGATGTTTTAAGCAAAAAATCCCACGACATATGTACACATCCAGAATATATGTTTTAAGCAAAAATACACATGATGTGCACTTGGATTAAGGACTTGAATAGGTTCCCTAGAAATCCCAAGGAAACATTGAGAATACAAGAAAAAAGGAATGAAAACCTGAGTTCACCAACTCTATAAATGTAAAAAAAATTTGTAGACAGTTAAAAATGTCCGCCCCTGTACACACGCACACCTACACTTTCACACTTCCTCTGTTTACTAAATAACATTTCAGCACAGTTTTCATCTTATAAGGAAAGTGTTTGAAACTTGGAATAAGTGCACTTAATTAAAGGAAGGCTGTGAAAATGTGCACTAATCTGATATGACTAATAGCAAAGTGCATGAAATTGCTAATTAGAATTTCATTAAAGGTGCTGCTTTATCAGACTGTGAATATCACAACCTTTAAAATTCTTTCAGGAGAGCTTAATTCCTTTTCAAACAGAAATATTCTTTAAAGACATTTGATTTGTTCTGAAGGAATTCATGGCTCAGGCTGGAACTTAAAATGTTGCCGATATTCCGGGAGGTGATATCAGAATAGGAATATAGACCAGGGACTTTGTTTCATTTGCCTGATGAAGCCCTTCCTCCCCCATCTCTATGGATTATTCTTCAAAAACCCAGTCATGAAAATAGAGTTGAGTCCTTGGTTTGATCCACTTGTAATTTGTTTTCTGCTGAAGCCAAACGGTTCTTTTCTCTCTCTCTCACACACACAAAAGGAAAAATTACTTAAAAAATTTTTAAGTCACTAAAAATCAAAGTAAACATTGTAATTTTCACATTCATTAAAAAAAAAAAGGAAACAGACCATAAAATACGTTTTCTTTGAAGGAAAAGTCCACCCGTTAAAAAAAAAAAAAATCAACTAGCGGCTTTCACTCTAAAAAAAAACAAAAACTGTTAAAATACTAATAACATTTTGATCACAAAATTGCATTTTTTAAAATTAGAAAAATCCAAGGGTAACAATAGCAAATGCATTTTTACTCCTTTTCTGACTTGCTTTTCGAGGTTGTAAGTTTTCTTATTTTACATTTTAATTATTCTCTGCACTAAATCTGCATTTCAGCTTGTATTTTTACCACTCAGATTTGAAAAATTCTACCTTTCTGGTCTTTCATCTTTTCTAATTTCAACCTTATTTTCTGTCACTTATTTGCATATGCTGAAAGTTGCTATATTTGCATATGCTGAAAGTTGCTATATGCTGAAAGTTGCTATAATAGTTACTCTCCCTGCACACAACTCTCCCTGTTACCAATTGTATTTTTGTATTTGCTGTTTTTCCTGATGGTTCCAGAGTTCCTACAATTACTAACCGGGTTCCTTTTAATATTCAAGCTTGATTGAACAGTTACATTTTGTTACTGAAAAACTATTAATGTTAATGGAAACTACAGCTCACTCAAACCAGCAGTTTACTTTTACAGAAGTTCTTAAAACCCAGCCTGGCTTCAAATTTGCTGAACACACAGGTTCACAGTGATGTAATTTTGCAGAATTGAATATTTTAAATACACTTGAAAAACGTTGGTTTAAAAGCTAATCAGTCATGTTTACCTGATGGCCATATCTGAAAGGGGAGAAAGGAGAACAGAAGTAACTTTATTTGAGAAGCAGTGTGATTTCTTTGGACATTTAAACAAATCTCAAGCGAGTTAATTACAGTTTGCTCTGATTTTAGCTCCAGCAAGAGGAATTTTCATGGCATTTAGATAATTTATCAATTGGGCTACGTAACAGATAAAAGGTTACGTTTTTCTTTCCAACATTTGGGAGGTATATTTGTTCAATAAATGCAACGATTTTAAAAGATCGGTCTAGACTCAAATGAATGAAAATTATGCTTGTTAACTGTAACGTCTGGAGTCCGAGGTGGGGTGTCAGCCTTGCCTATCAGTGGGCCACCGTAGTCAAACAAAGCTGCTAATTCGAATGTTTTAAGTTTCGATTTGAGAAATATTGTTCTAATATGGCAACAATGGGGCTGTTGTCCTTCCAAGCACTCTGCGATGGCAAGCTCCTTACAGCTCGTTTTATGCAAAACGAACGGCAGGTAATTGTGATTTAATTCTTTTCAAGTAAATTACAGTGAGCGCGTGACACAAAGCCGCGGCGGACCCTCCTTTCTCTGTCAATAGTTGAATTAATGATGGCAGGAGTAAAAACAGCAATTGTGCACAACAGCCCTCCCTGGTCCCCACCCCTGCCAAGGGGGGACCTGCCAATCAGGCCGCGCCACCACGAAGCTGGCAATTCTCGGGTTGCGGAGGTTCGGGGATGGAACGTTTGGTGTCTGGGCGGCGGCGCCGAGGTCACGGAACCCGCGGCCGCCCTGGGCCCCCGAGGTGCCCGCAGGGGGCTGCGTCTGCACACTATGGGCCGGGGCGCCCCCCGCGTGGGCACCCTGGGCTCCGTGGGCCCCCGGGGCCGGCCTCACGGAGCGGGACGTGCGCGGCCGAGCTGAGGGCAGAAAGGCTTCCCGGTGGTCTGGCCCTGCCGGCCTCCGGGAGAGGCGCCCCGAGGGCTCCCGGAGGAGGCGGCGTGGCGGAGCGAGGGTGCGGGGAGGCGGCTCGGCGAGCCCCGTCTGGGCGCGGCGCTGGAGGGCTGGGCTCCGCGCGTCCTAGGGCGCGCCTGCGGTCCGAGGGCCCTGGGAGCAGAACGGCTCCGCGCGCAGAGCGCCCCTTCTCGCCCCCAAACCCGTGGCGTCGGGGTCTGAAGGGAGACCGTGGGGGAGCCCGGGGCGGGGTGCGGGGGGGGGGGCGGAGACGCGCCGGGAAGGGGAAGGTGTGTGCGCGGTGGGCACGGGTGCCGGTGGGGTTCGCTTGAAGAGGGCCACTTGCCTGCTGTCCCTGCGGTGGCTTACCTCAGGCAGCCTGGGCCGCAGGAGCGGGCTTTGGGATGGCGCTGGGCACCAGGCACCCGGTGGGCGCCAGGAGTCATTGGACGGACCACGAACAGCCCGTGTGCACTGGCCACTTTCCCTGGCACTGGAACACAATACGAACTCGTGCTGAGGCCCATAGCGGCCGTGTCCTCTCGCTCTTGCCTGGGACCTGCGCCAGTGAACTCTGCATTTGTCAGAGGGGTTAGAGGGGGTCCCCCCCACCAGCCCTGCCCTCAGTGGGTCACTCTTCGCAGGTTACTTAACTTCTCTGGCCTCAGTCTTCACAACCTGAATGGAGTTGATACCAGAGCCCTACCCTCGAGGGTCCTCGTGGGCACGGAACGAGCTGCGGGTCAGTGTCAGGATGGTGCCGGGCAGAGAGTAGAGTGTCTCACTCCACCTCGGCCACCCACAGGGGCTCCCTTTTCTTGGACCTCCCTAAATGCGTCCCTGCCCCAGGGCCTTTTGCCCTGTCAGGCAGAACTCTTCCCTTGCTCTTGTCCTGGCTTCTGTTTTAGGCTTCAGCTTAGCTGTCGGTCGGAAAGATCTTCATGACCCACCGGCTGTCCCATCCCACCCGTGGCTATTACAAAACTCTTTGTTTTCTTCCTAACGTTTATCCTGATCGGAATGTTTTTCTCTGTTTGCTTTGCGTTTATTGTCTGTCTCCTCCCCAAATCCTAAGTGCAGTGAGATGGGGACTGCATTGGTCTTGTTCTCTGCGGGTCCCAGCACCTTGATCCGTGTCTGCTCCTAGTAGATGCTCAGTAAAAACCGTAGATGGGTGGATGGGGTCGCATCTTCCGACCCGTACATCAAAGAGGTTGAACCACATCATATCTAAGTGCCTCGTTCTCTTGTTCAAGAAGTGACATTGTCAGCATGGAAGTTCCTTTTTTTTTTTTAAATTAAAAAGGCACTTTTCTGAAAGAGACTGAGGTTTTCAGGAAGGGTGTCATTTAGAGACGTTTCTCAGGGTCACCTACACTGACTAGTTTTGACCATGAGGTTGGAGCCAGTCTATTTTGAGCTCTCCCCATGGCTACCTGATCCTGGGACTTGATGGAGGGGCCTTCTGGATTTTCTTTCCAGTCCTGATTTCTTCCCTAATTGCCCAGGAACTCTGCAGACCTCCACCCCCCAGAGCAGCAAGGCCCACCTCATCTCAGGCCACCTGCCCTTCAGTGTCACCCCCCCTACCCCCACGGGGACTCCATCACTGGTCACTGGCCTTCTGTCCTCAGTCTCCCCAGCCAGAACTTTTCTGCTCCTGTGATAGCCCCTCTTTGGCATTAATCACAGATTCACACCTGCTTCTCCTCCTCCCCGGAGCCAGCTGCTTCTAGAAGACTGGCTCCTGCTGGGCCTGCCAGACCATGGGAAGGAGCCAGTGAGGGCCGAGAGAGGCTGGGTGGGGCTGCCTCAGCAGCTCGGCTCATGTCGGGGAGATGAGTCAACTGGCTAGGGTCACTGTGTCTCCGTGCCCAAGCTGGAGCCAGGAACAGAGTATTTCTGGAAGGCCTGGCCTGGCTCCCATCTCACACTATTTATTTACTTGGTGAGGTCGTTATAAACAAAGAGTATCTCGGACACGGTCACCGTCCTTGGTGGCCAACTCCCATCCCAGGGTCATATCTTTGGGAAGAATTTGAGGACCTCTGGCTATCCAGAGACCAAGAGGCACGGACAGTCAACTCATTCGTGCATCCGAAACCAGCTGCTTAGCACCTTCAGACCGAGCACAGTGACCGGCCAGGGACATTGATCTGATAATAGCTCATACTTGTTTAGCCCTTCCCTCGTGCCTGGAACTCTTCTAGGTGCTTCGTGTGTGTTCCATCACTTACCGAGTTATAGCTCTATGAGCCAGATTCTATTATTATCCCCTTTTCTGCAGAAGGAAATGGACTCAGAGCGCTCATACACAGAGTTCACCAAGGTTACACAGCCAGGGAGTGATGGGGTCCGAACTTGGAACCAGAGCCTGCACTCCTAGCCACCATGCCACACTCACCCTCTGTCTTCATCTCCAGGTTGGATAAGACACAGCCTCGGCCATCCAGGGCCACGGAGCGTCAGAAGCAACCAGAGAAGGTAGGTGGGTGGGTGTGGTTCCCTATGCCAGGTATCAGTCGTGGTACCTAATGGCTCTGTCTACACCAGGCCTCATTTTCATTGCTTTACACATGTCACAGCATCCTAAGAGGAAGTGACATCGGCTCCATTTTATAGATAAGACACTGAGAAGTCCAGCAGCTTGCACAAGGCCTCAGGGATAGTAAATGGCAGAGCTGGACTGGGGACCCACAGAGCCTTGTTCCAGGGCCCATGCTCTTACCCTGTCTCTGAGCCCTTTCGGTGTCGCCAAAAACAGCCTGCGTAGGGAGCCAGAGAACCTGACTTGGGGCCCCGGAGCTGCTACTTGCTAACTGAAATCCTTGGGGAGTCTCCATTTCTGTCTGTGGAAGGACGGTCATGAGGTCGGCTCCACCTGCCTCCCAGGGCCACTGCGAGGATTAACGAAAATAACGTCCGGGGATGCGTGCGGTAAAGTGCGAACTGCTGACCTCAGAAGCGCTCGGTTCTATGGGCGCTGGTCCATGCTGGGTGCGGTGGGGGGGGGGGGGGGCACGCGGGGGAGGGGGCCCCCCNNTGGCCTACCTCATCGGTCCTGCAGCGCAGCCCAGGAGAAATGAAGAGGTGATTATTTTAATTGCAGAACAAATGACTGTAATGAGGTGTCTTGTTTGGTGATACAGATGATTAGATAATTAAGCCTGTTACTTGTTTGTTTGTTTGTTTCTAAGAGGACTGTATTCAACGGTATTCAATGGCCCTTGGGCCAACGCTTGGATTTGGCCTCATGCCAGACCTTGTGCTTGGTGTGTCATGCGCTCAAGCCCCCAGGCCTTCCTCCAGCCCCGTGAGGTGAGGCAGACATTACACCCATTTTACAGGCCGAGAAACGGAGAGGTAAAACGATGCGCTAAGGGATGGAGGAGCTGGTCTTGAAGTAAGTCTGGCTCATTCCAGTCCTGGCTTCTTTGCCACAGCTTGACAGGTCCTGGCGTGGACCTGGTATGGGGGGGGCTCCCCTCATCCCCTCTGCTTCTGAACGTTTGGCTTTAGCTCTACCTTTTTTGGAAGCCCCCCTCCCCCCAGCCTTGGTGTTTTCCATCCTTCACCCCTCCTCAGCCTTGGGGGTCCGAGGTGCCTACGGGCTGATTCTGTATCCCCTCCCCACACCCGCCCACCGGCCTGCTGCTTTTGTGCAAGAGTTTGAGGTCGACACCTTGGCCGTGTACAAGGTGCACATTGAGGACATGTTTTCCCATCCCCGGGACCTCACCCTGGGTGAAACGATCCCTCAGAGGGCCAGGGTGGTGTGAGGAGAGATGTCGTTGCCTTGGTTCCCCTCCACGTTCACCCTACACTTGCTTCTGGCCCCATTAACTGAATTTATCTTGGCTTAAATGATGCAGTGGTTGGAGATAGTAAAACATCTACCTTCGTGAAACCATCTGGCGGACTGAATGGGGTTGGAAGGGGAACAGCAGCCACCTGTGGGGTTACAACAGCCACCCTCCATGGGCTGATGGGCTCTGGCACGGTGCTCTGGGTGACTCTACGGGTGTGTCGACATGTCCTCGGGAGGATTCCCACTGTCAGGCTATGGCTTCAGAGGGAGAGGGGCAGGGCTGGGCTGCATGGCGGGGGCTCGAGGAGGAAGGATACACATTCTCCCTTTGCCTTGATCTCATGGGGCGGCCTAGAGCAACTGCACGCTAACTGGGTGCACGCACAGCTGGTGGGGGAGTGCATACCTATGGGACTGGCGTAACCAAGAGGGATAGCGTCCCCGTTCTCCCACTTACTAGCTGTGGGGCTTTGGGAAAATTGCGTCACTTCTCTGTGCCTCCATTTTCTCATCCATGGAGCTGAGATAATAGCTAGAAGAATCTTATAAGGTCAGTGGGAGGAGTTAATTATGCAATACATAGAAAAGCATTTTCAATGATGTCTGGCACTGAATAAGCAGTCCATAAATGTTAGCTGACCCTGAAATACAAACTCAAAATTATCTTCTCCATTCACGTTTGCTTTCCCACTCAAAATATGGAATACACAAAAGTCATAGAATGGAGAGCCTTTAAAACTGTATGTTCACGAGAGAGGAGCGTAAGGTGTATTCTGGGTTTCACCACTCACTACCCTGTGATCCTTTGTAAGTGACTTACTCTGCTGACCTTCAGTTTCTTTATCTATAAAATGGATATAAAATAAAAAAAACTACTACTAATAGAATTAAATGAATAATGTACATAAAGCAAATGGTATTTATTAGTCTTCTTTATGCTCTTCCTTTTCCCCCCACCCCCATACAAATCCTTCTTGGAAGTGTCTGAGATACATTCTCCAAACCAGTTTTCCTTCCCTCCCGGGTACCTAGGAAGACTACATTTCCCAGCCTCCTTTGCAGTCAGAGGCCCCACGTGACCGAGTTCTGGCCAATGGAATGTGAGCAGGAGTAACATATGCTGTTTCCAGGCCTGGCCCCGAAAGTGTCTTGCAAGGTGGTTCATGCTCAATTTCTCCTCCATCTGCCAAGAGGAGGTCAATGTTCATGGGGACCTTGGAAGCCACATGTTGGAGGTGGTGGAGCCCTGCCTGCAGAGCCCTGCTCTTCACCGCTCAGCCTCACCAGACTGCTTGGACCGTGACCTGCTGCGTCAAGCCGTTGAGACTTAGGGGTTGTTACTGCAGTGAGCAGTTAGTCTCTCCTGACGTATCCAGAATCTTATAGAACCTCTAGCTAGTGTAAACACCTGTGTACATTCGTGTAAGATTTTGCACCTATTTGAGAGACTCCCTGGGTCCCAGCCCCCTTTAAACTCATCCACGTGGCCCAAGGTGAAGACCTCGACTGCCTCAAAGAATAAGATCCAGCAGAATGTGGCGGGGAAACAGTCCTAGGAACGACTTTCTGGCTTTAGGGCCTCCCTGCAGCAGACGGGTTCTAAAGGCGACCTTCCTTAGGGATTTTAGTGAGGGCCTAGGCTCCCAGGGAGAAGGTCTCCTATGAAGGTCTCCTATGAAGGCTCACCGCCTGGTCGCAGCTGCCGAAGTGCTTGCTCTCATCCTCGTGGTACATCCGGCGGGTCTGACGGAGCACAGGTCACAGGGCCAGGCAGCCGCTCCTCCCAGCTGAACCCCTGGGACTTTGCTCAGGGCCCCCAGGTCTGCAGCCCTGCCCTTCTCCTGCCCTGGGGGAGATCGGCTTTTTCTGTCCTGCCTCCCCTGTTCAAATGAGTGCCCCCTGGAGGCCAGGGCTGTGTGGCTTCTATGCCCTCTCTCCTCGCAGCCTGCTGCAGAGCTGGGGACAGGCAGACATCATTTGTATTGCACAAGGTTGTTGATTCAGGGGGTCAAGGACCATCTTTATGGTGTTCTAGAAAAGTAAATATTCTCAGCTTGGCTGAAGGTTATATGAAATAAAAATAAGATATTATTACTCATATAGTGAATGTTTGTTCTGTTCCAGATCCATCTGTTATTTCATTCAATCCTTCCCCATAATCCTATGAGGTGAGTTTTAAATAGCCCATGTTCCAGGCGAGGAAGTGGAGGTGTAGAGAGGTGGGGCCCGGGGCCCGGAGCTGCTGGAGGTGGTTTAGAGACGCTGTGGGGGTCAATCCCATGGTAATGACAGCCGACTTTTTCTAAGCCCTAATATGTGCTTAGGAACCGTGTATCCTAAGTGCTTTTGATGCATTCTTGCATTTAATTTTGAGAATTTCCTTTTGGAGTGGGGACTACTATTATTTCCATTTAGAGGTGAGAACACCTAGCTCAGTGAGGCTAATGTACTCTTTTCCCCAAGGGGGCATGGTTAAAAAAGAGGTGGTGCCTGGATTCAAGTTCAAGTCACTCTTTAGAGCTTGCACGGTCACTCACTTGGCACCCGGCGATGCCTCCTCCACCTCTCGGAAAGTGCAAGAGGGACCAGCTAAATACTGTGTCAGGGGCTGTGACTTTGGGGTGGGAGCCACCCTGTGCTCCGGTTGACAGCCTGCTTGAGTCAACACCTACTGTGGGCGGACTTGGGTCGCAAGCCCTGCAGTGATACAAGAGAGGCCCGGACTGTGCCAAGGCATCGGCCTGCTGGTGGAGAAGACAGCCATGGACCCACACCTGCTGTCTGAAGAAGTGAGCCGGTGGAAAGGTGGACACAGCAAACCTGAGGGGAGAAAGGGCACCCAGGTAAAGGCAGGGATGGCTTTACCAAGGACGTGGGATTGAGGTGAGCTAGGTGTACTTGGATATTTAAATCTCAGCTTGCTGAGTGACCTTGGGGAAATTGGCTCACTTGCCCGAACCTCAGTTTTGCCATCTATAAAATGGGAATAATAAAGGTAGCAACCTTACAGGATTACGAGTATTAAATAATATTTAAAAGTGCTTGGAATTTAGGAAGCTCTCTATTTCGTACTTATTTACTCTTTTCATTATCAAGGGCTAGTAGAGTTTCAGTAGGTGAACAAGGGAGGCATCACGCACCAAGTGAATGAGCAAAGCTTGAGAGTTGAGAAAGCAAAAAGTATTTTTAAAGAATAATACGTAGTTCAGTCTGGTTGAACGGGAGCAATAGAAGATGAGGCTAGAAACAGAGTCTGGGCTCAGATTGATGAGTATGTGTGTACTTAACTGGCAATGGGGAGCACTGAATGTTCCTGAACGGGGGAGTTTCATAGCCTGAACTCGGTTTGGCTACAGAATGTAGACAGGATTGCAATGGGGGGTGATGGGAGAAGCCCAGTGGAAAACTATGGTCATAGGCCAGGGGAGAGGGTGGTGACAGCTGGCAGGGCAAAGAAAGCATGAATTGGCACTCATGGTCGAGGGAGGTGTGTTAGACACACCCTTGGCCAAGGACAGGCGTGGCAGTGGTGCCCATCCAGGTCCAATTGAGTGGCTGGGAACCCACAGCAGGGCTTTCCCTTTGCAGGCCCAGGCTTGGGATCCAGTCCCTCTGGGCGTCCCATCATCAGTGGCATCTCTGTGCCAAGAAAGACATAAATGAAAGGTAGAGAAATGGGGGACCAGCCTCCTTCGGTCCTGAGAACCCAGGGCACCTCGTATCCTCAGGGTGGAAAAGCTCTTTGATGGTCCAAAAAACAGGTTCCAGAGGACTCATTTGGAAGGGAAAAGGGAGGCAGGCTCCTCTTGGGTTTTCATCTAGGTTTTTGAAGAGCAAAGCAGGCTGGTGAGAGCTGCCCGTCTGAGGCGTGTTTTATCTTAACCTTTCCATGTAATCCTGAAAGCCCACCTAATCAATTGAAGATCATAAAATATTAGACTTAATGCTGCAAAGTGCTGCTTTTTAATTCACATAACAAGCTCCTAAATAATTCAAATAGCAAACAGACCCTGCAAGTCAATGGTGGGAGGCTGCTTGGATCAGCGGGGGTGCGTCAACACATGCCACATTCCCCGGATCGACTCCATTTCAAGAACCCTATTAAGTTAATTGCCGGTTTCTGACAGCAGAGAGCATGCTGGGAGCACAGCAAGCTTTATTAGCCTCCGTGGCATCTGGAGACATCAGCCATTTTGCCCCTACTTGCAGGCACTGGGAGCAGCATGGAAAAAAGTAAATCAAATTATGAGACAATAAATGCTTTTGGCAACACGTGGGCATCAGATTCATTGGTGAATCCAAAAGAGTTCGAGTGTCAGTTGCCGGCCTGTTAAATTCTTTACAACAACACCGTCTCTGTATTGCAAAAGTCTTCGAGGATGCCACGGAGCAGTTACGTCCTTTGGCACCGCGTGGCTGACGCAGGGAAACGTGAATGCAAGCGAGTGTTCCCTACCTCCTAACGACACTGCTGGGTGCACAGAGTCTCTAGAATGGGAGTTGGGTGGACGTTTGGAGCGACCCCCAGTTATCCCAAATATTCAGTGTGACGCGTTCAGGTTTGTAGGCCGATGTGCTTGGGTTTGGAAACCCAGGAGGGACCCACGGGGTTCTGGAGTTGGTTGGGGGTGGGCAAGGAAGGGAAGATGTGTGAAGTCAAGGTCGCCGGCCATCTGTCGGTCCCGTCCGGGGTTCCCAAGCAGGGCATTGTTCCACGGCTGCGTGTTCTCCCCTTGGCAGCCCTGGTGGATACTGACTGTGGAGTGGGGCGGGGCATCCTGGTGACGTGGAGGTTTACCTGCAAGTGCCATTCTGCAGAGAGGGGCTCTGATCGCGCCAGTGCCTACCTTTACATGAGAAAACACCAGCAAAGAGAGATTCTGGGACGGCCCCAAGGTCACACAGCCAGCTGATTTTAGGATGGAATTCTGTTCTGTTGTCGGGGATCATCCCATCTGTGCTGTTTTCCTTTCGGATGTGATGGTGTGATGGTAAGAGCCTAGATTAGCTCAAGATCAGTATTGCCGCTCAACCACGGATTGTCAATACGAACTTAATTTAAGCAAAACACCTACAACTTTACTGTCCCTCTACCCTGCTGGCAAAATGAGGACAGGAGTGCTTACCTGATAAGATTCTTCTGGAAAGGGCTGAATTAGTGATACTATGTTAGCCATGTGGTTAAGGCCTCAAACTTGGTAGCTAACACTCAGCATGATTTCCTTCCCACCATCTATGCACAGACTCCTATGAGCAAGACTCAGACGAGCAAAATTATTTGCATTTCTAGATGATTCTTTTTAGAAACTGAGAATCTGCCAATTTATTGGGTTTGCACATCTGAATTTTTTCATCAGGTGTGCATAAAGGGAGGCAAACTACTCTCTCAAATCTCTTCTTACCCTTGTCCTCAGATCTAGCCTTAGTGTCTGCAAGAATAATGCTTCTTCCTGAATCAGGTCTTCAAAATGATAGGAATAAAATTGGAAAGAATATCCGAGAATGGGTGGTATGGGCGAGGACGGTGGGGGAAAATCGGCAGCAGGTCCAAGCAGAGCAGGTGGATTGGCTGTTGCAATCCTGGTTTTCCAGTCTCTCTGTGTCATGGGATTGCTGCACCTGGAGGCCGGAAGGGGTCTCAAACATGGAAGCTGGGCATCCTCATTTCATGGGTGGGGAAACTGAGGCCGGGACTCACCTGAAGTCCCACAGCTGGTCAGCGGTGAAGCCAGCCTCCGGGTTCTATCTTCTCTCTGCTTCGCAGACAGCTGGGAGAGACCGCTGTGGCCCGAGAGCAGATTTCACCCTACCTGGAAAGAATAGACCACTGCCATTGGGCCAGAGCATTGCTCCCTCCTGCCTTTCCAGAGAGAGGATGTGCCTTTGCCCCAAAACCTCTGTCTGATATAATGTCAATTCATAACTCATCTATCATAATAATGGCTATCATTTCCGAGGGCAGAATTTCGGGCACTGTGTTTATATTTTCTACACAAGCCTTTGAGGTAGGTCTTACGTGACTCTCATTCTGCGGAGGAGGAAGCTGAGGCCCGGGGGTGAAGGGGCTTTGCCAAAGTCGCACCGCTGGTAAGTCAGAGGTGGGGCTTGAACCAGAGTTCATTTTGACTTAGGCGGGTTTCCTGTGGCAGCACCCTGCCTCCTGTTAGGCTCTGGCTAAGGCTAGAGGGCTCCGGAAGGTGACACAGGGAGAGATGGACCCCTCACCTGGGGTCTAGCACTAACTAAATTTGGGAAGCACTAGCCAGGAGGTGCTGTTGGACCCTCATCCTGCACCATAATGTTCTGTCCCCTTCCTCCCCACCTCCCACCTGTGTCTCCTGCCAAGGATGGATCGGTAGCCAGGGATCCAGGGCTCCGCTTTCACACACTCACCAGCCTCTAGTAGCTAAGTATATATATTAGGATTAGGTTCAGCTGTACCTAACAGAAAACTCCTATAACAATGTCTGAAATGCATAAAGTTTCCCCTCTGATGGACAAGAAGTCCTGGGTGGGCTGGTGTGGTAGCTTCATGATCCTCTGGGGCCCAGGCTCTGTCTCTCCCTGTGCTCTGCCATTCCCCATATTTGGCTTCCATCCTCAGTGTTTCAAAATGCCTGCTGCAGCTCCAGCCATCATGTCCACATTCCAGGCAGCAGGAAGCAAGAAGAGGGTAAAGCAAAAGGGTCTCTCTCTAGTTGTCTTTTCTCCCTTTCAGAGGACCTTTCCAGAATTCCTTTTATGAGTTTCTCTTGCTTCCGTGGCCAGAACTTGGTCACGTGGCCACATCCAGCTGTAAGAGAGGCTGGGAAGCAGATTCTGTAGCTGGGCACATCATTACCTCCAGACTCTGGATGCTTAGGGAGAATGGGTACTAGGGAAGCGGCAGGCAGACTCTGCCACAGCACAGTGCTGTGCGCCCTTACCCACTTGCCAAAGTGCTGATGAGGGAGAAAGGTGGCCTTTTGAATGAGAGAAAACTCAAGTTATCTTTGGTGAGAATTTTATAACACACTTTGAGATAATTGGAAATGCCCTGGGATGCCGCAGGCTTAGGGTTGGAACCACTGTGCTTTCTGGGGCTGTTTGTTCTGGGGATGGCAACAATGATGAAATCAACAGTAATTCACACTGTCAGCGGCTTTCATCCCACATTGTCCCTTTTCAAAGTATGGATAAGTTTTATTTCTCCAGATTTCTTCTCTTCATGACACATTTATCCCGTGGGTCTTCTGAGGTTGCTTGGAGAATGGGTTTCTTGCTCTGGAGGATTCTGATGATCACGGGGCTGTAGGAATACCCACAGGGTATTTCTGCCCGTGCACCAGGCACTGTCCATGTGCAGATCACAGCAGCCCCAGACCCACAGCCAGGGGGATGATGATCCCATTTTACAGATGAAAAGTGAAGGCTCAGAGAGGTTAAGCAACTTGCCCAAGATCACACAGTGGTGCGATGGACTGAATGTTTGCGTCCCCCTCCTCCCACTCGAATTTAATGTTGCAGCCCTAATCCCCAATGTGGTGGCGTTTGGAGGTGGGCATTTCAGGGGTAATTAGGTTTGGATGAGGCCATGAGGGTGCAGCTCCCGTGATGGGATTGGTGCCCTCATAAGCGGGTAAAGGGCACAGAGCTCTCTCTCTCTCTCTGCCATATGAGGACATGGTGAGAAGTCACCATCTACAATCCAGGAAGAGAGCCTTCACCAGAAACTGACCATGCTGGGGCCCTTACCTCAGACATCAGCCTCCAGAACTGAAAGAAAGAGATGTCTGCTGTTCTTCTTTTTTTTTTTTTTTAAGACTTTATTTGAGAGAGAGAGAGAGCAAGAGAGCGCACAAGCAGGGGGAGCAGCAGAGGGAGAGGGAGAAGCAGACTCCCCGCTGAGCAGGAAGCCTGACAGGGGGCTTGATCTGAGGACCCTGAGATCATGACCTGAGCCGAAGTCAGACATTTAACCCACTGAACCACCCAGGTGCCCCAGATGTCTGCTGTTTAAGCCCCCAGACTGGTATTTCCGTTATAGTGGCTGAACTAAGACAGCTGGTGAACCAAGAGTCCGAGGTTGTACTTTGCACAGCCCCTGGCCCTGACACTGGGGGCTTTCCCCAACTTCACCCCCAATCCCCTTTGCAGCCAGTGGCTCCTGCGACAGGGCAGGCATCACGGAGACCTCCAGGTATATGCTGTGGTCCAGAGTTCCTTCTTGTCCTCACCTCCTCCTCCTCTCTCCTCCACTCAAGACCCTCCAGTAGTCTTGCAAAGACCCCTGCCGGAGTCTAGCCCCATCCTTCGAGCCCCCATGTGGGCTCTCCTCAGTCGCACCTCCTTTCTGCACCCCACCTGGCTCATGGCCTGGGGCCAGCCCCCTTCCCAGACCTCCACTCACACACAACCCCAGGGAGATAGCAGTGCTCAGTTGGGGCCACAGCGCCTGCGGGCTGGGAGCAAGGTCCTTAAAGAGGAACAAAACAGAGGCTGTCCTTGTCCCCCTCTCAATAAGTGAAGCCACCGAATGTGAGAACCCGACCGGAAGCCGTCTTCTTGCAGCCCCGCGGGGCAGGGAGAGCTGTGTGCAGCTGAAGCCCTGCTGCCTCCCGGGTTTCCATATATATAATCTAAATATATGCTTTGCAAATTGAAAAGTGCTCACGTATAGAATGCGGCTGTGGGGAGCGAACGCTCTCTTTGAACGGGTCTCTTTAAAGACAGAATTTGCCAAGTGTTTTCCTGCCCTTAAGGAGCCACTTGAACATGGCAGCAGATGTAAGATGGAAATTGAAGAGTCTCTCCCAGGCCACCGTATGCGGATAAAACAGGCACGGTCTATTCTAAGCGCTCATTAATAGTAGGTCTCCCAGGGCCCCGGCAGCAGCCAGAGGATTTTACTCATTAAAAAGGTGACGAGGTAGAGTTTGGTGCCTTCCCTGCTTGTCACTGTGGGCTCCCGGTGTTCCGATGTCGCCTGCAGCCCCCGGATGCGTGCCCCCGGCTTGCTGGCAGGGGTAGCTGTTTTCTGAAGGGTTTGCAAGCGTCTCCCACTCGTGGATGGGGTGAGGAGCCCTTGCTGCTTATCAAGTGGGTTCGCCTCTCTTCCTGGATGGCATGATCTCGAGACAGAAGCGGGGAGAAGAGCTTCAGCTCATCAGCTAATGAAAGATCATTGACGATTCCCAGCACGGTCCTCTAGACGACACAGGAAAGGACCCAGAGCCTCCAGCCTGGTCTGGGGTGGGGGCCTGGGGTCTTCAGCAAAGTCTGGAAGGGACCGGACCCTCGGAATCGAAGGGACTGGCCGACGGCCCCCTGGGTGTCCCACATCCCAGCAGTGCCCCCTGGCACAAGGCCGCTGGTATGTTTTAGCAGAACGGGATTCTTGGCTCATTTTTTAACCCCCACTTTTTATTTGTTCTGTTTTGGATCTCCCATGGTCAGGATGCTAGTTTTGTCCTCCTCTTCCTCTTGTGTGAGGGGGGCGACATTGGGTTGTCCCCCATAAGGCACAGAGGTGGGGGTTCTGAGCAGTTTCTGGGCATCCTGAAACCTGCTGTTCAGCCCTGAAACCCCAGGTGGAGGCAGGCATCCTTGCTGGCCTTTACCCTCCTGCGTCTTCCACGTCCACATTCTTTCCTGTTTTGTCGTTTTCCTTGACTTTTCTTCCCCTGCCCTTTCTGTGGCCAGCTCAGACATCACCTCCCCTGAGTGGCCTTTCTTAATGTGTCCGTCTCTCCCTTCCCCTCTGCTTGTTGTTATACTTGGTAGCTCCCTTGCTTACTGGGGCCTCCCTGTGCTGTGAGGTTAGGTCTGGGGTTGGGGCGGGGGCATGAACCTTCTTTGTCTTGTTCACCTGTCCCCCCCCTGCTCAGCACAATGCCTGACCCAAAAGGTACTTGATTTACTGAATGGGCCAACAAACAAAGAAATGCATGAGGGGTTCTCTGATCTGAAAGCCTGACTCTTGGCCACTCCACGATGAGCAGCCCTTTGGGGATTTTTTCACTTGTGACCCTTAGTGCTTCTGGGCCATGGCCCCCAGCTCAAAGTCAGGGTCACTACAAGGGCACAGATCTGAGGAGATGAAGACAAGAAAATCAAGGCCTCGTTCCTATACGGAGCATTTTCTCTTGTTTGTTTTTATAATGCGGTATCAATACTCTGTTGAGAAATACGTTTATTTTTTACGCCTCATTAACAGGTAGAAAATGACCGTATTATGAAATGCTAACAATAACTTGGGTTTAAATTAAACTACACTTCAAAATAATTCAGCTCAATACTAATAAAATGGGTTCAGGGGTGGAGGGGGTAGGGAGATAGGGAGAATATTTGGCAATTTTTCTTCTTTTATGCAAAAGAAAGACACCTGGCTCACCTCTGAGAGGACTCGAGTTGCCCTACAGACGTGTATCCAACACAATTTCGAGGGCAGACGAGAAATCCCGGGCAAGGGAAGTACGACCGCAAAATCCATTCAACTGAAGACGTACTACACTACATCCCCGGCAGGGCCTGGAAGGTCGTGGGCTCTACGTTTGGCTCTGGGTTTCTGAGAAGCCAAGGCAAAGAGAGAAGGAAAAATGGTGATGAGGTTTGCAGGAGGTCCAAGGCCTTGGGCTTTGAAGGGAAGAAAACCAAGAGGGAAGAGTGAGGATAACCTTGATCATTTTTTTAGAAAAGAATTTCGAATATCCCCTTAAAAGACCAAAAACTTGTCACTCGTGGTCTCATGGTACCCATCCTGCTGCTGAAATATCCCTCCCCAATTACATGGAACTGCCTAGTGGGTGCGTCAGGGTGTTCTGATGGCCCAGGAGTACTGCTGCTCGGACTCCCCCAGGTGTCTGTCTGAAGACCCACTGTTAGGGCACCCCTTCCTGGGAAGAGCATATGATTATGCCACTGAGTGGTAGAGGGCCCAAGAGCAGGCTGCGATGAGGGTGAGGGAGGGCCTCGGGCTGGGGCCCTGTGATTGGGTGGGGTTGGAGGGTGAGGGTTTGGGGGGATGCTGAGGACAGGTGCACACCGAATTCACAAGCATGCCACCGTGGGGTTGGACACTGTGGATGGTTGGTGGGATGCCAACCTAGTTATGGCACTACTAGCCATGCTCAGATGAGACCTTGGTGTCTCCTACGCATCAGGTACCCGGAAGTGGGACTGGGCCCCAGAGACCTTGGAATTTCTAGATTGCCCTGGCAACAGGATCAAAGTCTTCTCCTCCTTTAGTAGCACTTCATGGGCATCGTTGTGTTATCTGACCTGACATGACACTCATCACAAGTCCCCTGAATGAGGGAATGAATTAATGATTGAACAAGTGAGTGCCATGACTACCGTGGTCCAAATCCCATCCTTCCTTCAGCTGCTGTTCAGGGTCACTTCCTCCAGGAAGCCATCCCTGAATTCTCCTGCCTTTCCCTATCAAGACACTTACGGTGCTGGATGTGTGACCAATGCGTAAACGCTTCCCTAGGTGCTAAGAACTAGAAGGTCTTTCTTGTGTTTTCTGGTGGTTCCTTATTCTAGCTGGACAACAAACACATTTCATCAACATGCACTCATTCAGCTCTTACCATTGGCCTCACACTGGGCTGGACCCAACGAATTTGAGAGAAAACTGGACAGATAAGGAGCTTATAGCCTAGTGTTGGAGTTGGCAAACTGCTGCCCATGGACTGAAGCCAACTGCCACCTGCTTTTGTAAATAAAGTTTTATTGGTGCACAGTCATCTCCATTGGTTCACACGTGGCCCATGGCTGCTTTTGAGCTACGATGACGGAACGAAGTTGCTATGACAGAGACCACGTGGCCTGCCAAGCCCAAGATATTTGCTCTCTGGACCTTTACAGAAAGGTTTGCTGCCCCCAGTCTAGTGAGATAGACAACAGAGAAAAAGATCATTCTGGGATGATGTGTGAGAGACAAGAACAGGGTAATGTGGCTGAGCCTGGCGGGCCTGGGGGTGTGTGTGTTATGGTAGCTAGGGCGGCTAGGAAAGTTGCTTTCGTGGAAATGTTCTGTGAGCTGAGACACGAAGGGTGAGAAGGCCACTCTGTGGGTAGTTGGGGAAGAGCATTCCTCAGGGAGAGAAGAGCATGTGCTAAGACCTTGGGTGTGTTGGAGGAATGGACGAAAGCTTGTGTGGCCGGGAATGTAGTGGACAAGGAGAGAGTAGGACAAAGCCAGCATTGGGGGGTAGGCAGGGGCTAGGTCAGTGATTCCCAAGGGGGCAATACTACCTTCTTGAATTTGTTTGGGGTATTTGTGGGGGGCATGCCATAAATTCAGTGAGCCGGCACCAAGGATGCAAAACTTCAAGTAGTCTGACACAACAATGGACCGTCCTGGGTCCTACGGGACTTTGGGGTGTCCTGATGGATACTCATGTAGGTGGAAAGCCAATTTCTAATGATCTCACCTTGGACTTAAATCTCTTACTCATATAAACTGCAGACGACTTTGGCGCGGGGTCAGTTATACACGGAATTGTCTAGGAATGGACCTACCCTCTAAATGTAGGGAAGACTGCTATGTTTTGCTTGGAACATTACCAAGTGACGTTCGCCATGTTGGGAAAATCATGTCACCCATGGCAACATCACTTTCGGTATTTGAGTCTCCCGAACAACACACCTGTTGTCACGTGTGTTTGCAGCTGTGGCATTCACTGTGACCTTACCCACAAAGGCACAGCCTTATGTTGGTCAGGGAAGTCATGCCGGAGAATTGACCTGTTGAAATGCCTATTGTTTTATTACAAATTACTTCTTCTCCTCCCACCTTTATATTACAGTTCAGGCATTATATCGATTAAAACCTCAATGTTTTAGTGTAAAGAAAAATTGCACTACCTCTGAATTTTGTCTCAGGGTAGCAAAGAAGCATTGCCAAATATTGTCTGATGGCAGCCCCAGGGCTGGACCCCACAGCTTCATGTGGGTCTTGAATCCGAGTTTGGATTTTGTGCTCAGAAAAAATGAGGAGCCCTGGCAAGAAGAGTGATGGGTTCTTGCAGGCAAGGGTGCCGATGACACCCCCTCCTTTTCTCTTTGACCCTGCCCCCGCTGCCCCCAGCACGTGGCACAGCTTGGTGTCCAGCAGACAATCTGTAAATTAAAGTGCTACCAGCAGGAACCACCTCAGCCCGGGAGCTCAGCAGGCCTGCGCTCCTCCTTACACGTGAGGTTGCTCTGGCCAAGAGGGGTTAAGTGGCGTGTCTGGCCAGGCGGTAATGGGATCTGGTAAACACGGCGTATATATGTCTTTGGGTTACGGCGCCTGCCTCCGTTTCCTGCTTCTGACAGCCGTCCTGGTCCTTTCTAGATTCCCTGCTTGCTGATCTACCCATTCACCTTGGCCACCTGCCCAGGTCCAGTCCTGCTCCTAGGCCTTCCCCCTCACCCCTGTTACTCCGGTCTCAGGAGCCAGCTTCTCAACCTTTAGACCCCAGGCCAGGATCTAAGAATAGCACCAAGAGTACTCCCCAACACCTTCAACAGATGTGCCCGCAAATTACCTGGTCCCCGTGGTGAGGAGCAGGGGAGGAAAGGGCATCGTTTTCCTAAAAGCATTACACACTTAATTTGCAAAGTTACATCACACATCCGTGCACAGGTCAACTCTCCGGGAGCTTATTTCAAGACCAGAGGCAGGTCCGTGTTCCTGAGCGCGTCCTTCACGGAGAAGACAGCACGGGCGGGGACATAGAGGATTGTGCAGGGTAGGTGTTCCCGCGTGTACAAGGTCAGATGGAGAGAGGTGGATATTCGCAGGGCCCCTTCTTTGCCCCTGTCTCCACAGACGTCATCGCCCATCTTTCAGAGACCCCGTGTACATTTGCAGCACCCCCATCTCACAGGTGCAGAGACCGAGCTTCACGACATTGTGTATCCTTCTACCCCTTACATGCCTTGTGACACGGGCCAAACCTGAACTTGAACTCAGGTCTCGAGACTCCCAGCATGCCTCGAGACATGTGAATATGAGGTCTAGATCCTATCACATGTGCCTAGCATGTAGGTGAACATACACGTTGAGATGTACTTTGTTTTTTATTATTAGAATACGTCTGGGTTCTTTATTTTGTCAGAGTAGCAAAAAGCTGCGGAACCCATGTGAGATTACAGCCAGGAGTGGATAGAGACTTGTCCGCAGAACAAGTTTAACGGGAAGTGGTAAAAAGGGATAAAGGTCGAGTTCACTCTTCTATCCCATAAAGTCCAGCTCAGTCAACTGAAAAAATAAAATTGTCTTGAATTTTTGTTGTTAATATAAGCATTTTTGAATATTGACATGAGGGTAGTTTCATGTGCAAAAGAGACCATTTAGAAGTATTTAGTTTCCAGAATTAATGTTAGATACATTATAGTTACAAAGTTAAAAGTCTCGTTCTTCCTTATATTTTCAAATTCTGCTTCTAAATGATATTACCCAATTTATTCTCCTAGTAATGTTTTGTATTGTGTGTGTGCGTATATATACATATATAATAAAAAGTACTGTTTTAATCATTTTTGGAAGTTTAACCTGATAATTTATTTGTGAAAAAAGCTAGTTTTGTGGAGAAAAAATTCAAACCTTTCCCTGTAAACATAAAGAGACTCAAAAATATGGAAGCCTTCACGAATTTGCATGTCACCCTTACGCAGGGACCGTGCTCATCTTCTCTGTATCGTTCCAATTTTAGTATGTGTGCTGCACTATTTTAATCATTTTAACTGTGCAGTCCAATGACATCAAGTACATTCACACAGCTGCACATATCTACTTTTTAAAAACAACGTAAGAAATCTTTTCTAAAAATTCTAGCAAAGGACAAATGGATCAAAGTCTTCTGGGAGAAAAGGCAGCCCCAGAGGCCACCTTGCCCACGTCCCCGGGGGCCGGAGAGCACTTGGAAGCATATGTGCTCACCTGCTAAGATGTATATTTCGGCCAGGTTTTATCAGCCGTGCTTGCTGATACCTGATCATTTCTTGCTACCGCGGAGATAGCCTCTCAACACCAGCCGGCCTCTTCCTCCCTCTATTTTTCAAAGCCATGTTTCCCCAACCAGATTTACATTTTCAAAAACCCTTCAGATAATCACAAACCCAAGGAACTTCCACTCCTCTGAGGTTTAATTAGGAGAAACTGTCTTTCTAGTACTTCCAAGAGCCTTGCTCTAAATTTCTCAGCGGCAAGAGAAGGTTCACGGCGGATGAGTGGGGGCAGGCGGAACCTGTGAACAGCCGCCCTCTCTGTCCCCCTCTGTCCCTTGCAGCAGAGATAAAGCCATGTTGCAGGTCACTGAAATCACATTGTGAGTGTGCCCTGTATCATTAGGACCCGGAGAATGGGGATGATCGGAACGCAGGATAACACATTAGCGATAGATAATAGAGTCTAAATAAACATAATCAGCTTTCCTCTATGTCTTCAGACCAAAGCTTATCTATAAATACCCTAATGACGCCCAACCAGCCAATTACTCGTTTCTTGGAAGAGCCCCTTATTAATGGCGTTGCAGTGAGGGAAAAACATTAATTATTGGACACAGTGGGATCTTTTACGTTCTGTCTGGTCCGGACAGCACCAATTAATGCAACAATTATTATCAACGACCGTGGCAGCATACTGAGTGCAGCCACCCCAGGCTGGCTCGATGGGGTGGGAAGAACTGCACACTGGGGGGACATCACCCACACTCTTTTTATGGAGCCTGCTTCTTCATCACTGCGGAAGCTGCTGGAACAAAGCAGAGGGTGGCCAGAGTGTGTTGGTTTTTCTTTTTAAACCACAAGATAGTGTTCCTGGGTGCTAAGTGGGGAAGAGTGGGAGGAGTCAGGCCCTGGTCTGTTGTGTTGAGTTGCCAAGTGAAACCAGACAGAAGATTGGAGAAGAGAGGCCACCTTCAGAGCATGGAGCATCTGGCTTGGCTCCTGCCCACTCCTCCAGGCTCTTCTCTCCCACTCATTATGGTGCAGCCCCATGTTTCTCCCTCAGCTTCTCCAGTTCGGCTGTGCTCCATCCTACCCCAGGACATTTGCACAAGCTATTACTCATATCCAAAAGATCTTCCCTTGCCCTTTGCAAGGCTAACTCCTTTCTTTTTTTTTTTTTTTAAAGATTTTATTTATTTATTTGACAGAGACAGAGACAGCCAGCGAGAGAGGGAACACAAGCAGGGGAGTGGGAGAGGAAGAAGCAGGCTCACAGCGGAGGAGCCTGATGTGGGGCTCGATCCCACAACGCCGGGATCACGCCCTGAGCCGAAGGCAGACGCCTAACCGCTGTGCCACCCAGGCGCCCCAAGGCTAACTCCTTTCTGAATGCAGTACCAAGGTTCCCTTTGCAGAAAGGTCTTTGTTGAGCCTGAACCCAAAATATACCTTTTCCTTAATACCAGTCACTTCTCGTTTCTATCTTTTGCACTGCATCAATCACAAATCATGAGATATTTAACAGATATATCTTATTATTTTATTTGTGTCTCTCTCCCTCCCAAGAAAGCAAGCTCCATGAGGACAGGGACTTGGTCTTTTTTCTCCAGCATCTATCCAAATGTTTTGCATTTAGGAGGGGCTCAGTAGCTATTTGGTGAGTGGATAAATAAATCCATGCCCTGTGTAGAAACAGATAATACTTGCAGGTGCCACACAGACTAAACCAGCTCTTCTCTTGCAAAAATACCATAGGAAAAAAAAAAAACCTCAAAATTGTTCTATTCAGAGCAATAACATTTCCTGCAAACTCTATGTCAGCTCTACTTCTGCACTTGAAAGGTGATGGATGTGCTTGAAGGGCCTTTGATGGGCCGTCCTGCAAAATACTGGCGTCTATTATGACTCACACCACGGCACTTTATTGGAGCTGGCTGAAAATGAATCTGCTTTGCCCAGGGTACAAAACTGTTGCAGGAATGCTTTTATTTTCCTCTTCTCAGTGACAATTGAGGATCTCTTCTGGGAGGCATTAATTACAGAGCACTTTGGAAAATTGGTCCAGTGAAGGATGGAAGAGCTCCCCAGAGCCTTGGTCAGGGCTCTGCGAAGTGGGCATGCCCTTGTGGCCCTTCTGGAAAAAGATCTCCAGGCTGTTTGCACCAGAAGTTACCCTTTAGAGTGTTCAAGCAGTTCATAGGTGTTATTCAAAGTCAGAGCCAAGTTCAAGAAACTTATTCAACCTTCCTGAACCTCGGCAATCGGCAGCCACTCACCACATCCAGCCCTGTGCACCCTTCACTGAGATGACCTTCTTCTGGGGTTTTCTAACCAAAGTGGAACCATGGAAGCTTAGAGGCAGTCCTGGGGCGTCCTCAGCCTAGGACTGCTGTACAGATGTGGCCGAGGCAGGCATTACCATCCCATTTCTTCCAAATAACCATCTCCAGGGAAATACTTAGAAATGACAGGGACACTTGCGGCATCTGTCGGGGCTGCTTTTGCTTTCATCTGCCCGAGAATGGCGATGACCTCAACTCACAACGATCTCACCCGCTCTGCACGCCTCTAACACATTTTGTCTTGACCCTGCCATGGTGCTCAAGTGTGAACCGCCCAGCTCCTGGTCTGTTTGGGGGCAGACAGGTGGGGAGCTGCTGGAGGGCAGGGTCTACGACATCTGCACACCCCGCTCAGCGCCTAGCTTGCCGATGCCAACTTGGCCGTGTTCAGTAGAAGTTTATTTCAGTGCCACATTGTATCGACATTCTGGTCTCTTCCTCTGCCGCCTGAGACCAGCCCGTGGCCTGTGGAGAGCGGGAACCAGAGACTATTCATCCTTCTATCTCCCATCCCTGGTGCAGGGCCCTGGCCCCAAAGTGACTTTCAGCCCTCAGAATGCGTGAATGTGTAGGTGCTGGAATGAGGCTGCCGTAGGGGCATTTCCGAGGTGGCGGTCCCTGCTGCAGAATGCCCTTCCTTTCCCTTCCGCCCCAGAAGGAGCATCGGGGGTTACTCTGTGCTTCTGGAGGCCCAGCAGAAAAATAAAAATGAAACATTACAGTGAGGTGTTTCCAAAGAAGGAGGCTGGCGAATCTGAGTTCAAATCCCAGTCCTGCCACCTACTGGCAGAGGGTACTGGACATGTTCCTGAATCTTCTGGTGCCTTCGTTTCCTTGTGTGGAAGATACAAATAACGGTCATGCTCTCATCACGCCGGTGGGGTGTTTGATGTTTGGCTAACAGTGAAGTGTTTAGCATGGTGTGTGGGACAAAATAAACCTCCACTAATTGTTAGCTGCTGTGATTACTACTGCCATCAATGAAGAGGTTTAGAACACAGGAGTGAGGTCTCCAAGGATGGTCAGTTGACAGGTTTATACTGAACGCCCACCGGGAGCTAAGCACTGTCCTGAGCCCTGAGGATACAGTGCTGACCAACGTTGGTTCTGTCCTAGAGAATCTGTTGCACATTAACCAAATACAGGCTCCTGCTGGCTGGAGTCTTGCTTAGTCTGGAGACCCTGACCCATGTCCTGCAGGAAGACACCTAACGCCCACGCGAGGTGTTTGGTGAACAAAAGGAACGGCAGTGACCTTGGAGTGTGGACTGCTTCTCCAGGGGCCAGCGGCGGTGCGGGGGGTGTATTTCACCCCTGACTGTAGTCCCCGGATTGTGCTGGACAATCATTAACCATCTTTAAATCAACCAGGGCCTGCAGCCATGTAGAAATGCCCGTGTCCGAAGGCTCTAGATCATAAATCCTGGGCTGTATTCAGAGGGTCTGCTGTAGGACACTAAATCGGGATTCATGTTTGAAACTACTGTTTATTTTCTCTGTTTGTGGCTTCTCGATATGTTTGACATTATCAGACTGATTGTGACAGCAGTCCTCTGGTTACTATGCTTGGGGGGACGACTGTCTCTTTCTCTGGGATCCCTCGGAACCCTCCCGACTGAAGCCCCATGTGCTACATAGTCCCTGTCTTCTCGGACCACCTGCGCTCTCCTGTCCCCCATCTGATCACCCTGCTTGTGTCTCAGGACATTTCGTGCAAGTTCAGTACCGTCCTCAGCACCGTACCGACCCGTGAACCTCGCATAATTGGGGTCCCTCACGTAATATGTGTACCTTACATAATTGCTCTAACCACCTACCTTATTTAATTGGAAACCAGGAACCTTTGAGCTATCTAATGACATCATCTGACTTTTATTAATTTCTGCCTATTTGCTCAGTTGCCGATTTCTAAGCTTGTCCTGAACCTTGATGAGGGAAGAAAATGCTGAGCGGGCAGCTACCAACAGAGTTTGTTCAAGCAATAAATGAAATATTAAATGAAAAGAAATGAAATCAGTAATAAAGGAAACCCACAAAAATATTAAGCCGTGGTACCAAAGACCATCTCTACTGAGTCCCAACAAAACTTTCCTTTACTATGAAGATGGGAAAGTCTCCTGGACTCCAAATCAGCTCTGGGGAGTATGCAGGAGAAACCAGCAGGCAGAAGGTTCGGGGAGGCCCTGGGGTAGTAAGTAGCTAAGAAAACAGGCATTGAGAGAGGCTGCTGGCTAGCCACACGAGCTGGGGTGAGTCATCTAGGTTTGTGGGGCCTCTGTTTATTCATCTATAAAAAAGGAGCCAAAATTAGCCCCCGTATCACAGGGTGGTGCTGGGCTCGAATGAGATCATTCGTGTGACGCACTTAAACCAGCGCCTGGCTCATCGAGAATGCTCAATAACAGAAGGATGAGTGCTTTTCTAATAATTGGAACCGGTTAAAGATGGCCTGAGCTTCCTTGGGAACGGGCGAGGGGGTCCCCTGCCACCAGACGTCCTTTAGAGAAGGCAACAGACTCTCAGAGTTTCTGGTGCAACCATCAGCCAGGGAGAGTGATAAAGTTCGACTCTGATTTAAATACGTCGTGGGCGAGGCCTGCGATTCTGCATTTCTAAGGCGCCCCGCGTAATGCCGATGTTGCCAATGACCACACTTGGGTAGCAGGGAGCTGGCTGGGTCCTTGGGGAACTGCTGCAGAAGGTACTCGATAATCCGGATGGAGCAATGAGCTGGGCCCCTGCTGTCCTAGGTGGTGGCCCCTGGTCACATGTCTCGAGCATTTGAAATGCAGCTTAGTCAAATTCAGATGTACTATGAGTGTAAAATACACAAAAACTTAGTATACAAGAAAAGCATGTAAAATATCTCAATGATTCTTATTACATGCTGAGGTGATAATATTTTGGATATATGAGCTTCAGTAATCTATTAAATTAATTTCACCTGTTTCTTTTTACTTATTTCGTTTTATATGAATATTGGACAATTTCAAATGACGTACGTGGCTCCCATTTTATTTCTACAGGGCAGCGCCGAGCTGCATTATCCCTCAGGTCCCTTTGGAGCGGGGGCCCCCAGGAGACTGGCTTCTCACTAGGGCTCTGAGCTGATGTCCCCCCCATGTCCTCGTGTGTGTCATACGTGTCCCCTGGAGCACATGTGTGGCCCGTTTCCTCCCAGGGCTGGAGGCATCGAGCAGGGAGAGAAGAGCGCCAGGGGTCTCCGGCCTCCTGTCTGCCTGGGTGGGGGCAGAGGGCGAGGAGGGAACTTGTGTGTTCTCTCCCTCTCGTTCTCTCGGAACTAGCAGGACACCCAGTGCTGTGCTGCTACAGGGACCATCAATTTCTACCTTGAAAACGTGATTTCTTGGAAGAGCTGCTCTGGAGGGAAGCACACTTCATCTTCAGCCCAGAGCTCCTCACTGAATGGACACATCACCACCCAAAGTAAAAATGGCTGCAGGGGTGGGGCGGGGAGGGGAGACGTTTCCTTTGGGAGCTGGGTGTTTAGGAACCCAGGCAGCAGAAGCTCTGGCAAAGCCCTCGAGGCAGCACCGTCTCCTGGAAGGTCAGCCAGGGGATCTGGCTCGAGTTCAGATGAGCATTTAGGGAACGGAGGCCTGTCACTCTGCAAATGACAGGGCCACCAGAGCCAGGCGTTGACCTGTCACGGGCAGCTGCTAATTCAGACCCCACCCTTGGAGCCTTCTAACATTGTCTCCGATCTTGCCTACCTGTGTCCAGCCTCCTCTCTTAAAACATATATTTTTTTTTTGGTCATGCATGGTTTTTGCATGTTTCAGAATGAAACTGGAATCTGAGAACAGCCTGCTAATGTCATCCCCAGCATGTCTGCCTTTCCTTGTTTGTCCGTAGACAGCTGGATAACGAGGTTCCGACTCTGGCGTGAGTAACAGGCTGAAAACCTCGTGTGACTTGGAAAAGCTGTTTCATTGCATGAGACCCAGCAGAGCCAGCAGGTAGCAGCCTGAATCCAGTCCTTACCCCTTTCTAGCTGGAGACCTCACACAAGTGGTGCAAGGGATGCCTTGGTTCCTGCTCTGGAAGATGGTGATGATGACAACACCTGCCTCCCACCCCGGCCGACCTGCTGGGAGAATTACGGGCTTAATGTGGTAAAAGGCTGAGAGTAGTTCCCAGTGCCTGGTACGGCTGAACACGTGTGACTGTTATTCTGAGCTAATGAGGGCTCCCTGAATGGCAGCCTCTTTTTTCAGCTGGCAGATTACTTAGAAAAACCCCCAAATTGCACACCTGGTTGAGTAAGAGTCAGGTCCTGTGTGGCGATGATGTAACATGTCTATTTTGGGCAGATGTGGTCATTCAGGGAGTGACCCGTTTTCCTGTACTTCATCGATGTCATTGCAATGGGTTTCATCAACCAGCAGGCTTGGGAATGAGCCACGGGGTTAGAAAGAGCCTTTTCTGCCACTCCGGGCTGCTTTCACCCCCGTGTAGCTCGAGTCAGGGCTGGGAGGGCACGAAGGGGTGTTTCCATGGTGACATCCATCCATGTTCATAGTGATGGCAGCAGAGGCGGGCAGAGGAGCGGAGAACGCATGCCCCTCGATTCTCCAGGGGATGTTTGCTGCATCACCAGAGAAGATGAGAGGATTTTTGCCTTTTTGCTTGGTGTTTGGCCTGATAAAGGGAGGGTCACGTTTCTAGGCATCCGTAGGACCTTTGGAACACCGAATGACAGCATCCAAGGGCTTCAGTGGACAGAGGGTGAGAAGGTCCCTCGTCTGTTTCTTTAAAAGTCCGAACATGAACCCTGAGAAGTCATTGTCATGACATTTCTGTACCACCAGTCCAGCTGGAGCAGGAGGCTCTATTTGAAGGAGAGTCCAGAAGGCCAGCAAGTACAGAGAATCTGGGGGTTCAAACCCTCTTTGGGATGAGGCTGAATGTGAGTAAAGATGGAATGTGAGTAAAGAATGTGAGTAAAGTAAAGAGAGGGAGAAAAACCATGAGGGACTCTTAACTCTAGGAAACAAACTGAGGATTGCTGGAGGGGAGCTGGGTGAGGGGATGGGTTAATTGGGTGATGGGCATTAAGGAGGGCACGTGACGTGATGA
This sequence comes from Ursus maritimus, assembly GCF_017311325.1. Classification (NCBI taxonomy): domain Eukaryota; kingdom Metazoa; phylum Chordata; class Mammalia; order Carnivora; family Ursidae; genus Ursus; species Ursus maritimus. Next base: position 13,245,873 of record NW_024426885.1, on the reverse strand, counting down.
GCACTGGGTGTTGTATGCAACTGGTTAACGATTGAACACTACATCTGAAACTAATGATGGACTGTAAGTTGGCTAATTGAATTTAAATTAAAAAAAATGGATAGACAGCTAACTAGTTAACAAACTGACCCAGTGTAAGTCGAGTTTCAGTGGTGGTCACGGATACATCACTGAGTCAAATCAAACAAAGCCAAAACTAAGAGCAGGGATCTGGGCCAGCTGTTCCTGGATTAAAATCTTGCTCCGCTGCTATTGGCTGGAGCACTTCACGTCTCTTGAGCCCTGGTGTTCACGCCTGTGAGATGGAAGAAGATGCCGGCCTTGTGGGGTTGTCCCAGCAACTAGGCAAGAGGCAGCCCGAGGCCTCCTGAACTACCTGGTACAGATCCGGGCTCCGCTGTCTCTACCCGGCCCTTGACTCCCCAGCTGCTTCTCATCTTCCAGGTTCTGCTCAACTGTTACCCCTCCGAGAAGCCTCGCCTGATCACCGGCGGAGAGCCCCATGCCCCTTCCTCCTCTTTCCAATTACCTTCCATCGCTGCTCCTGGTTTGTTTCCGTCCCAGCTTGTGACACAGTCTGTGAGTTTCTGGTTTGTTTGTTGTTCTTTTTTGTCTTTTTTGTGTGTTGACCGCTGGCTGTCTCTGGCCACTAGACTGAGGTCACCGGAGGCAGAGGAGTGATCTCTATTGTTTTGGGGCTTGGAGTACCTTGATCAGCTTACGTACAGCAGGTGGCTGGAGGATTTGAGGGAAGACCCCTGTCCCCAGGGCAAACTTCTGAGCCTTGTTAGTTCATGGCTTTTCTGTATCTTCATACCAGGAGCTATTTTAAAGGGCGGCAGTATGGTAAAGATAAACACAGAGCCAGGGCGTGTTTCACAGAGTACAGGAAAGTAGTGACACAGAGTAGGAATCCATAGTGTTCGACAAGCTCAAGGGGTGGCATGTGGAACGCTCAGTGCCCCCCAGGTTACAAACCTTTTTATTCTTTTCGCCTCTGCTCTTCTTTCTCCGGAGCTTGTATTCCGCGCTTGCAGCTACAAGCCACACAGAATGCAAGGTTTGGGAAAAAAGATGTAACCCTGAATCATGAGAAAAGGGAAAATAAGAGTTTTTAATATCTCAACTTACAAAACCAATGATTTCATTTATAATGTCCGTGGAAGTGGCCAATGGGTGAATTCACATGTTAACCCATACACTGACCAAAGAAGACAGTCTAGATGGGAAAGTTAGTATCTTAGGACTTACTGATTTATTCTACCCAAAAAAGAGCACAACTCTTTTCCTCTGTAAGTTTAAATAAGGACATTTTTTTTCATGAAATAATCTCCCATAGAAAGAATTGATGTTTCCTCATCAGTAAGACTATGGAACACTGTTTCTCTTTTCAGCTGGAGTGGTAGGAAGCTCAACATTAATTTCAACATTCAATAGTTATATTCGCTCTCAGGTTGTTCCTCCGAAGTAGGACTTGAGTAAAGAAATGCATTTTGGCCCTGTGATTTGCTGACTATAAGCCTGGGGCTACGTTTTCTCAGATGGGCAAGTTACTCTGAGACTCATTTTGGCTGTAGCATTCGTGGAGACATCTCTGTAACCCTGAGCTTGTCTCTCTCCGTTGCTCTGGTCTGCAATTTCTCCAGCTGTTCAAAGAGGAGGTTAGACCAAAGAGGGTCACTCTGGGTATTTGCAGATTGAAAGAAAATGCTTCCATTCTTTCAATGTCCTGAGGAGCAGAGAAGCGACCTGTTCTCTTACTGCTGTGTTTCAGTGCAGTAAAGCGGGGATTCTTTTCAAACTTGTTTTGTTTTTTTTTTTAACCACATTGTCTTTCGTCCAAAATAAAACTGATGGGGAATCCAAATACATGAAACAGATCCTAGCAGAGCTTCAGCGGTTAACGTGAGGGGTGGGGATGTGGGCAAAGAATCCTCACCTCGAGCTATGCTCCCTTCCACAGCCGCCTCCCCCCAACATCCCCAGGCTTCCCTAGAGTCCCAGGGGGCCGGTCTCAAGCCACAGTATTACAGGATTGCTCGACATACGCAGAATAAAATTCAGTACCTAAATTTACCTGCCTTAAACCAAACCTGGGTTGTAAGGCCCTCAAGAGCCAGGAGGACCTGGTGCCTACTGATAACACAAGTGTCTGTGAGATCAACAGACCAGTGAAGCCGTTAGTTTGCACATCAGAGGTCGGGCTTGGCTTCTCAAGTCCTGGAGGACCCCTCCCTGCAATCCTTCATCAGCTCTTGGGGCAACAGACTCTCTGACTGCTCTGGACCCACCGAGCATGTTTTTTGGTTGTCTCTGTATCAGAATCATCTGTGGCATTCTAGATGGAACGGCTGGCGATGTAAACATTTCAAAACTTTGCGACTGCAAATTTCATTTCTTTTCAACATTTGGGGCTGTTTAAACAGTAGCTTGAGTATTAAATTTGCACTTTATGGGAGTTGGGGAGGTGGGGCAGGGAGGGAGAAGGGAGGATTTCCCCAAACCATAGGAAAGGATGGAAAACACTGTTGAGTTTTTTTTTCTGGGAAAACTGGGGTTTTCTTTCCCCCTTCAATTGAAATATTGCTTTAAAGCATTGGCAGGCTTACAGAAGTGAAATGAAAAACAAATCCCACAAAAATCCTGGAGTACCATAAAAATAATGAATAAAGTAATGCAAAATGCTTTGATTTCAGTAGTATTTTTCAATAAGGCTGGTGCATTCCAAACAGATTGTGTTTGTCTTGAAGGAGGCCCTTGTGCACTGCGGCTTTAGAGTTTAGAACAACGTTTTGGTGGGCTTGACTGTGATATGATAATAAGAAGGTATTCATGCAGTGAAAACAGCATGGACTTTGAAAGTGGGTCAACCACGGTTCAAATCCCTCTTTCCCCTTTATATGTCCCTGGCCACTTGGAGTAAGTGACCATCCTGCTGGGGCTGAGTTTCCTCACCTGTAAAAATCTGAAGAGTAAGGTCTACCTCCATGGGCTGTGAAGTTTGAGAGAATGTGCTTAAAATCTGCAGGGAGGGTGTGTAGGCACTGGGACTGAGTTTGAGTAAAGATGGCGATTGTATATTTGCGTCCAGAGCTCTGCAAAGTGTCTACCGTCTACCCAAAGGCCTGTCTTCCAACTGCCCGGGGGGCTCCTGCTGTTCCCCTATTTTCTCTTCAGTTCACATGGCTTTTTATTAGATTATAATATGAATACATATTTCCTAGAAGAAGCTTGGAAACTAAAGATGGGTTTTAAGAAGAAGTCACCCACCATCCCGATAAAACTCCAGTGTGTTTTTCTCCATATATACATATAAATATGTATTTCTTTCTTTAGCCAATTTCTATTTCTTGGTAAGGGAACAGTTTTATTCATTGACATTTTCAAATGTATTAGAATAGGGCTGTGTTTACCATTTTTCTTTTATAATTTCTTAAAATACTCTTTTTATTAGAACAAAAGTGATACATGTACATTGTTAAACATTTAGAAAAAGTGAAAGCATAAGACGAAATGAAAATATCACCCACGATCTCAATACACGGAAAGTCACTGCCAACATTTAGTTGTATACCCTTATATTCTCTCTATATCTATCTATCTACCTATCTATAAAGATATATATGTCATATACAAGATACATAAGATAAGATATATATAAATATATATGACATATTATGTTTTTTCCAGTTTTGTTTAGATATAATTGATTTATAACACTGTATGAATTTAAGGTATACAGTATGATGCGACATATATTGTGAACTGATCACCACAATAAGTTTAATTAACATCATCAGCTCACACACAATTTTTTTCTTGAAATGAGAGAGTATAAATTTAAATTTAAAAACTCAAATTGGGAACTTCTTGAATGATCACTATTGTAGACTCCTTTCTTTTGCCAAATATCGCATTGAGAATATTTTCCTGTATCATTAACTTCTCTTCTATGTCATAGATTTTACTGGTTGATATTATTTCATTGTTCTATATCATAGTTTATTTCATTAATTCCCTATTATTAGGTAGATTTCACTATTTAATTATTATAGACAATTTTGTAGTAAACATCCTAATAACTAAATTTATGCTATGATATATTTTTTAAGTAAGAATATGATATATTCTTTAAAATATATTTCTTTTTTTTTTTTAAAGATTTTATTTATTTATTTGACAGAGAGAGACAGCCAGCGAGAGAGGGAACACAAGCAGGGAGAGTGGGAGAGGAAGAAGCAGGCTCCTAGCGGAGGAGCCTGATGTGGGACTTGATCCCAGAACGCTGGGATCACGCCCTGAGCCAAAGGCAGACGCGCAACGACTGCACCACCCAGGCGCCCCTAAAATATATTTCTGAAAGTGCAATTTCTAGTGGACTTACATGCACATTTTAAAATATTTTTCCAAGTTGCTCTCCAGTAAGTTTATACCAATTTATACTTCCTCTCAGAGTATACAAAACTATCAGCCTGCTTGTACCTTTATGGTTATCGTACTGGTACTATCATCAAAGAGAGGAAAATTTTGTGCTAATTTGTCAAAAAAAATCATCATACTTATTGTAATTTACATTTTTTTATTATTAATATTTTTCTATTTTGAATTATCTGCCATATCTTTTATATATATTTTTTCTTTTCTTTTTTTTTTTAAGATTTTATTTATTTATTAGAGAGAGAAACAGCCAGCAAGAGAGGGAACACAGCAGGGGGAATGGGAGAGGAAGAAGCAAGCTCCCAGTGGAGGAGCCTGATGTGGGGCTCGATCCCAGAACTCCAGGATCACGCCCTGAGCCAAAGGCAGACGCTTAAAGACTTAGCCACCCAGGCGCCCCTATTTTTTCAAACTGCTTTGTTGTGGTAAAACAAACAGGGAAAATGGATGAAGTAGATTAATTAAGAGTATAGTTAGATTGGTTTTGACAATTGTACATGTCTGCGTAAGCACTCAGATTAAGATATGAAACATTTTTAACGCTCCGGAATAGAACACAACCCCCACTGATCTATTTGTCTATCCTGTGGTAATGCCACATTCAGAAAACATCATATACCTAGAAATGAATCTAACAAAGGGTATGCAGGAAAAACTACAACATATTATTGAAAGAAATTTAAGAAGACCTAGAAAAGGAAAGGATATCCTATGTTGTAAAGATATTGATTCTCCCAAAATTCATCTATAGATTAAATGCCATCCCAAATTCTAGAAAGCCTTTATTTTCTGTGGAGTCAATGAGCTGATTCTAAAATTACATGGAAATTTAAGAGCCAAGAAAAGCCAAGGCAATCTTGAAGAAGAAATAACAAAACGGAAGCATTTATACTACCAGATATGAAGACTTACTATAAAACAATAGTAATTAAGACAAGGAGTATTATGGGCAAAAGACTGGAACAGACACTTCAAAAAGAGGTTATTCAAGGACCAATACACATATAAAAAGGTTTTAAACTTCATTAGTCATCAGGGAAATGCAAATTAAAACCACAATGTGATACCACTACAAACTTGGCAGAATGACTAAATTTAATGTGGAGCAACTGGAACCCTCACATACTGCTGAGAGGAAGATAAATTGGTACAGTCGCTTCAGAAAAAAATGGTTTGGCCATATCCATTGAATGTAACCTACCTATGATGCAGCAATTCCACTTGTAGGGATATACCCGGCAGAAATGCACATCAAAAGACAATTCATGTTCATTAGTGAAATGTCCACCAGCAGTAGAATGGATAAATTGCAGTCTGTCCATACAATGGAATCTTATATGACAATGAGGGTGAAAGAACGACAACTATATGCAAAAACATAATATTCACAAAATAAGCCAGACATGGAAGATTGCACATGGAATGATTCCATCTATATAAAGTTCTAAAATAGGCTAAACTAACTTATGGTGTTTAAAGTCAGGATAGTGGGGCGCCTGGGTGGCACAGCGGTTAAGCATCTGCCTTCGGCTCAGGGCGTGATCCCGGCGTGATGGGATCGAGCCCCACATCAGGCTCCTTCGCTGTGAGCCTGCTTCTTCCTCTCCCACTCCCCCTGCTTGTGTTCCCTCTCTCGCTGGCTGTCTCTATCTCTGTCAAATAAATAAATAAAATCTTTAAAAAAAAAATAAAGTCAGGATAGTGGTTACTCTTTGGAATATGAAGTGGTTGTTAGGGCACAGCAAGAGTTCTGGGCTGATGGGCACGCTCTGGTTCTTGACTAGGTGCTGACTATATGGGTGTTTTCCTTTTGAAAATGCATTGAACCGTATAATTTGTGTACTTTAAATTTTGTGTACTCATAATTTGTGTACTTTAAATTTTGTATATTATTTCTTACTTTTTTCTAAGAAGAAAATAAAAACCTTAATGGCTAATGCTATATAATCTTTTTGCTTGGTATTGCTGAGGCCAGACAGGTTTTCCTTTCTTAGGTAGGATTATAGACTTTCCCTTACCTGAGACTAAAACATGATTTCTGGAATTATTTCTATATCGTGGCTATTTTAATTACTATTGTCTGACTTTCAGGGAGCACTGTGGATCTAAAGACATTATTCTTTTGTTTAAGTTTTATAAAATTTTCTTCTATTGTTAGATTATTGTATCTTCCATTTTTTTGACTATCTCTATTGACATTCCTGATAAATGATAATTGAATCTATTGAATCATTTTAAAAAAAATTCTTTCCTTTTAAAATGCTCATCTCTTTATTCTGGGAAAATTTCTTGACCTTATTGTGTATTTCATTGACTTAAAAATTTAAAAAGTATTCAAGCTGCTATTTGTTGCTTTCAATTCAGCAATTGTGCTTCTCATCATTTTATAGAATTTCCTGATCTCTGATATTCTTTTTAAATTATCAGCTGCTCTCGATATAGTGTTGAGAATACAACTAGATCATTCCTGAAATTTCTTCTGCTTCCTGCAGTACCAGTTTCTTAGGAGAGTATTTTCTCCAAATCCCCAGAGCAGCTCTCATTTTGTACATCAGAATCTTTCCTTTTCCAGCTTCTTCACTCCGGCTGCACATCCTTACGGAGATGCTCAGAGAGTTAAGATGCGTTCTGTTATCAGGGGCGCCTGGGTGGCACAGCGGTTAAGTGTCTGCCTTCGGCTCAGGGCGTGATCCCGGCGTTCTGGGATCGAGCCCCACATCAGGCTCCTCCGCTATGAGCCTGCTTCTTCCTCTCCCACTCCCCCTGCTTGTGTTCCCTCTCTCACTGGCTGTCTCTATCTCTGTCGAATAAATAAATAAAATCTTTAAAAAAAAAAGATGCGTTCTGTTATTAAATACATTTTTACTAAGTACATACATACTGCTAGTCATTCCCCTAGACCCTGAAGACAGAACAGTGAACGCTCTAGAAACCGTCCCTGTTCCCACGATGTGGTCCCAGCAAACTGTAGGAAGCCAGCACACTTGGGACCTGGGCACTTCCTGCAAAGAAGGAATGTTTTCACACTGAAAATCTTTCATGGAATGCAGGACTCACACGTGCTCTAGGAGGAGGAGGACACATTCCAGAGTTGGCAACAGAGGGAACATCTGCACCAGCTTCTTCCCCTTAATGCAGCCCATTGAGAGCTGATGGAATTTGGAGAGACTGGCAATGTGGGTTTTGATCTTTGCAAATGCTGGTCATGAAAAGTGTTAACTCTAGTCAAAGGCAGGAAATTCATGATCCAACTTCATGAACCTGAACTTCAATAACTAATGGGCCAAGGGCATCCTGGAGAATACTCTGTGGCCCACAGTTCAGTCAGTTCTAAGAATAGCCCGTCAGTGTTGTTAGGATTAGTGGAAAGAGTGTCCCCTCCCACTGTCATTTCCCAAACAAACACTGCTGAGAAAGTCAGGAAATGGGAAATGGGGGAAAAAATCACTATATGTGATGCCTAAATCCTGATTCTGCCTATTGGGTTCATTTTGCAACTAGTGTGCCTTGAAGATCTTTCTGTTCTTCTGTTTCTGTTCTATTGTTCTTTCTATTGCCCAATCATACATGGGAGATGGGGACATTACCAAGATAAAATTAAACCTAGATGGGACTTGGTTCCTTGTGCTTTAGGAGACTTCTCAGCCAAAATGAACAGCCAGGCCAGATGGTGGGTTTGTTAGAACCTCTGCTGCCTATCAGTCTGGGTGTTATCCCAGAACCAAAGTCATTTTCTAAGGACAATCTGGCAGGAGAGGGAGGAACAAGGGGGATTCCCTCTGTTTGCTGAGGGGCAAGTGACATCTTCATAGTTTAGAAGTCAGGTCCAAATCCCCACCAATCCAGACTCTCTGGGTCAGAATGTATTGCTTGAATCAGAAGTAAAGAAGTACTAGAAAATTCTTTGGGATTTTGAGTGTGTTTTTGCCTGGCCATGGAAGGAGGTCTCCCACTGCTTCTCTGTCCATTCATCCTTCTGACCACCTCCAACCATTATTTCCATCAGAAGTCTGGCATTGAGGAAAGACTCAATCAGTGCTGCCTCTTACGATTCTTGTTTGCTGCACTTTGTCCATTTCAGTGTCTTAGGAGAGGCCATTCCAGGGCTCACAGACCTCCTCTTCCAAGAGTCCAGGATGTGGGTGCCCCTGACACCATGTGAGACCGAGCTATGAATACCTAGCCTCAAATGAAAAATTCAAGACTTTCCATCACTTCCCATTTTCTCTACGAGATCCTGCTTCCCAGTCACAGGAGAAACTGTTTAGAAAAATCAGGCCACGATTACCCCCAGGAGAAAATATGTTTTGAGTCTAGTGAAGGCCTTTGCTGAGTGACATTAATTATACTCGTTTAGGTTTGACATTATTAATTAACCTTCTCAGCTGTTTATATTGTAGCCTCTTATTAAAACAATATGGTTAAAACAAATAATTAAAGACTATTACTACCACTTTAAATGTGTACACCATTTTAAGCTTACAAAAGGCTTCTATCCACAATCTCATTTGATGACACACATTGATTCTACAATGTGAATATAGCATGCTTTATTCCTTTTCTTCCCAGTTTTTATTGTAGTAAAACATACATAAAATTTACCATTTTTAACATTTTAAGTATAAAATTCAGTGGCATTAAGCACATTTACAACATTGTGCAACCATCACCACTACCCATCTCCAGAAGCTTCTGATCATCCCAAACGAAAGCTCTAAGTCCCTCAGACACTAAGTCCTCATTCTCCTCCCCCGCCCCGACCCTAGTAACCTCTGACCTGTATTCTGTCTCTATGAATTTGACCATTCTAGGGACCTCATGGAAGTAGAGTCATACTTCTCCTTCTGTGTCTGGCTTCTTTCACGGAGTATCATGTCTTCAAATTTTTCACCTATGTGGCAGAATGTATAGAATTTCATTCCTTCTTTCAGGTTGAATGATATCCCATCGTATGCATACATCAGATTTTGTTTATCCATCCCCCTGTTGGTGGACATTTGCATTGTTTTTACTTTCTGGCTATTGTGGATAGAGCTGTTCCAAACATTGGCGAGACTTATTTGACAAATGTGGTTCAGTGATCTACCTCGTCTCACGGAGACAGCATGTTACAACGACCTGGGGAGTTAAAAACAAACAAACAGACAAACTCAAGAAACCACTCTGTACCATTAAAACATCACACTCTTTGGAGGTGCAGTTTCGAGAACCCTCTAGGTGATTCTGTGCATCTGGAATTTGGCCCATGGACACCTAAGAGTAGGACTCCCAGCTTGGGCCACTCAAGACTATGCCTAGGTTCCTCCTTGGGTCTTGATTTTTGTTATTAAAGCCATCCATCACGTTCAGTGGACCGAAGTGAATCTTCTTTATATCATGTTAGCTTATAATGTGGAGCAGGAGAAATGCACCACAGATTTTAAAATCCCAAATTCAAGCTGAAAAAGAAAGCATGCTCTCAATATACTGTGAAGCCAAATGCTGGTTTGTTGGCTAAATATATGGAACTATTTGTTTCTTGAATTTTAATCATCTCGTGTTAATGACACACAATACAAACAATTGTGTGGGTTAATTCGGCTCCGTTTAAGAAGTCTTGTTCTGTACGCCAAAGCTTGTTGTTCTGTCTAGTTCAATGCTCATGCATTAAAATGCTAATAATTAAACCGTTACGATTGACTAATGAACTCTGCCAGGGATAAATGATGGTCTTGTTAGATTCACCGCGCAGCAAGCCTCCCTTTGTACTGAGAAAGTTAAAGGTTAAAGCGCTCTTGAAACCAGTGAGTGGATCCAGGAGCAATTACAATTTTGCCTTGAAACTAATAGTTGCTACAATGATGTTTCAATTCCAACCTACTAAAAGTAAAAAGCAAAAAAAAAAAAAAAAAAAAAAAAAAGGGGGGGGGGCGGTGTAGAGGGAGGATGACTCTGAGCTCTATTCACGGAGAAGGATGGGGGCTTTCTTTAGCCCACTGGGCGGATGGTGTGGTTGTTCAGACTAAAGCCTCCCGAATTACAAACATCCTTCTTAGAACCTGTCTCCCCAAATCCAGGCAGAAATGGTGATTTTTCAGGACACAGCAGGAGGTGATCCAACGTCAAGGGTACTTACTCTTTGGAGCCTAATGGTTAAAGGATGCCGACTGTTTCTTCCAAATCTCTGTGTGATTTGGGGGAAGGGGCTTAAACTCTCTGGACTTCAATTTTCTCATTTTTAAGAGACGAATAATAATAACAGTTCTCTGTGGTGAACATTTGCTTTGTCCTGCTGAGCAGCCCGTTCCCATTCTTGCAGCAACAGCCTCCAAGGCTCGGTGCGGGAGCCTCGCTCCTGGGCTCTTAGCTCACTCCGTGGGGTGGGAGTTGGTGCCAACACGCAAGCTCCAGGGACCATGTGACCAGAACTGGCCAATCAGAGCGTCCCATCGCTCTGGCCTCAGGGAGGCCCAACCAGAAGGAGTCCGAGCAAAATTCTGGGGCATGTGTCTAGAGGGTTCTGCAAGGCTTGCCCCCCTTGCCATGGGCTTGAACACAGGAGTGGCGGGGTGGCCCCCCCCCCCCCCCATGCAGAAGGCCTTTCTGTTGCAGACCAAACAGTGGAGGAGAGACAGGCTCTGGAGAAGCTGGAGCCAGCCTTCCTCTGGGATTTTTCAATGACAGAAGACAAAATTTCCCTTGGATTCCCTCCTCAAGCCAGTTTGAGTTGAATTTCTGTTGTTAGCCAGAAATTTGTTCTGGACGAACGGTAAGGCTTAGGTTCAGCCTTGGCTCCAGAGTCAGAGGAGCGGCCCCCTTGGACTCTCGAGATCCCTCCATCCCTCCGCAGGTTCTGAGCAGCGCCTGGGGCTGACATCGCCTTTCCTCTCCACCCGAGCCGGGGATCCCTCCAGGGCAGGGACGCCCTTCCTCGGTGCTCTTCGTCACGTCCTTAAAGCCACCGGCAGGGTGAGCTGGACTTGTCAGGCTTGTCAGAGGCAAAACTGACCGAATTTGGCTGTGAAGGATAAAACCAGAAGGCAGGGCTGTGGAGCAAACCCCTGCAGACTCTCAGGACCTCCTTGCCTTCCAGAAACCCCTTGCCCTTTTCCAACTCTACATTTTTTCCCAGAGGGAGAAATGGAAGTCTGCTGAAAAAAATTAACCAAGATCGTGAACTCCATTCATGGGCAATATTCCTTAGTCATTCTGGTTGACCTTTGGACTCACTTAGCAGTGGCCATATTTCACCAACGGGACAGGTTTTTTTGTTTTAAGATTTTATTTATTCATTTGAGAGAGAGAGAGTGAGTGGGAGGGAGAGAGAGAGAGAGAATTTGAAGCAGACTTGGCACTGAACGCAGATCCTGAGGCGGGCCTCCATCCAGGACCCCAAGATTATGACCTGAGCCGAAATCAAGAGTCTGCCGCTTAACTGACTGAGCCCCCCAGGGGTCCGTGGGTTCCATAGAGTTTCACAACTACCTCTGTGCTTGGCTAAAGGCAGCATGAATGAAAAGCGTGATACAAATATAAGGGGATTATTATATTCCCTTAATTTCCTTTCTGGTCATTCCATGTATTTCTTGCCTTTGTAGTATGTTAATTCTTTTGATAAATATGTGCTTACTACATATGCGGTCCTGTGCTAGGTGTCGAGGATACAACTACGAAAACATAGATGTGATCTCAGCTTTTAAGGAGCTTATAGTCTGGGGCGGGATCGGGGGCTGCCAAAAAAATCCTGCACAAAAATGAATGTTTAATGACGAATGTGATAAGTCCTATGATGGAAGAGAATGGAGGGAATTGAGAGAATAAAAGCGGGAGCCCTGTGTGGGCAGTTGTGGGGGGGCAGGGATGGGGGGAGCTCTGAGAGTGTGAGGTTTGGTCTGAGACCTGCAGAATGAACTAGAGTCAGGGCTTCAGTGGGTGAGAAGAGGGGTCCAGGCAGATGCAGCAGCAGGCACGAGGCCAGAAGGCAAGAAAGAGGGTACAGGTGGAGTGCTTGGGTGGCTCAGTCAGTTAAGCATCCCACTCTTGGTTTCAGCTCAGGTCATGATCTCAGGGTCCTGGAATTGAGCCCCGCAACTGGCTCCGTACTCAGTCTGCTGGAGATTCTCTCCCTCTCTCTCTCCCCCTCCCCCCATGCTCATGCTCACTCAATCTCTCTGTCTCTCTCAAATAAATAAATAAATCTTAAAACAAAAAAGAAAGAAAGAAAGAGGGAGCAGGCTCTGGTTGCCCTGGGGACAGAGCCTGGGTCCTCTCCTGTCTGCACCATCTCCTACTCCACCATGCCGCCCAACTCCCGACCTCCAGGGCTGCCAGCCCAGCACTAGCCACAGAGCTGGGCTGTTTGCAGGGAGAGTAACGTGGTAGTACTTAGGGCTGATCACCTACAGTGCTCTTTGCCTCCTTATAAGCACAAGTTTAGGTTGTCTTTCCATCCCTGTTCAAGTGGGGCATGAACAAGTGACTTGCTTTGGCCAGGGGGGATGTGGAGACAAGTGACGTGGGTCACTTCCTGGCAGAGCTTTTCAGATGGAGTGCTTGACTTACCACTTTTCCTTCTACCTGCCACAGGCTGGTATGTTCCCAAGTGAAGGCTCTATTGCTCTGGGTCCCCAAGGGAGGGGAATGCAGAACAGACCCCCTACTAATCCAGATAGACAGGAAATATGATCTAGAAACATGCATTTGCTGTGCTCAGCCACTGAGATTTCGGTGTATTTTGGTTACAGCAACATTGCACAAATTACAATACCCTGATGCAAATTCCAATAGTATAATCACGATGATTAAAAGAGACAGTTCTTGAGTGCTTCCTAAGAGGCACAAACAAGAGTATAGGGAAAGTGAAACGGGGGGGAGAAAAATCAGCATGAAGGCTGTTATCGAGGTCGCTGCCACAGGGCAATGAGGGAGCAACTCCCTGAACCTCAGAGCCTGCTGGCTGCCCCTCGAGAACTTGGCGGCCACAGGACAGGACTCTGGAGAACTTAGCCACATTTTCCGTCCTCCATCGCTTAAAGGCTGGCCCAGTGGTGCTTCCTGTTCTCCACGGCTTTATAGTACCCCCTGACTTTGAAGAAGATTCTAAAGCAGAAAAGGGGAAAACACTAAGAATGCCAGCATGCACAGAACTGCCCACCGCTTCTGGTGAAATCAGAGATGGACTCAGACACAGCCTGGGGAGCATGACACAGGACACCCCAGGCAGCTGCTACAGTCCCTGCCTACTGCATTACCACCTCTCCTCTCAGTTTGTGTTTTGAGACGAGCCTGGGGGACGAGGTCACAAATGCAGAGTGCAGCTCCAAGGGCCGACCATGAAAATCTAGTAAAGGTGCTGCTTTAGGGACTAAGATTAGTGGGTTCTGCCAAACCTTCTCCAAGAAGCCCTCTGGGATTCTCTCTGCTAATGTACCGTTGCCCTCCTATGAACTCACCTCCGAACTTTTTCTGGCCCCAAGTAGAGCTATTTCGTCTGCCCATGACTGCCCACAAATCTCCCGTACTCTCTTATTGTATATCTGGAGGCAGAACTCATACCAGATTCATCTTTGTGGCCTCGCTGTGTGTAGCACATGGAGAGCAAACAATAGGTACTTTTTTTGAGTGAATGGGCAATTAGCACCGGTGGAACTGTCCATTTTCCTCTTCCTCAGTGAGAATTGTTGACTACGAATCATAAAAAAAGCAGTAAATATTTATAAAGTTCCTACTGGCTTGTGTTAGAAAACACTTTCATAACCATTTACATTCCACTTATGGCAAAACTGAGGCTGGGGGTGAAGTACCCCAAGGTCACACGGTGGAAAGTAGCAAAACAAGGATTTGGACAAAGGAAGCTGACACCATTGAGTGCTCTGTCTCCTAGGTGGCACTGAAAGGGCACCAATCAATTGACTTCTAGGTCCTCAAAAGTTCTGTTTAAGTCTCGAAAAAACCCTCTCCCCAGCTAGCACCATTTGGCTAAAATTATGTTTTCAATCTCGTTTTGCAACCCCACTGGGGTCCATCATATCTGGGCAAATATTCTTAGAAAGGGGGAAGCATTTACTCAGAGCGAGGGCCCCGACCATCCAGATCAGGCCAAAGCCTTTTGTTAGTCTTCACTAAAGCTGGATTATTATTCTTTCTGGCATTTGACACAATTGCAATTTTATGTTGCTTTTGTTCTTGACTCTTAAATCGTCTTCTTCACAAAACTCAAAACTTCACAAGGGCAGGAACAATATATGTTTTTCATCCATCTGTTGCTTCATTCATCGTCCATTCATCCATCCATACATCATCCATCCGTTCATCCATCCATCCATCCACCTATCCATTATCCATCCATCTACCCATCCGTCCTCCCATCATCCATCCAACCATCCATCCATTCATTCATCCATCCATCCAACCATCTATCCATCCATCCATTCATCCATCCATTCATCCATCCATCTGTCCATCCATCCTCCCATCTATCCATCCTCCCATCTATCCATCCTCCCATCCATCCATCCATCCATCCATCCATCCTCCCATCTATCCATCA
>NW_024426885.1:13153495-13230883 GCF_017311325.1 Ursus maritimus | reverse complement strand
CATCCATCCATCCATCCATCTCATCCATCCATCATCCCACCCATCCACACCCAAACCAAATATTTTTGAGTCCATCCATCCATCCATCCATCCATCCATCCATCCATCCATCATCCCACCTATCCACCCAAACCAAATATTTTTGAGTTCCAGCCATGTGCCAGACACTGATCTGGCCACCAGGGAAATCACAGTGAACAAAACAAAATATTTACATGTCTGACACTTACATTTTGGTAGGGGAAGAGAGATGATAAAAGAGAAATCAGGTAAATGTAGAACACGTCAAGGATAGCAAGTGCTGTGAAGAAAAATAAAGCAACATGGGAAAGGGAGGAGAGAGTAATGGGCTACGGAGACTTCACCATCAAGACCTCAAAGAAGCCTACAGACTTGCCTCCGAGAATTTCCTTCCAAAGGATAGGAAGTCCTAGAAGTCACTGGTAACCACTGGCTGCCCACTTTCTACTGAGACCCCTGTGCTCCCGCTTCTGTCCTCTTTTTGGGAAACAATCAAGTGAAAAGAGAGAAATAGGGAGTGCAATTTCCAGTATCCAGCAAAGTGCCTGGCATTTAGTGGGCATTGAGTGAATACTGAATGAATAAATGCATGAAAGGATGTATGGATGGATGGATGCATGCATGGATGCATGGATGGATGGATAAATGGATGGATGGGTGATGGGTAAATGGAAGGGTGTGAACATGGGAATATTTGGAGGTGGGCTGGAGGCTGAGGATAGCCCTGTACCCATCTAGGAGAGAGGTGGACTTTGGGAGTGTGGGTGCCTCACCCTGGCATTTGCCCACTGCCCCTAAGGGACACTTCGGGGAAGATGAGACAGGCTTGGGCAGCACTAGAGGACTCTGTGAGTCTTCTGAAGCCCCCTCTTCACCCCCACCTCCTCACTGGCATGAAGGGCAGCTAAACCTGATCCTAGGGTTAATGTCCTGGCCCAAAGCCTTGAAGGAGAGGGCGGGCGTCCAGGGTGAGGCTCAAACCCAGGCAGCCAGGAGGAATTCCTCTTCCTGGACCCACTTAAATGCAACAAAGACTCAACTGGAAGCTAAAGTAAAAGTTAATAAGAAAGCCACACTGTGTACCTAATGAATTTTTTAAATCAATTATGAAACAGTCTTATTGATCATTTGTTCACATCTTGAAACTTTTACAAATTTATTTTATTAAAAAAACTTGCACAGTCTGTTAACTCCGTAAATGTGTTTTAAATCTGCTTTTGAATGCAGCAAATAGGCTGTGTGGTGTGTGTGACCATTCTGAAATCAGCTGCTCTGCATTTGAATGGGGTCCTCCTGCCCATTCACAGAAATGCTTTCTGTTTGCCTTGTCGGTGTCAGCGTCCATCCTCCCGTCCAGGTGGTAGAGTTGCTCAGGGGGTCTGTCCCTGGTGGAGAGGCTGCTTAAAACTGCCGGGCAGCTTAGTGGCAGCTCTTCTCCTGGGGCAGTTAGGGACTGATGACTGTGGCAAGCGGCACAAAGGGAAAGGGCAATGTGAACGCATCCATCCTGAACCCCAAAAGGCAAAGAGACCCAGGAATCTGAGTCGTGAGGCCTCGCTAATGAGGGACACCAAGGCAGTCTCCAAATGCCTGGTTCCACGGAGAAGCCGCCAGCAGTCCTGTTGACAATGTTCTGTGTTCTCTTTTAACCCAGTGACAGGGGGACAAATCAATGGAAGGGGCTTTGCCAGGCCCATGAAGTAAACTGCTCAGCCATTCTAACTGCGGCTGAGTCCGTTCCTGAACTGTTTTGGGCACCTGTTTGGGGAATGATGCAGAGATCCTGGAAAGGGGCCAGAGGGAGGCAGAAATCACGTGGAAGTGTTGAAAAGCAGGATTCAAGGAGCTAGAAGTATTTTGCATTTTGAGGGGGAAAGGGCTGGCGGGGCCAGGATGCAGAGAGCCAGGACGGGCGTCCTGACTGCCCACTTTCCAGGCTACGGACGGCTTTCGTAAGAACATCACCGGACTTCTCCTTACCGTGGAGACTCATGGCTGTTTGGTTCTGTTTTGCTTTGCTTTTTGAAGCAGGAGGGAATTAAGTTAGATCTGAGGAAGGCTGGCTTGAAGTCAGCCCTAATCCTCAGAGCGAGGGTATAGAATCCATCCGGTCCTGAGAACCCCGAAGAACCGACCAGACATGTGTCTTCTGAACAGGTGCAGACTTTCCCGAAGCCTGGAGACTATCTGACAATTAAAAAAAAATTAAAAGTTTCTTGTTCCCCGTCTTCTATTTCTACACAATCACATTTCTCATAGTCGAGTATAGATAACTGCATTACATTTTTATTTTTATTTT
Organism: Ursus maritimus; assembly: GCF_017311325.1. Classification (NCBI taxonomy): domain Eukaryota; kingdom Metazoa; phylum Chordata; class Mammalia; order Carnivora; family Ursidae; genus Ursus; species Ursus maritimus. The sequence continues at coordinate 13,228,563 of NW_024426885.1, read as the reverse complement.
TTTTTATTTTTATTTTTTAAAGATTTTATTTATTTATTCGACAGAGATAGAGACAGTCAGCAAGAGAGGGAACACAAGCAGGGGGAGTGGGAGAGGAAGAAGCAGGCTCATAGTGGAGGAGCCTGATGTGGGGCTCGATCCCCTAACGCCGGGATCATGCCCTGAGCCGAAGGCAGACGCTTAACCGCTGTGCCACCCAGGCGCCCCTACATTTTTATTTTTATTGATTAATTTTTAATTTGTATTTTTAAATAAAGTTTTTTTAATGGACTATATGCTATTGCACATAATTTGGAAGAAAAGAAAAATGTAAAAGAGAAGGAAAAAATTGAGATAGTCTTTGTTAGAGTTTCCTCCTCTCTTCTCTGGGCACATAAATACATAGAATTGTTCTATGTAAAGCTTTGTACCTTGAGTTTTTAAAAAAATTTAACTCTGCTTCACATTTATTTTGTCATGTCACTACAAAAACTTTCAAATTTTTCTATATTACGTAGTGTTTTTTTCTTGTTCCTTTAAGAAGTGAAATACAAAGCAAAACAGTAATTCAGGATGACCTGATAGGAGAAAGTAAAGCTGCCACACCTCCCATACACCCGTCCTCGGAGATAATTTCTGTGAGTGGCTTGGAGCACATTCCACGAGCCAAAGCATCTCTGATGTCTGTGTAACATCCCTTCAAATGGATACACCCCACTCTATGTACTTCCTTGCCTCCATTGTTCAATACTTACATTTTCGGTTTTTCACTGCACTTCTGTCTTCCCTTATTCCCGGTGTATTTGTTTACACACTAAATAACTGTTGGGCAGCCCCGTGTGCACTGTTCTAGGTCACGAGAATATAGCAGCGAACTAAACAGACAAGAAGCCACGACCATAGAGACCTTACAATTTAGTAACAAAAACCTGACCCTAAATAAGTAGAACAGAGCGTGTCGGAGGGTGGTATGGGCCACGGAGAAAACTTTGCAGGGAGGGGGTCAGTCTGGGTGGAGGGGCTGCCACGTTACTCCCGGGCCTGAGCAGAGCTCCAAGTCTTGACCTTGAGTTTAGGACCCTGGCTGATCTCCACAGTAGTCCTGGGAGGGCCTCACACCTTCCTCCTGGGACAACGTTTCCGGACATCTGATGCCCGACTTCCCCCTTCCTCCTTTCCCATCCCTGGTAGGGTCGGGTCTGGAGAAATTCTAGCTCATGCTTTTTCCTCCGCAGGAAAACTTTGCAGGAACTAAAATTCCCATCGGCCCGTACTTTCCTGCTTTCTCACCTGCATGAATGTGTGTCACGGGGATAATAAGGCAGGCTGGCTGGTAGAGACCCAGTGCCCACGACATGAGCCAGGTCACTTCCTCAGGACCCAAGTCTGCCTCCTCAGAAAGCGATGCCTCCGAGTGAGCCTTCCACAGTCTTGAGGTTGTCGCAGGTGACAGTGTGATTACAGGGGACCAGGGTCGGGGCTGGGCCACACGGCTCTGTCTAGCCGTCAAAGGAGCCCGGAGGCATATTACCTTCCCTGGATCTGTGTGAGGAACGTATTTTCACCTGCTCTGTGTCCAGGCCTCCCCGTCCATCTGACAGGAGACACCGCGGCCCTTCACCCAGGTGCCCTGACGCAGGTCCCAGCCTCGCAGCCCCAAATCCCCAGGCAGTGCCTGTCCCAAGCCTTCCCCACATTCAAGGACAGCCATCGTCGGCTCAGAACACCACTGTCAGGGTTACAGAATCACTTCATGTTTCAGGTAAGGCCACCAGAGAATAGGCACATTGGAGCATTAAGAACAATGTCAATTGGATACTTTTCAGAATACGAAAAAAAAAAATTGGTCCTGTTGACAATGTTCTGTGTTCTCTTTTAACCCAGTGACAGGGGGACAAATCAATGGAAGGGGCTTTGCCAGGCCCATGAAGTAAACTGCTCAGCCATTCTAACTGCGGCTGAGTCCGTTCCTGAACTGTTTTGGGCACCTGTTTGGGGAATGATGCAGAGATCCTGGAAAGGGGCCAGAGGGAGGCAGAAATCACGTGGAAGTGTTGAAAAGCAGGATTCAAGGAGCTAGAAGTATTTTGCATTTTGAGGGGGAAAGGGCTGGCGGGGCCAGGATGCAGAGAGCCAGGACGGGCGTCCTGACTGCCCACTTTCCAGGCTACGGACGGCTTTCGTAAGAACATCACCGGACTTCTCCTTACCGTGGAGACTCATGGCTGTTTGGTTCTGTTTTGCTTTGCTTTTTGAAGCAGGAGGGAATTAAGTTAGATCTGAGGAAGGCTGGCTTGAAGTCAGCCCTAATCCTCAGAGCGAGGGTATAGAATCCATCCGGTCCTGAGAACCCCGAAGAACCGACCAGACATGTGTCTTCTGAACAGGTGCAGACTTTCCCGAAGCCTGGAGACTATCTGACAATTAAAAAAAAATTAAAAGTTTCTTGTTCCCCGTCTTCTATTTCTACACAATCACATTTCTCATAGTCGAGTATAGATAACTGCATTACATTTTTATTTTTATTTTTTTTTATTTTTATTTTTTAAAGATTTTATTTATTTATTCGACAGAGATAGAGACAGTCAGCAAGAGAGGGAACACAAGCAGGGGGAGTGGGAGAGGAAGAAGCAGGCTCATAGTGGAGGAGCCTGATGTGGGGCTCGATCCCCTAACGCCGGGATCATGCCCTGAGCCGAAGGCAGACGCTTAACCGCTGTGCCACCCAGGCGCCCCTACATTTTTATTTTTATTGATTAATTTTTAATTTGTATTTTTAAATAAAGTTTTTTTAATGGACTATATGCTATTGCACATAATTTGGAAGAAAAGAAAAATGTAAAAGAGAAGGAAAAAATTGAGATAGTCTTTGTTAGAGTTTCCTCCTCTCTTCTCTGGGCACATAAATACATAGAATTGTTCTATGTAAAGCTTTGTACCTTGAGTTTTTAAAAAAATTTAACTCTGCTTCACATTTATTTTGTCATGTCACTACAAAAACTTTCAAATTTTTCTATATTACGTAGTGTTTTTTTCTTGTTCCTTTAAGAAGTGAAATACAAAGCAAAACAGTAATTCAGGATGACCTGATAGGAGAAAGTAAAGCTGCCACACCTCCCATACACCCGTCCTCGGAGATAATTTCTGTGAGTGGCTTGGAGCACATTCCACGAGCCAAAGCATCTCTGATGTCTGTGTAACATCCCTTCAAATGGATACACCCCACTCTATGTACTTCCTTGCCTCCATTGTTCAATACTTACATTTTCGGTTTTTCACTGCACTTCTGTCTTCCCTTATTCCCGGTGTATTTGTTTACACACTAAATAACTGTTGGGCAGCCCCGTGTGCACTGTTCTAGGTCACGAGAATATAGCAGCGAACTAAACAGACAAGAAGCCACGACCATAGAGACCTTACAATTTAGTAACAAAAACCTGACCCTAAATAAGTAGAACAGAGCGTGTCGGAGGGTGGTATGGGCCACGGAGAAAACTTTGCAGGGAGGGGGTCAGTCTGGGTGGAGGGGCTGCCACGTTACTCCCGGGCCTGAGCAGAGCTCCAAGTCTTGACCTTGAGTTTAGGACCCTGGCTGATCGCCACAGTAGTCCTGGGAGGGCCTCACACCTTCCTCCTGGGACGACGTTTCCGGACATCTGATGCCCGACTTCCCCCTTCCTCCTTTCCCATCCCTGGTCGGGTCGGGTCTGGAGAAATTCTAGCTCATGCTTTTTCCTCCGCAGGAAAACTTTGCAGGAACTACCCATCGGCCCGGCCCGTACTTTCCTGCTTTCTCACCTGCATGAATGTGTGTCACGGGGATAATAAGGCAGGCTGGCTGGTAGAGACCCAGTGCCCACGACATGAGCCAGGTCACTTCCTCAGGACCCAAGTCTGCCTCCTCAGAAAGCGATGCCTCCGAGTGAGCCTTCCACAGTCTTGAGGTTGTCGCAGGTGACAGTGTGATTACAGGGGACCAGGGTCGGGGCTGGGCCACACGGCTCTGTCTAGCCGTCAAAGGAGCCCGGAGGCATATTACCTTCCCTGGATCTGTGTGAGGAACGTATTTTCACCTGCTCTGTGTCCAGGCCTCCCCGTCCATCTGACAGGAGACACCGCGGCCCTTCACCCAGGTGCCCTGACGCAGGTCCCAGCCTCGCAGCCCCAAATCCCCAGGCAGTGCCTGTCCCAAGCCTTCCCCACATTCAAGGACAGCCATCGTCGGCTCAGAACACCACTGTCAGGGTTACAGAATTACTTCATGTTTCAGGTAAGGCCACCAGAGAATAGGCACACTGAAGCATTAAGAACAATGTCAATTGGATACTTTTCAGAATACAAAAAAAAAAAAAAATTGGTTATTTATTTATTTATTTATTTAAAAGATTTTATTTATTTATTTAACAGAGAGAGAGACAGCCAGCGAGAGAGGGAACACAAGCAGGGGGAGAGGGAGAGGAAGAAGCAGGCTCCCAGCGGAAGAGCCCGATGTGGGGCTCGATCCCAGAACTCCGGGATCACGCCCTGAGCCAAAGGCAGACGCTTAACGACTGAGCCACACAGGCGCCCCAAAAATTGTTTTTTTAAAGCAGTAAGTGAGACGAAGCAAAGCTGTGTAAAGAAAAGCTGTCTTAGACACCTGTTCCCACAGCACCCTCAGCCAGTAGGTCACGGGCGAGGCCTTCCACATTGTTCTTCCCCCACACCCATCCCCAAACACATGTGAACGCACCTAGTTTTATTTGTTGTTTTCATGGAAATGGAATCGTACTTTGTAAGGTTTTCTCAGCCTATCTTGCTTTCAATGTTTGATGGCTTTACAAGTGAGCTCATCTGACTCTACCTCCGTCTTCGTGTTTCTGGAAGGTTATATGCACCCCCACACACGTGACTTGCATATGTAGGGTCTTATCACATACGCTGATTTTCAGTGCAGACTTTCCTTTTTACTTCTCCCCTCAATTTCCCCACCGCCAACTCATGCCAACGACCTGTTTTGTGTCCTTCTCTACCTTTCTCAAGGCTCAGAGAATCATGCACAGACATACAGACATAACGATGTACAAAGTATATACATATACGCCCCCAGCCTCCTGCTTTTCTCCCTCACCCCTGTCTCATGGAAATCCACCCCTCAAATCTGAGAATGAAGCCTTCATTCCCCCACAGTGGGCACGAACCCTTATTTGTTTTGGCCATTCTTCCGATGAGAATTCATTTGATTTTTAATTTTTATTTTTGGCCACAAGGAACAACGTTGTGCGAAACATCCTTCGGCATTTATATGTAGATCGATTTCTTTAGGTAATTGTACTTCTATTTCCATGGGATAGATTGCCAGGAGCGGAAATTCTGAGACTCGGGGATCATTTAAGGCTTAAAAGGGAAAATATGAGGGAAGGAAGACAAGAGATGCAGGTGGTCCAAGCCCCAAGCTCAGAGCTTCCGATGTTGGGACATTTTCAGTGATTTAATTTTTCTGCCCTCATTCCTAAATGGGTCAGAGTGTTCCTTCCGCCTCCTGTAGACAGTCAGAGCAAGGAGTCCCACAACTATTCAAATGCTTCCTGAGGCTCATGCAGGAAAAATAAATACTGGCGTAGGGGGCAGGGGCCTCTTATTAGCCCGTGACCTTGAGAATCCAGCCGGCCTCTCCGCACACGTTGTGTTCTCCTCCACCGCAAAGGAAGCCCGGCAGGTCAGGTGCTGGGGATCCCCACCAGAAGGTGAAGATGCTAGCACCACGCCCTGGGAGGGGTGGACGCTGTTCGCACCGGTTCGAACTTGCTCTCGGAGGCCTTGGCTGAAGTTCAGCTACAACCCAGCCGTCCTCCCCGTTGCCCCCCACCTGCTGCTGTGGTCTCGCTGGGATATTCGGCCTCACTTAAAAGTTACTGCTTGGAACATCGGTTCTTTCTTTCCTTGATGGGAAAATTACTGCAATTGGACGGAACAAACCCCTTCCATTTTAGCATCAACAAATCAATGAGTCATGATGGATGAGAAGGAAAACCATAAATGCTTAGGGTGACTGAGGGGAAAAAAAAATCTTTGTTTGAAACAGGCTGATACAATCTCCACCCATTCATTTGGCCACGTTGCTCATTAACCATGTAGCTGGACCAGGATGGGGGATGGGGGTGGAGCAGGCTGAGGGCAGGGCAGGGTCCCACACTCGTCCCCTGTACACCATGGAGGCTCGGACAAGAATAATGTGTTGAAATCTGGTGTAACGCTTTACCCCAGGTCCTGGCACCTACACGGTTATGTGCCATTGATTTGTAACCCTGGCATTGGTTCCATAACCTGGGGGTAAAGGGTGGAGACAGATACAGAGTGAGGCACGTTTGCTTCTAAGCCAATTGAGGAATGCTTAGTTTCACTGAGTGGGAAGGTGGTTCCGTGCAGTCGGCTTTAAGGAAATGGTCCCTCCGTATTTATCAAAATCTCAGAGACATCACAGGACCTCATGGAAAGAACTAGAATAATTTAGGAGACCTGGTCTCTGGTCATGGCTCTGCTACCAAAAAGCTTGAGGACGTTCATGGAAATAACTCACTTCTCTAGGCCTCAGTTTACCCACCTGGAAACTGAGGCCATTAGACTGGATGAATTCCAAAGATACTCTCAGGTATGAAACTCTAAGTATTTCTTACATTAAAAATAATGTTTAAAAATATATAACAAAAGAAATCATGTCTCACAGGGAGAAACTGGGAAATACAGATGGACCCAAAAAAGGAAAAGGGAACAAAATATTAAATCTTAAGTCACAGTACTGAGAATAAAAATTGAAAAAAAATCAAATTTGAAATATATTACTGAGTTGTAAACATTATTAACCAACTTACGTATATCCTCATAGGCTCTAGAAATAGGTATACTTATCTTTTAGTATTTATATATAAAATTTGTACTTCCAGCAAACAAGGCATCGTTCTAGACATATGGCATTACAACGTGCTTATTTGTAACTTAGCACGACACACGAATTTCTCTTTATGTCGCTATGAACCTCATTTAAAATGCCTGCCTAGTTCTTTAGAATACGGCTGCTCCAAACTTTATTAATGCTGAACAGCCAAGATGTTTCGTATTTGCCACTATTAAAAATAATACTATGAAGGACATCCTGGTAATTACGTCTTTACGTACATCTTAAAATTCTGTCCCGAAGTAGGTTGGTGAGACAGGTATGGAAGCATAGTTAATGGGTGTTGTGTGCTGAGAACAGCGAGGAGAGGCCAAGCTGGCTCCAGTGGGCTTTCTGTTGGGAAAGGGGAGGAGAGATGTCTGAGCCAAACACTGACCGTGAACTTGTTGAAGGGAATCTCTACTGTGTGCTGACTGGTGGGGGGCTGGGCACAGCAGGCAGGGGCTGGGGGGCTGGTTAGTGAGGGTCTCTGAAGCACCCGCTGTGTGGGGCAGGGGCTATGAGATGTGACCCAATTTCACATATCCAGAGCCTACAAAGTCATTGGGAGATGTGCGTTGAATTTCGGGCATCGTTGAGGGGGAGGTGAGTAATTTTGTATTGCCAGGAAATCAGGAGAATGTTCTCTGATAACAATCGCCGCTCAGCTATTCCCCGAGGAAAGAACTAAGGGGTTCTCCCTCATTGACTCTTGGAATGCCATTTCGTGGCCCTCCTCATTACGAAAGGGGAAGAATAAAAGTTGAGGTCTCATGAGCAACTGCTTGCAAGATTACGGAGATAATAGGTTCAGTGCATTTGCGTTCCTTCATAAATAAGGAAAATGTAGGATAAGAAAAGAGCCAAGAGCTCTGATCACTCAGCAGATGGTGGTGGCTCTGGTCCTGGAGTGTGGCACTCGCTGGGATTCGCAGGGAACCTCTCTGTACCCATTTCACAGACTCAGAGGTCCGAGCGATGGGTCCAACTCTATGGCAGAAAGCCATGGCAGGGTTGGAAACCCATCCTGGGTTCGTGGAAGAGCCTTCACGGCTTTACTGTTGAAAAGTTGGAATGAGGTAACGTCTCAGAACGTCCTTTGTAAACTATAAAATATTATAAGTCTATGTGAGAGATTACTATGACTTATAAAGCTAAGTTACAGCAAATTTTAAATGAAAAGCTCAAGTCGCCGAGCTGTAGAACGCTAACTTTTCGTATTCATTTCTCCTAATGGGACAGTAAGAATCGTGAACATGTATTGAATTCTGCTATGTGATCTAAGCACTTCTATGATGTTAACCCATTTAATCCTCACGCAAACCCCGTGAGGTGGGTGCTATGATTGTCCCCGTCTTACTGATGAGGAAACGAGGCTACACAGATGTGAGATAATTTGCGCAGAATCCCACCGTCTATCCGTACGAAGTCTGCTGGCTCGCAAAGTCTGTGATGCTTCCTAGGTCACATAAAAATGTACTCAGGCCCAGAAAAAGAGGACCTGGGTTTAACCGGACCATTAATGTGCCTTTGGAAAGTCAAGGCCAATCCAGAGATTTGCTCCCCCGTTTGGTTGGCACGAGACAGACCACTCCAGCTGGGGATCCAGGCAGGGGTCTCTCTTGGAACAGAAAGGGTTAAGCTGACCCATGACCTGGAAGACCCTGAGATTATTTTCCTTCTGTGCCACATATGTAGATGGGCTCTGAAGACCGAACATCTCTCCTCATTGGGAATCATGAATTTTTATGAAGCCAGTCCAGAATTCCCAGAATTCAGTCGGGTGCACTTTGCAGACCCTAAAATGCTCTCACCATGGAAGGTTTCATTGCTTGCACCTGCTAAAACATTTGAGGCATTTGAGAGGCAGTGAAACACATTTGCTTTTCATTTTATCTGACTTTGGAAACCTTTGAAGTGTTTAATAGTAGAGCCCAGGAAAGATCCCCGCCTCTTAATCATTTACTCGGGAGGCACATTCTCGGCTGGTAGCCTGTCAAGCAGAAACTGACCTGAGCCCAGTTTTATTAAGTGTCACATGCCCAGTCACTGTTCATTAAAGGTGTTTTAAGGTTTGAATTATGTAATTTAGGAGAAGAAGAAATAAAAATTCCATTGTTTTATTAATATGCAGCCCAGGATCTCTTGCTCATAACAAACTTGAAGGGAAGTTGGGCAAAAGGATGTGAGGGGGAGGATGGAGGTGGCCTTCGGTCCTCTGGCCTTCCTTGGCCCCCTGGCCCTCCCATGTCCCCTCCATGCCAGCCCAGGCAGGAAGCGGGCGGGCAGGCAGAGCTCTGGGAGGGAGCTGTCCCTGCCTGTCCTCCTATCCCCTTGGTCTGAGACCCCATGTGACAAAGCACCTTCCTCTTCTCTTCCCAGCTCTTCCGCCTCTTTTCCAGAAAGGCCTAAAACAAACAAGCAGCAGGAAAAATCATTCCTAGAGTGACCCCGGGTGACCATGTGGGTCACAGTCATTGAGAACTAATGTGCTTGTCTCAGGAGAGTTGGGGCGGGTGTGGTGCCCGGCCCTTGGCCAGCTGCTGTAAATGATCTCATTGGAAGGAAAGGGGTGATCGTCCCTACTTTAGAGAAGAAATAGAGGCGCTAGGGTTGGACCCCAGAGCTGCCCCTACCTTTTCTCTCGGGTGCCTAGGACATCCTTAGCCCGGGTCAGCCTTCTTGGAATCATGCTGATGAGCAGGCCGGGAGGTGTGGAAAGACCGGACCAGGCAGCGTGTGCCTTATCTGGACTTGAACTCCACCCCGTGGCCCCGCAGGCCCCCAGCAGGGTTAGGGGTCTTCATAAAGGACTTTTTTCTCTTATCAATTCTCCATGTATTGTCGGAGCACTTACAACTCTATGTCCACCAGAGGCTCTGCTGAGAGCTGCTCCTGGCTGGGTCTCCCTCATCTGACAGGTGGACGCCCACCCTGCCCCCTCCGAGGCCCCCATTCTCCTCCCCAGCTCCTGAACAAAGCCCTGCCTGCCCCGTGGTGGGGTGGCCTTGAAATCCTCCTGTGGTTGTTCACATATACACGCTGCCCTCGGATTAGCCCAATAAAGCACCAGAAGGAAAAAAGACCTTTTCCAAAATGTGGCCAGCCCAGAATATTTAGATCATGGCTGGGATTTGAAAGCTGTTGCAGCTGAAGGTATTTTTCACTCTCCACATGCCCCCCCACGTTCCTGTACCCCACGCCGAGAATCATGAACTTCATTTTGAGTATTTTCCTAATCAAGTGACTCATGGGTTACAGGTGCAAAGTTGTACCAGGCTTTTCTCCCTCGGCTCAAATTTGTGAGCTTTTATTTCTGAAAGGGGATCTCAGGTGCTAAGCCTTTTCTAAGACACCTCACAGGATGGTGTAGCATTTTTGAGAACAGGGGCCCTTTAAAGCCGGGTGGGGTGGGGGCGGGGCAGGGCTAGCGCTAAATGAACTCCTGTTTGGGAAGCTCCGGGCTCCCAGACAACCCAGGATAGGAAAGGCCGTGTGTGCAAGAGGCAAGGTGGTGGGCCAGGTTTTACAAATCTGTGTCAATCATTAACCCACTTAATTTTGAATTACCAATTCAACTGATATTTCTATAGTGCTGCCTGCTCGCGGTCTGGACTGTAGGAGTCGTTGCCTTTGATCTGCCGGACCAATTTCCATTAGCAGTAAAACCACAGACCTCTGCTGGGCCAGAGGCCTTGGGGGAGCTCTGAGCTGCTTGTCCCAATGCCGAGAGAGCCTCGGGTAGAGTCTCCAGAAGTAGTCATCCCAAATCTAGGAACTCATGAATTCTGTGCAGATTTCAGCAGCATGCCCGGCCCTGGGAAACAGAGAGGAGTAGGTTAGTTCGGCCTCTCGGAGAGACAGGTGCACAGGCAATTTCCACACACGAGCTTTGATACGTGCTTGGACGAGAAGGAATAGGCAGCTGTGGGAGTTTTGAGGAGGTGCATCAGGGAAGACTTCCCAGAGGAGGTGACGCCTAAGCTGAGAACTGAAGCTGGGGGAGGAATTAGTGGGGCGATGGGCAGAAAAGCAAAGGCAAGCTTGGAAGAACCTTCTAAAACCTGGGAAGGAGTATGGAATTTCATCCGAGGGTTGTGGAAGCCATCGGTTGGTTTTAAGAAGGGGTGGGTAACGTGAGTAGATTCTTGCTGTAGAAGGCCAGGTGTGGAAAGCGGAGTGGAGAGGGGCAGGAATGGAAGCAAGGAGACCGGCCTGACATTAGCAGGGGGCGCTGCTGAGGGGGCATTTTGGGTTAAGCGAAACCTAATCGGGGCAGATGTGCCGCCAGGGAGAACGGGGGAGATCCTGCCAGGAGGTCTGGCTCAGGGACATGATGGGCCTTTCCCAAACCACAAAAGGCAGGGCCCTCCTGGCATCCAAGCCTGAACCCACTGAGCTTCTGCTCAGAGGTGGAAACTCAGAAAAGTACAGACAGTCACCAGGAAGAGAGGGCTCAGAGGGGACAGGTGTGCGAGCGGGTGCTCCTTCTTCAAGTCTAGAAAGATTTACTTTAACTATTGGAGTTGGATGGCTTTCAGGACTAAAATTGAGGGAAGAACTTCCCTTGGACTCTGGACGCGTATCAGGTAAGAGCTGGCCCAGTGCAGCCATGGACAGTTGTGCAGGCTGAGCACACAACCACGGAGCCACGGCAGGTGGCCCTGGGTGGCATGGAACTTCTGTCAAGCATCAAGATGTCTCGGCCTGAGTGTTGGAGACTATTTTTTTTTTCCTCATGGGGTGTGGTGACATAGACAGAGGTACTCACTATACCCGGTGAGACTCTAGCACTTTCTTCCAAAAAAGGTGTTGAATGTGAACATTACCTAGCCATTATTATTTTAAAAAAATTAATCCAACACTCAACTATGCACTGGCTCTGCTGCGTACTTTCCCGTGTTAGCTCATCCAATTCCCCCACCTGTGAGAAGTAGGCATCCTTGCGTTCATTTTCCCTGATGGGAAAACTTGAAGTCAGAGAGAGTAAGTCATCGGTGCAGGTCTCACGGCTGATTCGTGGAAGTGTCGAGAATGATCAAAGTGTCACAGGTAAATCCAGCTGTGGCTGGAGCATGGTGGGGGGGACTGGAGAGTCATCTGGGTCTGCAGTGGTTTTCAGTGACATGAGCAGGCATGAGGGTTCCTGGGGAAGTGGCTCCTCTGAGAAGTTCGGTACCTCTGTGCGCAGTGTGCGGCTCTCCGAACCTTGCCCGGTCCCTCTCTTTCCCCGGCTGTGAAACAGGAGGCACATGCATCAGCGGGGATAGCATGTTTCTGATTTCTGCATGCCTGCCCCCCATTCTGCCCGTGCGGCTCGCACGGCTAAATCCACGCACCTACCTTTTCCAAGGCACCGAATGCAGCGCTGCCTGTGAGTAAAGCCTGGGAGAGGAACGGGGAGGTTTGCCTAGCCCAGCCCACCCCCCTCACCATGCCTCTGGCAGAGTCGATGGCAAGGTGAATGGAAGGAGCCCATCGAATCCGGAGATGAGGAAGTTGACAGCCCAGACGCGGCCCATGGCTGGTGTCGTTGTGGCTCTCCAGAGATCCCCGTGGCCATGGGGACAGCAGGCTGATGGTCAACACTGACGAGAGACAAATGGGGAGCGTACTGCCTATCATTCAGTGGGTGCACATCAGAGCAGTTTGCCCCCACCTCTGAGAAGTTGACATTCAGCTCCTTTTGGACGATGCATTATCCAAACAGATCACTTTGCCCCAGGATGGCCAGAAAGAGAGAGGACTCCCTTCTGATATCTAGGGGCGCGAGGGGAGCACTTAGCCTCTATTCTGTGCTGGGTCCTTTGGTAGGCGGTTATTTCACTGGCCCTCACCCTCTGGGGGTGGCTGAGGTGCTCCACGGTTTACTGAGCAGAACACTGTGGTTTGCAGACTCAGCATGAGGTCCCAGTCTCAGCAGCAGAGTTGGGTGCTGCTTGCTTCTGACTCCTTCCACGCCGTGCTTTGCCCGCGTGGCTGTGGCAGCCTCACACAAAGGACACAGTTGGGCAGATGGGGTGCATTTTAGAAGATGTGTAAAAATGTAAGCAGATTGCCATCATTTTTTAAAAAAGATTTTATTTATTTATTCGACAGAGATAGAGCCAGCCAGTGAGAGAGGGAACACAGGCAGGGGCAGTGGGAGAGGAAGAAGCAGGCTCACAGCGGAGGAGCCTGATGTGGGGCTCAATCCCATAACGCCGGGATCACGTCCTGAGCCGAAGGCAGACGCTTAACCGCTGTGCCACCCAGGTGCCCCAGATGGCCATCATTTTAAATGGACCCTGGTGTTCATGAATGTGGTGCCTTCACGCTCTAACCTGAGGACGCAGGATGTTTCCAGAATTCCTGTTTGCGAGTTAACCTACCACCACGGAGATTTTTATCCGGAGGAGAAAGGAAACAAACGTGAAAACGCGAACCTGCCCAGATGCAAGAAGACAGGTGCTGGCTTGCCAAGGGATGGGGCTGGATTTCGCACTGTGGGAATTAGCTCCGAGTTGCCACCCAGAGGCTGGGGGTGGGCACGGGGGCCCAAGCCAGGTGTTCATTCCCTGAGGCTGAGAGGGGACGTGATGGATGGCTGAGAGTGGCTTGGGCCATCCCTCCAGGCTGCCCTGGCCTTTTCCAGATGACCTCCACATGGCAGCTCTCCCTAATTCGGTGACTCTCCAAGCGCGGTCTAAAGACAATCTTGGGAAGTTGTAAGTCCCATACAGACTTGAACAATCATGTTTTCTTTCAAAAGTAAAAATAATTCTCCAACCAGACATCTAAACAGACTTCCTTTGTTGCAATGAGAATACGCTTTGCTACAGAATAAGCCTTTTAATTTGTTCTGTCTCCCATTAGGGTCCAAGACGAATTCTCCAGAATGTATGAATACTTTTTTCCTTTAAATGGTGTCCGTGCACAGTTGGGGTTGAGAAACCATGTGCTCACGTAAAATTAGACTCCCGAACCCCAGAGATCAGAAACAGTGAGCAAATTATAGAGAGAGACCCCAGTAGCTTTGCCCCAGGCCTGGAGGCTGTGGGGTAAAATCCGTTTGCCCCCTTGGCTCCTCTTCCCAGCTCTGAGCAAAGCCTGGCTTCAGGAAAGATGAAACCTGCCTGGGGTGGCATGGCTACCAAGCAGGGGGACACAGCAGGGTCCCTGGACACCCAGGGAGTAATTGAGTAATTTCCTGACTACCCCCTGATTCTTTCTGGGGGTGGCTCCTGGAATATGACTGAGTTGCTGGCTTGGCTGCTTCGGTCTGGAACATCAGACATGTGCCACCACTTTCACGCACACCATTGAATAGGTAGGACTTCGGGTCCAGTGCGTCCATGGGTCTGTAGCCTTCTGAGCCTCTGTGGGGCTTGGCTGGACACACACCGCTGGGTTCACCATCCCAGGAACAGAAATAGAGTACTAGTCACACCCAGGGTTTACCAAGGTCTCACTGTACAATGCTGTCTCACTTTATTCTCCCCTACAGAGGTTAGGGGGTGTTATCATCTCCCCCTTTTCTAGTTACCCAAGGCTTGGACAGATCAAGTGACCTGCCCAAGATGCCCCATGAGGGAGCTGTATGCACAACCACTTCTCTTGACTTCAGACTGTCACAGAAGGAAGACCCACTGTGTGTAGATCCTTTTTTCTGGGTGTCATTGGGGATGGCACATCCTGCCCTTTAGAATCGTGATGTCCCAACAGCAGCCACTAGTCCCCCGCGGCTACTGAGCACTCCAAAGGGGGCTGCTCCTAACTGAGATGTGCTGTGAGTGCCAAACACACACTCGTTTCCAAAGATACCGCAAAAAAGAGAATGCAAAACATTTCATGAATATTTTTACGTTAATGATGTGTTGAGATGATAATATTTTACATATAATGGGTTAAAGAAAATATAATGTTAAAATGAAGTTTGCTGGTTTTTTTTCCTTTTTGTAGGTGGGGCTACAAGAAGAGTGACAGTGACATCCGTGGCTTTCCTTCTTTCTCTATGGCCAGCATTGCCCTAGAAGTTCTTCTGCACGTGTGCACACCGGTTTGGTCCCGGATCCTGGGCTGGTTCTGACACCCTCCATCTTCGGGCATCTCTCATTGTGGTGATGATGAGCCCTGAGAGCAAAGGACAGGGTTTGTCCTTCTGCCCCCAGAGCAGCAAGCAGAGGGCTGCGCTGGTAGGAGAAGCTTGAGAAGTACGGTCGATTTTTGTTATTTGTGGTAGTTATGGTCTAGAAGATTGCCACAGACAATGAATTAGTAAATACTGAGCCACTGCTCCTGGGGAAAATACAGGGTTAGGTTCCTGCAAGCCACTTCTTCCATTTTGCTGACTGATCATTACGTAACCCCGTGTAGTGTGTGTTTCTGGTTAAAGATTTAGATACCTCGTCAAGCCTCAGCTACCCAGTCTGTAAAATGGGGGTCCCGCTACTCCTCCCCCCCTTGTGAACGCTGTCGTGAAGATGCGACGAGGCACCAGGCAGAGCGCTTTGGAAGTGGCACCTAACACGCGGACGCACAGAGTTCACACGCTTTCCTGATCCACTGAGCGCTGGGGAAGGCAGGACTTGTCAGCGCGCAGGCATTGAGAACACAGGCTCTGGACCCAGCTTGCCTGGTTTGGATCCTAACTATGTCCCTGATGGACTGTGTGAGTTTGGGCCGGTGACTGAAACTGCCCAGGTCTCGGCATAAAGATTCAATGAGACCGTGCTGGCAAAGCGCTGGGCACAGCCCCCAGAGAACGCCCAGGGAGTGGTGGCAAGTCTCATTCTAGTGGTCACTGTGCCCTCATCTGGGCTGAGTGATGGGGGTCAGGGGAGTCATGGGAGCCTCAGCTTCTTCATCTTGAAAGCCAGGGAATAATACCTCCTTCAGATAAGAGAGTAAGAAATAACCCAGAGCATATCAAAGCTAGGCACATAAGAAATACCTCGCGCTCCTTTCTCTCGCCCCTCTTCTGTTTGATCCTCCTGGACGAGCATTTCCTCCCTCGTTCAAGGAGAGAAAAAGCACCGGCTCAGCGAAGTGGTTGTCTGATCGGATGAGGTAACTTGCTGAGAGCACCAAGCACAGTGCCCAGCACCTGGAGTCACAGGATGGTAAGTCCCTCCATCCTTCCTCCCGTCTCCCCGCCAAGTGGACCCAACACTGTCGGGAAGAAACAAACAACACTTCGCTAACTGGTCCTAAAGAACGGGAATATCATGAGTGTCGGGACGGCCAGCCTCACTGATGCCCAGGAGGAGGCCCGGCTTAAGGGAAGGGTTGGGGGGCAGGCAGCAGGAGTGGGTTACCCTCTGGGCTAAGGAATTTGATTCTCTGGAGGGCTTGGATGAAAACATCTGGGCTGACCTGGGGCAGATCTGCTAGGTTTGGAGAGCTAGCGGTGGCGGCGCCAGGGGGTCATTTGTCTTTAGCCTCAGGAGACAATGAACCCTGGGCCTCCTGAGCAGCGAGACTGGGGACAGGGAGGGATGTCCCTTGCTCCTTCTGCTTTCTCTCACACAGCTTCTAAGGAAATTCCATTGCATTGTATTTACAAGGCATCCCCAACTGTCAGCTTCCTTGAACACAATGTATTTAATAAAAAGCCATTAAGCCTTGTAAAGCTGTCAGAAATCTAAATGACACTTGTAATAAAATCTTGTCGGGTGACCTGTTCCGGTTAATCAGGTCCAGTGACATCATCGCCCGCTGATCTGTCTGGTACCCAGGGCGCTAGGTATATTTAGACAGCTTTATGATCCACACGGATTTGAGTTATTAAAATTGTACAGTTTTGCAAGGAATTTGGGATTTAATAAAGCAGTGGAGAAACTACAAAAGGAGCAATAACCTTCCAAAAAGCCAATCCTCCCGTGTGCTGGGGGCGTGCGCTCGGCTAGTGGCCAGCCAGGTCCGATGCCAGGCCCTCACATGGGTGATTTTATGCATCTACAATGTGTCGATCTGGCGTTTGCAAGGCTAGCAAATATATCGAACGAACCCAATGACTTCAAGGTGGTGAATTGTGCTTAAATGTAAAGATTTATGGATGTATTCAGATTACAAGAAGATATTACCGCCAATTGCATATTGGCTCTAACTAGCCTCTTTTGAGCAAATCAGCTGCTCGATTGTAAATATCTTTGTCCCTGATTACCCTCCGGGGTAGTTTCCTGAGCCCTAGTCTCTTAAAGGCCTATCTTTACTTATCTTGAACTACAAAAGTCAGCCTTCATGTAACAATCAGGATGAGACAGACGGACAGACATAGACAAGGGGTATCTATTTGCTCGATAATCTATAAATTTAGACTAATGAGGCAGATATCAAAAAAATGTGTTGGGCGCAAGGTAAATAAATCACATGTGGTCTCCTGGCATAAACTGGCACAGCGTTCCTGATATTTCGGTCAAATTATTCCATTTGTTTTTAAAGATATTTTAATCCCACATGACCTCAAACTTCCCGTGAACCAGGGCCTGGACCCAAGGCCGCCCACGGCCTTTGCAATAAATCCGTTGTCTCCCTTCCCAGACCTCAACCCAGCTCCATAGATCACCTCTCCCTGCATCTTGCTTCAATTACTCAATTAACTGCAGTAAAGTTCTTGTAGGTTTTGCAGATGTTGCTTTATTATCAAGGCCTCAGACGAACAGGAGAGTTCAGGAGCTGAGGTTATAGGAAGGTTGATGGGGGAAGGGCCAGGATGGGACATGGGGGGATAGTCCCAGCAACCGTTGGGGCCGAAGCCCGGAGAGGGGCACTGTTCCCCCCCCCCCCCACTTCCCTGTGCTCTTAAATGCCCTTCGCAGCTTAGGGAATGTGTGATGCTATCTCACTGAGAAACTGCTCGAGAGAAGTAGGTACTCCACCTCCCTATGAGACAATGCTGTGATTAACAGATGCTTAATTGGGCCATTTATCAAGCACAGGACCTGCCTCCGAGTCAGTGGGCTAAGTAAATTATTACCCACCCTCCAGGTGTTGGACTGGCAGATCTATTACTCTTCTCGAAATGGTCTTCAGAAGATTTTATATGAAAAGATGATTTATTTCCCAAAGGAATTCTATTGTGCTCTTATTTATCCAGAATGTAGCAAGCAGGGTTCTGCTCGGCTCTTACTTCCTTTGTGCACAAAAGACGAGGGAAAATTAGAATCATGGAGTGGGTCAGAGCCAGAAGGACACTTAGAACTCAGTGAGTACAAACTGGTCATTTTACAGATGACAACACTGAGGCCTGAGTAAACTATGTTGAGTTACACAGCCAGTTAGCACATTGCCAAAGGGTTTTTTTTTTTAAGGTGTGATTTCTCTAGCTGCTGTAATAAACTTCCTAAATTCTTTTTTTTTTTTAAGATTTTATTTATTTATTTGACAGAGAGAGACAGCCAGCGAGAGAGGAAACACGAGCAGGGGGAGTGGGAGAGGAAGAAGCAGGCTCCCAGGGGAGCAGGGAGCCTGATGCGGGGCTCGATCCCAGGCCCCTGGCATCATGCCCTGAGCCAAAGGCAGACACTTAGCCACCCAGACGCCCCTAAACTTCCTAAATTCTGAACAAGATGTTTTTACTCTTTAAAGTGGGGTTTCTCAACTTCAGCGTTGACACTTGGGTGGGGTCATTTCGTTGTGGGGACTTTCCTCTGCATTGTAGGATACTTAACAGCATGCTGGCCCCCACCCACTAAATGCCAGGAGCACCCTCCCTCCCATTAGGACGACCAAAAATGTCTCCTGACATAGCAAACGTCCCCTAGGAGGCAAAATCATCCCTGGTTGAGAACCATTGCTTTAAAAAGTATTGTCATCACCATCATCATCACAAAATTAAGAATATGAATTATAGCAGCTAAGGTTTCTTGAGTGCTACACATGGTTGAATACTTGATACACATTGTCTGCCCAAGTTCACGTGGCTGGTAAGTGCCAGAGGCGGGGTGCAAACCCTGGAGCTCCTACCCACACCACTGAATAAGGAACGAGGCGGCTGGATTTGGATGTTATTAAGTGGTAAAACCGTACAGTGTCGTTTCCCATTATCCCTAGTAGTGAACTTGTCTTTAAGACAAGTTGTTGGCATAGGGGTGCCTGGATGGCTCCGTCGGTTAAGTGTCAGGCTCTTGATTTGGGGTTCAGGTCATGATCTCAGGGTCTTGAGATCGAGCCCCTCATCAGGCTCCATGCTGGGGGTGGAACATGCTTAAGATTCTCTCTCTTCCTCTGCTCCCGCACCCCCTGGCGCGCGCGCTCTCTCTCTCTCTCTCTCTCTCTCGCAAAATAAATAAATAAATAAATAAATAAATAAATAAATAAATAACATTTTAAAAAAAGGATCTATTGGCACAATAAGTTGTCTTCCCACCTTAAAAGGAAAAAAAAAAGGCATCACATGGCTTGTCAGTGGGAGGCACTGGTTTCTCTGTGGATTACAGTGCGGTGTCTTTCTGGCATCCAGAGGAAGCCCACATTGTGGATGGAAGCACTCAAGACTGTAAGCACAGAACAGACTTAGATAATGCTAAGTGAAATAAGTCAAGCAGAGAAAGACAATTATCATATGATTTCTCTCATCTACGGAACATAAGAACTAGGAAGATCGGTAGGGGAAGAAAGGGATAAAGAAAGGGGGGGTAATCAGAAGGGGGAATGAAGCATGGGAGACTATGGACTCTGAGAAACAAACTGAGGGCTTCAGAGGGGAGGGGGGTGGGGGAGTGGGATAGACTGGTGATGGGTAGTAAGGAGGGCACGTATTGCATGGTGCACTGGGTGTTATTCGCAACTAATGAATAATCGAACTTTACATCAGAAACCAGGGATGTACTGTACGGTGACTAACACAATATAATAAAAAAACATTAAAAAAAAAAAAGAACAGACTTAGGAACTTTTTTTTTTAAAGATTTTTTTATTTAGTTGAGTGGGGGAGGGGCAGAAGAAGAGGGAGAAGCAGACTCCCTGCCGAGCAGGGAGCAGGACCAGACACAGGGCTCGATCCCAGGACCCTGGGATCATGACCTGACCCGAAGGCAGTCACTTCACCGACTGAGCCACCCGGGCACCCAGAGTTAGGAACTTCTGAACAGCTCTATTTCACTGAGCAAATCTGTCTTCTGCTTGTCCAAAATTTCCAAAGATGTGGAGCCTGGTCTTGTTCCTCGGCTGAGGCAGACTGCTTTCCCAGCCCGGGGAGCTGTCTGAGAGCTGGGTAGGAAATCCCCAGGTGAAAAAGGATGCAGGCACTGGCCCTCCGGGTAGCGTGGGTTTCCTGCCAGCAAACGAATTCAGTGTAAAACAGTGATTCGAGGAGAGACGCCGCCACACGGGGGATTTGTGATATTGGTGTCTCCGAGGGTGTCTAGGCGGCTCTGGGCGTGGGATTTGGGGGTGAAATGAAAGAATGTCTTTGTGGGAGAGTAAATGAAGCCCAGTTCTCCCTCCCATGATAGTTTAACGTCAGAACTTCCCTCTCGGTTGCACCTGATCAGGGTTATGGCCTAACCCTTAGACGAACCTGATTTTACCATTTCTACTTCCCCTTTACCCTGATTGATTCATCCATTTATTTTATTCTATTGTCAATGGTATACCGATGCGTGTGTGTGTGGTAGTGTATGCACGTTTGTACGTATGGGTAAGTGTGTGTATGTATACAAATAAATGTGTGCATATAGTGGTTGTTTTCCTTGGTAAGTCAGGCCAAATCCTTCTTAAAGAGGCAGGGACAGGTCAGAAAACTGTGACCATTTAATAGCTCAAGTGGGTAGGCTTCACTATGGAGTTTTAGGGGACTGGTAATCACTATGGAATTCCCTCTTTTTTTATTTTAAGATGTATTTATTTATTTTTTTTATATATTTTTAGTTTTTTAAGATTTTATTTATTTATTTGACAGAGATAGAGACAGCCAGCGAGAGAGGGAACACAAGCAGGGGGAGTGGGAGAGGAAGAAGCAGGCTCATAGCGGAGGAGCCTGATGTGGGGCTCGATCCCACAACGCCGGGATCACGCCCTGAGCCGAAGGCAGACGCTTAACCGCTGTGCCACCCAGGCGCCCCTGTATTTATTTATTTTAGAGAGAGACACAGAGAGACAGAAGGGGAAGGGCAGAGGGAGAGGGAGTCTCAAGCTGACTCCACACTGAGCATGGAGCCCGATGCGGGGCTCAATCTCACGACCCTGAGATCACCACCTGAGCCAAAACCAAGTGTCGACGCTTCACCAACTGCCCCACCCAGGCGCCCCGAAATTCCCTCCTTTTTAAAGAAACACTCTAGTAACGTTCACACCTGCGTGTCCGAGGGCGGCCCAGTATGTGGACACACGGCTGGAAAAGCAGGCTTAAGCCAACCGATGACCCCCCCACGCCGGAGGCGTGCTCCTGGACAGCGGTGCTTGCTAGAACATCTGTTTGCTTGCCGTCACCCGTTTTGTGTTTTTCATTCCAGCAAGACTCCTTGTCTGTCCAGTGAGACTGTACATAAAAATGTCGCCAACCAGGACGCGCTTTTCAAAACTCATCGTAATCATTTACTGTCATTTTTCTATCCCGGTTAATACACTAAGGAGGTGTGCTGGGTCAGTGAATCCTCAGAGAAATGAGAGTAGGTTCCAGACACTGGCAGGAATCTTAGGTTGAGAGAGAGAGAGAGACCCCACCCCCATTTAAGACCATGTTTGCTGTCCAAGGCATACGTTTTCTTCGCTACATGGAGAGAGGTGCTGGTGTGTGACCCATGGTCATATGAGGACAGCATCCATAACTTCACCCAGAACTATCGCAAGGACCTTATGAGGGAGGTCTTGAACCCACAAGGAAGATCAAGGAAACTAGATAAAGCTAAGAGAGATTAAGGACTTGTTCAAAGTCATTTGGTCAACACGTGACCACGTTTGGGCGTGCACCCCGCTCTGTCTGGCCCCAGACTCAGCATTTCTCTGCTACGTTTCACACTAGATGAAGCAATCCCAGAACCTTCTTGTGTGCCAGCCCTGTCCCAGGTACTGTGGGTGTGGTTTTACCCCGGGGGGCCTGTGGCTTCTACCCCTGGCCTCTGGGGGGCGGTGGGGACCCGCCCGGGTTTGCTCCATCCTCTTCCTTCATCCGTGCTATTCCACCGTTTCTCTCCCCAGTCCTCGGGTCTGGCAGCCGGCGCCCTGCCCTTCGCAGCCCCTGGCACAGGCCCGCGCGGCGTTGCCGGCCTTGTACATCCTGCCAACGGGCTGCCGATAGATCGGGGCCCAGTTGTGATGGGTGTGGAAGGACTTGCTAAGTTGCTCCTGACAACTGTGTGCCTCGTTCCAGCGCCAGGCCCAGCCTGAGGTCACCAGCTCATAACACACCTCCCCACCCACGGGGAGAGGAGAGAAAGGCAATCATTTCAGACCCTGAGATGTGAAAACTGCCTGTTGGCTGCCCCCTCCTCACTCCCCCCCACCTCTGCCCTTTTCCTCTAGCCTTCCCTGAGGTGACAGTGCCTTTAGCTTGAGGGAAGGCCGCTCTGGTGGCTCAGGCACCTCGGGGTGGGTGTGCAGGCTGTTCCCACGGGAGGCAAATGTCAAACATGGTCCCCTTTGGGAAGAGGGCATTTTAGTTGAAGGGAACATTCGCTGGCTTCGGCTGTTGTTCAGGTCCCCCTGGAACACAGACCTGAGTCCACCGGGGGTCAAAGGTGTGGTGGTGTGGAGACCCATGTGATTTGGGGGGCCCTCAGCTGAGCAGACAGAAACCAGACCTATTCTTTCCTTGCGGTTTATGTCACATATCCCGGGCTTGAGGCTAGACTTGATAACTTGACCCCCAACAATGTCAGTAATGATGCTAACATACTCATTTACCAGCTCTTTATTGAGTCCCTACTGTGTCCCAGGCGCCAGGAGAACTGTGGTGGCCAAATGGCGAGTCACTGCCTTCAAGAAGTGTAAAGATTAGTGGGGATCACAGATAAGTTAATCAGATATTCCCACAAGTAAGTCTGTGAGGAAAAACTGGCTTAAGGCCCATGAAGGAACAGGAAAGAAGTACAATGAGAGCTGAAGAGGGGGCCCAAATTGGACTGGGCAGCCAGAGGTGGCTTCTCTGAGGGGGAAGCTGAGTTCTGAAGGACTCGAATTGGGAACAAGCAGTTCAAGGTAAAGAAGATGAGTGGCATGTGCGAAGAAACAGGAACAGGAGACGGGTTGCTTCGCTTGAGGCTCTGAAAAGAGGGCTGAAGTGAGGGCACGATTCCTCACGTTGATGCCGACAGAACTTTCCAGAACTTGCCAAGATGGTGAAGGCTGGCTTTATACAGAACTATGAGGTGGTCTCTTTTCGGTGTTTCCCTCTAGCAGTCTCCTCCCCCAGAGGCCTGTGCTTACCCCCAGTCTCTCTCCACAAATCCTGCTCTCATGAAATAATCTCAGGCCATTGGCTTAAATTTAAGAAAAGGAAAGATGGATGGATGGAAGGAAGGAAGGGAGGGAGGGAGACACCAAGGGAAGGAAGGACAGAAGAAAGAAAAGAAAGAAAGAAAAGTTTCCTACTAGGTACCTATGAAGGATAGAGATGAAAGGATGTGGTCTCTGCCCCAGCATGCCACCGCCTCCTTAATCTGCCCCCGTGGAACTGTCTGCAAGATAAGGGCCCAAGAGAGGGGATTATGGGAATTCAAAGAAGATCACATGGCCACCAGGAGAGGTGGTTGGGGGGCTTCTTATAGGAGATGGATTTCTGCAGATTAACCGGATGACAGGTTAAGAGAACCATCTGGAAGGGAAGACCTGTGTCTCCTCTTCAGGGAGCTCTGCTTTTCAAGCCTAATATCTGATGGAGAGACACGAGGAATTTTAGGGACAGGGAGGAGACCCTTGGAAGGACGGGGGTCCCTTTATGCAGAAGAGCCCACGCTCCGTGTGCAAAGAGAAAGCTCTTTCCTCTAGTAGGCTTTCCCCCCACTCCTGTGCATTGAAGAGACCTGTCAGGGTAGAACTCAGCATCATGATGCGAAAAACTAGAAAAATAATGCCAAACCTGGGTCTTGCTCCTAGAGACCTTCTGAAGGAGGGTGGGGCTCAGATCCCACCACACTGCTCACTGTTTCCTTACTATTTCTTCCAAACGGGCTCCAGTTTCTTTGCTGGTCTTTTGGGCAGACAGATGTGCCGGTCACTCTGTGACGGAGCGTGTGACCATAAAGGTGGTCAAGCCAGCAAGCGAGTTCTGAGAAGCGGCTGCATATGGGCCCCAGTGCTCCCTTTACTGCTGACGGTCTGCTGGTGGATTCTCCCCATGCCTCGCCGTTCCAGATGAAGGAACCAAATTACACGATTGGTCCCTTGCCCCGGATCACACAGTGTATACGGATGCCTTTGACCATGGAGCCTGCCCCCTTGGGCTCTGGCTAGCCTAGGTTGTGTCTCCGAGGATTTTTCTCGTGCCCTCAGCAGTCGCTAAAGTGCGGCATGGCATGTCCAGCCAGCTGGGGCGCTCTGAGCAGGGTTCCCTGAGGTCCCGAGAGCCCCATTTTACAGATGAGAATGCTGTCGCCACAGAGGGCAAAGGTGTGGAGGGAAGTGGGTAAGTGAATTACTCCAGCCCCAGGGGGAGTGGTGGCGGCTGGAGCAGCCGGCGCGGGCGAGGGCCGCATTTCCACCCGGCTGCTCAGCCGCGCTCCGAGAGCCCAGCTGATAATTGCTCATTATGTGCTTAATCTGGGCACAGCGAGGCCTGGCAGCCGCATTGCATCACATCAAAGCGAGCTCTTCAAAGGAGCAGAAAGCTGGCCTCTGGGGTAATTAGCAGAGGGCCTATTCTCTCCTGCTCCGGACAGTTGGAGGGGTTTCGGGCGAAGTCCAAAAAGCACCATTGCAGGGGTTTCGGGCAAAGTCCAAAAAGCACCAAGCAAAACTCTGAGTTGTCAACTCTGCTGAACTTGGACAGGCCAGGCGGATGACTCAGATCGCTTTGGAAGGTTTTTTTTTTTCTCTTTTATAAACTGCTAAGATATTTTTCTGCCTGCCTGGCCCGGATGCCCTGATCCACTGATCGTCCTCTGCTTCACCCTGGGACCCCGTGCACCGTCTCAACTGCCATGTTCTTCTTCTGGGGGGAACTGGAAGAACACACCCACCCACATACACACACACACACACAACGACTTGTCACCACCATGACCCAAAAACAAAAGCTGAAAGAAGGCGACACAACCTGGCTTGTGCAGAGAGGTGCTTGGAACCTGGTCACGATGACTCAGTTTCCCCAGGGGCCTGCACAGAGGGGCCCCAGGTGGCAGGTCTGGCTTGGGGAGTGTTGGTTCATCCATCAGAGTGGAACTTGGTCAGGGGCGACGGGCCTGGCGCGAGGCCTCTGAGAAGATCACAGGCCAGGCCGGATGCTTAAGCGAGACCTGTCTTCTCCTCCACGCGGCTGGAGGGGCCGGGCAAGGTGATGTTCCGTCTCTAATCCCATTTGCAGTCCCCTTTCGCACAGCTAGGTATCCCACCGGCACGGCGTGGAAGTGCAGAAAGTGCTAAGAGACGTTATAATGGAGTCTGGTACCTCCTCTCGATGGCCTGTGGGGCAGTCAGGCTAACAGGCCCGAGAGAGGTTGATATCTCAGAAACGCTGCTGACCTGGCCAGCGGGGTACGGGCCAGGCTGCGCGGGGCAGGTGGGGCCGGGCCGGTTCCAAGACTGGTCGGTGCAGACGGAAGCAGACGGCTTTCCATCCCGGCTTTAATAAATGCCAAAGTTTCACTCGCTTGAAAGTTTGGAAAAGAACTCACTGTACCTGTCTCTTAATCATATTTAAATAATGGGTAGCTTCAAGGCTGCGGTCATGAAAGTGGCAGAAATTGAGCCAATGAAAAACGTGTTCTCAGACATGGAACAAAACCCTCCAGATGAGAACAGGGACCACTGGAAACAGGGGTGTTATTTTTACTGGAAGTCGAACCGTCTACCTTCTATTTGCTGATAACGCAGACCTTCGCCTCACGTTTATGCCTTCTGAGCATGGAACTTCCTTGTACCAGTTATCCTGTCAACAGCAGAAAATAAATGATTTAGCAGACACTCTAAGAGAGTGGGCATTCTCACTCTCCCCAAAGGGGGCCCCTGACCCAGACACTATTGCTTCTCAAATGATTTAATGCACGGCGAACTCTAATTCCCTTTCCGGAATCTCTGCGCCCGGCTTCAGGCTCCCAGTCCTGTGGTCGGTTCTGTCCTCCCATGCTCCGTCTACCTTATGTCATTCACGAGGCCCGTGCTGAAAACAGGAGCCTTTAAAATTACTTTACAAAGTACCTGCAGCCTTGCTAATCCTCAGGTGTGAAGGATCCCGGCACCTGCTCAACGTTGGCTCGGTAGGTGTGCTAACCCTGGGAAGTCACGTAGGCACTTCTGGCGGGGAGGGCATGGCCTCATGCAAAGAGAGCTAGAGGACCAGACTGTAAGCCTGTCACAGAGTGGCTGGCCGAACTGGGGCAGGCCAGCCTCAATTTTCCTGCCTCTAGAATGGGTGTGTGTGTGGGGGGGGTAGAGGTGACTGAGGCTGGTGTGAAGCCCCCTGGACTGAGGATACACCTTCCTTGGTCCTCCCATAACCCTTTGCCTCCTCCACTTCTGGGCACTGAATTGTTTGTCCACAAGTCTTTCCCCCTCGTCAGCTCAGGTTTCTAGAGAACAAGATCTGAGCTTCATTCCTCTCTTGTCTCTGAGCAAAATGCCTGGCACACAGCAGTTGCTCAGTAAATGCTTCATAAAAAGTGGCCCTCACACTGCCCACCTTGAAGAATGAAGACATACGTGGATTTGTGGGTACAATCAGCATGGGCTAACTCATTGATGGTCTCAGTAGCAAAATGAAAATGTGGAGCTGCTTGTTGAAAAATTATGAAGAATTTTAGGACAGCAACAGCAGAGCACCGAGACAGGTGCAGGGCCCTTCTGAGGGTGGGGCCCGTGTCCCTGCATGGGTCACACCTCTATAAAGCCATCCTGAGCACAGAGAATCGTGTCACTGAATGAGGCTGTATGAGTCTGCTTGGGCCACCAGAGCAAAGTATCACAGTCCTGGGGCTTCAACTACATGAATTTACTTTCTCACGGTTCTGGAGGCTGGAAGTTCAAGATCAAGGTGTCAGTAGGGTTGATTTCTTCTGAGGCCTCTCTCATTGGCTTGCAGGTGGCTGTCTTCTCTCTGTGTCCTCATCTCCTGGGTCCTAATCTCCTCTTCCTATAAGGACAGAAGTTATAATGGCTGAGGGTCCACACTAAAGACCTCATTTTAACTTATAGGCCCTATTTCCAAATAGGCTCACGTTCTGAGATACTAAAGGTCAACATATGGCTTTTGGAGGGGGTATGATTCAACCCATAACAGTTGCCAACAAACACAGATGCTCTTATGATTGTCATTCTGAACTGGTCTCAACCCTCTGCTATTTCAACCCTCTCCCGTAGATATTTGTGTCACGCCTCGGTTTTGCTGGTCGTGGAAGAAAAGGGTAGGGAAGTCAAGCTTACCATTCAACCCACCAACCGGTGGTTAACGTGCTAATGTAATCCCTTCCATCTTTTTTCAATATATGTGCATCTTGATGGTACCAACTGAGATTGTACAAGTCAGTAGCTTATAAACTATCTTATAGTTTAACTTATATACAATATATATCCCTCTCCCCCCACCCAGTGCATATTTTGAATCAGTTTTTGGGATTTTAACAGCAGCCATGGCATCTTCCAAATGCATCCATGTTCTCGGATGCTGAAGGCACTCCCCACTTTTCTACCTGGGTCATTGCACCAAATAAGGCCACCTCTGGAGGCCACCTCGGGGTGCTCAGACCACAGAGGAATGAACCCACTCATCCGTGCTAGCCAAGGCATTTCTGGACACTCAGTTGGGTTGGCAACATGGAGCAGAAGGGGGAGCGGGAAGAACAGGAGTGTGGTTTCAAGGAGAAGCCTCCATCTGTCTGCAGTGTTTAAAAACTAATTACAATGAATGTGATGGCTCGGCATCCATTCCTTAATATAGTTCCCTCAAGAAATAACCGTTTAGTCCACCAATTACTCTATCTCTTTTAGGGATACTTTCTCAATTGCAAAAGAATCTAAGAATACAATAGGTGCACTTGATAAGTGCGGTATCTTGTTTAGGAACTTCGGCTGGGAGAAAGAAAGCAATTAAACTGTCAAAACGTAATTGTTTCTCATATTTAATTTAGAGTGATTCGTTCCCATTTACTTTTCATGGTTCTGGAGTTCAAAGCAAAGAAAGTTACCAGGACAACTGGTAGTTACGAAACGACGATGTGAGGCTCAGAGCGCTGGCGGCAGCTTGGAGCGGCTACTCTCTCCAGTGACACCTGCGGCACAGAGGGAGTCAGTCTGGGGCGCAACGGGCCATTTTGATTAGAGAAATACACCCTGACCTGAGTAGTAACTCTAAATCCTTCCAGACGAACAGCGTGTGTGTGTGTGTGTGTGTGTGTGTGTGTGTGTATACAGCTCCCATGAGTTCCTGCTGCGTTTGGGTGGCTCTTGGCCTCTTTATAAATATAATCTAAGCATCATTAGTTAAACGGAATGAACACTCTTAGTCAATTCTCTCAAAGTGAGAAGTCACCCATGCATCCATACCAGGTGGTTACGTAAAAGCCACTTCTTCCAGAAACACGTATTAAGCACTGACTTGGTGCATTGGGCTAGGCTCCTGGGAGCTGGAGATGGGCACAACGTGATTTCTCTCATCAAGCAGCCCAGAGACAAATTCAGAGACAAACAGACCCTTTTGATTGGGTGTCATCAGCACTGACATCGAGTAATGGCCACGTGGCCATTACTGAGGGAAGAGCACCCCGGATGGCTCACAGATCTCCTAGGAGGGGGCAGGAAAGTGGAATTTAATTCAGCAGATATTCGTTGCCTGCCTCGCTCAGGGGCACAGTCCAGGTCCAGAGCCCATGCTCTCTAGAAAGGTCTGGTAAGTAGGGTGATGAAATAAAAATAGGAAAAGGGAGCCCAGGGTCATAGGAGCTCCAGAAATGTTTGGCAAATGAATGAAATGTAAAAAAGATTACTACTAAACCCTGCTGGGAAGGCAAGAGCAAATGGGGTCAAATGGAATTATGGGGTGAATCTGTGTACGGGGCTTCTGGAAGTCTCTTGTGCTATTCTCACCACTTTGCTGTAAGTTTGAAATGACATAAAAAGTCAAAAAAATAGAGACTCTTTTTAGAAATTTTGGAAAATTCAGAAAAGCGCTCAGCAGCTTAAATAATTCCATGTCATCCTTCCGAAACGACCACATCGAACCATTTGTCATTTCTCCCCAGGCTCCTTTCTCCGCATCTTACAGTATTTAGAATATACTGGGCAACCTTTTAACTGCTCACTAAATGACATGTTTTGAGCACCACTTGTGGTTATGGACACACATTGGCGGGGAGGTCTGACTTGCTTACTAACATGTTTGGTTTGGCAAGAGGGATTATAATCCCGAGATGCGGGTGTTTGACAGGGTTTTGGCGGCAGCTGCTGACTGCTTTCGCCGTAACAGCCAGACTCTGCTCCTGTGCCGACAGTCACTAGCTCTGAGCGCAGTTCCCACACCATCCTCTGGCTACACTTCAACCACTGGGCTTTTTTGGTCTTTGCTCTTCTTTGAAAATCAGTGAGAACGTGAAATGTTTTGAAGTCCCTGCTACTTTGTCTCTCTCTTTGCCATCTTTAAAGCAGGGTTTCCCAACAGCATCGCGATGGAAACTTCAAGCCAGATCAGTCTTTGGGGGGCGGGGGCTCTCCTTGCTTTGCAGGGCGTTTAGCAGCATTGCTGGCCTCTACCCACCAGATGCCAGTAACGACCCCCCACCCCCAGTTGTAACCCAAAATGTCCCAAACATTGACAAATGGGGGGGCAACTATGTCCCCATTTGAGAACCCATTGCTCTAAAAGCAGAGAGCACAGAGGGAATGGGACCCCCTCCATAGTTTCATTTCCTCGCAGGAACAGATTGGGTCAGATTGATGGGAAGAAGAAACCCTGAGGCCAGGAGTAACTTCTGCCTCAGCTTCCTCTGTGGTTAAATGGGGGGGCCGGGATTAACATCTGTCCTGTCTGCCTCCCCTGAGATTAAGTGATGCGTGCTATGTACAAGCCTACTTGCATAGAGTCGGTGTGCCAGATGCTTCAGGGTTCTCTCGGCATGAGACTAAAACATGCAACAGTCCCTTTGTAATCTCAAAACAATACTGAAATGAACTTGAGGATTTATCATTCCCATCCTCAAGGTGTTGCCCAAATGTCTATAGATCTAGGAAATTGTGGCAGCGACAATATTATGTGTGGTTTCACCAAAGCGGTTTTATTTTTCTTTTGGGTGTACAGGAAGACTCTCTTTCCCAGACTCCTTTGCGGCTAGGTGGGCCAGGAGACTGAGTTCCGGCCGAGGGAATGTTAGCGGAAGTGAGGTCGCCACTTCCGAGCCTGGCCCCTAAAACTTTCTTGGAGGGCTCCGCATAATCTTTCCATTCTTTAGTCAGCCAGATTCAGTCCAGTGGAGAACCCTGGGTCCTAGGGGACAAAGATGCGACTAGAGAGAAGGAGACTTGGTCCCTGTAAAACCATGGGAGGCGTAGCTCCACTCAACAGACTGACAGGAGCAGGACACGAAACTTAGCTGTATTCAGCTACTGAGGTTTGAGAGGCTGTTGGTTACATAGCAATTAGCCTCTCCTGACTAATGCAGGTGTGCCAGAAACCAGCACTGAGAAACACCCTGAGGAAAAGGCAGAACCGATGAGATTCTGTCAACAGTCACTCATGGGCAGACTCCTCAGACGTCTCTGAGTAACTAGGGTAGTCCTACCTCTGTGCCCTTGGTCATCTCGGTCCTACTCCTGGAATTCCTCCTCTTGCTATAGTCTCCATTCATATCAATGTTTGTTTATTCTTTCTGGTCAAGGACCACCTCTTCCAGGCAGCCTTCCCTAACTGCTTGGTGTAGAAGTAGTCTTTCCCTCCCATGGACTCTAGTAATGCTCTCATGGCTTTGTTTTACAGCTATTTGCCAACCTTTTCCCTTGATCAGAACTGACCCTTTGAAAGGAATACCCCACGGCCTAGTTACCTTTGCACCCCCAATCCCTTAAACATAACAGCATAATAAAATCAAAATACCAGCATACCATTAATACTATTAGCATGTGGGTTTAATGTACAACTTTAGCAAAGAACATACCAGAACCACCATCAGGAAGAGAATTATGATGACACTAGTCATTGCGCACCATTTGTCAACTGTGTAACCAGTGCAGGGCTCTGTGACGAGACCCTTGACATAGACCATCTCATAGAACCCCCTCAAAGGTCCTGTGACTTTGTTATCTTTATTATCCGCGTTCCCAAGGCCACCCCCTAAAGCCCATGCTCGATGTATCTCAAAAGCTTTGTCCTGAAAACGTACCAAGTCATAGCCTCTTCCTCATCCCCTCTGAGGATAATCGTGGGCCCCCGGGGAGAAGATGTGAAGGATGGGACACCAGCCCTCATCCTTAAGACGGTGAAGAGGGTGGGATGAGAGCGCTCAGCACAGCGGACAGTGGCCGTGCTGGACAAACATCTATGAAGTGATTAGTGTGGTTTTGGGATATGGCCCATCCACGCCTCACCTCACCCAAGAGAAACAGGTGTTTCTGTTTCTGGCCCCTGGCCAGAATGTCAGACGCCGATGGAGACGGAAAGTAGAGATTTTGAAAACAAGACCCACCATCAGCAGGTGCAATTCGAATTTGAATCAGGACAGAAAAGCTGTGATTTTCCAAGGTTGCTTTAGACAGTTTCCTGCTACCTAACACAGGGCTTAGGAGAGCTGTTCATACAGCCCTCAGAATAAAGTAAATCCTATAGGGCCTTCTCTGATGCCCTTCCAGAAAAAGCAGCATTGCATCATTAAAATAGGTTTTGTTTTTTTCTTATACTTCCCAAATATAACAGCTACATTTGGAAAACTGTCCCTGGCAGGGAGACGGCAGCCTGCAGACTGGGGTGGCTTCACGCTTTAACGATAGAAAAGCAGCCTTGGGCATGACTGCTGCTCTTATCCACTGAATGGTTTGTCGATGTCAGTGTGAAACATGGGCCTGATGGACTTTCTCAGACCGTGGGACTCCTCAGGAATGGGCAGAACGTTGGTCTTTACCTACAAACCCTTGCCAGCCTGATGGCCTCTTGTGTCCTACCAGCTCTGTTTACTTTCTAACTAAGAAATTATTTTAGGAAAGAGCAGCTAGAGAGTGTGGACTCCTGGCCGAGTGCTTCTCACCCGGGGCTCAATGCTACAATCATGCTACCACTTACAGCTGTGTGAGCTGGAGCCCTAACTTAACCTCTCTGAGCCTGATTCCAGTAGCTAAAATAGAGAAAATTATAGTGCCAGCTCGACTGGATTGTTCCTGAGGTTGAAGTGAGATCAGCAAGTAAACTGAAGGTCCTCAGCCCAGTGGCTAGCACGGAAGTGGCTAGTAACGGTGTTATTGCTGATGTTATGAACACGGGTATTAGTTACATGCAGTAGCACGTGTAGCTCTTGTACACCTGAAATTATACACACTGGTTCTTGAGATGAGTAAAGCTGCACGTATACGAACACGAACACATGGGCTTGTGCGTGTGTTCATGTGTGTAAGCATGCATGCGTGTGCACACACGAGTGTGCGGGGTCTTGGCAGGACATTGTCTCCTGCTTCTCTGGCCCCTTGGTTGGGCCACCCTGGTCAGCAGAGCTCCGATTTCTTTCTCCTGCTCCCGTCAATCCCCTCTCGCCTTGGCCCTTCGTTACCTTTGACCCACCTGGTTGCCGCAGCGAAGTTCCTGCCTCTCCTTCAATACCGCCTCCTGCCATGTCTGCTCTCAGCAGCCCCTACTCTTCTTATCACACGTCATCTGTCCACTTCTGTCTCCGCACCATGTGCCGCCCCAACTCACTGCAATTTTCTTCCTGAAGCTCCCCTCTTCCCCTTCCTGTCTTCCCACCCCTCTATCAGTTTAAATCTGGCCTCCATCGGCCATTCTCTTCCACACCCCTGGAAGGTGCAGGAATCTTCCTGTCTGCTCTTTTGCTGTGCTTCTCCACCCTGGGCTCAGCTGGCCTCGCTGCCTGAAGTCTACTGTTCGATCCCGCTTGATCTGTTTAGAGCCTTAAAGGGCCAGCTTGCTACTTCTAATCAAAATAGCTGACATTTCTTGAGCATTGATTACGCGCCGGCGTGCTACTTGCGTGCATCTCGGGTAGTGGTGTGGCAGGTGCCACTGGTGTCCTAATTCTGTAAGTGACAGCACTGAGAAGCCGAGGCACGTGGCCAGCATTCCAGAAGTAGTAAGTGGGGAGCAGGGATTCCAACCCGGGTGTGCCTGACTCCAGACCCCTTACCCTTATTAACCCAAGCAAAACCCCATGGTCAGGAGGTGGGAACGCTCAAGGCCTTGGTACTCCTTCTTGCTCCCTGAGCAGGAATTGGCTGTTCACGGAAGCAGGGCCAGAAAGGACCCTCGGAGTCCCCTCCTCCCGAAGCATCGCTGACACCTCACCTCTTCCCCACCCTGTTAGCTAAATCGTTCTCCCCTGTTTCCATGAAGGTCGTTCTTGACCTATCTCCTTCTCCCCCTTTGCCTGGTGGTCACTTGTCACCTGGCAGGTAGTAGAAGTTGAAAGAGAGCTTCAGGACATGAGTAATTATTTATTTATTTACTTCTTTATTTATAAGAAAGGCAGAAGGGCCACATGCAGCACCTCGCTTTGGATGTGTCTGGAGTCTTGGAAGCTTGACTACCCTCTGTTCTCCTACAAAGGGACCTTGAGAGCTTGTCCGGATGTTCTAGCGGAGAGCACAGCTACTCGTATACCCTTGACCGAAGAACGGTCCTCCTCTAACAGGGAAGCTCGTCCTCTTCCACCGAGCGCGCAGCTTCGGGAAGGACGCACATGGAGCTGTGAGGGAGGAAGGGGACGCCCGTGTAGCCGTCCAGATCAGCCGAACCAACCCTGGTGATCAGTGGCGTGACAGATGTTGCAGCCAGATCGCCCTCACATCTGGGACATGATGATTTCCTGGCGATGGTGACAAAAATAACCCAGGAACAAATTTCTACGCCCTTCTCAGCCTCAGTCTGGTATGGTTTGCCATGTAGCCCCATTCCCAACCCCCCATCCAGGAATTCAGTCTTGGGAATTCCCCAGGGCCGGTCCCATAGATGAGTCACTGGGTGGCCACCCCCTCATCCAAGTCATGCAGCCCGGAGCTGGCAGCAGCGTCCGCTGGGCAGGGCGGCTGCTGAAAAGGTGGGCAGCCCTCACTCCTGGTCTGGAAGGCGAAGCCTGAACGACACAGGTCTCATAAGTGCGGAGGTGGTGCCAGCCATTGCTGTGGGACATGCAGCACAGTGGGAGCTCTGTCTATTGGGTCAAGTTTCCTGATAGCGGGTGGCCACCCAGCCCATCGGGTTTCCCTGGGACGAGGTTGTTGGTGTGGCTTTACATGCAAATCACGCCAACAGCTGAGATCTACAAGGCTAGAGCTCTCTTGCTCAACATACACTGCCTTAATCCCCACCACACCTCTAAGGATCACTATACCTATTTTCCCAGACAAGGAACCTGACAAGCAGAAATCAAATGATCTGTCCAAGGCCAATTAGCCAAGAAGGGGCAGAGTGGAATCCAAGTCTAGCTGGGTCAGATGGAAAGCCCATACCACACGGCCCCAAGGAAGAAACAAACTGCCTGCGGAGCAAGGGGACAGACAGTGTTGGCCTGTCCACCTGTGCTCGGAAGCCATTACCATCAGCTTTGCACGGCTGGGCAGCAAAGTGGTAGCCACTGTCTCTGTGCTGGGTTCCATATCTGAAGCCGTTCCTCAGCGCAATCCACACAGACGTTCCTTTCTTTGCACCTGCTGGGTGCCGAAGGAGTGAGCAGAGTATATCAAAGTGAAGATAGCATGGTCTCTGTCCTCAACCAGACTGTGGGCTACAGTAGAAGGTGACAGAGAAGCACGAGTAGAATGTGGCATGTCACTACCAGCCGTGGGTCCCAAGGAGAGAGGAGTTCTTTCCAGGAGGAGGGGAGCCTCTGGGAAAGCTTCTAGGAACAGATGGCCGTTGAGTTGGTTCCTAAAGGATAACGGGTTTGGGACATGTTGTTCTAGTGGTTGCGTGGGATCGAGGGGTGGCCTGGGATCATTGGCTCCCGGATGCTATGCTTTGGAGGCTCAAAGTCGAGACTAAGGTGACATTTGGACAACGATAACAATTTTAAGTATCCCAGATCTTCCTTTGGACCACTCCCCCCAAAACACTGCAGGGCAGTGATTATGGGCTCCTGCTGTGGGGAGATGAACCAGCCTCTAAGCCTTCCCTAGCTTCCTACCATGCGATTCTCCATGCCTTGGTTTCTGCATTTGTAAAATGGGCCCATACTAGTAGTCCTCACTTCTAGGCCTTGGCTCACAGTGAACACTCACTAAATCAGGCTGCTATCATCATCATCATCATCATCCACCATTATTGTTTCTGCAGCCAGTGCCCTGGCAGGAGCAGAGAGGTCCAGTCACCACGGGAAGAACCCAGCCAGCCTCCACTTCCTCCTTGCCCCAACAGCACCGATTCACCTTCTCTTTCTCTAGCCCCTGGAATCGTAGGGTAGATGGTGTGCCATAAAAGGCAGTAAGAGGAATGGAGTGTGGTATACGAAAGAATGCCAGCATCTCAGCCAAGAGGGATTTGGTTTAAAAAAATGCATTTTCTTAAATAAACCTGATCTCAGCTCTGCCACTTTGTGGCTGCATGACTTCAGGCACCCTTTATCATTTCTGTCAGCCTTGGTGTCCTCTCAACTCATAGAGGACTGAGGAGCATACATGAGATGTATGCATATCCTTTCCTGGCATGATGCATTGCACATAGGAAGCTCTTAGTGTGGGAGCTCCTGACTTCTTCTCCATCCTCCCTACCCCTCCTCCCTCCCCTCCTCCTCCTCCTCCTCCTTCCCCTTCCTCCTGGAAGCCACCCTTCCCCTTTCTGGCCTGCTTTGTCTAAGAGTTCCAATAGCCCTTTGCGTTTTCCCCCCTCGGCACCCCGGCTATAGGGCCCAGCAGCAAGCATGGCGCTCCTCCCACGTGGCTAAGCCCACAGCCAGCATCTGATTATGGGGAGAGGGTGGAAAGGCCCAGGGGCCTGTGGCTGCCCATAGAGCTCCCCAGTTCCAAAAGTCATACATTGGTGTCAACGGGGGCTTCACCTAGGCTCCTGTCATAGCCAGGGAGGCCTGGTGGCCTGAGCCAGCAGTGATGCAAGATGACATGAGCCAGCTTGGAACGATCTGCCATGACATCCACAAAGAGCAGCGCGGGGACTCCCAGGGAGAGCAGAGCCCTGCTCTGGGGCTGGACGGTGTCCCTGTGCTCAGCAACGTCAACGTGCCCGGCTCTCCTTCTCACCCATTCAGCAAACGTTTTTTGGGTGTCTGCTCTGCCAGGTGCCCTAGGAAATGAAAATATCCTGGGGATTAAAGGGGATGACGATCCGATCCTGCCCCCACGGAGGATTCTATCTAGTGGGGACACAAACAAAAAGCAAAAGCCACCAAGTATACAGACAGAACTATGTAATTGCAGATAGGACTACATGCTGCCAGGGACACAGCAGGGTGTGAAATAGAATATAATGGGAGGGGCCCCTGCCTGAGTCAGGGAAGGACTCTCGGGGAAAATGACATTTAAGCCAAGAGCTGCAGGATAAGAAGGACTCAAGTGCAGTAGGAGGGGAGGGCTGCCCCCAGGAACAGGGTGGGGGAAGGGGTCCATGTGCTGGGGAGACCCAGGGAGAGGGGGCAGGTTGTGGGGAGTAGGAGCAGAGGCAGGAAGAGACAAGGATTACCAAGAGCCTTGGAGGCCACGTCGGAGGGTCTGTTTCACTCTGGTGGGGGTGGGGGCGGGCCTGGCAGGACTCTAAAGTCGGGGGGGGCATTAAGGTGATATGGGTGTCAGTGAATAGGCAGAACAGCTTCGCCAGTCTCTGTCTCTCTCTCTGGCTCTTCAGGACATACTTGGTAGATCTGCGGGATGTTAAGGCCACTGGACCAGACCTTGGTAGCAGTATCATAAAAACATTGATCTCATCCATCAGAGTGCTAGGGGTCTGGGGAGGGGGGCACCAGACAAATGGGCTGCCTAACTTGCATGGAAACTCACAATGCTTGCATTCCTGGGTGTGTCTGTTAATTAAACATTTAACTAGCACGCACTACGGGTTATAATGACCGTAGGAGGCAGGTATAATTTCTAGGGAATGCTGTCATTTTTCTAGGAGAAATAAAAATATAGCAAACCTCATTTCTGAGCCCCACCCATTTGGAATTTGCTCCCTACCTCTGGGCGGTTCTGAGGCTGAGCTGTGGTCATGAATGCAACACGCCAAACACATAGTAGGTTCTTAAGAAATAGCTGTTTCCCACCCCTTTTCCCTTTGTCCACACAAAATACGTTTTCCCAGCAGAAAATTTCAATCACTTCAGAAACACCCATTCAGGCACAATTGCTGGGCTAATTATAAATCACTCCTTTTTATTCATTAAGCCAGAATCCCTGAGGGCCCCTACAAAGGTGTGTTCTGTTGGACTAATTCAAGGCCCTCTGTGTTTGGCAGACCTCCTTTGTCATTCTGGTGTTGGGGGACAGGCCTAACAGGTGTCTTTCAGCTCAGCCGGGTCATATCAGGTTCTTACTAAAAATGCTTAAATTTCAGAAAACATGCTCAGGGCTCACAGTCTCGCCAAATCCACAGGAGGCAGGGATGTTGTAATGCGGCCCCTTTAAACACGAACAGATAAAATGTATCTTTCTTTAACATCAGTCCAAATCGGAGAGGTTTGAATGTTTATTTTAAAAAACTGTTAATTCTTTGGATAAGGGGAGACCTTACTCTTAGAATGAGCTCCGTGTGGGCAAAAGCTTCTTCCCCACCCACTGGATTTCGCGGTCTGAGATTATCTTCTAAATTGCCGGCTTGAAGCTGTCTGGTGCAGGTGCCTCGGAAGGAAAACATACGAAGATGTTGTTTTTGTGAAGCTATAGAACAGTACCTCCGTGGTGGGAAAAGTGACGATACCCGTGAATATTATTTTACAAATGTAAATACACAATGAATTCGAATGCCTCCATACACAGTCCAGCCAGATCCATTCAAAAGGATTTATGTTGGCCACAACTTTTATTTATGTATTATTATTTATTTATTTAAACAAACCAGACGAGACTCTTAATGATAGGTCACAATTTTTAAATTTAAAGGGCACAATTTTCTGAATTCAGTAATGATTCTTTTTTGAAACCTTCACTTCCTTTTTTGAGGTCCTTGGGGGTACTTTTTCCAACACCCCATCTTTGCAAAGCCCTGCTCACAGCTCGCTCTTTATGGTTCTAAAAGGAAGAGTATGGCTATCACTATGAACCCTCGCGGGGTTGTGGTCTTTACACCTATGTTTTCTTGGAGAGGGAGTGTGTGGCTTCTACTTTTGGGGTGTTGAGAGGGCCAGAAAAGGTAGGTCAGACAGAATGGACATTCTGGACCCCACTCTGGCTATAACCTCTTTCTTTCTTTCTTTCTTTTTTTTAAAAAAAGATTTTATTTATTTATTTGACAGAGAGACAGCCAGCGAGAGAGGGAACACAAGCAGGGGGAGCGGGAGAGGAAGAAGCAGGCTCCCAGCAGAGGAGCCCCATGTGGGGCTCGATCCCAGAACTCTGGGATCACGCCCCGAGCCGAAGGCAGACGCTTAACAACTGAGCCACCCAGGCGCCCCTGGCTATACCCTCTTTCAAACCTTTTCCACCGTGGGATTACTTTCTCAAAAACACTGTGTTTTATTTCTTTATTTTTCAGTCAATGTGTTTGTGGAACTTCAGTGACGAGATTGCTCAGTGCGTAAACCAACCTTGGACTCATTTCCTCTCTGGCCAACAGGGACAGGAGAGAGGCTGCCATGGGGGCTCTGGCTTATGAGTGGAAACCCTCTTGTCTAGAGATAGGCAAGGCTGGCCCAAATGTAAAGCAAAACAAAAACAACTAGAGAGAATAGACAGAGAGAGATCGATGGAACAGAATAGAGAAGGTAGGAAGACACCCACACACAGAGGGTCGATTGATTTTTGACAAAGGTGTGAAAGCAATTCAGTGGAGAGAGAGTGGTCTCTTCGATGAGCGGTGCTGGGAGAATTCAATATCCATTTACTAAAAGTTAACCTCAATCTGTACCTCATACTTTATGTAAAAATTGACTCAAAATGAATCATAGATCAAAATATAAAATGTAAAGGTGTGAGACTTGTAGAAAAAATCATAAGAACATCTTTGTGACATTGGCTAGCAAATATTTCAAATATTTCAACACCAAAAGCATGATCCATGAAAGAAAAAAAAATTGATACATTTGACCTCATCAAAATTCAGAGCTTCTGCTCTCCACAAGACACTTAAGAAAATTAAAAAAAAAAAAAAAACAACAAAACAAAACCAAAACGACTGATTAGGACAAAATATTTGCAAATCCTACATCTAATAAAAGATTTGTATCCAGAATCCATGCAAGGAACTCTCAAACCAAGATAATAAGTAAAGAAAAAATCCAGTTTTCAAAAAATGGACAAAATGTTTGACTCAAAGTTTCATCAAAGAAGATACACAGTGCAAATAAGCTTATAAAAGATGTTTGCAATCAGTCATTAGAGGATGAATCATTTAGAAATCACGGCACACTTATCTGAATGGTTAAAATTAAACAACAGCAACAACCCTGATAACACCAAGTGTTTGCAGAGATATGGAGAAACAGAGCTTTTCGGTGCTGTCCGTGGGTTCCAAAATTATACAGCCACTTTGGAAAACAGTTTGGAAGTTTCTTATTGAATTAAACATACACTTGTCATAAGGCTCAACGATCCCACTCCTAGGTATTTACTCAAGTGAAAGAAAAGCTTATGTTTACACAAAAACCTTAGGGGAATGTTTATAGAGGCTTTATTCATAATTACCAAGGCTGAAAACACCTCGCACATCCCTCAACTGGTGGAAAGGGTAACCTGTGGCAGGTCCACGCAGTGGCCTACCCCGTGAAAGGTCATCACTCGTGCCATCACATGAATATCATATGACGCGATGGAGGGGGACCACTTCACCTCTGTAGAGTTCTTCTCCCCAAACCCGTAGCCTAACCATGAGAAAACTATCAGACAAACCCACACTGAGAGACGTTCTACAAAGCACACTCGCCAGTGCTTCTCAAAACTGTTCAGGTTATGAAAAACAAGAAAAAGATTGAGAAATGGTCATTGCTTTTTTTCTGTTCCAGAAAAAAAAAAAAGGAAAGGGAAAAATGATTCTCAAGGAAGTCCGGAGTTTAGTTATAGTGATCTATCAACGCTGGCGTCTTCGTGCGATGGTGACGTTCGCCGGAGCTCCCACCTGCTGATGGGTACAGAGGAACTTTGTACGCTCTTTGCAACTTTGCTGTAAATCTATAATTATTCCAAACTAAAAAAAAAAATTAAGAAAAAAAATAAGTATGCCGGGCCCATAGCGAGCACTCGATGATGATGGCCATTCTTTTGAGGTGAAAGCATCGGTAGGAAGCGTAGACCATCAAAGGTCCATCTTAGGCTGTATAACAACCCATAGACGGTAAAAGGCTCTTACCAATGTCATTTCACACATCAAGTCATCACAGCTTAGAGTTAGAAGGGATGGAAGTATGATCTGGCCCCACCCCTTCATTAGCCAGCTGAAGAAACAGAAGCCCAAGGAAAAGAAGCAGGAGGAGGAACAACAGAGGTGCTCAGAATAGAAACAATAGTAAGAATTGTAAAAGTCATAGTCATAAATAACATAAATAACAGTAAATAACATTTTCTGTACCTCAGGCCCTGCTCCAGGGGTTTCCACCCATCATCTGATTCACGACCACCCTACAGATCATTTGATAATAGTCTGTCTTACAGATGGCAAAGCAGAAGGTCAGAGAGGTTAAGTGGCTTGCTCAGGATCACACAGCTTGCAAGGCTGAGTTCCTCTGAACTCAGGAAAAGACAGGGAACTTGGGTTCATTGAGCACCTACCATGTAGCAGGCTGGAGGCCAAATGTCTCTTAACCCTTAACTCATTTTATTCTCCACACAATTCTACAAGATCTGTTGTCCCAAATTCACCAAGGAGGAGCTCAAGGTTTCCATAATCCTCCTGTCACCCAGCTGGCAGGTGGCAGAGCGGAGATCTGAGGGCGGGTCCACTGGGTCCCCGTCCTGCGTTCTCTCTACCAAACTATTTCCTTTCAATACCAGCGGAAGGAGCAGCAAACGAGAGGCTCTGCCTTTTCACCCACTTTCTCTTCCACATTCAGGAAAGCGTAGCTTTCCTTTCAAACAACTTCTACTATTTTCTATCCTGCAAGCAGAAAACGACATAATAATGCTCATAATAATATCCATAATTCCTAAAGACACAAGGAGCTGACCTGGGACTTGTAAGCTCCTCAGGGCACAGGACGACAGCAATGTCCATTTTATAAATTTCAGAATTCATCCAAATACCTAGAAAATATTAACAGAGTCAGTAAGATGTTAACATGACAAGATCAGCTGTGGCTGATGTCTGACGCTTCGGCAGAGCTCTTTACTGTCCACGGCCAGAGAGTATGAAAAGTGTTAGATGTCTCTAGACATATTGGGGAAACATACAAAGCGCTCATCTGTTTGGACCCCCCCACCCACATGTGGTCACAAATGGAACACATTGAAAAGGTCACGGGAGATCAGGAGATTTAGTGAACTGGGCACAATACAGCTTTGTGGTCCGGTTTATTTTCTCATGACAATGTAAAATATAGATTGAGATAAACTAAAATCCCTCATATTTGGTTTTATAGCTTAAATTCATAAATTCTCTACATTCATTAGAAAGCGATGTACTATCTGCACCCACTTGAAAAGATAGCATCCCAAGGGACAGATACAAGGATATTAAAAAAAAAATCCTGATCAAAGAAATATTGCTTCTTTCCTCCTTTCATTGAGCAGATGTGCAATGTGTCCAGAGAAAGAAATAGAAAAATTCCTGAGTGATTTATTTGATGAACCTAGTTTTAACTGGGGTTGTATGCCTGATATCATGACGGGGGTTATTAGTTTCTAGTTGAAAATGACCAGAGAGAGTTCTATTCACTTCATCAATATGGTCCATTTATAGGTTGTCAGGGAGGCCATGTCGTGCAACCTGGGCTCTCTGTCTTAGAGTTATTTCTCTATTAGATGGTTGCTGTCTTTACCATGAAGACTTCTGGCTATTTAAGAAAACCCAGATCAGAAAGATATGTCTGTTCTAGCCTAGCATTTAAGACATTAAAAACAGATGCATCACTTAGAAAAATGAGTCTTTGATTCAAAAGCCCATTGCCCCTGAAAAAGGCACCACACAAGTCCCATTTGCTACAAAGAAAAAAAATGAAAACAAATATTTAAAAAAATTGCTGTTTTTCTAGGAAGAAAACTGACTTTCGCTTTTGCTTAAAAGAATAGTTTGCATAATCTCGGGGTTTCCAGACTTCATGAAGCAACAAAACTATTTTTAAAAAATTGGCATGGGAAGATCTACATAGAATCGCCAAATTAAATTAATTTGGCCAAATAAACTCTTCAATATCCCTCTACAAATGTTATATAGACGGTCCGCATCATCCTAGAAAGAAAGGACATTTTCGCATATAGGCACACACGCACACCATTTAAAATAACATAAACATTTTATAAGAACCCAATCTCAGAAAGGAAGTATTCTTTCCTAGGAGAAAGAGCCCACAGGTGCTTTCTCCACAGACTAAAGAAGTTATTATCACTTAGATGATGACCCTTGGCAACTCCCCGAATATCTGGCAAAAACCGTGAGGACGGATGTTGACGTTAGAGGTAAAAACTTCTCGTTCTGAAATTTTTCTGTAATACTGTAATCCATAATACTTTACTGATTTGTTACAGGGTGAACAGAAATAGTAATAATAATAACGATGATGATGATGGTAATAAGTAAGCAGCACCATTTATCTAGTATATACTGGATGCCAGCTCTACTATGTGCTTGCTATATCGATATGTTGTAATTCTTACGACAACCTATGAAATCAGAATTATTCTGGTCACTTTCTGGATTAGACAACCACAGCTAGACAAGTCACCCAGCTGGCCCTCAGAAACTCCGTAGAAGGGCTGGAGCCGAGATTCCACATCCAGTCCCTCTGAGCCCGAAGCCCACCCGCTAACCACGCTGTACCCTGCCTCCCTCCCATGAAATGCTACGGTACTTACTTGTCTGGGGATCTGTAGTCCAGGGTCCCTTTTTGCCTTTAAATCCTCAACGCTCAACATAGTGCCTGACAAACAGTAGATATTTAATGCCTATTTCTAAACAAATGAAGAAATGAAGACTTCAGTTTGGAAAATTTGTTTTCAAACCTTGGGTGGTACGAGGAGAAAATGAGATCACAAACAAAACAAAACAAAACAACCAAAACCAAGATCATACATGTAAAATGCTTAAAACCATGCCTGACACAACACAGGAAGCCCTTGCTATACGTGAGCGACTTTCATCGCGGGTGTTAAGAAATCAGCTCCCCTTCGAGAAGGCAGTCTTGGCTTGGTCTGCGGGGGGAAGTACCTTACGGAGGAATCTTCACGCAAGACATCTTCTCTCGGATTTGCAATTTATAAAATGCCCATGTGCATTACCTTTTTGTTCTTCTTTTGCTATATTTATTATCATTATAGC
Organism: Ursus maritimus; assembly: GCF_017311325.1. Taxonomy (NCBI): domain Eukaryota; kingdom Metazoa; phylum Chordata; class Mammalia; order Carnivora; family Ursidae; genus Ursus; species Ursus maritimus. The sequence continues at coordinate 13,184,830 of NW_024426885.1, read as the reverse complement.
ATATTATTACATCACTGTAGTGTGTGTATATATACATATATATATCCTATGATATATATGCATCGATACGTAACAGAATGCCCCTTATCTCATGCCTGAAGGATGTGCAACTTAATAATAAAATAAAAGCAATCCTTAGGCCCTCCTTGATGAAAGGATTTTTAAAACAAATATTGCTTTGTTGGCCCCCAAAGGAAAATTAGAAGAGGTTGAAAATTAGGGTTCTCTTGTGTATAAGATAGAAGTATAAACGCTTCTTTATTTGAAAAGCAGAATTGACCATTGCTATTCAGCAAGAGCTCCCCGACCTTCTCCGTGGCTCTCCTTCACAGACAGCTTTTCTAAGCTTGAGCTTAGAAATTTGTTTTTCATTTAAGTCCACGGTGCTGTGAAAGCTGGAATTACGAGTGAGACTGTATTACTAGCATCAGGGGCATTGCATTATTTTCCCAAGCCTTTGCTGGAAATTTCCCAAGATGGTAATGAGAAAACTATTACAACAAGATCCATTTGTCTCTGATTTCTGCACCCTAAATTACAAGGGGTCCCGGGGACCATCATTCCCAAAGCACGCTCCGGGACCAGATTGAGAAGGTGATGTTCTCACTGCTTTTTGTTTCAGTGAGCGATATTCCCTGCCTCCCTGGGACAGATGTTTCTCAGAGCGAAGCAGCCCTAGCTGCTGAAATGATTTCTAAGTCCGTTCCATCAGCAGGATGGAGGGACAAGGAGGCCGGTTACTCTTCAGCCCTTCTGACGGGTCAAAGTGTTGAAAGTGAAGGTTACCACTATAACAGCAAAACTTATAAATGCCCCCAGTTCAGCAGGCTACACTGTGGATAACGACTTCATTGAATTTGCCTTATAAAACAATTAGAGATTACCCAAAATAAAAAGAAGAAAATTAAATTGGGGATAAATGGATTTATGCTAGCTTATTTTTCCCCAGGCAAAACCAGGCTAATTTCTGGCACGTAGCACCTTGTGTTTGGACTCGATGTGATTTCAGCAAAGTGAGCTTTCGTCTGTGGTGCGGGGAGGTGGGCAAGCCTTTCCTATCTTTGCTCACAGAGAGAGAAATGTTGGCTTCAAAATAATGAGCAGTGAAATACTGCTCGTAATGTCATCTTAGCAGATAGACAACGTCTTCCCTGAGTTTTACAAAAATAATTTCACAGATAAATATATCTCTTAAGAACTGTAGGTCAATTGAGAGTATCTTTTTGATAGACAATGCATAGAAAAGATTCTCTTTCATAGATAGATACAGAAAAGAGCATCTTTTTTTTTTACAGATGCATCTATTTTCCAAAGCTATAGGTCACCTAAGAGCACCTTTTTTTTTTTTTAAGAGCACCTTTTTTGCACCTTCTTCATGAATAAATTACGCAGAAAAATCCTATGGATGGCATCAACTTGTGCCTACGTGGACCACTTTCATTCAGGAAGAACAGAATGCCCCAGCCCATCTCGACCGTCTGCTCATTAAACACCCCTCGGATGAGGACCAACCAGACTCTTACAGTCAAAACCCCACTTGCGAGAGACTCGTGTTGAGGACATAGAGAGCAAAGACGAGGTTTGTTTTCTTGTTTTCAAAATAGCCTCAAACACTTGATGGCTGACTGGCCCCAGGCTTTTTGCAGCAAATTAAAAATAAATAAACAAATAAATAAATAATTTAAAAGAAAAGAAAAAAGCCTCTTTTCTCTCTACTAGATCGGGTGCTGAGGGGCATGTTGTTAAAAACGCTGATTCGGTCCAGAATCAGCTGCCTGCCTCCCTTTCAGTTTTCTTTCAAGGTTTTGGTTTTGGTTTTGGTTTTGGTTTTTGTTGCTGTTGTTGTTGTTTTTCCAACCAATTCCGTTTGCACTTGTGAATGATAATGAATTGGTGCTCTTAGAGGAACTTGAACTTCTTGGATAAAAGATGTGTTCCATGTTTCAGTCGTTAACATTGACATGATTATCTTCAGAGTGTGGCCCCATTAACTTGATTCTCGAGTCTCTGGTTATTGTCAGTCTGTCACAGAGCTTCATGGCAAAAGGTCAGATCAGAAGGAAAGAAGCCAAGTGACACAGAGGGACGGATCTTCTTCCCATGACCTAGCCGCTGTCATCTGTGCTCAGTCCGGGGTGGAGGAAACAAAATGCTGCTGCCTCGACACCGGGCAAATTACTTTCAAGCGAGGTTGAAAATCTGCCAACCTGAGTAGGTCGCAGTGTCCTTAAAAATGTCCCTGCCCTTTGGGCCTGAGATTCTACTTCTAATTCTTCCAAGGAAGCAGTGAAACATGCAAAGATATATGTCCAAGGCTGGGCATTTCAGCTTTGTTAATAATAGCAAAAAACCGATGGCGACCTCAACGTCCAACTACTGGGGACTATCTAAATCAATGACATTGTCATACACAGCGCCACAATCCCAAACCAGACCTTCGAACGACATTTACTAAGTATAGGGAAACAATCATGGCTTATTATTAAGTAAATTATGCATTTAAAAAAATATAGCAGTGAGCCAGGCCGGATGAGACATCACCTATTTGTGTATAGGGAACAACAAAGCCTGGAGTGCTTTACCAGTGCTTACCCGTTGGGGTGTGTGGGGGAGCGGATTATTCTTATCCATTCTTGATATTTTGCTGTATTTCCCAAATTTTCTGCCTTCCACACTGATTTCTTTGGTGATGAAAACAACCCCCCCACCCCCACTCCTTAAATGTTGTTTTTAAAAATCAGTGAGGACGCAAGCCCTTGCGATCAGGTATTTAATCGGAAGCATGCATCCATGGTCAAGGACACAGGCGAGCAGCCTGGCAGACCTGTCTCACTCCGCGATTCCCGGACTTGTATAGAGTTGTCCAAAGGAAGTCCCCTAACATGCTTTTCGCAGTTCCCAGCCCTTTATTAATGCCACATGTGCTCTTGTAAGGTTAAGTTATTAAGTGATATACAATAATTGTCTCTTCTCCAAAGTAGACATTTCATTTCGCTCGGCTCATGCGGATCTGTGTCGGTATCATTGATCACGACGGCTTTTTAAGAACCATCTCAGTGGGCTGCTTCTCTTGTCCCTCTCTTTGAATGCAAGCCGACCTAAACGGCCCCAGTAAGAAATTAAATATAATTACCTATGGAACCGCACAAGGCAAAATGGGATCGCACCAGCTTCCCAAGTGGAACAAGGCGTCTGGAGGCCCCTCATCCTCGTTCCTCCCCGGAGTTAATTTGCCTGCATTTCCTCCCTCGTGGAGAACGCTTACATGCAGCCTCACAATGACCTGTTTAGTCGGTGGTGGAAAATTATGTCATTTGCAAGCAAGCTTTCAGCTGTGATATTTTATAATTGTTAAGATGAAAACCCGATAATCCTCTCCCCCTTCACATAAACTGCAATCCATCTTTAAACCTGTGATAATTCCTAAAACCTGCCGCTTAATAAACGAACAAACCCCAGGCCTATGTGATTTTACGGGGAGTCAATCTTTGATCAGCCAAGCTGAAATGGGTCTGATAAGGGGCCGCCCTTCCACTCTGGGAGTCGTCACTTGACTGGGTGATTGCTGTTTCCTCCCAGTCCTCAAGTGCCAAATAAGCAGAAGTCTTCCCGAGCGTCTTATCTCTTTCACTTTCTTCTCGAGATCTCTGTCGCTTTAATCCGGCATGTCTGCTGCTGGTTAACAAGGAAATCCTATGTCAATTATCGCCAACAACTTCCTGCTGCGTAGCAGTGGGGAATCAAAGCGTCGGAGAGCCTTTTCACACCAGAGAGTGGTGCAGGGCCTAATTAAATGGCCCTCATATCCTGCAGCCTGGTGGAGGCCACACGATAGATAGCTAATGAAAGATAGCCTAATTTTTCTGAGAACCGTGTGGAGGCTGGCGGGCTGTCCGGTGGGTTGCAGGTGCGCGCCGGGGTGGGACTGCGCGGGGTTTTTTCCACTTGTGCTAAATTGAGTGGGTCTGTGGTCAGCACTGGACAGCGGGATGGGACCGGAGCCAACCTTTGGGAAGATGGCATCTTCTTAGACTTGTTCCATAAATCAGAGGTCCGACTGGAGAGGGGGAGGGACGTGCGGGAAGTTCAGGCCTGGAACGAGACCCCTGCCTCTGGCATAATTCACCGGGGTCGGACATCAGAGAGTCGCCCTCCACCCGAGGAATTCTCAGCTCGTATGATGTTGCTTTTAAAAAAATCATTTTCTGAGATCACTGCAAATCATTACCTTCGAATGACATTCTTGCTGTATAGACACACTAAACTAATATATATTAGTTTATATATATATAAAATATAAAATAAAATAATATATATAAAAAACTAAATATATATTATATATTTATTTTACATATACATATTATAAATACTTATATATAATATATGTTATGTATATTTATATATAATATATATTATTAATAATATACATTAGTTTGTCTATACATACCTATGTATACTATATAAAACTATATAGCAACTATATGCAATAATTAATATATATTAAATATAACTAATATAGCTCTATTATATATCACTAATTTTTTAAATCTATGTGACTCACATTTTCTCTAGCAATTTTTCTCTAGCTAGAGCAGTGGTTCTCAAAGTGTGGTTCCCTGGGCAAGCAACTTGATCTGGGAACTTGTTAGAAATGCAAATTCCTCAGGGTCCGCTCTAGACCTACTGAATCAAATACTCCAGGGGTGAAGCCAGTAACCTAGATTCTAACACACCCTCCAGGTGATTCGGAGGGATGCTAAAATGTGAGAGCCCCTGGTCCAGCACATTTCCAAGAAACTCCTTTGTAGATGGCCACTTTGAGTTGTTAATCTTAATATCATCATTTGTTAAAAAAAAAATCGAACATGTTGCATAACGGACGCCCTCTGTGGTTTAGCCTGACTTGACGCCTGTCTACCTTTTACCAAGATGCATATTTCCAAGGCTGGAATCATTTCCTGAGTTCTGATTCATGTTGTAGTACCTTACTGAGAGAGGTGATTTGGGCTTTAATTTAAGGAAGTAGGGAGTGAGAGGTGGTGAGTGTGTCCTCTGAAATATTTAAATCAATTTTCTAGAGTTGTGATTCTTAGGCTTTTGGATTAAAAAAAAAATTCAACGTACCAGGTAGGGTTAGTTGCTTTTTAGCTCGTAATAGACAATGTTTATCTTTTCTAATATTTTATAAAAGAAAGGACATTTAAAAAATGATAAAACAATAATAGTGAAGACATAATTTTAGAATAAAAGCCAATCCTTTGAATGAAATGCATTTTTGCTTATGGAAAGCTCATTCTGTTGCCTTTGTTTTCCTCTTTTAGTGAAAGATCCATGTGTTCTTTGCCATGAAATGGTATCGGTTTGCCAACCTATGTCTAGAAACGGCCAGTGTAGGTTTGATGTAGAAAAGAAGGGTGGGTCACACTCAAGCAGTGGCTCATGACCGAGGCTGCCTCTGAAAAATCACCCCGGGGGGAGATTCGAAACCTCCCCGTGCCTGGGCATCACCCCCAGAGATTCTGATTTAATTGGTCTACACCGACATCAGAATTTTTTAAAAGTGAGAACTGCTTTAATGTTTGTGAATCACCTTGTACTACAGAGCTCCTCAAACTTCCCTGTGTGCACGTTTCCCCTGGGATCTCGTTAAACTGAATGCGGGGGCTGTTCGGTAGATCTGGATCGGATCGGGGCCCAAGATTCTTCATGTGCGACCGCCCCCTTGGTGATGCTGTTGCCGCCGGTCCGCGGACCACACTTTGAGTAGTAAGGCCCTGCAGCCCTTGTTGCTGAGAATCCAAGCTCCTAGCAGAAAACCCAGTGCCTCTCCTAGCACCAGCTGACGGTCACCAGCCCTGATTTCCTGGAGGGGAGGGACCACCTTCTCAAGGTCAAGTTGGGAGCAGTGTCAAGGACATGGCTGATCCAGGCCCAGGGCTGCCTGGGATTCTCACTCCAGAAGCAGCCACGGGCACTCCCTTAGTGAAACCTCCGTCCTTCTCCCAGCTTCCCTATATGTTTTGTGGTTACCTCAGCCATTCTGTGATAAACAAGGAGGCCTAAATATGGCGGAGATTCATGCTATGTTGGAGGCCAGAGAGGCAGAGTGAGGAGGACAGGAAAATTATGTAGCTAAAGCCTGGTGCTGCCGTGACGGCTCCAAAGTTTCTTCACGGTACCCCAGGGGCCAGGCCTGAGCACTTCCTGACGAGATGCTGACACGGCCAGGATGCGACACCCGGCCCTGCTGAATGCCCACGACTGGCCTCGGGGGTTTGGACTCAAGTTCTTTTTCCTTCACTCTAACTCACATCATATGTGATTTTTCTCCCATCTTTTCTTAGTTCTACCTTTAGCTTTGCTATACACTTACCTTTTTTTCTCCCTTAAGTTTATCTGTGATCTTGGGCAATTTACTTAACTTTCTGGGCACCTCAGTGTCCTTATCTATAAAATGGGGTCATATTAGCCACCTAATTGAGAGGATAGTTTTAAGGATTAGATGAGGTGATACTTAGCAAGAGCATGCTGGGAGTTATTTTGTCTCCCCGATGATCATCTGCCCGCTCGCGGCCATTTTGAAAACCACGAGGATTAGGGTTGGAAGAGACCTTAGAGGTGGTCTGGTTCGTTGTACCCGATTTTACAGACAATATCAAAATAAGTTTAAAAAAAAAGATGTCTGCCGAATAGCAGTTTTTGTGTAGCTTAAATTAGGTGTTTAGGTGGTTTAACTCAGTTGAACTGTCGATGTCTTAGAGTCTTTACGTAGAACATTTCTATAGCAAATCACACATAGCACACTTTGTAAAAATGACTTGAAAATAACACTTTCCTTCACTGATGCTAAGAACCCAACTGGTGTGATGTCTCCATCAGTCGTAGTTTCTACACTTGGAATTTGAAGATGTTTTTGAATCTTGAGGTAACTTTGTGTCCAACTATAGTTTTAAAAACTTTCACGTGTGCCTGGGCTCACACTGACAGTGCAGGAAAATCCTGTTTGGGGAGCTGCAAGACAGGCCCAGAGCACCCCGTAGAGCCATATCCAGGAGCCCTCCTCAAGGCTCCCTCAACCCTCTTTTTTAGTGTTACTGAGGACAACTTAATTTCTGAGAAAATAGTAGTTCTTCTTCCCATTTAATACCCTTTGCCTCTAAATGTAATAATTGATATCAAAGGGAGTTAATTCCATCTCTAGCATATTTCTTGAATTTATCCAGAATTTTCCTATAACTCAAATGCTGTCATGTCACTCTCCTACTTAAAATTATTCAGCATGTCTTTTTCATGGGATCAAAGCCAAATTCCTCATACCAACATTATTTCCTAGTCTGGCCCTCAAATCACTTTATTATCCTGATTGCTCCAAATAATATTGTACTTGCTACTGTTATTACCCTTATTACAAAAAGGCACTTACCTTTGACAAAACGTTCACTATATCCAATCATTCTGCAAGGTCATTTATGTGGACAATCCCACTTATGACTAGGTACGACTGTTATCCTGATTTCACAGATGAGAAGTCGAGGCACAGGGAAGTTCCATTCATTACGCGGCTACAGAGTGAGGGAACTTGGACTGAGATTCAAGGCACTGAGATACGAAATGATTGCAAACTGGATGCCGTAGCTCCAACCATCACAACTGCATTCCAGGAAGGAAGAAGGGAGAAGCAAAGTGACAGAAGCCTCACCTAAGAACGTCAGCCTACAAAACACTCTCACAAACTTCATCACATGGCCTCTCATGTGCGGGGAAGTTGGGAAGTACTGTATTTTCATTGGGCATCTGGCTGCCCCCAACCAAATCAAGGTCTCATTCATACGAAAAGGGGAAAGGTAAACATTGGGTGACCTACCAGCTGTCTCTTCCCTGAGGCATGACATTCTCTTTCATTCTGGGGAAGAAGTCCATTAATTCCCACTGTGGCTGAGGGACCCCCTACGTATCAAGCTGGATTTCTGCCTTCCAGTCTCTTCTCTGAGATCCAAGCATATGTGGAGTGCTGAGAGGCACATTTGTCACTCCTCTGGGAGTAGGAGTGATAACTTACAAAGTGGCCATAAACATGGTTACCCGATTGGCTTATCAAAAGAAGGTGAACACAACTTTGTATATTTTACATTCTAGCTGTGATTCCACTTGGTCTGTGACAGTATAAAAACCATCAGGTCCTCTGTGTCCTTTTCCTCAACATTCCACTCACACTCGGTCTGGCTTCGTGGTAAAGGGACACACCAGTGTAGCGTATTTTCACCTCTTTCTCTCTCACGGCCTTTGATGAAGTTCTGTCTCTTCGTTTACATTAATATGTTGCACTTTCACACACTGTGCGTGGGCTCAGCCCATGGCCCTCTCCTGAAAAAACACACATCGTGCTGTTGGAGGACCAGCAATCACTGAGATTTTATTTCCTTCGACTTTTTTTTTTCTTCAGCAATGTTAAACAGATCTCTGCCCAGCTTTCCAGAATGTTCCAAAGATAATGGTAGTAGAGAATTCCTGGGGCACTCGTTCCTACATTGAGATGTAAACTGCTTGCTATTAGAGTATTTTCATAGATGGAGATTTGAAGTAAACTTGGGATTCCTTCACAATGCTAATTGGAGTGTTTTCATTTTAAACAAATAATTGAAAATGTCAAACATTTTTCTTTCTGTGTATATGTAAATATTCATACTGCCAACTTTTTTTCATATTATCAACTTTTAATGTACAAGTGTGTTACAGATTCACGGGGGAAAGGAAGGAGTGAGAACCATTTGCCATGTATCACTATTTCAATTCTGGTGAGTGACCACAGCATGACGTATCCTGGCAACACGAGGACAGAGGAAACAGAGACCTTTTCCAACATGGAAAAGCACAGCTTTGGAACCAGACCAGTGTTTGAAAACAGGCTCACGTGTTTATTGGCAAACGTCCTAAACGGTTTCAAATGTCAGTTTTCTCATCTGTAAAATAGGGCGGTAAGGGGGCTGACAGCAGCAACGAGCATTTACCGAGGTGTTCTCATGCCCGCATGCTAACTGCATTACATAATCTCATTAATTCTCATCACGTGTAATTACCATCGTCATATTTGTGCGGTGCCACCTGTCTCGGGGATCCCGAGCTGCCTAACAAGCCCTAAAGATTTAATGGGAAGCAACTACCATGTCTTTGGCTCACCGTGAGCTGGACATTTAGGCTGGACCCTCCTGGGTCATTCTCGTGGTTTCCAGGGGGCCTCTCATCTGTCTACAGTCGGCGAGGCCGCTCCGCCTCTGGGGGCTTGGCCGCTGGGGTGACAGAGGTGATCTGGGTCAGACATCTCTCCTCATGAGGCAAGCCAGCCTGGGCTTGTCCATCTGGAGGATGCTGTACTCAGAGAAAGAGAGAGAACACAGATCTTTTGAGACACAGGCTCAAAACTGGCACATCGCCACTTCTGCTACGTTCAGTTGGCCGGAGCGACGCTCACTCACAAAGCCAAACTCCCCAAAGGGTGGGGAAGTGGCCTGCAGCCCTTGATGGGAAGAAACACAAAGTCTCCAAGGAAGGAGAAGCACGGCAGCCAGATTTGCACACAGCCTCTCCCACACTGTCTACCTCCGAGCGTTGTTATAAGGGTTCATGAATAATAAGAGCTAATCTTATCGAATTCTCACCGTAATCCTATGATGAAGGTATGATTGTTGTCGCCGTTTTATAGATAAGTGAGCTGAAGCAGAGAGATGGTTCAGTTTCCTCCCAAAGTTGCTCATGACTAATGAGGAGCCAGATCCAAGTGCAAGGCGATCTGTGACATGAAATGCAGTGAAATGTGACGAGGGTGACGCCCGGGTTGATGTATTATCCCAATGTCACTTTCTTGGCCATGACCACGTGCTATGGTTATGCATGATTTTATCATTGGGGAAGCTAGGGGGAAAGCACGTGGGAACCCTGTACCCAACTATTCTTGCAACTTCTTGTAAATCTGAAACTATTTTAAAATTCGAAGTTATTTGAAAAACATCGAAGCGGTTCAAATACTCAGCTGATGCTCTGTACACACGTAAGGAGCTGAGCATCGTGCCTGGTTACCTCTAGGTGTTTAAGAAATGTTAGCTGCCTCTGCCGAAAGCTCATTATCGGCTTAAAAGACCAAAGAGATACCATCTGAAGGGTAAGAATGGGCGCCCCCTCAAACAGCCACGGAGGGGACGACTCAGATCTGGCCAGAGGAAATCTGGGATGTAACAGGGGCCCCAGTGGGTCTCCCGTTAGGGCAGTCTCTGCAGTTACAGGGTGAAAGCAGATGTGTTTCAGGATTTCTGCTTTTCTAAGATTACTTTATGGAAAATCTTTTTCAGATCTCACGGATCCCCGAGGAGTCTCATCTGGGAACTGGAAAAACTGGTGGGGAGTCTAATTAAAAGAGAACAAGATGATATAGGGATGAGTCTAGCTTGATAGGGTCAAGCCAGGCACGCTTTCTTACCTCTCAAAGTTAGCAGAGAAAAATTCTTTCGCAGAAAAAAAAAAAATACATTAGCAAATGATAGGCTACAAGTAGACCTAGTTAAGTTGGATTTTCACAAAAAGCGAGATAACAGCCTTTGAAAAAAAATTATAAAGGAAAATAAATAGCCATGTGTTAAAGTCACGGAGCTAGCAGAATAATAACTATAATAAGTACAGGAAAGCAGGTGCTACTGGAAACGGATGTGGTCATGACCCACTGCTTTAGCTGTTTCTATCCGGCCCCACGCCTGTGCATTAATGATTAGATGAGAAGCAGTTGATGTCTAGAATGTTCGGGGAGGATGTTTTCTGGTAATGACCAGTTGGTTTTACTTGATACCTTGACAGAGGAAAACAAGGACTCTATTAATGATAATAATAATAAAAATCATAATAGCTAACATTTATTGGGTGCTTACTGTGTGCCAGGAACCCTTTTAAGTGTGTTACCTTTGTCTCATTGAATCTTCACAATCTTTTAGGAGTAAGGAAATTGAGATATGGAAATGCTAAGTGACTTTCCGAGGCATAGAACACTTCGCTGTGGTGAAACCGGGATGAAATGGTGCATTGTCCCAGTATGGAAACAGACTCATTCTGGAAAAGTGCTTGGGGACACAATACCTGTTTGCCTCACCCTTCCAATCATTGGAGTTTGCCAAGCTCATAGCAATGAGGCTCTTGTTACTCCCCTCCCTGGGCATAGAACTCAGGGCACTGCTTCTCAGGTGGAAAGTATTAAACTTTCTCCAAACTTATAGTTTTTGAGCATTTCATCTGGAATTTATTTTTGTTTATGGTGTGAAGTCTGAGTTCTAGTATTTACCTCCACCCCCATAGCCAGACAGTTATCCCTGGGTCATTTAGTATATAAACTATCCTCTTGCCACTGAGTCAAGTGTCACCCTCTACATGTGTTATTTTCCCATACAGAGTGTGACCTCGTTCTGGTTCTCTATTTAGCTCTTGATCTATTCATTTATTCCTCTGGCATATTGTTTAGATTACGAAGCAGTATATATATAAATGTTGTATAGTATAATGAGTTTCATTATTTTGTAAGGGAACTCCTCAAAATATTTTTCTCTTTCAAACTTCTCTTGGTCATTCTCAGATAGTTATTGCTATATATAAACTTTAAAATAGTTTCAGGCATTCCCAGTGCCCCCTGCCCCCAAAGAAAAGTACTGAGCTGCTGAATGGAATGGCATTTCATTTTTAAGTTAATTTGAGCAGTGATGTTTTTATGCTATTAAGCTTTCTTATATCAGGAACATGCTGTGTTTCTAGATTTGGGGGGGTCTTATTTTAAGATCTTTAATAAGATGTTAGAGCTTTCTTTGTATAGGCTCTATGTTTTTATTATTAAATTTATTTCTGGTGAATATGGTGAATATAATTTTTTTCATTTCTATTTTTTCATTTCCGTTTTGTAACTGGTTTTTGCTCGTGTGGCGGACACGGTGGTGTGGGCCCACATCCCTGCAGCCTCCCTGCTTAAGTGCTCCCAGGTTGACATCCTTGTAGAAGTGCCAGGGAATTAACATTCTCTAGGAGACTATGAAACATAAACTCCCCAGCTACCTCACCTCTGCCCTCATTCATACCTAGGGCCACATAGGGCATTCCCTATGACCGGTGGGTGGCAAAGGAAACACCCAGGTCCAGGGCTCACAGATGGGTCAGCTCGATGTGTTGCAGCAAGCTAACAGTGAGTGCTTCCGCCCTACATTCTCAGGTGTAGGTTTCGGGTGACCCTGAAGACAGCAGCAGGGGAAGTGTTCCCAGTGGGCATAGCCGCCAGGGATACACCTGTCACCCACTTGCTGTGGAGGGAGAAGTGACCTGATGTAAGGATAAACATAGACTCCTGGGAAGTGGCGAATGGCCTGGCTGGTGGGGGAAGTATCCACAAAGATGAGAAGATCAGAGGCAAAGAGATCTGGGAAGGTAACGTGTGGAGGGACCCAAGGGAGTAAGCACAGTGACCCACATCAGTGCCCAGCAGAGAGGACCCATGGCAGAGGAGTCCCTGAACAACAAGGAGGACAGCAGGCATCAGCCGGCCCCAGGCCTGCGGGCCCTCGTGTTGGCACAACATGAATGAGCGGTCATGGCAGACTCTCTCTCGCCGTGGCTGACGCACCCACTCCTGCTGCTGAATGCGTGATCTGTCAGCTGCAGAAACCAACGCTGAGCCCTCAGTATGGTGGGGAAGAAAGCATGCCATTTGGGGATAAATTAATTCTATTGGACCCCTTTCCCTTTGGAGGAGGTGACAATTTGTCATTCCTGGGACTGAAACATATTCACCATAATCACCATTCAAGAGCTCACAGAGTTTCTGTGCCCATGCCACACACCCCCACCCCCACAACCCACCTCCCGCTCCCCCCATCTGGAATCTGTATGTTGAAACCCTAACCCCCAATGTGATTGTGTTCGGAGATAGGGCCTTTACGGAGGTAATGAAGGTTGAATGAGGTCATCGGGGTGAGGCCCTGATCTGACCGTTTTATGCCCTTCTACGAAGAGACACCAAAGAGCTGGCCCTCTCTCTTTCTCCCTGTCCATCCTGTGAGGACATGGCAGGAAGGTGACCATTTACAAGCCAGAAGCGAGTTCTCACCAGGAACCACACCCATCAGTATCTTGAACTCGGACTTTCCAGCCTCCAGAACCACGAGAAATACATTTCTGTTGTTCACGCCTCCTTGGTACTCTCTGGCTGAGACACGTTACAAGTAAATGCCTTGCCCTCAAATTCTTGTCTCTAGATAGGCATCGGAGAAACCAAATTAAGAAAGCCAGTAGAGAGGCAAGCTGTCAGTTTTAATCCTCTAAACTTCTAAATTGTGAACGACTTTTAGATTTTGAGAAAAGTTGCAAATATAGCTCTGTATATCTGTCAACCTGCTTCCCCGAATACTAACACCTTACACAACTGTAGGATGATTATTCGAACCAGGCATTTAACGTTGGTTCAATATCACTCACTGAACTGAAGATGTTGGTCGAACCTTACCAGTTTTCTTCATCAGTGCCCTTTCTCCCTTCCAATCTGACTCAGGAACCCGTGTTGCATTTCGTGGTGGCTGCTTCTTAATCTCCTGCAGTCTGCAGCTAGCTCTTCTTTGTTCTTCTCTCTCTAACTCTGACATTGGTGAAAATCATTAATAATTATTTTGTCAAATGCTCCTCAGTTTGGGTTTATTTGCTGTTTTCTCAGGATTGGACTGAGGCTTTCCTTTTTGGTGGGATTACAAGGAAAATGATGCTATGTACCCTACTCAGAACCTAATAGAAAAAGGGTTCGTAAGGGGCACCTGGCTGGCTCAGTTGATAAAGCGTGCGACTCTTTGATCTCAGGGTTGTTAGTTCAAGTCTCAGATTCAGTGTGGAGCCTACTTAAAAGAAAAAAAAAAGCCCAAGGCATCAAAATGGTTCTCTTTAACAAAACGGGGCGGGGGGGGTCATATGTCTTATCTCTGGTGATGTTTACCCTGATCACTACATTAAACTGATTTCTACTTGGTTTCTCTACTATAAAGTTTTACTTCTTTCTCTTTGTAATTAATACATGTCTCAGGGAAAATACTTTGAGACTAAGCAAAATTTATTTTTCTTAAAGCTTTTGCTCGGTATTTTTCTTTTTATAAGTAGTCTCCATCCTTAGTGTGGAGCCCAATGCAGGGCTTGAACTCAGGACCCTGAGAGCAAGACCTGAGCTGAGATCAAGAGTCAGACACTTAACTGACTGAGCCACCCAGGTGCCCTGCTCACTAATTTTAAAGTTATTAATATTTGTAGATGTATCTTGCATCCAGTCACAGCAAATTATCTTATTATTTTTTTAAAGATTTATTTTATTTACTTGAAAGAGAGAAAGAGAGAGAGAGAGAGGACATGGTGAGGAGGGGCAGAGGGAGAGAGAGAGAGAATCTCAAGCAGACTCCCCACTGAGCATGGAGCCTGACGTGGGACTCAATCTCACTACCCTGAGATCATGATCTGAGCTGAAATCAAGAGTCAGATGCTTAACCGACTGAGCCACCCAGGAGCCCTGAATTATCTTATTAATTTGAAAAGTTTCTTAGTAGAATCTCTTGTGTTCTATATATACACTCATATCAAGTATACATAAAGATAGCTTTATCTCTTCATTGTCATTCATTGCAACTGTTTTATTTTCCTGTCTTATTACAATAGCTAAACTTCTGAAGTCATTTAAAATGATAATGAGGATAATAAACATCCTAGTTTGTTCATTTGATGGAATAATTTCAGTATTTTGGCACTTCTAATGGTTTCTGTAAGTCTGGAATAAGTTATTTCTATTTTACTAAAATTTGTTGTTGTTCAGAGTGGCTGTTAATTTTATCAAATGTTAATGTAATCATATTTTGTCCTTTATTTCTCTCCAATATACTTTGTTAGATTCCTAATATTAGATCATCTTTCCATTCCTGGAATGAACCCTACTTAGTCATAATTCATTCATTTTAGAATGTATTGCTGGATTCAATTTGTATATGTAACCACAGGGAATTGGGTCTATAGTTTTCTCTTTTAGTACTATTTTATAAGATTTGGGTTTTTTCTGGTTCCATAAAATAAATCAGAGTGGTCTTACATTTTTTCTATGGTCTGGATTTATTGGGATCTTGATCCAAATAACTCCATTTTCAATACTTCCTTTCATATTTTTTTTCTGACCCAACATCTTTACAAATAAACTCCCTCCGGGAGCCTAAGCATGCTTGGGGTGTGGGAGTATGCAGGACCTCTCTATACTTTCCACTTGATTCTGCTGTGAACCTAAAATTGCCCTAAAAAACAAAACTTATTAAAAAATAATTCCATCAGCTAGCAGAGCTAGTGTAGCCTTAGCTGGATGCCCCTGAAAGAATCCTTATTCTCTCATTTGTTCTTCTCAAGCTGAGTGAGAACACTGGAAACAGGAAGAGCAAAGAGTACAAGATATGTGGTGGGTGGGGAAAATGGAGTTCAGTTAATTTGGCTATGATGTTGGGAATATGCAAATAATATGCAAAACAACATCCAATTGCTTGGAATCAAGAACTCGGACACTTTTTGAAAAAACATTGAGTTACTGTTTATACTTTTTAACAAAACCCCAAATAAACAGAAGGTTCACCATATGGGGTATTTTTGTTGAAAAACTTTCGTGACAAATCTTTAGAAAATGTATTAATCACTTTTCTAACCTTACGAGTACAAAACGATAAACATCACGGGCTCAGTCTCTGAGAGTTGAGGCTGTTGACCGTTATAAAAATGAAGAAAACCACGGTATTGGGAAGGATTTTGTTTCAGAAAAAAAATTTCTGATTCATGGAGGTTTTTTTCCCACTTGACCTGTCTATAAAAAGTGGATATGCTAGATTATAAACTGTTTTGTTTGCTTCTGTAGTCCCAGTGCCTCTCACATTGCTCGAGATGGAGGAGGGGTCAAATAGATATTTGTTAAATGAATAAAGGAATGAAGAGCAATAATTCAAGTTAATTATGGTTTTAGAGGAGGTTAGTTATGTCTTTTGGTAAAATTTGGTGTCCATTAAGGAATGAGATTAAGCCATATGAAATTATAATTTTATGGATCAAAACCAGTCATATATTAATATTAATAATACATTAATAATTTCATAGGGGTCAACCTAATCCATCTCTGACCTAGAATTTTAGAGTAACATTTACTGTTTCTGGCCTGTGGCTTCATAGAATAATAACCCTATACCCATCTGAACTCCAGCCAGCATGATACTTCTTTTTTTTTTTTTTTCAGGATTTATTTATTTATTTTAGAAGGGAAGGAGCAGAGGGAGAGGGACAGAGAGAATCTCAGGCAGATTCCCCCCTGAGTGCGGAGTCCAATGCAGGGCTCTATCTCACCATCCTGTGATCATGACCTGAGCTGAAATCAAGAGTCAGACGCTTAACCAACTGAGCCACCCAGAGGCCCCTAGCACAATCCTTCTTGATAACATAGCACAGTGGTTCGAGGCTAACACTTTGGAGAGATAAACCCATGTTCAAATCTTGGCTCTACCTCCTATGAGTTGTGTGACCTTGAGCAAACCACATAATTTCTCTGAGCGGAAATGTCCTCATCTATGAAATGGGGATAAGACTTTCCTTACAGGGTTGATATGAAGATCAACCATGATGTTCAAGTACTTGGTGCAGGACCTGCACATAGTAAATGATCAATAAACGGTTTCTATTACTCTTATTATTATTTATTAATTTATGTATGTTGGTTGCCTCTCTCCAGGATATTTAACTTCCTGTCATTTCAAAACGAACTGATAGTGGTATCCAGCTCTCTAGTTGGGATCAATGTCGCAGTACTGTTTAGCCCCTGGGAGGAATAGAGACCAGGAAGAGGCACGAGGGAACGGATCGGGGCTGACAATGTTCTTAGTCTTCATCTGAGTGATGGCCACACGAGCGTACAATTGTGTGACACGTCATGGCTGTCCACTTAGGCTCAGTGGGTTTTCTGGGTGTGTGTTATAGCTCCATAAGATCTTTGCCTGTTTGGGGGTGGTGCTAAGATGGGAAGAAGCTGTTTCAATCCCTGGCATCGTAAACAGAGGGAATTCCAAGCACTACATTGTATTTGATGAAAGCCCTCATAACTTCATGTCGAATGCCTCTCTCCCCCCACCTTCTCTCCGCTTTTGGAATCTGTAGGATCTACACACAAACCCAGCATGACAGGCAAGCGTGCCCATGAAAAATGGGAAAAGGGGACGTATACAGGTAATCTGGTGAGCAGCAAAGTACTAATTATGTATACGGAGTGCGTGTGAGTGGGGCTTGAGGGTCGGCACGGGTTTTAGCTTTCTGAACTTCTTGTCTTTGGCAAGTGAGTCGGTCAATATAGGATGTTAATTTAGTTGAGTAATTGTCATCAGTGCTCATGAAAATTTTTAAAAATGCTGATATTCCTTATTGGTATATAGCCTCTCTATCCCTCCTCCTCAGTCTCTCTCTCTCTCACACACACACTGGTATTTAAGATATTCATTTTATTTAATTCCTCCTACTATAACTATAATCAGGATTTCTCTCACCATGTTCTCCATAACCTCCTTGTTCCCAGTAGACCTTCCCGCAGTTTCCCTCTGAGGGCTGTATTTGTAAAGATCATGTATACATACGCAAATAGCCTGGACTTTTCTATGGAAGCCATTAGAGCAAATGCCTACCTCAGCACAAATGAATATGTTTAGAGACTCAGGTTTCCACATGGCCTAAAACATGTTGAGTTGGGGAGAGGAAATAGGGAAAGTTTCCCTTGGATGTACAACTGAATAAAAATCTACCAGCTTAGTTCTTATGGCAGTCACACGGGTATTACCATGGTTTAAACTTCCTGGAGCCTTTTGAGCCGTCGTGGAGCAGAATGGAAGAAGGTCTTTCACCAGGACCCCCTGCCACCTCCTCCACACCTCTCGAGAGCCAGCGAGATGGTCCATTGCCCCAAACTGTTTTTAGACTGGCGTCTTCCTCAGAAGAAAAGGAATATTTGTTTTGATTCCCACCATACACCACTTTCTGAATATGATTTCAGTCATGATTTCCTATGTGCCTGTGTAAAGGCAAGAGTGGAAATAAAGAACAAACCCAATAAAGACCAAACCAAAAGCACATGTCCCGAAGGGGCGCACACCAGGCGAACAATGGCTGTTGAACAGATGAACCCACTGAAATGTAAAAGATTCCACAACGTTTGGGCAGCTTTGAAATGCTACACTTTCTAGTGCTCATCTGTTAATCATCTGACAGAACTTCTCAGCTCCCCAGAAGGGACGGGCTCCTCTTTCTACGTTCACACGGCTGGAAGTGCATACAATTCAGCAGTCAGAGTGACAAATAGGCTAGAAAGACAGCCAGCAAACCACCCAATGAAGAAAGAAACAAAGAAGGACCGGAGAGAGAGAGAGAGAGAGCGAGTGAGCTATTTTTACCCACCTTCACTTCCAACTGAATTTCACTGTATGTATTTTCCAGGATATAAGCTTTTCTTTGAGTTACTTTCAAGATAAGTCATAAAGCTATAATCATATTAATGATTAATGGCACCAGGGAAGCAAAGTGACATAATGAAAAGATTTAAGGTTCTACACAAAAGTATTTAAAGATTCTCTTAGGAAATCCATCTACTTTAAATAGTTTTTTTGAAAGCAAAGAAACCATCAACAGCACTAAATTTAAGAGCAAAGACAAAAATGCCTCCACTACCATTATTCTAGTTCATTCTTACAGAACAGTGCTCCTCCGGATACAGAGGAGTTAGAAAAAACTGTTTCTAGAAAACAATAGTAATTCCATCCAGAGAGAACAGGCACGTCTAAGAGGACACTTGCAAGGCACATCGTGTGAGCAGAAAACAAACCAGATTTCCACACCCCGACGTGCCCTTCGCGAGCAAGCGTCTCTACTGTGACCACAGACCAATGGGAGTGATCAAGAAGTCAGGCAGGGACTCTTGGGTGATTACCTCCAAGGAAGATTGTTCTATTCTTCAAGCTACTAAGTGTCCAAAGATGGACGAGGTTGTTCACAGAGGTGGTGAGGTTTCTGCTGTTGGCACGATTCAAGCAGCGGCTAGCGGACGTGATGAGTCAGACCAGGGCTTCCCTAACTTTGCTGCACATTCGAGTCACCTGGGGGAGCTTGAAAACCATTCCTAACTACTGGCTGCACCTGCGGGGATGGGACTCAGGCAGCCACATTTGTTAAAGCTCCCTGGGTGATTGGAATCACCCGGGGGCAAGGTCAACACTTGGGAGCCCCAGCAGACTTGCTCGGTGCTTCTGAGACTTTATGTGCACACACAGCACCTGGCCTGCTTGTAAAATGCAGATTCCGACTCCTTGGCGCTGGGGCGTGGCCTGAGACTCTGCATTTCTAACAAGCTCCAGGCGGAGGTCCCTGCTCGCTGTTCCAGGAAACACAGTTGGAGTAGCGGGGCCCAGAAGACTTAGTCTCCTCTGCTCCTGAGTTCCTAGGGGATGAAGCATCATTTGGGGGACGGGTAGAGGGGACAGTGATTGACAGGGAACAGCCCTGCTCCTTTAGTGGCTGCAGGCTGAAAGCAAGTCATGTCTCATTCCTGAGCCTCAGTTTCTCCATCTGAATACGGAAGGGACTGGGAAAGCACTGCAGGGCTTCGTCCAGGTCTCACTGAAGCTCTGGGAGAATCAACAAACCTCTGGGGATCAAGAATCTACAATTTCTAGAAAGTTCCAGAGAGGACTGGCTGACATACATTGACCAGAGCTGCTTTGAAAAAGGAACATTCATGTATTTGCTGATTCACACATGTGCATGGAGTGCCCAGAAAGGTGGAAACTGGTGGAAAGAGCGAAAAATACCCCGTCTGTGCCTTCAAGGTGCTTCCGGTCTGGTATGGTAGCAGTTGCAAGAACAGGAGTGTGCAAGGAAGGGCCCAATGACGCTAACTAGAGTCTAGACGGGGAGATCAGTTAGTTCTTCCAAAAGGGGCATGTCAGGAAGGCTTCAAAGAGGAGGTGACTGAGCTGAGAGATGAGTGTGCAGATCAGGGGACAGAGTGACCTTGGCAGGGTTCACTGTGAGTTGTGGTGGCAGCTTGAGGCCTGGGGGCACCAAGAGGGAAGTGGTTGAGCCCCATGGAGAGATCAGGGCAGGCCTGAGGGAAATATCTGGGCCAGAGGAAATTTGATTTTCTCCCCCATCAAGAGTTATTCGTATCTTTTAGTCATTCATTTAGATTAGAGGGTGAATGGTATGGCAAGGGGTGGGGGTAGAGATGAGGACACCCCCCACCCTGCCCACATCCAGTGGTATCACCTTTTGTCCCAGCAATTCAGTGCTGGCCCCAACTCACAGAAAGCTCTATGGCCGAGTGGCCTTCTCCCACTAGGAAGTAGTTTCAGAGGTGTCTGTGGTCCTGGAACATGGCGTTGGGTCTCTCTGGCAGACCACGTTGGTCACCCTCCTCACGTCCCCTTGGGCCACCTCTGACTTGCGCCGTAGCTGTGGGGCCCAGTTCCTGAGTGAGAAGACGGTGTCCCACTTCCAGAGCCGTTGTGTGTCTTTTCTGCTGCGAGCCTTTCTTGAAAGCCCTGGAAGTCCAGAAGAGTATGGAAGTTAGTGCTCTGAATGGCTGGATGGCCCAGCCTTCCCTCCTTTGGGGAGACAAGCCTGAGGTACATTCTGCATGATTCCTCAGAGCACCCCAGTGGGATGAGCCCCAGTTGTCCCTGGCAGCGAACTTCACAGAGGGACGCTAGAGGAGTATGTCACCCGCCTGCTGATTTTGCCCCACAAGACCCTGGGGGATTCTGGGACCAACGGCATCTCATGGAGATGGGGGTGCAGGTTACGGGGGGGCAGTTTGCCTGAGATCAGTCATCACTTCCATTTGTCAACACAAGGGGAAGGCAGCTTTTGGAGTGCAATTTCACCCTCCACTCCTCCCGCCCCCTGGGCTCAGAGGCATTTAAAATTCAGTCACTGTCATCAGCAAACCCCTCTGAGCAGAAACATTCCCATCATTCTCTCCCTCCTTGCAAAGGTGTTTAAGATATCTAAATATTTTAAAGGTATCTAGGAAGATTGGATTCTTTTCTTAGTGGTGACTTGATGAATAAATGATGCCCTAATTTCAGTTTAATTATTGTCTAATGCTCTCTAATTCATTTCAGATTGGTGTTTAACTTCTTTCCAACTTGACAACCTTTCAGGCAAAACTGATCAAAAAAGCCGGAGCTTCCTTTACGTAGGGACGGATTAGTTGTCTCTAGATATCAACTAAAGAAAAATAGCTGTTCAAATCCCTGATATTTTTGGCACTTTGTAAATTTAAACCCATCCAGAACACATCTTTAAAAAATATTTTCAGTAAGGGAGGGATTCTGTGCTCGGGGTCTGAGATTTTGTTCTGCCAAGTTTGAGCATGGAGCAGATTTTTACGGTTGAATTATAAGCCCCTGAAAATAGGTTTATTATGGAAGTGTGAACACACAACTATAGCCTATAGCAACATGAATGGCCCTGTTATCATAATGCTTGAATCCTCTCCTTTGTGCTGAACTGGGAAAGCAAGACACCTGCTTTGGCCTTTTGGTAATACATGTCAATGTCAGTTAACAGCTTGTGTCCCTCTTTAGGAAGCTGCCCCAAAGTTTTTAGTAATCCTTGCATTGCTAGGGACCCCTATGTCTCCACCTCAGGAATTCATCTATCATTTCTAGAATATTCGGTGACACTAGAAATACATTCTATTGGAAGGAGAAATGGAGGCGGGGGGTGTTTGCATTCGTTGTGACGAGCTGTTTGCCCAGGTACTGACCAGCCAGCCAGAGAACAAGTTTCTTGCCAGACAGAAAGGACAAGGGTCGTCGATCCTACAGGCACGTTCCTCAGGGTTGAGAAAGAGAGTACAGTGCCTATAGGAGAAATCTTAGTTTAAAAGCCTAACATTTGCCCGAAGTTCAAATGCTTACATTCTTTGGTGCCTGAAGTTTTCCCTAAGAAGCTTACATGTTTATTTTCTGGTATATGCTTTTTTTTAACTACAAAGTGAAACATTTGGAATTCTATTGCATGGAACTCGTACAATTTCCATAACAGAATTAAAATTACACTCAGCTGCAGGGTCAGTCTCCATTGCGATTGGCTGGAAAAGGCAGCTCCAATTATGGGAGCCTGCTCGCTGAGGCTTGGTCTCTGGGTAAAAAAAAATCATAAACGCCAAGAGCTCCCTTAAACACGTGCCGAATTAAGCCTTATGGAGGCATGTTTGACATTCGTCAACTCAATGTAGTCTAATATCAATGAGCCAGAACCCTACTAACTAGAACACTTGATTAATTAAGTTTTGGTTTCCTGTCTTCTCCCCCAGCCCTCCCCAGTCCCTGGTCCAGGAGGCTTGAGAGCATAAGAACTCCTGGCACTTACTGAGCGCTTACTGTGTGTCAGGCACCGTTGTAAGCACTTTCTATGTATTCATTCATAAAATCCCCCCAATAACCCTAGAAGTAGGTACTATCATTATCCACTTTTTTTTTTTTTTTTTTTTACAGATGAAGAAATGAGTTTAGCAGCCAAGCAGAAAGGTAAGGATCTCTGGCTTTGCTTACAGATCCCTCTGGGTTTGGATTCCAGCTCTACTAGGAAATAGCTGTGTGACCTTAGGCAAGTTACTTAGGCTTTCTGTGCTTTAATTTCCTTGAAGCTGTTTTTTCTCTAAAATGGAGATAACAATGTGAAATTACAGTTAAGCATTCTGGAGATAAAAATTTCTCTTTTATTACACAAGAGAATCCTATATTTTGATTCTTAAACACATTTTAAAATTATATTTTTCAGTTATGTTTTCGCATATATTGCCAATGAGTTTAGGCTTTCACGTTCTTCTCCAAAGATCATGACATACCTCTAAGGGACCCGGGCATATCTGTGCGTGTGCCTGGGATGGAAGCAAGGAGTGGAGACAGGGAATGGAAGGAGAGAGGAACCAAGAGCAAGATGGTCTTTCTCCTTTGCGAGAGCAAGTGCTGCAAAAACTATGTAAATGTGAAGCTGCCTAAAAGTGAAGCCAATGTGGAGGGAAACAGAGGCAAGAAAGGAAGAGCGAACAACCAAGCCCCCAAGGATGTCATTCTAACATCTTGATCCAGCCCTACCTGAAGCAGAGCCTACTCCTTGCTCCTTGGTCTTCACAATTACCTGATATATATACATACACACACACACATGTATATATATATATTTAATATATATTTATATTTATACATAATATAGAAATATATATTATATTGTCTATTAATATATTTTAATAATTATGTATTTATATACTTATTTATTTATACATATATGTGTTTGTTTTACTCTGGCTAGTTTGATTTGGGTTTCTGTTACCTGAAATTAACAAGAAATAATCTGTAATAATATCTGGCTTCATTTCCTCTCCCCTCTGCTCTTCCACCATTCAAGTCTAATTGGAGAGCTAGCACAGAAGCTAGCCATCCACCCTTCTTCTGTTCATCCATCCTTTCCATCTTCCATTTATCCGTTCATTCCACAAACATCCATTGAGCGCTCAGAGCCAGATGTGAAAAGAACAAAGATGAACGAGACATGCAACGTTCCTTAAGGAGATACAGACACACGAGACTGCAGACCAGTAAAACAGCTACTACTCTACGGGAATGAACAGAAAAGTAGTCCTGTGAATGGGAATGGTGTGACTTTGGGGGGAATTGCTTAACATTTCCTCGTGTCTTTCTTTTTTCAAATTTTCTTAAAATATGGTGTAGATTAAATCGTAGGTTTTCATAGCATTTCCACCCTTTCCTTCAATCCCCGGCCCTGAGTAATGCTGCATATTTTCAAACGAGCACATTGAATCCCCACGTGTCGGGGCCCCCTCCCCGTGCACGCATCCTTTGCACTGCCCCAGAAGACTCCAGCCTGAGGTCAGGGGAGAAAAGTGTCAAGTATGCTCAATATTTAAACAGTTTGGAACCCCTGTTACTTCTGCTACAGAGACATGGATTTATTTCCTGGTGAGATGGAGGGATCTTTTCCCAAGAGCTCCACGCAGCAATCCGTCAATCACTCCCAGTGAGCGCCCTTTAAACACAGGTAGAGACCCGTCATCAAATGGATGTTATTTAAAACATGTGCTTTAAAAAACTAAAGAAGAGACTGGCCTGTCCAGCTGATGAATTATTTTCCAGCCAATTCTCTCCGGTAATGGTACCTAAATCTTATCACGAAAATGATCAAATGTAATGCAAATGTATTAGGAAAGCATCCTTGATTTGTTTTCATTTGAGATTATTGTGGGCTTATTTATTTATTTTGCAAATAAACTATGGAAACCTCTAATGTGCAGTATTATTTGGTAACAAGATTTGATTTAGAATTCACAATGAACATAATAGTTTATCAAAGGAAATGTCGCATCAGAATCTTTTGTGCTGTGTGTGTGAAATGTTCAAAGTAATTACAAATGTGACAAAATCTAAATTGTACATTTAGGAGGGAAATGGTGCTAAAAATTCTTGCTTGATGTTCAGATAATACTAGCAGCTTATAAGCCTTTGTGTTTTGTTCTCTGCATTGTAAATAATATTAGAAGTATCCCAGAGTCATGGATTATTTATAAAACACAGATAAAAAATCTGGTTAATTTAAAAAAAAAATAAAGTTATACTTTTTAGCTTTGTTCCATCGGGCGGTATTGCTCATCATCTTCTAACAAATATCAGTTCTGTTTCATGGCAACGTAATCAAGCATACGATTACATTTCAATACGGTGACGTCAATCACGAGTTTCAGAAGGATGAGAGAAGGAGAACTTTTATTTTAGTGGTGACCGAACGTGGGGGAAGGGAGGCCCATCAGTCACTTGTTAGAAAGACACTTTTAGAGGGGCGCCTGGGTGGCACAGCGGTTAAGCGTCTGCCTTCGGCTCAGGGCGTGATCCCGGCGTTATGGGATCGAGCCCCACATCAGGCTCCTCCGCTATGAGCCTGCTTCTTCCTCTCCCACTCCCCCTGCTTGTGTTCCCTCTCTCGCTGGCTGCCTCTATCTGTCGAATAAATAAATAAAATCTTAAAAAAAAAAAAAGACACTTTTAGAGAGAGATGGGGTGAATGCTGGGGGTTATAAAAGAAGAAAAGTTACATTCCTTCCCCCTTCTCTCTCTCCCTGCATCACTACTTTGCCCTTGAGAACTGGACACTCCAATGTTCAAGTCTTCCCCAGGGAGTGCCTGTGCCTGCCTTCCAACCCCTGTGCAAAAGGAGGGGACTTTTTTCTTCTTTGGATCTTAGGTTCCAAAGTGACGGTGTTGAAGTCAAAATAGGATAGAGATGTCAGCTGGTAGCGCTTTCCACAAGGACATGTTGATATTTTGACCTTGAGTGTCCTTGGCATTCAAGGCCTCTAAAGCAGCACTTGTCAAACTTGAATGTGCAGGAGTCACATCTTGTTAAGTGCAGATTCTGATTCAGGAGGTCTACGGTGGGACCTGGGGTTTGGCATTTCTGATAAGCTTCCAGGTGACGTAGCTGCTGCCCTGCTGCCGACCCTCAGATCACACCACGTGGTGAGGTTCCGAAGAACACTGAGTCTTAAATGAGGCCCCAAGACATTAAGAAAAGTGTGTGTGTGTGTGTGTGTGTGTGTGTGTGTGTGTGTGTGTGTGTTGGGAATGGCCTTGTAAGACTTGGTCAGTTCTATGCCTACTCAGTCCACTTGCTCACAGAGTGCTTGGCATGGCAAGACACTTACTATGACTGGAACCCCCATATGACAGAAGAGGCACAGAGAAGTTGAGTTTCTTGCCCGGGGTCACAAAGCTAATAACAGGAGGAGGACTTTGGGGACCCAGCCTGCCGGAATCTATACTACAGGATTTTAATCCCTAGGCTATACTTCCTGTGAAAATCTGTTTCAAGTTCTTTCCCTTCTCAGGACCTTGGCATATGCTGTTCTCTCTGCCAGGATTGCCCTTCCCCACATTTTGCCTGACTGTTCACCCTTCAGATTTCAGCTGAAATATCACTCCTTAGGAAGACTTTCTCTGGTTCTTGCTGCACTTCAAAAATGATATACGTCCTGCTTTTCTCTCACAGCATCTCATTGCTTTCCCTGGTAGGTACGATTACTATTTTCAATTATTTGATTATTAGTGTTAATTTGCTTTCAGATCTATTTCCCTCACAAAACTGTAAGCTCTATGAGGCCGAGGAGTGTAGCTGTTTATTTCCTCAGCCCCTACCACTAAGTCTGGAACAAAGCAAGGGCACGATTATTATTTGACTGACGGATGGAGTGAATGAATGAATGAACAAACAAAGGAATGAATGAATGTACAGTCTGCAAGTAACTACTAAGCCACTAGAGGGCAACTCTACTCATCACACGGACTTCCGCGCCAGGGCACCCCATGTGGCCGGCATACCGCAGTCATAACCTCACACAGTATTGGAGCTCACCTGCGCCATTGCCCGTAGAATAGGTAGAATGAAAAACTCAGCTAAACTACATGAAAGAATGAAAATATGGATTTCAAAAGTACACTCATTTCTAACTTCCTGATTCAGTCCTCTCACAGGCATACACACACACACACACACACACACACCACACAAAAAAAAAAAAAACAGAGTCTGGGATGATTTTGAGGGTTCCCAAAGCACCCCTGTACTTTTATTCCTCTTTGCTCAAGTTCAGTCCCAGACTGAACAGTATCCTTTTCTTCCATGGTGTAGAGGGCGCCTGGGGAACCCACAGCCTGGGAGAGGGACACGCACAGCTTTTAATGGAGGCTTGGTCCATGGATACAGCTCTACAATGAGTCACTAGGACGTGGAGCTTGTTAGAATCATTGTCATGGCTTGAGTTGCCCCAGAAGCCAACCCCGATGCGAGGTTTCTGGGCCAGTTGTCTGCTGGGAAATGAGACTGGGAAGGGAAGGCAGCTCTGAAGCGTGTGTCATCTGTCCTGTGACCACAGCAGGTGCCTGGAGCCTCATCCCATCAGGAGATCCTGGGAAGCAAGGGACCTTCCTCCGTTACGCTGCTGGAAGCATGAGCAGCTCAGACACTCACACACAACTTCATTCAGGGGGCAGCTAGTACGCAGGCACTTTCAGATTGCCTGAAGTGAGCAAGACACCTTTCTTCCAGGACTTCAGAGAAAGCCCCCAAACAAAGGTACTGATGGCAGCAGACCATAGCGTGAAGGCCGAAGGGAGCGAGGTAGGGCACTGCCGTCCGCCGCAAGGGCTATGCCGATTCCTACCATCTTCACTTGTTACTTGAGAGGAAGAATCTTGACTCAGAATTTATCTTTAGTACCCCAAATCCCTCAGTATTTCTCATGCCCCCCAAAACCACCAAGACAAAGGGAATGTTGTAGCCTAGGGCTGACAATATCCCAACCCCCACCATTAATGTGATCATTTGCCATCAGGGAAGGAGACTGCTTTGTCAGTACTACTGTCCCTGAATTTCCAGAGTTTTGAAATGACTTTGCTCCTAAGTGCAGGTACGGTCCTGGATTTTTGTCTGCCATCTTGTGTGATCTTGGACTTGGGTCTGAGATTTTCTGGCCCTTTGTTGCCCTGTCCATGGAAGGAAAGTGAGGATACTCTCACCATGTCTGTTTCACAAGGATGTTATGAGAAGGGACGAGATAGTATCTGAAAACTACTTTTAGCTCTGAAGAAAAGTGCTCTTATGAGCTATATAAATATAAGTTATTACACAGTATTATTTTAACCTGGCCCAAGTTTAGATTAGTTGTATGAATCATTCATCAACCTTTACTTTGTATAATTAAAAACGTGTGGTTCTTGGAATCTTTGTTTGGGAGGCAAGTTAATGTGGCGGGACTAGGATTGGCAAAAGCTCTTAGAAGTCAGAGTCCTGGTCTAAAGACAGACGCTTTGATTGATGGGGGGATTCTATTATCAGTTCTCATTTGGAGGTATTCTCAGTCATCTCTTTTAGGAGTCTATGATTCATGTTTTCCCTTATTGGCCTTTTTTATATTCCCAGCACTCCCATGGTCTTTCAGAAAGTATTCAAGAATTTCCTCCAGTGTTTCATT
Source organism: Ursus maritimus (assembly GCF_017311325.1). Lineage (NCBI taxonomy): Eukaryota > Metazoa > Chordata > Mammalia > Carnivora > Ursidae > Ursus > Ursus maritimus. The sequence goes on along the minus strand of NW_024426885.1, from coordinate 13,156,689 downwards.
TGCCCTTAAGTACGCCTCTGTAACGTATTTGCTGCTAAGGACCTCTCCGTGCATGAATGTATCAATGTTGACTAGTTCTGGGAGGCTAACTGAATAAATCACCCCTTTGGGAGACAGAATGGGCCTCCCCATTTGGGTTTCTCTGTTTGACTTAAAATGTACCCTCCTTAATATGTATTTTATTGACCATAGCGGTGCATGAATGAAAGCACCAATGTGACAGTTGATTCTATGAGCCGTGTGCTCTTGATAGCAGTACCCTCATCTTTGTGTCTCCTCCAAAATGCCCAGCAGAGCACCTGGCATTCAATGGGCACTCAATGATTATGAATTGAATGAATGAATGCTGATAAAGAGGGCAAAAAAAAAAAAAGAAAGAAATAAAAACACAATGAACCACTGAACCCAGGGATATCATTAGCCATGGTCTCCCCATGTGTTAGTTATTAGCTATTAGTAGCGTGGGTGGTCTGGGATAGATGGACTAATTCTTCTGCTGACCACAGTGGTGTCAAACAGTATATTAACCATTGGGAACAAGGGTGTTGACTGGATTTCTGCTGTGCACTAAATTTCCCCTAGTGACTCCGATGAATTAGACACATGCCCCAGGGGCCCAACCTGTTCCTGACTTGTAACTTACACAGTGGAAGGATCCGGTGGAACAAAAGGAGATCAGGTAATGTCTGTAGGGAGCGTCCACCCCTGTGTGAAAACACCAGGAAGCAGATTGTTGACAAAAATCCCACCCAAGTGCCACTAATGACCGGGTTATGGAGTCATGGGCAGGGTGGTAACTGGCATATTTTAAAGAGCTTAGATGGAGTTGTGCACCTACAGTTCTGCCACTTCTTTCCCTTGAAAGCATCATCATGATTTCTCTGCCATGGTCATGTGCACTTACGATTAAGGAGATCCTGACAATGTACACTTGGACTCTATCACAAATAAACCAGAGTGAACGAATGAACCAAGATCTGTGATAGTCTCCCTTACAGATGAATCAATATCTGTAATAATCTCTAACTCTATTTTTGTCCGTTGATCATATAGATTTTATCCACCTTTTAAACAATTATATTTCCTTTAATTTTTTTTTATTTTAACCCTTTCTTCTTTGTTTCAGCCTGGGACACATGTTGCCCACTTCCCAGATCCAGACTTAAACCGACTTGCGCTATTTCTTTTTCTTTTATTCTAAGATTTGGGGCTTTTTGATTCCTTCTCAAATTGTGAAGTGGCTCGTTGTTTGAAAGAAACCAACAAACTTTAAAAGGTCCTTTAAACTTCTAGGACATCAGTTCACTTTTTCAGGAGAACATTTTGAAGAGATGAGGTAAATGAAGTAGAAACATTCAGATTAAATTTCCTTTGAAATCCATGGGTTTTAAAATTAAGGGAAAGTGATTGGCAAAACATGTTTTGGTTTTTGCCGAAACTGAAATGTTTGAAAAATAGTTCAAGATGTTCTTCCACATCCCAACCACATCCATCTGGGGCCATCCATCTCTAGTTTAAATCTATTTTTATACATCCACTATGCAAAGAACACAGGCCCTCGATGCAGCTAGAGGGCCGCCATATTTTTTCCAAGGGAGAAGAGCATGTTGAAATCTAGAGTGGTTATGGTCCTATATCCTATATCAGGCTCACAACATTCTTTTCAGAAGAAGAAGGTTCTAGACTAGATGGTGATGAAAAGGCAATTGTTTCCACTTGACTTTGAGTCAGGCCAGGAAATATAAATGGAATGTGAGATTAGTGCTTTTGTTTATTTGTCTGCCTATCTATCACCTGTCTGTCTGTCTGTCTATCTATCTATCTATTATCTATCTATCTATCTATCTATCTATCTATCTATCTATCATCTATCTACCTATCATCTATCTACTCCTTCTTCATTCAACCATTCATTCATTCAACAAATATATATTGAATTTATTGACATGTGCCAGGGATTGTGTGACTATAAAGGCAAGCAAAATGCAGTCCCTGGTCTTGGGGAACTGACCATCTTCAGAGAAGGCAGGCATACCCTTAACATGCAATATGTGGGAGGTGCCATATTTGGGGTGGAGCTGAGGCACAGGAGAAGGAATGGTCAGCCCTGCCCGGGGTGATGAAGGAAAAGATTCATGGAGAAGCCATAAAAGGTGAGACAAAATAAAGGTCAGAACTGGAGTGGCTGGAAAATTATGAAGCCTAAATCCTAAAAGAATATGTTGGAGCATTTATTGAGAAATTGTTAATCTGAGCAGGCAAAAGAAAGATTAGAAAAAGTCAGTTGAGAACCATCCTGATGCTCTTGGGGTGGAGGATTTGGAGAGCTATTTTCCTATTGAGGATCTTTTCCTTTCCTTTCTTTTCAAAGTCCGGTCACTGGCTCTCAGTCTGTCTTGGCAGCCGCCTGGAGATGCTGTAAGTCCAGAGACATGGGTTGAGGCTGAGCTCTGCCCGGTTACATGTAAGACTCCGCTCTTCTCTGGGTAAGGCCCACCAAAGAATAACTACATGGTCCATGCTCCAAAGTGACATAAATTGTGGATTTCCCCCCATCTTCTTTTTGTTCTGATTATTAGAGTTGGGGAAACTTGGCACGGAAAGTCTATGCTTCTGAAGTTTTGTACTTTGGAATTCCAATGCCTGCGGGCCCTTGCTTGCCTCTTCACTAAACGAAGAACCACGAAGAGTTTTCCTCCTTCAGAGAACAGCCAGGGCCTTGGAGACACATGTGCCTTGCTGACCGACAAGTTCGCTTGGATGACACCTGACTTTCACTACAGCTGTCTGGTTATGGTTTTCTTTGGAATGTAATAACAATGGCAGTTTCCTCATATTGCACCGAAATTGGCAGTTAATTTGTAGCTGTGCATTCATCTAATCACAGGACTGAAAAGCTGGCTGTCCTTTGCATACATGAAAATGGTGGTATTAGTAATTGGGTTGTCACGTGTGGCGTAATATGTGGTTTGGAAGCCATTATAGGATTAGAGGCAATTTGGAGATTATCATCTCCATGACATCACCTATGGGGGCTGAGACCACTAGCAGTTCCATGCTTTCTGTGATTCAGATGCCATGGTTTGAAATATATGTAGGACAGTTTTCTGCTTTATTGACCATGACATTATACATACACATATACGAGTATCGTGCATATATATATATATATATATATATATATATATATATAT
>NW_024426885.1:13140851-13153485 GCF_017311325.1 Ursus maritimus | reverse complement strand
ATATATATATATATATATATATATATATATATATATATGCGTGAGAGAGAGAATCTAGATGACTCTACACTGAACTATTGCTTGACATTTTTCTGATGAGCACTGTTATTCCTAAAGCCAGATAATAAAAACAGTGAAGAGTACAGAGGGTAGGCTGACCTAATTCAAAACCTAGTCCTTCCCTTCTTCTAGTTCCAATTCTAAACATCATGGAGGAATTTACCATCGTTGCTTATGCAATTTTATCTGAAATATCATGTGGAACATCAGCTCCAATAATGGGCTTTTAAGATTCTCAGCCATTTATTATTTTCTAACGAAACGGGAGGGGGTTTATAAAGCCTAGGGGTCTATCCTTCCTTCAGCCCCCCCTCGGCTCCCTCCCCTTGTCACAGTTTTGTTTCCTTCCCTCCTTTTCCTCCCTTGTGTCACATTCCTGGACTCTGTCAATGGATTGGGATGAGCTGGAAGAAGATGCCTCTCCGTGAGTTCCGTGGCACACATGGAAAGGGTAAGCAGAGGCCACTTGGGGGTGGAGTGCCCTGGGTTTTATTTTCTGCTCCAGACTTCTTAGATCTGTGGCCACAGATGACGATGGGGAATGGGAAGAATAATGTCCCTTCTACCCAGAATCCTTTTCAGACCCTGCAGACCTAGGTTTTTCCATGCTATCCTTGCTCATACCTCTCCCAGCACCTGTTCACCTTTACTGAGGTGGCCTATCTATCCCTGTGTCTCAGCCAACCAACAGTGAGCTCTGTGAGTGCAGGTGCTATGTCGTGGACATAGTAGGCACTCAAGAGCAGACATGAAATGGATTAAAAGAAGACCAAATGATTATCCATGGCACAGGATTTTGTGGGGTAAATGAGGCAGCACGTGTAAGTTCCTAGGGCATCCAAGTTACCTCCTAGGCATCTCTTGAAAGTTAGTGTCTTTTATGAATCATTATGCTCCAGGGGCTTCATCCAAGCTGCAGAGCTGGTCTGTGTCAGGGCCAAGATTACTCAAGACACTGCATTGTCATGCTCAGAGACACATCAGGAGAGCTCGTGCTGATGAAATAATTCACTGTCATTCTTCAAGTGTCGAGGAAATTTGTCCAACTCATCAGACCGCAACACATACCTAAAGCTACCCAGGCCAGCAAAGACTTGTGCGTCATAATGACCAGGCCCCGAAGTATCGTACAGACTCATCTAGGTGGGGATACCAGGCTTCGAGGTTGTCATTTGTAAATGCTCTGAAATGAAAACAAGTTGAGTGGAGGTATATTTCATAATGGACAACTGTACCCCAATGAGACTGAGTGAAACACAGCTATGCAAAACATTTGGTTAAATCTCACAAACATAGAGTAAAAGATGCCAGATCCTCACATGTAGTATATAATTCCACTTATATAAAGTATAAAGACAATGGAAATAATCCGTTGTTTGAAGTCAAAATCATGGCTACCCTTGGATGGTAGATAGTGATGGGATGAGAGCATGAAGGGAATTTCTGGGGGGTCGGTTATGTTGTTTCTCGCTCTTGGTGCTGATTACATGAGGGTGTCTGAGCTGTATATTTACTTGTATTTTTTCATGTTTTATAATATATAGTATAATTCAATGGAAAGTTAAAATATAAAAAGTCCTGAAGGAAGACCATAGCAGCATCCAGAAATTTACAATAAGTAGGCACCATTGTTTCTGGAAACACCAGTGATGTAATTTGAATATAAAAGGATGTGACTTCCACAGCATAAATGAGTCAAGGAGCCTTGTGAGTCTGGGTTTTTTGTTTCCATCTGTGGCCATTCGAACCTATCTGTTAATAATGATGCTTTAAAGTGCTAATATTTATTAAGTGCTAACCATAGCTATTAAACTTCCCATCGTACAGATGGAAAAATTGAGGTTTAATGGTTAAGTAACAGACAGGGCTTCTTTTTGTGCAGAAGGGAGACAGGTCCCACTTACCTCAAAGCCTCTTGACCACAAGACCTCAGAGAGAAGTGGCATTAGGGTGTGTCTAGGCAGAGAGCCAAAGGCAATTTGGCAAAATTCCCCATATCTCAAGTATGGCATAGAGGCAACAAAGAGTTCAGGCCTGCAGGAGCCACCTAGGGAGGGACGGTAGACGTCCCAGTTGTAACCTTTGTAACGTGATGGCAGGTAGACCAGATGCTCTTCATCTCCCCATCTCACTGCATATGATCCTGAAATTGTAGCTTAACCCCAGGGATGGGGGAGGGTGGAGGTCAATTAGGGGTATGCTAAAGTCAGAAGTTACACTGCATATAGAAACCATAAGATACATTGTTAAATATACAAAATGTAAATAAAGCCAATATAGCAATTATATGTCTTTTGTACTTGAATTTACGGACTGAGACTTATACTTGCTACTTATGTTGGCATTTAGGAACTGAAAGGCATCTCTCCATAGGACCCAGAGCTCTGCACCTTTGGTGACCATGTGCAAGCCCCTGGGTTTGGGGAATGTGTGTGTGTGTGTGTGTGTGTGTGTGTGTGTGTGTGTGTGTGTGTGTGTGTGTGTATGCATACGCACATGGGCTTAGAGCAGGGTCCTGTCTGGGTGGAAGCAATAGGGAATTTCATGTGTTTTTACTTTGTGACCATGTATTTCATAGTCCCCTGAAGTCTGCTTTCAGATGTTGTTAGCATTATCAGTTCTTGAATTTTCTTAAGAACCACATTTCATGTGGTTCCCAAAATGTTAGGACTTCTTTTACCCTGAGACCCAGCAGAAGACTTTCATAGGGTTTGCATTAAATGACCACAAGGAAATGTGCATCATACTATGTTTGCGAATCCCCACTTTACCAGTGGCCTGCTCTCATGCTGTCTGTCTGCAAGGCCTGAGAATTACTCGAGTATGTCTCTAATTTGCGCTGCTCTTGGGAGAAGTATCAATAGTAAGATATCCCTTTCGTAAGCGATATCATATCCTGATTGAACGTTGCCAGGGAGTCTTAGGCCACTTGGTGGTTTCATTTGCCTTAAGATCCAATTACAGCTGTAAAAGTGGTTCGCATTAGAAGTCCTGACTCTAGGATTTGATCATTATAAGCAGGATAAACCACTAAAAGAATGTGAATTGCCTTCACTAAAGGGATGTAATAGCCCAGAGAATATCTTTCATATTTCAAATTAGGAAAACCCACTGCTGCCTTCTTCCCTGTGCCTGCCCTTATGGCTGGTCAAAGCAATGCTAAGTTCTGCATTCAGTGGATCTGTCTGGATCCTCCAGCCAACAGTTTTAGTTCGTGAATAACCAAAATGACCTTCCTACAAGGGCATCTTGCAGCCCAGACCCTGGGAACGGTGGTTCAGGATGCTGTTTCTAAAGGAAGTGGTCCTGTGCTGATTTCAAGAGACTTTGACATGATTCCCACCCACCTTCCCCTCCACCTGAACTCTTCTTGAAGGTTCTAATATTTCTGCCGAAAGCGGCACAACCGTGAGGCCTTTGTGTCCGAGGGGGTTCCTAAGCAACACAGAGATGTTGGATATTGAAGAAATGAATCTCCCTAGAAGCTCTGAAAGGTCATTATCCTGGCCAGGGTCCGGGAAAGGACCCTCCCCACTTCACAGTCTGTGGACAAATGTGGCCTTCGAGCTGCACATCTCCCCATTTCAGAACAACTTCTTCACCAACGCCTGCCCTTTTGCTGTTCCCTGACCTGGAATCTTGGACTAAGGAAGGATTTAGACTGCTCAGAAGGGAGCTGGGAACCCCAACTTTCCCTGTAGGCCCCTGGTTACCCAAGCACACCAGACACCTCAGCTCTCTGTTCAGCCTGGTTAGTGCTGGTCCAGTCCGCCTTCCATCTCTGTTGTGAACATGCTGAGGAGAGCGAGCCAGAAGGGACTCTTCCCCACCCCCCACCGCACCACAAGCGCACGTCATGCGCAGTAAGGGCTACCCCAGGCATGGGCCCTTGGACGCAGGCCTCTCACACGTGCCTTTAGTAGGGAAAGCTATGTCCGTTTTCTTTTTTAGAAAACAAATGTGTGTGTGTAACCAGTTCTTGTTGGGAATTACTTTGGGGCATGGAATTATTTTGAAGAGAAGTCCGTATACAGCCCAGTAAAATGGTTTGCAGGAACTCACAGTAGTGCCTTATCTCTTTGAAAGAGATTTTACTGGACACATTTGCTGCAAATTTTGGCATTTTACAAAAAGAACAACAGGTCTCATTTAGTTGATTTTTCACAGCACTGCACATGGCCTTTCCGTCCCCCTCCCTTCCTCCTTCCCGCCTTCTTTCCCTCTGCTTGGCCCTCTTTCCAGCTCTTCCCTGTAATTCTCCTTCCCTTCCTCTTTTCTTTTTTTAAAGAAAGAAATTACATTCTACCATTCTATCAAATTACATTTCTTCTAAGTAATAACATGTTAAAAAAATCCAGAGTGGATGTGCAAATGAAAAGTCTTACTTTCATTGTATATATGGGAACTTGAATGTCTTTCCAATGGTTATTAAACTAAAAGAATTAACTTGCCAATTACTTTTTTAAAAACTGAAAAATATCAGTTGTTATAAAATGGCCCATTTCAGTATGTGTGTGTGTGAGAGAGAGAGAGAGAGAGAAAGAAAGAGAGTCTTCCAAATTGCTAATAGAATAGAATTTTTTATTCTGAAGTTTAATCACTGATTTTTACATGAAATAGTGTCAAGATTCAGAAGCCAGCCCATTTAGGGCTTCAACCCGAACTGGCGATTTAGCATCAAATAAACCGTTGAAGGTACACCTCTCAGTCTACTTCTAGAATGATAAGCAACTCTCCCTGCTTGCTGAGCCCAGGGGATTCTGATCCTGATAACAGCACTCGGGGACCCACTCCTGCCATCCAGGATGACAATGCCAGAACTCACAAGAAAGCAGAGGCGCCTCTTGCATTTACCAGCTGTAATGCTGAGCGCATTATACAGACAAATCAGGCCCCCAAAGTAATGTGTTTTCACCTCACAGCAACCAGCGTTTGAGTTCAGGGAGAGGAAATGTGTATTAAGAGAGCAGGTTAAAAATCGACATTATCCCAGACTTTCATGAAATCAAAATTATGGCCATGATGCTAAGTTATTATAATGTATTTATTACCAGGATTGCTTTCATATTTAACCAATTTGGCCCATCTCGAGACCTGTTTTAAAATGCACCACCTTGCCCACCTTTCCCATTTTCATATGAAAAACAGGAAAGCAAAAACTAATTTACTCAGAGAGACACAGAGCCTGTTTGCCCGTTTATCTCTTACAGACCACCCCTCAGTCCAATGTTGACAGTACATGATATTCCATTAATCTGCCTAATGAAAATTTAACCAGTGTTATAAACAAATAATTGGCTATTATCCTCTCAAAGATCCCGAATAAATTACTTCTGCTTATTTCCCCCCTCTCTCAGTGCTCAAAAGCTACCCCTTTCTGATGGATGTCACAGGGAGAGGGAAGGGGGAATGAGCGCGTTCCCACTCCGGCTTCCTCGGCGGGGACTGCTGTCATTGTCATGGGCCCACTCTACTCTGGGAACCCCGGGGATTGACCGGAAGGAGGGATGACGGAGGGGTGGTGGGAAAGACAGCCCGCACCTGTGGGTCCCCGGCTTGGCCCAACTTTAGGGACCACCGCCTACGTGTCTTATTCTCTATCTCCACAACCTCCCCCCTTTTTTCTGCCACTGCCTTTCATTCTGCCTTCCATTATTTCTCCCTTTCCCCTATTCTCTCTGAATTCCTAGAAGATTCTTCGTCTCCTCTTCTCAAGCCAGCCACATGCCTAATAACCCATTCACATAGTCCTCTCACTGCTTTGCTGTCATAATCGAAGTTTCCCAAACACGGGGCCTTCTTTAAAATGGAGCCCCCAGTGCCAAGATGGCTGGCACCCACCATATCGAATAATTCAACTCAACTCTTTGGATAAGGTACAGAGCCTGTGCATAGCATTATGTTGAATCAGACAATGGATGGACTCTATTTTGAGCCATTATTGCTAAAAATCAGTCCCACCCCCACCATTGCACGCCAAAGCCAGAATGGATTGGCCCAATGGCGGGATGTTCCAACGGGAAATCTGAGGTAGTATTTAGGATAGTGCATTGTCTTTCTTGATGTAATCATCTATCTTCTCTACTAGATAGAACTTTTAAAAAAAATTTTTGAGACCAGGATTCTGTCTTGTTCATCTACTCATCACCGTGTGACACATAAAAGCACTAAGTGAATGAATGAACGTGCACATGATGGGCTCTTTCAAGGACAATTCCTCCTCGGGGCAAAGGCAATAGAAGGATGATGAGAGATAGGAATATTTCATTTTGTATGATTGGCTTCCTTTCCAAAGCCCTTAGATCTCCTAAGATCTTCAGGGAGCCCCACAGTTTATGCTGCAACCTGCAAAAGTCAACTGAAACACCATTTACATTCTGTCTTAAATGTTTAGTAGAAATGCCACCAGTGTTCATCATGAAACAGTGCAGACGAGCAGAGAGAGGTAACTAACGCTGTGGCTTTCAACCTTTAGAATGGAGGAATGATCTAAGAAGCTCATTAAATGCAGACCCTAAGGCGCACCTTAGGAATGTGGGTCAGTGGACTTAGGAATCTGTTCCAGAATCAAGCGACCCCAGACATTCTGGTGTAGGTGGTTGGCGGACAACTTACTAAGAAATGCTGCTCTAATGACAGCATAGCATCGATTTTGGAATCGCCTAGAACTTCTCATTCAGTTGAGACCTCCATGAGATACTAGCAAGAGGATACCATCTTCAGAGAAGTCCCCTGGGTTCAGTCCTGGACTGTAGGAGGGGAAGGCTGGAGCTGTGGTGACCCAACCTTGGTCCCCAGTGGCCACTTCAGTTACTGCTCCTTTGACATGAGTCTTCACTGCCAGTGTCGTTGGCTTCATCCAAGGGCCCTTCCAGCTTGTAGTTGGATGCTTGAGTGTGGAGCTTCAGAGCAAGATGAGGGCCAGAAATCCAGAATTAGAATTCGAGCAACAGTCTCAATAAGCTGTAGAAGTTTCCAGTAGATGGTTGCTCACATACAAGGCTCAGAGTGTATCTTTCTCAGTGAAAAGGGAATGGCAATACCTAATGGAGGTGTTGGTAATTCTCACACGCCTGATCTCATTTGATCTTTGCAGTCACCCTCTGAAGATGCTACGTAGAACTCGACTTTTCCCATCCACGCAGATGTGAGAGCTGAGGCCCAGAGCAGCTGGATGAGAAGCTGAGTCAGAGTTCTTAGGTAAGAGAGCTGTGAGAGAGTCTGACGAAAATTACAGGGCAGGTAGGACTACAGGATGGTCTTGGGGACAATGGGAATTGGGGTTCCCTTCCCAGACACTTGGCCCAGTGTAGGTGGACATCAGTGTGTCTGCCAAGGCGAACTTTACCATCTATGTTAATGGTGAATTACCAGGAATGGGACCTCAGTCTCACATCCCTGCATTAAGGTCCTATCTCTAGTAGCACGAAATTTACAAAGCTGGGTGGTTGGGACACCATAGGTAAAAAATGTGGCTGGATCATTGAGAGCTGCTCTTATGGCAATTACTGGTCTGACCCCAAGAATGTGTACCCTACTCTCCAACCAGCCTGGTGAGAGGCAAAATTGCAAAGCAGGTGTGATCTTCCAGAAGAGAAGGCCTTTGGTGCCCTCATACCCCACAGCTGGGATTATGGTCCCAGAGAGGACACACACTGAGTTCTGCTCTAACTGCCAGGGAGGGCACTGCGGGAACGGGCCTTCTCAAGTGGGAGGGAGTCCAAGGGAGACATTGGAGGGTGGTGTATAAGCCTCTGAAGGTGTTTTATGGTTTGGAGAGCAGCTGATGAACAGAAGTATATATTTGGATTGATCCAGGCTCCATAGGACAGATCTGGATTTCACCAGAAAACAGTTTCCTCCACTGACCCAAAAAGCAATCAAAGAAACGAAGTTATCTGATCTCTGAGAATCAGTTTAAACATTTTTAAATAAAATACAGCTTCATTTAGAAAAGAAAAAAGAAAGTTGTTCTCTCCCAAGGAGTGAGCATTATGTGGTTCCCATGGGTATGAGCAAGGGAAGAAGAGGTAGCTTGGGAGCGCGTCTGCGGCCCTTTGTAGAGAAGCCTGTGGGATTCAGTATCCAGCTTCTGAGACAGATGGAGCAGCGACCCCCCGAGAACGTGGTGATCCTGATTGTGACAAACACTGAGCTGGACTGAACACAACAGGTGGGGCTGGACGGAATGAAGCTCTCTCGCTGGCCAGATCAGAACTGGGGGGACGGCTGGTCCACCAGCAGCAGTTGGTTCTCGGTAATCGGTCAGCCCCACTGGTTCGCTGGGGCCTCTGGATGTGTTGCCAATTATTTGGGGGCCAGGTCTTAGATCTGGTACAGATTTGCCTAGTGGGAACCCATCTTAGGGGGTCACCCCAGCAGCTCAATTCAGGCTGTGATTTCAATACTGATAAAGGGATGATCCATGCGATCATTTTCCTTCTTGGCCTCCAGGGCTCCGAAGACCAGAAAAATGTGAGCATCACCGGTAGAGAGAGAGAGAGAGAGAAAGAGAGAGAGAGAGGGAAGAGTAGGTTGGAGGTAGCCTTGGGAAGATAGTCTTCCCACATGCCGATAGCATAACGAACCCTGGTAATAGTGCCAAGGGTTTTTGTGCTTTTTCCGTATGCCAGGTGCCTTTCTCAGTCCTCCCATGAGCATTAATCATTTCATCCTTACAGCACCTTTGAGGTAGGTCCTGTTACCAGCCCCAGTTGACAGATGAGGAAGCCAAGGCACAAGTAAAGTGACTTGTCTAAATGACAGGTGGAGTTAGCAGTGGGCACGGCTGAACTCAGGCGATCGGACTCTAGTGTCCATGAAATTTGGGTTTTTGATCACTTGACACATCATCTTCCAAGAGGCTATTCTGTGCTTCCCTGGGAGAGCCATGCCTTCAGAAATGCCGGAGATGGGGTTTTTGTCCTTCTCCAGCAACGAAATGCCAAGTATGCATCGGGGGCATTCAATGATTGCCCAGAAACCACACGGCCTATCACATGTCACCCCTCATAATTTATTTTTATGAGAGTAGTAAGTGGTATCAGCATTTTATAAGTACGTATTTATATTTGTTAATTTAATTTATGCAAATGCCTCATTTATGTAAATCATACACAGATCCACCATCAGGATATCTTTAGCAAAATAGCATGATCAAGATATTTAGGGATCTGACATATATAATCAGAGAATGCAAATTATTTTTAGTGCACGTTCTTTTTGCCATTAAGTTCATAAAATGTCAACAGTCTGGTTTTACTAAAGCTTGCTTCGAAGTGTTTTGGTTGTGTTGGCCTTTCTTTCACTCTTGTCCCATTTCCCTGCTTCTGGGATGGGCAGCTCAGGCCAGGGTACCGCTGGGAGGGGGGAAATCTCAGCTGCAGACACATTTGAAGCCCTGCTTTTTTGTTGCCTTCTGAGGGATGAGGTTACAGTGTGTAAACACAATACTGTATTTCATAGCTATCCCAGGGCTTTGGGCTTGATCCCACCATGATAGTGGTGTTCTCATTACCGATTCATGATGCTGCCAGGCGGTCGTCGTGAATAATAAGCTTCTCCCTAAATCTGGACCATCCGTTCTGAGTTTCTGGCATGTTGCTTCAATGGGAGGTGAGATTTCTATCTCATTCCAGGGACGAAACTCTGTATATAACTTTAGATCCAGTTCTGGGACTCTAGAAATGCATTTAACGCTGTGAGCCTTAAGAATATAAGGTGGTAAAGGGTTGTAGGGATTGATGTTTGTGCCCAAGCTCATAAGACAAAGAAGTGGGTCTTGGAGGGAAGACCTCACGTGATCTTCTGGTGATCATATGTCAGGACCCAGAACACTGAGCTGTGTAGGCACTCCTGTCATGGAGCCTATAAAAGCCAACGTGGCTTTTCACAATGAAATTTGAAAATGTCGTCTTCATGTAAAGTGAAACTTATTATAGTAACCAGCTGTCTTCCTCACTGCACCTCCCACCCATGTGGCTTAGAAGAACCACAGGCCATTGCAAAACAGATAAACACATCCCTGTTTCTACTTCCGCTGGAAACTGCAAAATAGAGCTGCCCATGTGAGAAGCAGCAGAACACCACCTATGGGGCATGTGGCCTGTGGCCTTCCTTTTGCAGCTTTTATTTGAGAATGCTGTGGGCTTTCCATCCATGGAAAGTTCTTGTGTATGAGAGATCTCTGTGGTCATCCAGGAGCCCCGGTTTATATGTTAGTTTCAGGCACTCTGGAAGATTACTCTGACTTTGAGGTGCCCCCAGGACCCAGAAAACTTCAGTTTTTGGTAGACCACACGGCCTGTGCTTTCGCCAGTCCTTCCCCTACAGAGCATCCAAATTTGGAAACTATCTGTCCGGCAGCTTTTGTGTAAATTAGATTGTGGACAGAAACAATCCAAAATTAGATTTTTGCCTCTCTTAAAGTAAGCATTTAATAGACTTTTAAAAAGTGTCTCTTCGCCATCATTTAGGCTCCTCGCAGAGCAATTTCCCTCCCACTCTGGAGTTCCTGCTCTGGAGTGGACGGTGGGCAGCTCAAGGCACATTTCCTGGTTCTTCACAGAAAACAACACAGCATTTATATTTTTCCAAAAGGAGAGAACATCCCCTTTTAGCTCAGATCCTAAGAGAATCTCAAAATGGTCCCATTCATCACCAGCAGATTTCGGGCCAATGGATCAGGGCTGCAGCGAGGGACAGCTGTTCCCACCAAGAAGCCAGAAAGCAGGCAGCCAGCCTTGCGGCACTTCATGGAGATAAATGGAGCATTCTGGATCACACCCTCACGGCCTGAGGACCGTACAGTAGTTCCCCCTTAACTGCGGTTTCGCTTTCCACAGCTTTACCCGCAGTCAACCGCTGTCAGGAAGCAGAGGATCCGCCTTCTGAGAAGGTCAAGGGCAGCCTCGCTACAGTCCCAGCCCCCACAGCACCCACCTCACTTGGCCTCATCCCACGGGAATTTCAGCAAAGCCCAGCATCACAAGAAGAAGAAGGGTGAGGAGAGAACAATGCGTATTTTGAGACAGGGAGAGAGACCACATTCACGTAACTTCGATTATGTGATTATTTTATTATGTTGTTAAGCCTACTGTTACAATTGTTCTATTTTATTGTTAGTTGTTGTTCATCTCTTCCTGTGCCTGGTTTATCCATAAAGCTTTATCACCGGTGTGTGTGTTTAGGGCTGAACATCGCATAGAGAGGGTTGGGTACTGCCCGCAGTTTCAGGCAACCCCGGGGGTCTTGGAAGGTGTCCCTGGGGATAAGAGGGGCTACTGCCTACAAAGTGACTACCAAGCATTTGAGAGCTTGGTCTCTCAGTCAGAGAAAAAGGGCCTTGAATCTCAGCTGTCCCTTGCTTTTGTGCTTCTGTTTCTACTGCCATTCCTGCCACCCGGGATTCCCTTCTCCCCTCTTCACCTGCTTAGCTCCCACTTATCACTGACCTCTGCAGAATGTCATCCCCTCCCTCCCTCCCTGTCTTCCTCTTCCTTCCTTCCTTCCTTCCTTCCTTCCTTCCTTCCTTCCTTCCTTCCTTCCTTCCTTCCTTCCTTGGGCTCCTTGTAGGAAATAGACACTGAGCAGAACTCCCAGGCACAGTCCTGACCACGCTTTTACAACTGCCTGTCTGGTCCTTGGCACTTAGGGGACATCGAACAAACACTCACTGAGTGAACGGATTAACGTTTCTATGTTTGTTCCCCCCACACTCTGACTGGGCTGCGCTTTCCTCAACAACACAGATGGTCTTAGCCAACTCTGTGTCCCTAGAGCCCTGCAAGTGTTGGGGGCAGAAAATATGTCTCTGAGTAATGGAATGAGTTCTCTTAAGAAAGTAGCCGGAATCCTCAGAGAATGTTCATCCCCAGTATATTTTGGACAAAAAGGTCTATTTTTAGGCAAAGGAGGCGGGAAACACAGCAAATTTTTTCCTGAGAAAATTGGGACACCGGACTTCAGTGAAACAGGACACTGAAGCAGGGTGTGCTTTGGGAGAACGTAGCAGCTCTGCCAGGCCTGGCCCCTCACTTTGGCGGTGACCGTGGGTCATCCATAAAACCGTGCAGTGTTTACTTTTAGCCTTATTATGACCTCCTGTGGGCTCTGCCTCTTCCACAAAGGTCAAGAAATCAGGAAGCAAGTGATATTCTGGAAAGCCCAGTCTCCTGCCGAGGACCTGTCTTTAAAGCTTGGGTGGTGAGTAAGGTCTTCTCTGCCTTTGGCCCCTGGCCCCTGGCCCCTACCCTCTGCACGATTATTCTAGGGCTCCTTACAAATCCGTCAACGTCATGAGCCAGGTCTAGGCCCCGTTACCGTATATACAAGTGATTGAATGTGGCCAGAACATTTTAATCCAAAGGAGACCGACTCCCCAACTCAAAAAAAAAAAAAAAAAAAAAAAAAAAAAAAAAGCTAGTTCAAAATTTCCCCATTTGCTCTTCACAGTGGTTCATTCACGAACGAGGAGCCTGTGTTCCCTCGGCTCTGGCTCCAGTAAGCTGTGCTCAGGTGATGGGCACCTGTCTTGCTCCTTCCCTTTCCCTACTGACTTTTTTTTTTTTTTTTT
>NW_024426885.1:12967488-13140841 GCF_017311325.1 Ursus maritimus | reverse complement strand
TTTTTTTTTTTTTTTTTAATGCAGAGAGCTTGCATCCTGCTTCTGCTAAACTTTTGACTACAGGCTAAAGAGATAATTGGAACTTTTTAATATATTGCCAATGGGAAGTAGTAAGAAAAGCAATTCTGACATTCGTAAATGCCCGGGTTTTGTCTGAGTCATAAAATACCAGGCAGGCAGGGTTTAGAATGCCCGGGCCGCTCACCCAGAGCGGCATTAATCCCAGGACTGGGGGAGGCAAGGTCCAGTCCAAGCACAGGTTTGCTCTTGACTTAATCCCCTCCGCAGGTGCCATTGCCTTCACCGGCCTACCTGCCTTGGACTTGACAAAAACTGTTGAGCTTTCCTTGATGCAGGGCTGGGTGGCATCTAGCGAGGACCGAGCTGTTCAAAAGGAAGGAAGGAAAGAAAGAAGGAAGGAAGAAAGGAAGGGAGGGAGGGAAAAAGGAGGGAAGGGGTGTTCTATTTTCTTTACATTTAGACCTTTTTTGCCGAGGTGACACTGAAATTTTCACCAAATAGCAGGACACCAGCCAACCCTAAAGCCTGCAGTCCTGGGGCCGGGCTCAGTGGCTCTGCTAAAACAGGCATTAATCCTTTCGTGGCTAGGTGGTTGCGAAATATTCTGAAGGTTATTTTTGGCCAAATTCATATCAACCCCAGACAGGAAAGGGGCCCCAGTACATTGCCCAGGAAGAGGGTGCAAGTGGTTTCTGCTGAAATTATAATCGCCATAATTCCAACAAGCTTCCTCCGTCAGAAAAGTCACAATAGGGGCGGGCCCCTTGGCTGATCTGATCTAAGGACACTTGGTGCAGGGGGCTGGAGCCTCGGAATGCCCACTCTCTCTACCCCAGTGTTTCACTGTTTGGATGAGACCAAGGATCCGCCTCTGGGTTCATGCAACTGTGCATCGATCCGTTCAACTCTTTACTGAGTACCTGCTGTGTGCAAGGCACTTTGGGGGGAAAAATGACCTTGAAAACTTTCCCACCTTTTGCAGGGGTCGCCAACAGCCGTCCACAGATTTGTTCGCTTACTTGAACTGCACAGTGTTAAACAAACAAACAAACAAACAAAAAAACTTAAATATTTAAAACTCAGAGTTTATTTTAAACTCAAGATTTCCAACCTCTTTTTGGGAACAAACCCCAAGACCTCAAAAGCTCTGATGACATTGAGCCCATACTTGCCCCTGCCCCACAGGACACTGGGGCAGCCATGGAATGAGACATCACGACCTCATCCCTCCCAATTGTGTGCACGGCCAAGTTCCCTCAGTTATGTCACAGAAATGTGTGGGGCAGGGGTGGGGAGGGAAGGCTCTGGGGTGGACAGCTGACTCTCCTCACTGTGTCCCCTTGGACAAGTTACTGAATTTCCTTGTGCCTCAGTTTCTTCACCTGAAAAATGATGCTAATCTGGTCCTCGTTACCTCCGTTGTCGTCGGACTGCTGTAAGAGTAAAGAGAGGCAATAAGAACACAGGGCTCAGAGCAATTCCTGGCACACAGTCAGTGGCCCAGAAACATGCCTGCCCCGAGGAATACAGAACAGAAGGACAACTTGGACTTCGTCCTCAAACAGCCAGAAAATGTAAAGCAAGCACTTAGAAAACACCTTCGACGGCTTTAATTTAGAGACCGGCCCTGTACTTTCTCCTTCTATTCCATGGGTGCCAAACACGAACAGCCTTTGTATACAGCTAGTGCTCAAGGAGAAGGGGATTCTCTTCTCTTGGCAGGACTGCCGATGGGTGTCTGAGGAGCCAGCTTCCACCCAGCCCCAGAAGAGAACCCGAAGGTCACTGTAAGCCGCCCACTCCCCCAGAGCCGGACAGCATCGGCAAAACGAGTTAGGGGGGGAAAACCCTCCAGGAAAAAGCGCCCCGAATGAACAGTGTTGCACGTCAACCGATCTGTGATTCATACATATTCAGAGGGAAGTGAGTGAAAAACAAGCGTTTCAGAAGGTTCCCATTTTCAAATTAAGTTAATAAAATAAGATTTCCAATGTAATGACAAATTAATTCTTCTTTTCATAAGTTTATTAAAATAAGCGTCTCCTATCTTCTAACTAGCGCTGACATATGCTTACATAGATACATCCCACCCAGTAACCTAATCTCCCGGCAATCTTGAAGCAATTAACTCCTTCTAATCTTGAGCTAACAAAGCCCACCATGCCACCGGCCCCCGAGAACGCCCCTCCAGCTCTGCTCAGAGCATCGGGCAGGGGGCACTGAAGTGGTCCGGAGTGGCCATCCTCGGAAGCAACGAGATGAGTCATCACAGATCAGAAGATCTTCATTAACTCCTTATTTCTCTGCTAATTAACACAAAAAGAGTGAGCTGAACGCCTGACAGGCAATGACTGACCCACTGCTTGGTGGTTAATGGAATGCAAATGACATCTAATGAGGGTCTCTCCTTGTGGTGTGGGCAGCTGTGGATTTTAAAGTGTTGGAGCGCCCTGAAAAGAGCTTGCCTAATAATTTAAACTGCAGCTGAGTTTGTAATATCAAGTCCATGCATTTATGTAAGTCCTATGCATGGCAGAATTAACTGAAGCTGTTTACGACAAGGGTTCGTTGGAAATACCGTAGCTTAGAGGGGGGGAAATACAGCTCCAGGCCTTCCAAATGAAGTACGATATTTGTTGATTATGTTAAGTTATGTGATGCATTTTGGATTTTGCTTTCCTGGGACAGTGGAAAGCATATGATCAAAGCATTGGGTGGTGGTTGTTGTTGCTGCTGATCCTGAGTGTAGCCTTTGCAAGTTATTATAGTTTCAAAGTGTTGGCTGCAGAAACCAAGTGTTCATCATTTAGGATTGAGCTTAGACTACAAGTAGAAAACCAGCCCAAATACGATTTGTGCGCTGTCAATAAAATGTTGATTCAATTAAGGGGGTTTCGGTAGTGAGATCAATAATGGAGCTCAGAGAAGGAATTTTATTGTCTATTACATATCTATTAGTGATAATTAAGTGACAGACTTATAAACAAGAGCATAAATTCTAGGAAGGTTTTTATTAAGATGCACCTGAACTGGGGCGCCTGGGTGGCACAGCGGTTAAGCGTCTGCCTTCGGCTCAGGGCGTGATCCCGGCGTTATGGGATCGAGCCCCACATCAGGCTCCTCCACTAGGAGCCTGCTTCTTCTTCTCCCACTCCCCCTGCTTGTGTTCCCTCTCTCGCTGGCTGTCTCTCTGTCAAATAAATAAATAAAATTAAAAAAAAAAAGATGCGGCTGAACTAGGCGGGAGGACTCTCTTCAGTTAAAATTCCAAGATCTCTTCTCAACCCAGTTCTCTAAGAACCTTCCTTTTTCTACTAAATTGAATTAGCAATGCACTCATTGAAGAGACCTAGCAATACCTGTGTCAGGCCACAGTCAATTCTGGCCTAAATACAAAAAGTGCAGGATGGTTATTGTGAAATTCAAAAGAACTGTCACTCTATTAAACGGATTCTCTGAATTTGGACTGTGATCCAGGCCCATCGCACTCGTGCATGTTTATTTTTTTTATTTTCAGAACTAGAACCTAGTGGTGCCTTTGCGTAGTTTGAATTTATACATTCTATGAACTTTCAAGTTTAATGGCCAACGGTGTTTCACTTTCTAATAGGGAGAACCGGTGGGAGAGAGGAAATCATGGTAGTCAAAATTATTAACTGTTGCTTGACATTTGGAAGAAGTTTCTGGAAAGGTGATTTCTCCAAAATTGCAAACTTCTAACCCCTTTTGAATCTCAGAATTAGTTAAGGAGATCCTTTATTCTCCTTTTATATGCAATTTCTATTGAACCCTGTCTTGAAGGGGGTGAAAGTCTATATCCTTCTTCTCATTCTTTAGTTATGCCTGAAGGCCTTTGTGGTAGCTGTGCCTTCCTTGCTCTTTTCTGGATCTTCTCATGGCTCCCAATTACCATTCAAGCAGGTCTCAGCTTAAGCGTCGCCCTCACAGGTCAGATGGTCACCTGAAGCAGCCTCCCCATCTCTCCTGTACCATCAGCCAGCATTGGTTCATTACCTGCTTCCTTCTCTTTTCTGTTTGTTGCTCTTGTCTGGCATCCCCACTGGACTATAAGCTCCCAGAGAGCAGGGAGCTTGCCTGTTGCTGCATTTCCAGAAGATGGAACAGGGCCTAGCACACAGTAGGTCCTCAGTGCGTGTCTACAGAATGAAGGTGCAAACAAGGGAATATGGTGCCTTCCAGAACACAAGGACTTTCCTCCATGACCCTGCCCCTCTGTGTTCTCTGCCTGGTTGCCTTCTCCCCTCTTCCTCCCTACTAATGCTTCAAGACTCAGCGTAAGGTGCTCTCTTCTTCAGAGCCTTCCACATTCCCCAAAAAGAAGAATTCTATCCTTACTGGATTGGAACCTCTAGTTCACTGACTTGTGATGGGTTACGTGTCCTTCCGTGTCCTTGGCTGCCCTGCGAGCTTGTGAAGCCAGAAGTCTTCTCTAATTCTATGTTGAACCTCATACACCAAGCACAGTGCTAGGAAATAGGAAGGTCTTCAAAAAGAAATGGATTGAACAATGAAGGTATCCTTCTATTTTGAGGAGAAGGCCCTATCTTTCATTAGGAAACTCCAGCCTAAGTAATCATAACAGAGAAGCCTTTTGGAGATGTGGCTGCTCAGAGGTCATAGCATACTTCATCTCTAATCCCTATAACACTCTTCCAGCCATCCCCATTTTACAGATAGGGAAACTGAGGCTTCAAGAGATTAAGTAATGTACCCACAGTACTTAGGGAGTATGGAGCAGTGGTGGAATTAAAACCCATTTTGAAATGAGGCCAAACACCAGGCTCCTTTTGTCAAACATTAGTCTATTTTGTTGAGATTTAAACTAAATCACTATTTTGTTGGCTTCTTGAGGGAAATTTCCTGAAGGTATTGATTTCTGTAGTGATTCTACATTGGTTGTGCAATGCAACAGAGAGTATGTGTTACTGCTAGGAGCAGGCAGAGTTGGTGAAATGAAGTCATTGGTGTGAGTATTATTTTAAAATATTATTCCCACAAACTTATATGCACCCCAACTCCTTATAAATAGGCTAGTAAGACTGAAAAAAATAGGAGAGGAAGAGAGAGAAAAACGAAAGAGAAAAGAAAGCTAGCTAGTGGTAGATGTCAATAATTACATGAGATCTTTGGAAGTCCCTGAAACTTGATCAAATTCTATGGCTTTGGGGAAGTCTGCTTCATTGTCCCCTCTATAATAAGGCCTTCCTGGCATCTGCCCCACACAGCTCTGTGGGAATCAAGAGATGGGGGAAAATGACATTTTAAGTAGAAATTGCTTTAGAAAAGAACATTTTAAGTTGGGATCCATAGTACCGTTATGGTTACTTAGATAGACCTTTTGAAAGCTTTCAAAAAGTCTTTGACACTGTTTTTAACCAACTAAGCAGCAGAATTCCCAGTGCAAAATCCATTTCCACTGCACCTAGCTCTGGCAATCACACGTCCTGGGGAAGGTGGCTTGGAGTCCTGAGAAAGATGCCACCTCAGGTGACAGTCCAAGTTTGGCAGGTAAGCCAGGATGAAGCATGATGGAGGCAGGTGTGGTTAGTAAAACTGTAGTAGACTTTGAGCTCTTTGCAGGGGACATCCATAAACATGGTACTCTGAAGCCATGGGAAACCACATGTTTTAAAAAAAGATTTGTTTATTTGAGGGGAGGGAGGGACAGAAGGAGAGAGAGAGACAGAGAATCTCCAGAAGACTCCCTCCTGAGTGCGGAGCCTGACTCGGGGCTTGATCGATCTCACGACCCTGAGATCATAACCTGAACGAAAATCAAGAGTCAGATGCTTAACCGACTGAGCCACCCGGACACCACCGGGAAACCATGTTTGAGTCCATTTGAATGGAGCAGTTTTAACGATCGGAGAAGACAGCGGAGCCCATGGAGACTTGTGTTAGTTTTTCATTGACTCTTTTATTTGCAAACTGGTTAAAGGCATGAACATGGCATCCAGGACCAACTTACTCTAGAAGAGATATTCATGGATCCCCACCATGGTTGCCACTGTTCCTGCCACCCCAGGAACTTCCAGCACAAGTGGATGGATCACCAAATAATACACACCAAATATGGAAACGTGGATTATATGGCATCGAAGCACACAGCACTTGAGGGAGAAGAAACTAAATATGTAAGGACTAATCTCTAGCAAATAAAAATTCTGACAATTGCTTTTTCAACCATGGGCTGCCGAGAGAGTGGTGAAAATGGCAGAGACTCAATATAAATCTTTTTCCCTTTTTATTGAAATGAAAACATCCTTGTATATTATATATACTTAGGATGTCACCAATTTTGGAGGTAATCTTTTAGGTTAAGTATGTTCCCACATTAAACTGATAATCATCTTTCCTTCTCTTCTTCTATCCCCCAGACACTCAACACACTGGATTTTCACTTCATGTTTTATTTATGGCACAGAATTAATATGCAGATTCACAAAAACTTAAAAACTCATAATTATTCATAAAGGGCTTTAAGGTTATTTAGTACATTTTTATGAAACTCAGAGTGTCTGAGAACGTACACTCGAAAGTTGTTGGAAGTCGACTGAGGTTAAGTCCTAGTATGAAGTGTAATCTGAAAATGATCAAAATCTTTGAATGAAAGTATTTGTCATTATTCATAATCTATATTTAACTGAAGTAATGGGCATCAATATCCTTGTAAATATATTCAAGACTGGTCTGGCAAGAGAGAAGATTTGCGTATTCCAGGCAAACAATCAATGCTGGAAGAAAGGTCTAGTTAGGAATCTTGGATCACCAAGCAAATGTAAGAGAGGACAGAGATTTTTCTTATTTGCGGGCCATTTGTATGGTGCTATCTGCTTTTACAATTATGCTCAAGTCTAGCAAAAAATTAACACCATTTGGAAATGGATATGTTTGATTTCTTCTGGAGTAAACAGAAAGAACGGATGGTCACCGGCTACAGGCTTACGGAAGTGGCCAAAGAGCAAAGAGCATCTGTGAACAGCTGTGAGGACAGGTCTCTGTAAGCCTTCCCTACCTGATGATGACTTAGGCTCTTTATTCAGCCCCAAATTAAAAACATTTTGATGGGGAAGGCACCTTGTTGAACAAACTCTTGGGAGTGTGGCCCCAAACCGTTGATCAAGGGGCATGTGTGTTCTTGGGATGTTCCCATTGGAAACATCTGGAAATATTAGACAATCAAATACAGAAGCCCATCGGTGCTTAGGAAATTCCTCTAGAATGGAGAGGGCCAGGAAGAGGGGATAGAAAGAACATGACCTTTGACACCCAGACTTAGAATTCAATCACCACTATGACACTCACCAGCTGGGTGACCTTAGGCTCTGAGTCAAGCCAGGTTGACTCATCTGTGGAAAAAGAGGAGAGAGAGAGAGAGAGAGAGAGAGAGAGAGAGAGAGACAACATCTACCTTCAAACAGCTGTGAGATAAAAGGAGATAATGGGTATAAAATATCTCATCCAGCACCTGGCACGTAGTAGGCACGGAAGAGATGTCAGCTCTTTTTACTATGCCATGTTACTCTGCTATTATCCTTATTGCTCTATTAATATTTTAACTTTGAGGGCACATATATACATACATGCTCTCACATAAAGACACAGATCTACACATTCACTGTGGTCTTTGCATTAAGTGCAGTGACGGCTAAATGGGACAGGTGCTAATCTAATCACCGAGTTATTTCCAGCTCCACTGGCCTGGCAGCTTTACCCAGGCCTCTCCCCCAAATGGCACACAACTGCAGAAGCCAATTTTTCAATGACTCAATAAAAACACTGGTAAATATTTAAGTCTCTTAAGTACAGACATAACCCGCAGACATGGCAATTTGAGCAATGAGCTCAATTGATTTCACAAGAGCGAAATATCTGAATAAGCTTTCAGATATCTCAATTGTTCGTGGAGTGAGCAGAAATTTCCTATATCTGGTTTTTGCCCTATTTCCCTTACTTCTGCTTCCTCACTGGAAATGGCATCTAATGAAGAAATCGGAGAAATTCTGGAGCTTATGTTAAATATGTACCGTATTATTACTTCATGGAGAGGACAGTAGGGGAATTTTTATGGCTATATATGATCGACCTGCACATATGCATATGTGTGTGTATGTACGTGTGTGTGTATAGCCCCATATACATATATAAATATATATATATAGTTATATAGTCATATATATATAGCTATAGTATAGCCCCATACTATACATATATGTGTGTGTGTGTGTATATATATACATATATATATATACATGTGTGTGTGTGTGCATATCCAGTTCCATTTCCCACCCCCCAGCCAATTGACAACTTACTCTCCCCCCGATAGACCGAAACACTGTTCTAGCAGGAAGTTCTACTAACTTCTGAGAAGGCTAGTCCCATCTTAGCTTTGAGGAATTGCCCCTTTAAGCTGTGGGAAATTACAAATAGACAAATGAGTTCAATACTGGCATTCCCGATTCTGAGCTCGAGCACCAGGCATCTAGCAGGATGAGTTTAGACCCTAGTATTTGAAGACGAAAAATCCTTTTTGTCTCCTCTCTACGGTCTCTCTGTAGAACCTTGCTGGTGAACACCCTTGAAAATCCCCCCTTCCATGACTCCTGTCTGTGAAACTCATACTCTTCTCCTGGCTTCCTAGTGGCTCCTTCTGGTTTTCTCACTGGCCTCCCTTCCCCTCAACTCCCAGATGCTTTCCTTTCTGACATGGTAGTGTGGCTGGCATTACCAGGTTTCCTGGTCTTCTGCAGTTAAAAACAGAGTATGGGTAGTAAGGAGGGCACGTATTGCATGGTGCACTGGGTGTTATACGCTAGTAATGAATCATGGAACTGTACATCAGAGATTTGGGATGTACTGTATGGTGACTAACATAACATAATAAAAAATTATTATTAAAAAAAAAAAACCAGAGTATCATCTTTGAGTTACACCCAGACAGCTCCTTGGACATGTTTCCCACCTTCCCTCTTTCCCTCACCTCCATCCCGCTGCCCTAACACAGACTCTCATCAAGTCCTGCCAAGACCCCCCCCCAGGGGGTCCTCTGATCCTAGCTGCTGCCTGCAGTGGCATTTAGAGCTCCTAATCCCACACACCACCTCTATCAGGCTACTACTCTCTCTTCCTCCGGAAACCCGTGCAGCTTAAGCAGTTGGAGCTAAAGTGTCTGGTTTTCAACTTGCCTTCACGACATCCAGCCGGCTGGACTCCCTACCGCACTGGCTCATGTCTTTGTCCTGTGCTGTAATTTGTAGGCTACAACTACAGCTTTTTGTATTTTCCATAAAAGCCAGCATGATGCTGGGGAAGGGGTAGGTTTGGACATGAAATGTCCATCTGAAGATCATAGAAAATATTTTATGAAAGTAATGTTTAATCTCGCAACTTCTACCTGAGTCCATTCTCCTTGAGAAAGATGGAAACACGAGAAAGAAAGACCAAAGCTCTCTTTAAGCATCATTCCTGATCCAGGTCCCCCTGCCAAGATGACCACTTCCGGAGCTGTGTGAGTGGGGGGGTTGGGAGCTGTGTTTCCTTCCCACCTTCCGCTAGCCATTGCACACATACATCTAACACACAGGTTGGGTGCAGCTGACGGGGGAAAAGGTCTCCTCTTCCTACTAAAGTTAAACACTGTAGAGGTGAGGGATTTCACAGCTTGAACAGCTTCCTGCCTGAAATTTGCTAAACTGTTCCTCACGTGTCCATGTCCCCTGTGACCTTCCCTCTGGCTTTGCTGCTCATACAACATGCCTCCTTGCATAAGGCCTTATAATGTTCGGAACAGTAGAGGAATACATAGAACGTTATAGAAAATGACAGAGGGATTTTTGTTGTTGTTTGCTTGTTTGGACGGGTTGTTTTCCCACTTCAAACGCCATCACTGCACGAGCCGTAAAGCTCCAAGGATGCCCCTGTGAAGGCTGGATTGACTGCGGCCTTGCCACCACTGCCCCCGCGCCCCTCCTCCCCAACATATTGTGAGAAGTGGCCAAATAAGCTTGTGTTTGAGAGAAATCGCGTGTGCCCTGATGAAGTGCTCAATAATGCCGTGGTTGGAACCAGAGCTCTGCATCCCAGAATCGGCTGGCCTCTCTAACCAACAGCAGGGTCTTGGAATTTAATATACTTTCAAGTGAGTTTTAGTATGTGTGACATTTTTTAACGAAATGCTAAGTTCAGAGGAATGTCAGTTGGGTGAGATAGTTCTTAAGATGTGTCGTCGTGTCTTGATGAGATCCTGATTTCAGAGGTAACGTGGTGGCTACCTCCTCCACTACGGATGCAAATTCCTCCCTTTCCTTTGGAAGCACAGTAGTTAAGAAATGGAGCTAAATGGACAAGATGCCTCCAACTGTCCAAACTCAAAGAGGACCCCATTCCATTGGTTGAACTAAGTATAAAAGTTACCCAGTACTTTTCCTATCAAAGGTGGTCAAGTGCCTTCGAGGGCCCCAGAGTTTCAACTTGCCCAAGGGAAGGAGGGTCAGTGATAATATCATTCCCGTCAAGTCTGGTTCACGGGTGGGGGTTGCTGGGATTGAGTGGGGGATCTGGGGCCAAGCCGGGGCTCAGTGGGAACAAGTGATGTGTTTGCTTAGTGATGCCTGGGCCCGTGATGGGTGAAGTCAGCTATGAAAAGGGCTGGAAGGACAGTTACCATGAGATTCTTCTAGCTCATGAATTTTGGCATCCTTGAGCCCTTCTCCTTTATGGTCAATGGATGACAGTGATCCTGTCCTTTCTGAATTTCTCTGGAAGGGACCTCTTAACAAATGAGGGATCTGGAGATTTTTTTTTTTTAAAGGTTTTATTTATTTATTCGACAGAGATAGAGACAGCCAGTGAGAGAGGGAACACAAGCAGGGGGAGTGGGAGAGAAAGAAGCAGGCTCATAGCGGAAGAGCCTGATGTGGGGCTCGATCCCGTAACGCCGGGATCACGCCCTGAGCCAAAGGCAGACGCTTAACCGCTGTGCCACCCAGGCGCCCCAGAGGGATCTGGAGATTTTAAGCACTGCAGTATCATTAGAGAAACGACAGGGCCAAGTCAGAAAGAAGTTGTGTTCAGGGCAACTGGGAACAAGGCTCTCTCCTGTTTAGTGGAAATGGTAGGGCCTTCCCTTTCTGTGCTCTCAGACCTCAGCTAGCTTACCTGCACTAGGTTAACATTAGTGCAAATATCACTCCAGAGGTGGACAGTAAAGGAATCACTCGGGCTAGGTGCTAGAAATGACTTTCTGAGACCCATAAAGACCTTTGGAATTAGAAGCCCTGGGGCGAGGCCTGGGGATCTGCATTTACAAACTCCCCCAAGCAGGACCAACCACATAATGTATGAGGCCCAGTGCAAAATGAGAATTTGGAGCCCTTTGTTACTGTTAAATAACGTTAAATAATGTTAAAACATTATTAAGAGTTTTAAGACCGCAACTACAGAGCATTACACCAAGTAGAGGGTCCTTCGAAGAGGAAACTGCCTCCCTCCCAAGGTTATTCTGATGTGTACTGAAGTGTTAGAATCCTGAACTAAAACATCAGCCAGAAAGACAGAGGTGCGATTATTTGCTTCTTCCGTCCATCCCAAGTGGTGGTGTTAGGGAGGAGAGAGGAAGTGTCAAGCCAATTCCCTATCCCCTCTGACACAGAGATGAGCCCTCTAGCCCCACCCAGCACCCTGTAAGAACTCCACACCCATAGCACTTACACAGTCTCTGAAATCTCACCTCTCCCCTAAATATCCCCAAGTTGATGACATGGAAAACTCATGGCCGTTTCCATGAGATCCTCCCTGCTTCCTGACTCACTCAGTGATCTCACCAAATACCAGCATAAATAAAGCTTGCAGTTCTAGGGACCACTACTTACAAACCAGGCCCCAAGGCCCATCTGATGGACTCCCAGGTCTGGCTGCCACCACCGAAACCATTCACTACCCATCCTAGGCTCAGTGCTGTACAAGGTTTGGAAGTCAAGGCTCCACTTCCATGAACTGGGCCCCTGTGATAACCATATTGGTTACGAATAAGTAAAGGTCTTCCATTATAGAAGCAGCAGACACAGACTTCTAAGACACCCAGTGTTTCTCTTATTATTCAGCCATGTCCGACTTTTAAGCCTCTTTGCTTTTGTATTCTTTTTGTTTAAAGCACAAGGCTCAGATTTGATCATTACCCCGCTCGCACTCTTCCAGAGCCACCCTCGTGCCTAGAGAATAAAATCTCCTTAGTCTGCCATCTCGGATCTCATGCAGCGTATACCTTATGGAAGGAGATAGACAATAAACACAAAAACCACAAAATAATTGCCAATTGTGATTTGAGCTATTTTTAAAAACCCAGTGTGCCATGAGAATAATGAGAAGGGGGTAAGCAGTTGCTCTAGATACTGTGGGCCTAGGTGTCCTCTTTGAGGAAGCCTATCAGTCTAGACTGTGTTTTTTGGCTAGCAAGTGACAAAAACTAACTCAAACCAGTTAAAGGAAGGAAAGGAAAGGAAAGGAGAGGAGAGGAGAGGAGAGGGTAAGGGACAGGGAAGGGGAAGGGGAAGGGGAGGGAAGGGAAGGGAAGGGAAGGGAAGGGAAGGGAAGGGAAGGGAAAAGAAAGGAAGGGAAGGGAAGGGAAAAGCCATGGCTGCACCTGATATCTTAATCAATGT
Organism: Ursus maritimus; assembly: GCF_017311325.1. Lineage (NCBI taxonomy): Eukaryota > Metazoa > Chordata > Mammalia > Carnivora > Ursidae > Ursus > Ursus maritimus. The sequence continues at coordinate 13,128,140 of NW_024426885.1, read as the reverse complement.
CATTGGGAGGAATCTGCTTCTCTGTTCCATTCTCTGTTTCTTGCCTCCCCCTTCCTCTCTACTACCACCTCCCCCAAGGCCACCCAGTCCCTTCCTGTGATGTCAGAGATAGCCCTTGCAACTCCAAACTCACATCCTACCAATTTAACTGGCCCAGTGGAAAGAGAGTACTTCTTTCTCACTGGTTCCAGAAAGACTTCAGCGGCTGACCCACACTGACCAGTCATGCCAGTCCCTGAACCAATCACTGTGGCCAGAGCTAGATTATATGCCTTGGAACTTCTTAGAAAGGGTTAAGCTTCTTCCTCCAAAATCTCACTGACTAAGGGTAGGGCAGGTTGATTCCTCCAAAGGAAAAATTTGGATTTTGCTACCAAGAGAAGTGGGGAGAAATGCCCAGAAAGCATACACAATAGAGGTCCACTGAAGGAGATGACAGTCTGAAATCTAATGAGAAAAAGCTAACCACGTGAAGAGTCAAATGGGAACATTCCAGACAATGGGAGCTGCAGGAAAAATTGACGCTAGAAAGAAATTAATAGAAGGTCATTGTGTCTTAAGGGTGGTGAGCCAGGGCATCAGGGACTTGAAATGAGTTTGGATAATTCAGCAGGGGTTAGATCATCAGAACATTCTAGGCCAAGGGCACAGAACCCATTATGACTCTTCTTTTACATAATGTGTGACAAGTTTCTTTGGAGATCTTTTAGCAGTCTTCTTTTACTTCGATTTACTGCATTTCTGAGAGTCCAGCTACTCTGTTCCAAAAGGGACAGACTCTTTACCTAAAACGTGGCAAACATCACATCATCCCATTTGACTTGAAGATGTTTGATGATCATTAACCAATTATTCAAGAAGCTTTAAGACGTAAAGAATCCATCAGGTTGTTACTATTCACTCCAACGTAAACCTCCAATCTGGTAAATTGCCACAAAAACATTCTGCGTGTATTACACGCTGCTGCGATTTCTCAGATTCAACTACAACAGGAGCATTTCATTTCCTGGGGAGATGGGAGTCTGCCTATATTAGCTCTATCTAGAAAATTATTCAAAAACGTTCTAAGTCAGATTGAGCCAATCGGGATTTTTTTTTTTTTTAAGATTTTATTTATTTATTTGGCAGAGAGAGACAGCCAGCGAGAGAGGGAACACAAGCAGGAGGAGTGGGAGAGGAAGAAGCAGGCTCACAGCGGAGGAGCCTGATGTGGGGCTCGATCCCAGAACGCCGGGATCACGCCCTGAGCCGAAGGCAGATGCTTAACCACTGTGCCACCCAGGCGCCCCGAGCCAATCTGGATTTTGAACATTTGCTATGATTTTAGCATTTCATCTGTTTATTTCTTAATAGCCAGCCAGGTTAGACTCAAGTCTCTTCATCTCAAACGGCATGGCTACACATTAAAATGAATGGGAGGAGACTGACTTGACAATGTGCAGTGTGGCTTTTTTTTTTTTTTTTTTTTTTGGTCACCAATCAGATCACACTTTTCTTATTAATAGAAAAAAGCTTATACTGAAAACAATGAGGAAAACAAGAAAGAACAGAGTTGAATGTGACTGACAGCTGGTTTCCTTGGGAGCTGGCTGTCGTGACTCGGGACTGGTTCCACGAATGTGCCAGGCAGGAGAGGGCTGAGCTAGCCGACCTGGAAGCCGGCGTCGCTGCCTTCACGTGTTATTCCTTCTGCCCCCTCCTGTTCCTACGGCAGGGCCTCGGCCCGTTTCCCTTCAGAGAAGGCAGAAGCCCCACGATCATCTATTAGGAGTTTTTTTCCCTTCCCCTTCGCTACATATTGATTTGTCGTTGTACTTAACGTAACAGATGTTTCGGCATTTTTTTCACATAATACCACTCTGAGTCTCATGTGATCCTTAAAACCCTACCCAATTTCTGTCGGTCCCTCTGAAATAATTTCCTCCTCCTTTGGAATTTTATCTTCAAGGAGGCCTTTTTCTCACTATTCGTAATGGTATATTAAAACGAAAGCTACATAGAAAAGGAACTGTTTGCTCGTATGTTTTATAGCTTTGGAATTAATTGCTGTTGAAAGATAATTACCCCAGTGCTGGAGTCAGAGAGTCTGCACATCTACTGAAAGAGAATATAAACATTCCTTTTGATTTTCCCACTTCTGCCCCCAATTTATAAGCAGGACTCTGTAATGATAGGAGATTCACTTAGGAATATTCTAGAGACAAGTTGCAGGCCTGGTTTCAATCGAAAGTGTTTGAGCCACAGTCAAATGCCTAAAGCACTCCGTGTTCTTCTGGGAGGGTGAAGTTGAGAAACTCTTATTTAAGGATTCTTTAATTATTAGACTTGAGACTCTGGCCTGGGTAGCCCCCCAGAAAAAAAAAAAAGACCATCTGGTGTTAGATGCACATTTGAGATGAAGATTATCCAAAGTCAGCAGAGTGGTTGACTGTCAGGCCTGACATCCCCCAAAGCCGCCTAGATAGTCATTGGCAGGCTACTGCCATCTTTCTTGGGTGCTCACGGCACGTTCTCTTGCCTCTCTGTCTTCATGTGCAAGGTGAGGGCCCTCTGCTGTGTTTGCTGTCCTGTCACCAAAGAGAACCGTACAATGAAAGTCTCCTGCAATGTGCTAAAAGCCTGTACAAAGGGTGGTGAAGCAAACAGAGATGAAGTTGTCTTTCCAGCTGACCTGGCCCTCTCCTCTAATGGCATGGAGAGCTGACTGACAAAATGGACGATCCTTAAGGATCAATTTCCTCCTCATCAGGTCATTACTCAGCACAAAAGATTCAAGGGCCACAGGTTAAATTCCAAACTCCTTGTTCGGCTATCCAGCAAAGCGGCCTCAGCCTACCTCATACTGTTCCCACCCGTGCCCTTCAGGCTGCCCCTCAGCCACACTGGCCCCGTGAGGAGCCCAGATATCCTCTTTCCACTTCCACTGTTACTCCGCCCACAGAGCCTAATGGCGGCTCTCTTCACCTTTGGCGTTTATGGCTCACACCATTTTATAGATAGTGTATCTATGTTAGTTAAGAGTCTATGGATTGCAACTTGGGATGTACTGTATGGTGACTAACATAACGTAATAAGAAAATTTTTATAATTGGGAAAAAAAACACCCACTTTTCAAGGGAAAGAAAAAAGATTCTTTGGATTGTAAGTGACCAAAAATGCAAACCAAACTGACTTAGGCCAAAAAAATAAAAAAATAAAAAATAAAAAGTTGTTGGTTCTTGTAACTGAACAGAGCCGAGAGGGTTGTTCATTTCAGGCAAGTCCTGATCCAGGGTTCAAATGTTGTGCGTGAGATCCAGGCTTCCTCTCTCCATTTCTCAGTTCCATATCTTCAGGGTCAATTTCATTCTGTGGCCTCACCTGGGCATAAGGTGACGGCCAGCAGCTCCCAGGACGCTGTCCTTTCAGCTTCCAGTGCAGTGGGAGATGGGAAGATCTGGGTACCACACTTCCGGTCAGAATCTCGCAGCGCATGGATAGGGCCGTGTGGGAAGCGGACCGACTTCTGTTCAGACCTTGAGTAGGGCTGGAGTCAGATCTCCCAGAAGCACAAGGACTGAAGGGCAGGGGAGGAATGACTTCCCGGAAGAAGGGAGAACGGATACCATTAGCAGAGACACAAATGTGCCCTAGCGGCCTGTCTCCCTACCCAGTGAGAAGCTACCTTGGGGACAGGAATCTCCGCTCCTCCTCTGCCTTCCCAGGGCTGAGCACCACAAGGTACATTTAAGAGGTGCTTCATGAAGGCATCGATCGATTGATAACTACCCAAATACACTTTTTGAGTAATATCACCAAAGTCAGAAATAATCAACATTTTTCAAACTGTGGCTACTCAAACCTTTGCCTCGATGACTTTTTTCTTTGGGCTGGCAGACACCACCCAGCTCACAGCGGCTGTGACTGTAGTCATGGGGTCTGTTCAGGTGCCACATGTTTTAACAGGTGCCGAGGCTGCCAAAGCAGATGGCCTGGCAGGATGCGGCAGCTCCCCGGATGAAGTTTCTTTTTACTACATGAAGTTTTCCATGTCTTTGAGAATGGACTTGGTCTGGCTTCATATTGCCTTTTGACTGGGGATGCTGGCTTACTCAGGATCTCTGTTTTGGGAGAAGGATGCATGTCTCCTCTTACCGTGAAAACCAGTTAGGAAGGGCTGGGGTGTGGGGAAGGAAGTACTTTACCTGGGATCCTAGATGATAGAACAATACCATTTGTTTCTCCTTTAATGAAATATATTTGGACAAGGAAAAGAAATAGGTGTTAGGGAAATAAAGGGGAGCAAGAAGAGAGGTGGTCCTTGCTCCATGGACCTTACGGGCGGATGGCAGGAACATACACTGATCACGTTACCCGTGACCGGCACGCTGTGCTTCCCTCTCCCCACTCTTCCTAGGGTCGCGGTGATACACAAGTATGTTATTTGATTCACTGCGGTTTCTTCTGTTAGGCTGTTCCGTAAGTCCCTATTTGGTGAAGTCTTGGACCTTTCCTTGGAACAAAATGCTTACCTCTGTTACAGTGCTTCGGAAATATTGGAAATACTTGTTGACTGAAAGAAAAAATGAATGAATGAATGAATGTCTTATTTTAGCTAAATCACGAATCTGTCGTATTTACCCCCAACATTGCACCTGAGCAGAAATACAACAGAATTGCTGTTCTTTAATTATTGACATAAAGGTAATAATTGTTTACTTAACCTTCTCTAAATGCTGGTGCTTATATTCAAGATGGTCTGTCCCAAACATTTATGTTATTAGAATCCATAGGAAAGGACCTCCAATTCTCTACCTCTAGGTTTTGTTTTTTTTTTTTAATCTATTTTAGAGGGAGGTGGGAAGAGCAGATTTTGTTCTCTCATTGAACCAATCCTGTGTAGGCCCTTAGTAAATTCCAGCCACCACTCGAGGACTGGAGATACAGAGGGAACAAGACCAAGGCCCTGCTATCATGAAGCTTACAATTCTGGGTCACCCTGTGCATGAAAAGTGTGTCAATACATGGGGGAAGACGGTGTGCGTTTCATAGCATGGCTATAATGAATGACCCAAAACTCTGTGACTTTACTCTCTTCACAGTCCTGGAGGCCAGCAGTCTGAAATTGAGCTGTTAGCAAGGTTATTCCCTCTGGATCGTCTGAAGCAAAATCTGTTCCACACTCTCTTCCAGTCTTTTGTGGCTGCCATCAGCTGTTCATGTCCCTTGGCTGCTTGGCACATCATTCTGATCTTTGCCTCTGTCTTCACATGGCCTTCCCTTCCAAGTCTCTGCATCTCTGACCTCCTTCCCCTTTCCCTCATGATGCTGGTCATCGGATTTAAGGCCCACCCAAAATCCAGGACGGTTTCATTGCAAGATCATTCACTGAATTACAACTGCAAAGACCCTATTTTCAAATAAGGTCACATTCACAGCAACCTGGAGTTAGGACTTGGACATAACTTTTGGGGGGACACTCTTCAAGCCATTTCAGGGAATCATGCTGAAGGTTACCACACTTCCTCCTAATGTTGACCCCATGCCTGTTTGCTGACATTATGCCTTTCCTGGCCTCCTTCCTCCTTCGGCCTGACGATCAGACTTTCTCGACCTCACACACACCAGCCACCCTGCTCTGGGTCCTGGCGCCCCAGTCTAGCCAGGTTCTGACAGAAGGAAGAGACCCCGGTGATCCAAGGTCAGCAATCACTGAATGAACGCCTCTTAAACCTTTGCAAAATGAGAGAGTGAAATAAAATTTCCGTTGGCAGAAATCACTTTGAGACCTTAACCAGTGTGAAATGCTGTGGCTTCAGAGAGAAATAACTCAAGACATTTTAGCAGAGAATGCCGANNNNTCCTGATGGATTATCTGACACTGGGCTACGTTTCTAAGTTAAAAGAGAACAGACCAAATCTGGAGAATTATCTACAGTTGAGAAGCAGGAAGAGGGCCGTGATCAAATTTCTGAGGCTGACCAAGACTCGAGACTGAGATGTCAGATAAATTGGCACCCACATCAGCTTTGGACCTCTCACCTAATTTAGAGAAGTGATATTCACAAACATTGTCAATATTTCCGAGTTTACAATCACACCTTTGACTGTTGACTTAAAGCATCTAGTTTGGTTCAGGCTACTGGTGATGTTTACACTTTGGAATCTATTATGCATAGAAAAATTAGGGATTATCTTTGACCTGGGTACCACATATTCTTATGCAAAACTAAGTAGGGTTATTTATTCATTTAATCAATTCCATATGTTTGCTATCATCATCACCATGTAGAGCAGATCTGATTTCTGCTGAGGTCAAACCAGCATCGTCCTGTGCATGGGGATGATAGGTCTGATTGCGAACATGGATAGTCTGGTTGGCATTCACACAGCGTTCAGCCATCCTGACTTTTGCCACACAATGGCATCATTTTTTTCCGAGAGGTCATCTGCATTCAAGGACAGAATCATGAGAAATTTTCTTCCTTGTGAAAGTAAAATTCAGGGTCTAATATGTGGGGTAAACTTGACTTTGCATTTGCTTTTGGCTCAATGTGGGGTATGTGGAAGGCGAGAACACAGGTATTGGTGAAGAAAGGCCAGTGAGTATAGCAACAGGTGAAAATGTGTCCCAGAGAGATTACATTTAACTCTACACCATCACCCTACCCTCAGTCCTGACTGTGCTCCAGGCAATGAACTAGGCTCTAGCAATGTGAGGATGAATTGTTTACCTATTTAGCCCTAAGGGAGTTCTGAGACACACAGACACAGACACACACACAGACACACAAAGACACACACGGAGAATGTGTGCACAGTATGCGGTACTTTTAAGGGCTGAGGGGATTTGAATGAAGAGCCATTGATTCTGTGGGATTGAGGCTGGAATAGAACTGAGGGAGAAAACACAACGCAAACTTCAGTTTTTATAAAGTCCATTTCTTGGGCAATGCAAGTGGAAACATTCCACACAGAGGGACCCGCACGAGCGAAGCAAAAAGGCCTGGAAGTGCGTGGTGTTCTCAGCATCACTGGGATTTCTGTGTGCTGGAGTGTGGGGTGCATGGGGCAAGACTGTGGGTGAGGGGCTGGGGGGTGATCTGATGAGGAACCAGAGAGAGGAAATGATGGGTTGTGAAGGGTTCTTTATGAGAAACTATGGATTTCAAGCTCTTTCCTGTGCGGAAATGGAGAACCAGGAAAGACTTCAGAACAGAAATATAATAGGATCAGAACAGTGCTTTAGAACAATGACTCCAGGGGCGCCTGGGTGGCTCAGTCGGTTAAACATCTGACGCTTGATTTGGGCTCAGGTCATGATCTCAGGGTCGTGAGATCGAGCCCCGCATCAGGTTCCACGCTAGGTGTGGAGCCTGTTTAAGATTCTTTCTTTACCTCTGCCCTTCCCCCTGCTCTCGAAAGAATGAAAGAAAGAAAGAAAGAAAGAAAGAAAGAAAGAAAGAAAGAAAGAAAGGCTCTGAAGAGGGGAAGATGACAGATTAGGGAGAGGCTGGGAACAAGTGATCCCACTCAATCCTCCAGGCATTTGGGAAGTATGTAGGAAGAGACTGGGGTAGAGATGGAGACATGGGTTTGAACCTGGGGCAAGACGAAGTTCGTCTGCCTGAGGGGACACAGGACCCCATGTCCAGCAAGCAGGGACACACAGCTCTGGGACTCAGTGGAAACAGCCTCTGCCAGCCCCACCAGTGTCTCCTTGACCTCCATTCCACCCATTCATCAAATATTTGTCTGGCATCTAGTATGTGCCAGGCAGTCTGCTAGGCATGGGGGTTCCAAGATGAATAAAGAATGAAGTCTCATGAAGCCCAAAGGAAATCCAGAAAAACTAAAGAAGAAAGTGATTTCTTTCTAGTGATTAAAACCAAACAAATTAATCCTGAGATACCATTTTCTAACTATTCAGGTAGTTTTTTTATTTTAAATTCTCTCAATGACATTACCCAACTGCTGACCAGCTGTACCTGACCCGTGCGCTCATTCATTACCCGCTGCATCATGAACCAGCAGAGCCCTTACCCCACCTCTGCCGTCTTCGCACCTGCCCGGCACTCTGGGTACATTCTTGTGTGTTTGGGAAATTCTCAGCTCATGGGACCTGTTTCCTAAGCGGACGCCAGACACTTCACCCCCATAGCCCTTTGATTCCCCTGCAGGTAGTCAAGCCTGGTTCTGGCTTCCTCCAGCCCCCGAAACCGAACACTGAGGCAGGATGCCTGCACATCGGTGTTGTGCTGAGAGGGTGGCAGCGGTGCTGGGTCAAGTCCCGGGGCAAAGCTGACACTAGAGCGGTGGCAGGTGTAATGGTGCTGGTCCCCCTGCAGGCGGGTTCCTGATGCCTGAGAAGCTGCAGGCTCGGTGGGGTTTGGGCTCTGGCTCACAATGCCAAGCAAATCGAAACAAGTGTCCAGGGTCTGAGAACATCTCAGGAAACTGTGGTCCATCAATATCATGGGGTCTTAAGCAGCTATTTAATTTTGAAGACTGTGTGGAAGTATAGAAAATGTGCCTCAATGGTAGCAGTAAGTTACATTTACTAGAACAATGGGTACACTATCTTGTAACATACAAAACGTGTACCTGTGGAAGGTTTTTTTCAAAATAAGAACTTAGCTCTCTTGAGACGGACACCTGTGTAGACTGTATTTTTAATTAAAAAGAATTATTTAAAGACCACCCCCCCCTTAGCCTCCACACCTGCATTGACAGGTGCTGCCCCTCCCCTCTCCCCAGCATCTCAGCCTGGCCACCACTGTCCACCCTGGAACATTCACGACTAGTCTCCCTGGGTCCTTTTCACCTGCCTACTCATTTGCCACAGGAGCCCAGACTCCCAGGCTTCCCTCACCTCCTAGAACCTTATCCTCCTGGTGTTGCACCTGCCCTGGCTGACGTCATCCCTCCTGCCCCTCCTCAGCAGCCCCCTCTTCTGCCGTGCCCCTTAGGACTCGCAGTTGGCCATCCTCAGCACCCCTCGACAGGCCTGATGTGTCCCCGAACGCCTCTGACGACCTTGCTCTGACTGGGACGGCTCAGGCTGAGGCTGCAAATCTGCAGCCTCTCCAATAGGGCTCCTTCTTCCGCAGCCTTCAGACCTGTGCCCTTAAACACGTAGGTTGGTAGAAGGCGTGGGGAGGGTGGGGTAAATTCTCTACTGGTTGCTTCTACTTTCTCAGCAGTTGAAAGTGAGAAAAGAGGGATGTGTAAGAGATTTGAGGAGAGGAGAACGTAAAGAGAGGTGTGGACCGTCTCAAACGCTCATCTGACGGGTAGCAAGGCACAGGCGTGCGCACGCGCACACGCGCCCAGACGCGGACACAGACGCGCGCACAGAATTTTGCACTATTTCAGGAAATTCTCAGAATCGCTCATATCCAGGGGTCTCTGAGAACTAAGATTAAGAATCCCTGTCCTGGAGGAAAAAAGACCAGCCATACAGTTCATGTAGTGAAAGAACAAAAAGAAGCTTCACGGGGACTTCCATAAAGTAATAAAAAAAAAAATTAAAAAAAAAAAGCTTCCCAGGGGGAAACGAACAAACCAACCTAAACTGATGATGCAGGTATCGTATCATGCAACTCAAATGGGTAAAAATGAATGACACCTTTATGAAAGGTAACGTCTCTGATCGGGTTAAAAAAAATCCAATTCTCTCCTTTTATGACACACACACCATCATTTCTCCTCCCTCCAAAACGGTACTTTGTTTAAAAACAAAAATAGAGGCAAAAATGTAGTGAGCAAATATAAAATGTAATAAAGCAAGGATAGAAATTTTAGTCGCAGAGTACAGCTCAAACCAAAAAAGTAAAACAAGTCAGAAGAGGTCATTCCATGTCACAATCCTCAATGTATCTTCTGAATTCTATTTTTTCCCCTCCATATAGGTGTCCTTCACTAAGTAAATAAGAAAAATGATATTTAAAGCCTTTGTATTTTGCAAAATACCTTCATGATTGATTTAAAGCTACAATTCACAGTGAAGGTATGTCAATTGTGTACCTTTAAATGTTAAAAATTAAAATATAGAGAACACACCATATTAAAAATACAATAAATCGATACACTAATTCTTGGATTGGATATTTTTAACATGCCACTTTTTTTTTTTCCAGGTAAAGGAGGACTTTGGGGGAAAAGAAGCTAGGTAAAGTAAAAGACATGGATGATATTTTGTCTGAGTTTTAAGAGTTGAATAGGACCTAAAAACATCTCTCTATCCTTCCAATTTCAGTATAGGTGCTCCCCAAGCGAGTACTTAACATACCACTCGTGGTCCTTGTCCGATAAAACACCTTAAAAGCCAATAAAAGAATATTTAAATAATAAACTAAAGTTGAATCTATAGCCATAAATCTAGTTCCTTAAATACAGAAAGAGCACAATAAAATTTAATTTAAAATATATGCTTTTATGCATAGAAGATACGCTGGGAAAATATGCAGCAAGATGTAATAGGCATTATCTCTGAGAGATGTGATTACTGGAGGAAGCATTTTCTTTTTTTTAATTTTCCTTATTTGTCAAGTCTTTTTTACAATTTTTAGGTCACTTTTACAATCAGAAATAAAGACTAGGTTTCAACAGTTAGAGGACATTCCTTAATATCCCTCTTCTCCATTCAAAAGCCCTCAGTCCTAACTTTTTTCTTTCAGCACCAGGAATCATGTGAAAGTTGTATGGAAATTTCTGCCAACACACCTGCACTGGAGGGCTTAAGCTGTTTTCCAGTTTATTTTTCTCTTTGTGGCATGTCCAGTTGTATTTGGAAAATTCTTCCCTTTCGTCTGACGCAGAAATTACTAAAAGATGCCAATTTCATGGGACGGCTCTCTCTTTCTATATCCCAGGCAGAATTTTCCAAAACTGTAAATAGCTCACCAAAAGAGGAACCCCGCTTTTGAATCATCAGGCAGGACGCAGGTGGACGCTGAGTTCCAAGCCTAGGGAAAATTCTCGTGGGTGAAGGAGTTCTGCAGGATATCATATGGCATAACCAATAGTGTAAGAAAATTCCAGAGACTGAGGAAATGGTAAGGAGGGGAAAGAACTGAGAATTCTCCTCCTCATACTTGGTTCCTTTGTGGCCAGTCTTTATCAGAAGAAAAGAACAGGTGCAGGGGGAGTGGCCCCTCAGAATATGCTGGTTGTATTCAACATCTTTTCACCCAGCACCATTGAAAGGAACTGGATGCAGGGCGAATTCAAAAGCAGGAAGAAAATAACATGATAGAGTATTTCTCAAAAGATTTCAGAACAAAGGTCCTCCCTTCTCGCTCCTCCCAAGCAGGAACCATCAATTATAGGTGGACATTCAGAAAGTAATCACTTCTTAATTCAAATTAATTTTTACCAAGTTGGCCACAACAGTTTCGGGATATTCGGTATTGAACTACAACTGATTGCATCTAAAACGTACAAAGACAGGTTTCATACTTCTTCGTAATAAAGAGTTGGAGTGCTCCTACTGCCCTGCTGTTTCAAAGGCAACTTTATATGTAGGTAGATCTGGAAAAGGTGGCAGAACTTGATCGACGGAACCATCAAGTGTACGTTATATGTAGCGGCAAGTACTTTATGGTGCGTGGGCAGAGTGTCTATCTCAGCCCCTCACTTCTCATGCGACATTTGTCTCATCATCGCCAGTCCTAACGGATTCAGCTAAATAGTTAATTCAGTGGTTTCCAACCTTCTCAAACACAAGGGCCATGTTTTTTAAACTCCCAAAACCTTCTTCTGTATATTACATAGTTACAATTTTCATACAAGTTCTTTGAAAAGAAATACACCAAGAATAAAAGCTACTCTGAGTTTGACGATAATTTGAAATTCAGTACAAGCATATCTTTAGCTATTTCAAAGAGAAGTGCATTTGTCCAATACATAGTAATTTGGGGGTCTCTAGACAGTACTTTTAGCCAGTGTGGATTCGTGGACCCCTTGCAGTATTCCTGTGGCCCTGCAAAAGTCTGTGGCCTCAGAGAAACTCGGGGCAGCTAACTCTTTGTGGTAGGTATTAGTGCTATATCCCCAAAATATCTCCTCTCCTTTCCTGGGTAGAGGGTAGGACTGCGCTTCCCTGACCTTTTGAGCTACCTAGAGCCCTCCGATTTGCGTTAGCCAATCAAATGGGAGTGGGAGGAGACATGTGTAGCTTCCTGGCAGAAGCCTTTAAGAGCTAGTACAAGGTTTCCCCCTCCCGTCTTCTTCTGACACTTACTAGCAAGGCTCTGGATGGTAGAGGTTCCATTAACCAGGCTCTGACAGAATGACATGGAGGAGAGTCTCCAACCACTATGGCCAAAATAAGATAATTGTGGAGCTTTAAATAGAAATAAACTTGTTTGTTCATTTGTTTTAAATCATTGAGATGTTAAAACTGTTTGTTACCGCAGTATACCCTGGTTGACCCTGGCTTGTACCATCTTCTAGGATGGTTCGTTATTGTTCTTTATGGATAGCTCCTCCAATCCAGTATCTCAACCACTGATTGCAAAGTGGTACGTCTTACCCAGTAGCCTGAGATCTTCCTGGTAAACCTTCAATGGGCTCATAGAAGATCCCCACGTGTATTTCCAGACCCTGATCTACCATCTCCTACATACGGTTCAGGAATTTTTTTTTCTCTTTAGAAACCTTCCACCTGAGCCAGAAAAGTTTTCAGCTGCCAACTTAAGGAAATGTTTCTAGTGGAAAGAAAGGACATGGGGAAGAAATAATTCACAGCAATAATAAAACCTCCTGGACACAACATGGAGACCAGAGGGAAGAAGAGAATGCTCTGACAACTTAGATGGGACTCAGGCAAGTTGGAGGAGAGTAGCTTCCCTGCAATCAAGTTTTATCAAGAAGGATCTGAGCAACACCAGCCCTTCAAGTTCAATCAATGGCCCCTGGGCTTCTCAGAATTTCTCTAGGCTGCTTCCTTTCACCCTTTACTCCCATTTTCCACTTGGTTAAAACCTCCAGATCTATCCTGGCAGGCCTGGCATTCTCTCCCCATTCACTTAGTAATGACATTAGCATTTCTAAAGCCCACTTTTACTTAAGAAGCTTCTAATACTGTTCACAACAGACTGAGGAGGGGCATGTTTCTTCCCACACAGAAGCCCAATGGCTGTCCACCCAGCACCGCACAGTAGGACCTCCCCGGCAACTTTGAAAAACACTGATGCTTACGTTCCACCTGAAATCAATTAGACCAGATTCTCTAGGAGCACAAGTTTCTGGGAAAAAAATAGTGAAATCAACATTTTGTTTAGTTGTCTGTAATCTTGTAAAATAATTGACATTAGCTCTGTGCCTATGTATTTTCCATAGAAGTGGTAGAAAGAATTCTGCTTCAGTTTCTCTAGAACAAGTCATCCCAAATTCATCACCAAATTCCTGGACTAAATCTCCCACCTTTATCTTATTTGGGTTGTCCTTTGTATTAAGTAGTCCTGCACAACAAATTATCACACACTTAGTGGCTCAAAACAACGTGTATTTATTATTTCAGAGTTTCTGTGGATCAGGTATCTGGATCCTGTGTTCAGGATCCCAAAACAATGCAGTCAAGGTGTTGGTTGAGTTGTTTTCCTTCGTGAAGCTCAGAGTCTTCCTCCAAGCCCATGTATTAGTGGCAGAATTCAGTTTCTTGCCACTGTAGGGTTAAGGCCCTCATTTCTTGCCAGCTCTCCTCCAGCGGCAGCTCTCAGCTCCCACAGATTACCACTGTGCCTTGACATTTGTCCCCCTCCCAGACCTTCCTGCAACATGGCAGGTGATTTCTTCAAGGCCAGGAGGAGAATATTTCTTTTAAGGCATTCATCTGATTAAGTCAGGTCCACCCAGGATAATCTTGCTTTTCTTTAATTCAAAATCAAGTGATGAGGAATTTTAGTTACATCCGGTAATTCCCTTCACTTCTGTTATAGTCCACAGACTAGATGCAAATCACAGTTCCTGTTCACACTTGGTGGGAAGGGATTACAGATGGGCTGGCTCACTGGGGGTCATCTTAGCATGTGTATGTCACATCATTTTTGGAAATCACTATAATTTTAGCATATTTTCTTAATATTATGATGGCTCGATCTAGTCCCTATCATCATCATCATCATCATCATCCTCATCAACATTATCACTATCGTCATCTTCATCTCTGTCCAAATAATCCTCCGAATGATGGAGAAAGTACTGTAAAGACAGATTAGCTCCTCCTTCCTGTCCCTGGTCTGATTCCTAGCCCCTACCCATCATATTGGTTTATGGTCAACAGCTGTACATTTCTGGCTCATTTTCAGCCTGTTCCCAATTATGACCACCACTCCCCAGTCTTCTGCAAGTTCACATTGAAGATCCGTGTGCAAGAATCAAAGTTGTTTCCTCCAACTAAGAAGAACTTGCTTGCCTGACGAGACCCCAGCAGACTCCCACAACTCTAGCTGATGTTAGACATCACTCTAAGTCAAATAACACAGATCTTAAAATGATCTTATCTCCTAAAATAGCAAAAGGGTGATGGTAACTAGTAGATATAGAAAGTGGTAGAAATTAGCCATGGGAAGGCCATGGAAGATTAGGAAAGATCTCAATGCATGGGTTTCAGAGACTAAGCTGTAAGAAGGATATTCTTCCTGGTTTCTTTCCAGTCCAAGTTTTCCAACAAAATACAAAATGAAGGGGAAAGTATGGGATACTGGTTATTAATTTGACCCTTTAGTAGCAATCTTAAAATAGATTGCAGCCACTTCTGTGTCCAGTAAATGAGCAGGCAGAGTGAGAATAAAGATAGAACAGCGTGATTGAGATATAGACAGTATGCTAAAAAAATTAACACCTGGAAGAATTTTTTTATAAGTTTCCCCTTTCCTGAGATTCAACATTGATGTGTTTTTCTCATTTAGGTTCACTAAGTAATGTTTATTATTAATTCAAATTCTCAGTATTGAGGGGAGATATTTCCCATATGGTTGACATGCTGCTCTGTGGGTTCATAAATTTGGAGGAGTTTTGATTAACACTGACAGGAAACCCTTTGAAAACATATGGCTGTATATACATCATGTCATTTTTAATAAGATGACACATCCTTCTTTGCTTTTCCCTAATAAGATGAGTTCAGTTGTATTTAAGAAACATACTAATACTCTGTTGATTTTTCTTTATGGGAGAGGAAAAAAATGAGTAAAAATAAACTATTTTGTTGTTGCAGCAGACGCTGAAAGCATAGCAGATAGTTTGTGGGAATTAAAAAAAAGAGTGCTATCTCCAAGCATTTTTATAGACCCAATTAACATGTTGTAAACTTGGAGTGTTTTTTGACACCCCACATTTTCGTCTTGGTGACTCTGGCCCTGCATTCCACCTGGATGGCTGAGGAACCATCTTTCTCGTTTCCTGCAGTCCTGGCTGATCACTGCTTTTGTACCATTTTGGCTCCAGAAACATTCTTGTCCTTGGTAGCTTACATTTTCAGATGAACAATTATCTTTGATTCTTGGACTGATTCACTTCCATTTCCTCTGAAACCCATTGCAATAAATTCATTTTGAGAATTCTGACACAAGCTATTTGAAGTATATTTTGAAATATAACAAATATGGAAAGCAAATTGGCAACTTGAGGCAAGAATCTTTTTTAAAAAGTCTATGCCTTTTGACCTAGTAATGCCTCTTTTAGAAATCCACCATAGGGAAGTAATTTAATATGTGAAGAAAAAGTTATTATCAAGGATGTTCATAATAGTATTATTTATTATAACAAAAAAATAAAAAAATATAAATGCCCATAAAATGGAAGATGGTTAAGATAAATGTTGAAGATCCATTACAAATCATTTACAGGCCACAGGATGATATTTAAAAAATCAAAGCTGGATTGCTAGAGCATCCAACACTAGTACCCAGCAAAATGTACACAATTTGATTTTACAAAAGGCTAAAAATTCATCAGCAGCAACTAAACAAGGAAAGGGATATAAATTCATGTCATAAACTACTAAAGGTGGCAGCTAAAGAAGGAAACAAATAAATCTGGTGTGCCACGACCAAGCACACTCCCACCCAGCCCTGAAGAAAGAGAGCGTGTTAGTTAAATACTGATATGTCTCATTAATACTTTTCCATTTGAAGAGAAGCCTGAGGAGATGAGAAGGTAGGTGACCTGCAGACAACTCATTTTCAATCGAATCCCCTACAACAACTACATGTCCGCAGGGGAGGGAGGGGGAGTTGGCAGGGCCTGCCATTCCCACTGAGCTCATTGGGGAAGCAAGCTAGAGTATAGGGTACTTAACAGGACCACAGAAGAAAGAGCAGAGCTAAGTTTCTTCTAGCAAGAGCTTCCTGCACCTCCTCATTCTACTCCTCAGCACCGTTAGGCTGAGAAAAAAAAAAAACAGAACAAAACAAAAAACAACTACAACAAAAGAACAAGAACAACAACAAAAAAGAGTTCTCGAAACTCAGAAGAGAACACAATGGGGCCCCTAAAAGCTGAAAACGTCATAAAGGGGAAATCACCCACATCATACCATGGCAAAGACAAGGTCTGGGCAACCACACAAATGTCTGTTAGAAAAAGAGAGCACAGGGGCGCCTGGGTGGCACAGCGGTTAAGCGTCTGCCTTCAGCTCAGGGCGTGATCCCGGCGTTCTGGGATCGAGCCCCACATCAGGCTCCTCCACTATGAGCCTGCTTCTTCCTCTCCCACTCCCCCGCTTGTGCTCCCTCTCTCGCTGGCTGTCTCTATCTCTGTCGAATAAATAAATAAAATCTTTAAAAGAAAAGAAAAGAAAAAGAGAGCACAAATTCTCAGCTATAACATGAATACATTCTGAGGATCTAATGTAAAACATAATGAGTATACTTGATGACATTGTATTATATAATCAAAATTTGCTGAAAGTTGAACTTAAATGTTCTCACCAAAGGGAGAAGGAGGAATAGGAAGAGGAAAAGGAAGATGAGGAGGAGGAGAAAAAGGAAAGAAAAAGGAAAAAAGGAGAGAGAGAGAATGAAACACGAGAACATCGATGAGAAATCCAGGCTGGAAGGAAACAATGTATTCCAAGTGATTACAGGTTTCATGTTATAGAACGTAACAGAAGGTAACTAGACCAAAACAGCAAAATGAGAATAAGGAAACAAATGAGATTAGAAAGATTGGAGCAATAATTAAAACATTGAGAACTAAAACAGCAACATTAGGATAAATTAGAATAGCAAGGAAAGGAATACATGTAAATAAAAATTAAATTGCTGGAATGGAGAAAATCTGGAGATCATTACTGTGAACCCGAGGAAAAACCAAAGACAGTAAAGCAATTAGAAAGAAGATGGAAGATAATCCAACATAAGGATAATTGGTACCCCTGAAGTGACACTCCAAAAGAACAGAAAAAGTTCTTTCAAGATGTGATAGTGAAAAAAAGAAAAAACTAGATCTGCATATTAAAAGGGCAAACTAGGCCCTAGGAAAAAAAAAGTTCGTGGGTGAGTCCACATGGAGATGTGTGTGGTTAAAATAGAAAACTCAAGAATAAAGAAGTCCTCAAGTGGTCAAGGAGGGAAAACAACCCACCAGCAAAATGGAACTGTGAGGTTATAAGTTATAGATTATAATTTATAATAAATTATATAATGTTATGAATTATCAATGTCAAAAGGCGATGAAGAATTTTTATAAGATTCTAAGGAAAAGAAAATAATTTTCTCAAATGTTAAACCAAGACAATTTATTGTTGGACTAGAAAGGCCACAGGCAGATATTCTCAAACATGAAAAAAAATCAGTGAAATACAGCATCCATATCCCATTTCTGAAAAGAATTTCCAATACAGGGAACCAGCAAACCAAGAGATTAATCAGTTACAGAATTTAGGCATGGAGAAGCCATGGTTAAAGACTGGAGACAAATCATGAATCCAACTACACAGAGGCCAAAATCCAGAGTGAGAATTTAACTGCATGACAGAATGTAACATTCTTCACCTGGGAAAAGTCTACAAAGCGATACAACCAATGATATCAGGAGGGTCGGGGAGAGAGATGGGAAGAAACATAAAAGAACTAATTTATATGGTAGATGAATAAAATGTTAATCAGAAGACCTAATGGCTCCAACCACTTCATGTTCTTCATAATACTTGTTTTAAAATTTAGAGTGCTCATTTAGGAAACACTAGCTCTTATGGTAGAGAAACGTTAATCTG
This sequence comes from Ursus maritimus, assembly GCF_017311325.1. Lineage (NCBI taxonomy): Eukaryota > Metazoa > Chordata > Mammalia > Carnivora > Ursidae > Ursus > Ursus maritimus. The sequence continues at coordinate 13,109,938 of NW_024426885.1, read as the reverse complement.
TGGTTTAATACTTAACGTTGATTCAACTTCTTTTTTTCTGTTAAAATTAAGTAAAATTTCTCGGCTGTGTGCTAAATCCAATATGCTATCCTAGATCGGATGATAGAACGTCAAAAAAAGACAATAGTGGCAAAACTGGTAAAATCGAAGCAAAATCTGGATGTTAGATAATAGTACTGTCCCAATGTTGATTTTTTTAGATGCGACAAATGCACCTCGTAACATAAACTGTCAATATGAGAGGAGTTTGGGTGAGGGGCAGGTGGGAGCTCCCTGTGCTATTTTTGCTACCTAAATCTCAAATAATTTCAATTCCAACATAAAATGTTTCTTTAAAATATGCATTATATCCATATGTCCTTTTATCTATATCTTCATGGAGAATGAAAGTGAGGGTAGTGTTTATCAAAATTTAACACTGGCTGTTTCTAAGTCCTGCAGGGTGATTGGCTGTTTCTGTTGTGTATACTTCCTGTATTGTTTGACGCTAACAACGTGAATATCACTTACAACACTTGCGATATAATATTTCATGAAGAAAAAGATAGAAAATAAACATAAGAGTCACAATTTTATTTTTAAAAGTACATTTATGAAAAAATGACTAGAAGGAACTACCTTAAATGATTGCTAGTGTTTGATTTTGAATTAGTAGCTTTTATTTTCCTCTTTACATGTTTTCAGTTTTTACAACGGTTTAAACAATGAGTATCCATTTATAATAACTGAAAAATAAACATTACAGTTTCCCTGTTATTCAGTGAAGTTGGAACTGGCAGTTGGCAAGTCAACTGGAAAAGTTAATTAAAGCAGTGAATCATAAAATGTGATACATACATACCTTAAAGATTTAATTTTAACTTAAAACATATGGATGTTCATTCACTTGCCACTCTTTTGATGTTGAGCCAAGGCCTTTTCTTTGTGTCGGGGTCTGCTGATCTGCGTTCCAAGCGGTCTTTCTTCAAAACCACCCATAATGCATCATCCAGAAGTTCCCATTTGGTTTCTTTAAGGCAGAATGAGACATTTAAGACACTTGTAAAGCAATTTTTTCTACATTTTTACTCATCCCCCGGTCTTCTGTGTGTGTTTTACATATACCTTACTTGATAGCAATTTATTGTAACAACCTGTCATTATCAAATCTTTCATCAGTTTACATAAGTTATGTAAATAGTAAGCATATAATGTTTGCATAAACAGCTGCTAGCGTAACTAGCGTAAACAGGCGTGGGAACACACATGGCTGACTCTTGGTCATCACAACTGGTGGGAATAGCAGTGCGGGAGCTTAACAGAAAGTAGCCTTAGCTGCAGGCACTCAATGTGCTGCGGGCATCTCGAGGGAGGTTTTACAGAGGAAATCGAGACCCTTACCTCACCCAAAGAGTTGATGAAGTTGAGGAAGTCTATGAGAACTCCTGTAGATAAAATAGCGGATTCTAATACAAGTCTATCATCATCTAATATGAGGCTATCATCAGGTTTCTTCTTGATCTTCTATTCTCTCCACTTCTTACACTGGGTAGCAGTGATGCCCTCTTACGGTTCCTTCAACATAAGGAATGGATGAATGCCAAATAGGTCATTTGGGCCTTTCCTAGTCGGCCCCACTCTGTAAGTTAGTAATGGTACTTCCATAGCACAGATGAGAAAGCTGAAGCACTAAGAAGTGCCCACAACCTCTGGCTGCTGACTGACAGATCCAGGATTCACACCCGCATGGATGTTCTGACTGCAGGTGTACTGCTGTGGCTCGACCACAGTGGCCTTCGTCAGTGGTACAGAGTTATGATTAAATAAGGATGGGCAAGTGCACAAAGTAGGTACTTTAAAAATTGTCATTTACAGGGACGCCTGGGTGGCTCAGTCAATTAAGAGGCGACTCTTGATTTCAGCTCAGGTCATGATCTGGGGGTCCTGGGATTGAGCCGCATGTCGGCTCCCTGCTCAGCAGGGAGTCTGCTTGAGGATGCTCTCCCTCTCCCTCCACCCCTCCCCTTCCCCACTCACACTTGCTCTCTCCATAAAATAAAATTAAAAAATCTTTTTTTTTGTAATTGTCTTTTACATTGTCATTGTAGACCAGCGTTGCTCCTGTTACATCTGCCAACATCTCCTTATGTGAAATACTGTGAGTGCTATGCCATATACTTCCGACCCATATTTTTGAAATAACTCATCACCATCTTACAATTTGGGATCCCAGGAATCCTATTCTTTTTTAAGACTATCCACGTCCTGGATGTTCTTAATTTCACAAGCACTATCTGTGGCTCCAGCTTAATAACGAGCCTGAAGATGTGTAGTGAGAGTCCCTGCCCCTTTATTAAGCACAATGGCAGCTACTCAAGGACTTTCCTAGATTTGCAGCTCTGATCTCTCCTGCATCCCAAATCTTACCTCTTTACCAGCTTTTATTGAATTTTCAAAGATTTCACTTTTAATATTATCCCCCATAGTATTTCCTCCTTTTTAACGCTATGCTCCTACAAGGAGTTGCCTAAATTTGATTTCCATTCCCTCCATTCCCAGCATTGAGAATCACCAATGGCCGCCATTTTTCCAAATCCAATGCTTTTTCTATTCTCCTCTTTTTTGATGTCTCAGGAGCAAACAGTTGACACCTTTGGCCACTCCTTCCTTCTTGAAATGCTTTGTTCTCCAGAACTCCCTGGCATCGTATTTTCTAGCCCCCACCCCACCCCCGCCACTTCACTGAGTCCTCTGTGTCTCCTTCCCTGGCTCTTCTTCTTCTCAGTGTCTAGAGCTGAAGGACTCAAAGCTCTGTTCTTCGCTCTAAGTTGTTCTGTGCTCCAAGTCCACTGGCTTTAAGTACTATCTTTATACATTTATCTGCCTGTGCCTTCCTCTCCCCGGAGCTCTGGAAGGATACTGAATAGCTCCACTTGAATGTGTAACAGGCATGTCAAATGTAATACAGAATGAACCCTTGATTACTCCCAGTCTATCTAGTCATGACCCCATGTCTTGGCCAGTGGGTAAATGACACCACAATTCACAGATTGCTCAAGTAAAATATCTGGATGACATCCATAATTTCTCTCTTTTCTTCACCTCGATCATGAGTTCACCAGCAAATTCTTTTAGCTCCTCCTCTACAATGTCGAACCAATCCCTGCCTCTCCCCACAGCCAGAACTAACCCTCATGTTCAGGTCAATATTCTCTCCTGGATTGGTTTTTCTTGAAGCCTAAATGTAAGGCCCAATATTATGGGCTGCCTTGACATTTGATGAAACCTGAAGGGCCTCAAATGGCATAGCCACAAGTTCCCCTCCCAGCTCTGCTCCTGTGGATAAGGTTTACTCAAACAGCGCTCTCTTATTGAGGGGACCAAGCAGTTCCTGCTTATCCCAGCATAGCAGGTATTGGTTCCCTCCATTCCACAGAATTATCCTAACTATTCCAATCACATCCCCCTACAGGAACTAGGGGGAACCACACCCCCTTGGTACTACAAAGCCTGCCTGCCACAGCCCTGTGAGGCCTGCATGGCATGTCGTGTCCTCCCCTCCCAGGCCGTGAGTACATGTGACTAATAACCTTCTCTCTCATCTGTCTGGTGTTCAGTGTCGTGTGTCTAGTTCTCCTGGTAACTCTAGGGTAAGACCCACCAATGGTGCAAAAAGAGGTGATTAAAACACCTGGTTGTCACTGAAGTCTCAGTTCAGATGTTTTCTTAGAGGTCTCTCTTGACCCCCCTCTGTCCCATTATCCTCTCTCATTTTCTACATGCCACTCGTCACTGTCAAGATTATCTTATTTAATTAGTTCATGTTTAGTCTCTGGCACATTCCACTAGAATGTGAGTTTCACACCCAAATATCAGCATATCCATCAGCTCCACATAGAATGTATCCTGTGGGTAGACGCTCCTTCCCAGCATCCCAGCCTTCAGCCCAAGGCACCCCACCTCTCACCTGGATGATTGACTCACATCCTCATTGCCCTTCCTGTTTCTATCCTTGCCCGCTGTTTTGCTCAGAGAATGCGGAGGGACCCTGTAAAAGTTTGAATTGTCTCTGTTCAACAGCCCCTTTCCCACTCCCTTGTGACTCCCACCTTGTTCGGAGTCAATACCTGAGTCTTTCTAACCATGTACAAGTTCCGCTCCGGCCAGCCCCCAAGCCTTTCCTGACCTCATCCCCTGCCATCTCCCCTTTATTCCTGTGCTCCCAGCACCCTGGTCTGCTTGCTGCTTTCAGCTGTGTACTTTGCTTGTCCTGTTCCCCCACGGAGTGGCTTCCCACGTGCTTCTGCTCAAACGTTACCACATCGGAGAAGCCTACCATTCTTACACTCTTCGCTCTCCGTCTTTATCCTTCTTGGCTTTATCATGTGTTTTTGCCACTTTATCTATTCTCCATCTACCCTTGCAGGGTAGGAATAAGGGCTCTCTCTGGCTCACTACTGTGTTCCCAGAGTCTAGGACCCTGATTAGGGGCTTGAAATGTATTCGTTTAGTTAAGTGTGTATCTTACTTACCTTTGTGCTCCTAGAGCCTCAAACAGCATGTGGCACACAGTAGTGATAATAACAATAATTTTAAAATAGTAAAACTAGCTAAAACGTACCTAGCGCTTGTCACGTGATGGACACTGTCCTCAGCTGTGGATATGTGCTATTATTGAGACCTCACGACAACTTTACAGGGTACATACTCTATTCGCCCTCTTCACAGATTAGGAAAGGAAAGTACAGAGAGGCTAGGTAGGCTGCTCCAGGGTACGTATATAGTAACTGGAGCTATTAGAATTCTCAACCAGATGGGCTAAATTCAGAGCGTGTGCTAGTAACCATTTAAATATATGAACAAGTGACAACACGCCACAAGTCAATCATCTCTCTCCTCGCGACATCATCCTTCGGTCCGGCGGTGCCCGGGGGATAAGAGAGTTGCTGTCCGCTCTATTTACTAGCAGATAGCTGTACGTCACGAGAGGAAAAACCATTCACCCACCTGATACTGCCTCAAACCTCAATAAATAACATGTTATGACTTGAGAAAAAAATTAAATAAAGATTATACATTTTAGTTGCTTACTTAACCCTCAGAAGGGTTAAAAGCCACTGATTTTCAAAAAGAAAACTTCTGTATCCTAATTTATGCGTACCTATCTATCAACTGTCAGTAGGAATGCAAAAGGTCACCTCAGACTGTACCAATAGGTGTTTCATAAGCTAAATGGTGATAAAGAATTAGATCAGCCCAAAAGCCAACCCAGAAATGGAAATGAATACGCACTTTCAACGAGCCATTCCTCACAGGATATAAATTATAGTCGCTCCAAGATATAGTAGGTGTTCACTCAAGTTTCTCTGTGGGCTTTCATAGCCCTTAGACTATTATGTTTGAAGTAAAAGTTAATAAAAGTCCAGAAACAAATTCGAAAAGGTATTGGTACCAAGAGATTAATTCAAGGATTTTTTGGTTTTTGGGTTTTTTTTTTTGTTTTTTGTTTTTTTTTTTTTTGAGAAAGTGCCCTCCACCTTGAATGATTTTGGAAGGAAAAGAGGAGCGTCAGTGCACATCTGGTCTTCGAGAATGCCCTAATGCAGAGTAAGAGCCCGGCCCTTTGAGCTCCACCACCTTCTCCCAGGGGAGGGGGGGGAAAGCTGCACTCTGTTACTGGCTCCTGGCAGCAGGTAAAACACGGCTGAAGTGTCCGTGACACCACCAATGAGGCTCTCGCAAGCTGCGGTCCATCTGGAAAATCTATTTTGCAAACACAGTCGGGCACACAGAGGCAAAAGGCACAAAGTCACTATTTTGACCTCAAAGGCCTGAAGAATATTAGCAGATTTTGTCCACAGAGTCCAAATGCAGTGAGGAGTTGAGACAGTTGCCGAGATCATTCCAGCCAAAAGCAACGGTCCTCCCGGAATTCTGACTAACACCCACCCCTTCCCCCACCGAAACCCAAAAAGTTATGAGGAAAAAAAAATATCTTGACCAGCCTAATTGACACCATGTACGTTGGTCAACTTTGCTAGAAACTCTAGGGAAAAACAGCCTCAGGGATTCCTTGTCCAAGGACCTAAAGGTTACTGGACTTGCAGCTCTGTGTGGCTGGGATAAAGCCCAGGGGAGGTGGCTGAGGCCCCACGGGCACCTTCTCCGTGAGTAAGGTTGACCTTCAACTCGAACCAGGCCGGAAGAGTCACATTATACCTTGGAGCCAGGCAGGTAACCCCAACTAACAAATGAAGCTTCAGTGAGAGGCAAGGCTCAGCAATTTTCACCTCATTCTTCTCCAATATGTAACAAATGTTCCGGCCTGACATGACATTTAAACCTCACAGTGCACTCGTATGGGAACACGAGTGCAGCACAGCAAGGATTTCCAATGGGGGGGGGGGGCTCCTAAGAGGTCGACTTTGGAGTTTTAGAACCAAGTTGGCTTATAGTTACCTAATTACAGAAAGAAACCCCAATCACTATTCCTCCAGCCCCAAACTTGGCTCTGTTCAAGTCTGAGGGATTTCACTGGAGCTCTCCACGTGCATCGAGGACAATCAGGAAAGGTCTATGAAATGTCACCTGTGTTTAAAATAGGCTAAATACAAATCCAGAGCGCCGTTTAGAGGGTGGGTGACTCTAAATTTAAAATCTGATGACATTCTGAAATTGTGACCTGGCAGCTCAGAATTTCGATTCTATGCTAATGAACGAGAGGGGACCCCACTGATCTAGAAATGTCCTGTTCCCAGCAGAGATGATTGGACAGGAGTCCCTGCCCTGTCGTGTGTGGACCCTGAGATTGGAGCCAAGTCCACGCAAGCCCAGTTTAGCAGACGTGTATCCTGCATCCATCGCGCCCCATCTCCCCGGCCCACCTGTTTCTAGAGCCACTGTAGTGGAGGGTCTCATGGCTGTTGCGGCATTTCATGTCCAATGTGTCCTGGGAGGCCACTCAGACCCAAGCAGGCCCAGTCCAGAAGTACGGGGATTCTAAGGTCCCTAGGAGCAACCCTCACCACTGGGAGATGGGGGATCTGCAGATGAATGTCCCAGCTTCCCCCACCCTCCATTCTGGAAAATTCTGTAGAAATTCTCAGTTCTACATGGTTCCTCCAAGGGCCCCATGCAGGACTTCCTAGCTGCCCACAGCAGCACGAGCTCATTATTGCAGCACATACAGATATCCCTTCTCCCCCACTTCTACTTTCTGGGGTCCCTCCCACCACAACAACTACCTGTACTTCAGTCCTGGTCTCAGGCTTGGCTTTCAAGGGAGCCCAAATTAGGTATCAGCCAAAAGAGGGCAAGTGGGAAAACATGCACGCACGCACGCATGCACACACGGACACGGTCCCCTAGACCCAGCAGCATCTATCCTTAAAAAACATTTCTGTCATGTGAGCCCACACATCTCCTTCCCTTTTGCTATTTTACTTAAGGCAGTTGGCATTAGCTTTTCACCACTTGCAGCTACAGAAGTCCCTAAAAAAGATAAGCTCTGGGACATCTCACACAAATAATTACAATGACACTTCCCACCAGCTCTTCAGTCAGCCACGTCTCCATATGTCTGGCGCTTGGTTAGCGTGATGCTGGCACATAGTAGGCCCAACGAACATGCAACAAAGAAATGAAGCTCTATCGTGTTGTTCTAGATCCCTCGCTGGGAAAAGACAAGAGGCAGGCTTGGCATTTTTTATATGTCATACGGTGAGGGCTATGGCCATGCTATACCTAGCCCCTCCCCCAGACCCCCAGCACCTCCAGCCACCCCAGCATCCTCCAGAAATCCCCAGAGCTCTCCATGACCCCGCAAGTAAGAAGTTAACAGCTGGCACACAGGGGCTCCAGGACAGCATCTGTGCTCATTGGTCAGTTCCAGCCTTGCTGATTGTATAATATTTGGAGTATTACCCTTGCATGAGGCCTAATATTTTCACTCCCTGTGCTCTTTTAAAATTAATCCTCATAAAGCGCGAAAGTAATGCAGCACAAACTCCTTAACACAAAAGAAACGTCTTTTTTTCCCCGGACCTACCACACCGCTAAAAATTCAGAGGAAACAGCTTTCGAGATCATTTCTGCATGAATATTAATACTAGTACAATACGCCTGCAGATGTAGTCTTGGGCTTTTCATCTGGCCACATGATTCACTGAGAAATCAACCGATCTGCAAAACTTTTCCCTCCTTCCTTAATACAGCTCCTCCCGTGAACGGCAATGTGTGATTGCTTCCAATTTTCTTTACCCCACAGCTGGTGCTGTTCAATGGATTTTTTGGCACCAGAAAAACTCCCATCTGTGTCCCAAGTCCAAAATCATCGAGAAGTTTCAGAGTTTGTTTTGTTCATGCATTTGCCTTCCTTAGTTGTTGTCTTTAGTTTTCAGAGATGAGGTAGTTCTTCAGCTTTTAAGAGCCAGATCTCACCATTGACTCTTTGGAGGCAACCCAGTATATTTCCTCCATACGGTATAGAGAAATAGATGGGTTCCAAGTCCAGTGACCACAGCCGTACCCCGGGTAGGATTGTTCTACAACAGGTGTGTCCAGGGATGGAACAGAGCACATGGCACGTCCCAAGGGTGCCTATAGAAAGCCTCGAGAGAATCCGGAAGAAAACTCTCTTGCAGATAATCGTCCACAGTCAAGGTGCAGGGAAATACAGTAGAAGACTAGCTGCATTTTAGAAATTTCAGCCGAGAAAGGAACTGGGTCCAGTCATCAAGGGCAGATGAACCTGGTGAGAAAAGCATTCTGCAAGAGACTTTGCAGAAAGTAAGGAAAGGGGAGAGGAAGGAAACAGGAAGTCAGGGTGGTGTTGAAATGGATCTCAATTTCAGATGAGATTATCCACAAGCTCCCTGGCTCTGTTTCTTCTCTCCCACCATCCCTCCTCTCGGAAAGAACCTTTTCTTCCCAGGACCCTCTCATGGTTTCCTGCGCCTGTGGTCATGAACGAACCCTCTTTGGTGGCTTCAAACAACAGAAATTTCTTCTCTCCCAGTTCTGGAGACCAGAAGTCTGAAATCAGCACCACTGGGCTAAAAATCAAGGAGTCCGAGAGGCCACACTCCCTTCAGAGGCTCTCAGGCAGGCTCTTTTCCTGTCTCTGGCAACTCCTGGTGGCTCCCAGCATTCCTTGTGTGCACATCACTCCGGGCTCTGCCCCTGAGGTCCCGGTGCCTTCTCCCCTTCTGCTGGAGCTCTCCCTCTGCCTCCCCCTCATAAAGACACTTGGATTTGCATCTGGGTCTCACTCAGATAATCCAGGAGAATATCCCCACTTCAAGAGTCTTAATTTAATCACATCTGCAAAGCTTTTGCCATATAAAGTCCCATTCACAGATCCCAGGGATTAGGATGTGAGGAGTATTTTTGGGGAGGGCATTTTTCAGTGTCCTGCAGACCCTGGGTGCCCGCATAACGTTGGGACTCGCCGTTCTAGTACCTGCCCGTGGTGTTCGCCGGCAAGAGTTCAAGACTCTGCCTCCAGGTGCTGTCCTTCAGGCAGCCCTGGGGCCGGGCTAGAAGGACCAGGGAGTTAAGGCCATCAGGCAAATCCAGATGGAGGCTGGAGATAAATTCCCCAACTTCCTCGCTCCTCAGATGGGACAACTCAGAGACACTCTAAGCTCCATCTTTCTCAGTGAGATTGAGCACTAGCTGCCCCCTGGGGTAATGCACCCTCCACTGGCTTCCTCCCCCTGCGTCTCACTTCCCCTCCTCTGGCCAGGCTTCCTAGGATGGGCTCCCATCGAAACTCCTGCAGTCAAGTCAGGGTCTGCTTCTGGAGAAACCGACTGAAGACAGAGCTCGTGTCCTGCATGGTGACACAACAGCACTTCCAGGGGGCATGGGCTGCGCACTCCTTGAAGGCCAGAGTCAGAGTTCCTTTACCTTCCCACCGCCGGCCCCGCTGAGATGAATTGCTGGCGGGGCAAAAGCATCTTCATGAGTCATAACTCTGAGACCCTGCGGTCTAGGGCTCTGGAGTCACACGGCCCAGCCCCTGCTGGCCAACTTTTTTTTTGAGGGGGCGGGGGTGGATGCGGGAATCAAACTCCTTTCCAGCAATATCCGAAAAGGGGAACTGCCATATTAAGAATTCAGGGCGCTCTCCCCCGATTCCTTTCATGTTGGAGGATTTCGCTGTTCCTTCTGAATGCAGACCATGATAGTGTTAATCTCATATAAATAGAAAACAGCCCCAAAATGTATAATAATTGCATACATCACTCCTTTTGTCAACTTTTTTGATTTAGCACAACTTGCTGCCGAGCTGGGTTTTATTGTATTATGATACGACAGTAATCTTTTCCGAGGCTTTCACTTTATTTTGTTACATTTATCTAGCGTGCCAGATTCACACTCCCACAGTAACCATATGGGGAAAAGCCACAAAAGCTGTTAAGTACATTTAATTACTGTTTTGATGAGCTCATATTTTAATTATGTTTATTGATTCTGTGTATATTGAAATAGTTTTAGCGTTTCCAGGGAAAAAAAAAGGAGGAATCAATATGCAGCAATTACTGGGCATTTTGTGATTGTGTGTGTAATTAAAACTTTCATAAACTATTTTTGAAGAACATTTTCCCCTTAATCCTATACTGCTGATTAACTAGGTTTCTTACGGTGCTTAGGTAGGCTTTGGTTTTTCTTCCATGTAGAAGGAAAATAGGGTTCAGTACAAAATATGTTTACAGTCAAATATTTCTGACTTAAAATGTCTCCCTTCCAAAACAGCAGAATGCACATATTGTACCTTACACAATTTCCTAAAACACCGCTAACAATGATTAAACACAAATTTAAACTTTCTAACAATTCCACGTTGCCAACTCAAAGATTACTCCAACTGTCAGCCATACGTATGTCGTTGCTAAGTGACAGATCAAAAAAAAAAAAAAAAAAGAAGAAGAAAAAACCCTCAACCCCGCAGAGTCTGCCTCAATCCTTGTCACATGCCATTCAACATTTTTGCGGGGTTTAGGGAATTTTTACTTGAAAAACTAAAACTGCCTAGGCCCCACACTTGCTCAGAGGAGGAAATGAGTGCCATTTTCATCCTATACACTTTATTACTCTCAGTCTGGCCACGAGAAAATGAAGCCAAGAAAGGGAGCTCTCTCTTTAAAAGGTGACGCCAGCCGTCTGTCCAGGAACAACTGTCTCCAGCTAAAACAATTCACCTGGGTCCCTGTTTCCACAAGCACCATTGCCCAGCCACCCGCATGGGCAGCGCCTGGAGTCTCGGGAAGGTCATGGGCTTTTGTGCTCCACCCCAGGCCTCGGAACCAGTCTGTAGAGGGAGCCACAGGAATCTGAATTTTAAATGCGTTTTCAGGTATTTTCAGACACACTCACGTCTCTCCTAGCTCCTGGTGGCAGTTGGCAATCCTTGGCTTGTAGACACATCACTCCACTCTCTGCCTCTGTCATCACATGGCCTTCTCTCCGTGTGTGTATCCCTGTGTCCAAATTTCCCTCAATTAGGGGGACAGCAGTGATTGGTTGGCCCCCCCCCCTCCAGTATGACCTCATCCTAACTTGATTGCACCTGCCAAGACCCTGTTTCCAAATGATGTCACATTCAGAGACACGAGGCTTAGGACTTGAACACATCTTTTGGGGGCCGCTAGTCAGCCCACAACAATGAGTGACACTTACACAGGGTTGTTTGATGAATGTGCCCCCCACAGTCCATTCTTCTCAAGTCCCCAGTGCGCCATGTTCTTTCTTTAGACCCAGCCAGCCCGTTGAAAATCTGTATGCCCAAACCTTGTCACTTCGGGTCCATGCAGAAATGCTTTCCTGAGAGGTGATTTGGTCACTTCCGATTGACCCTTGCTGAGGGGTGCCAGCCTCGAAGTGTGGCACCCATGACAGGTGCCAGTCCTGGAACTGTATGCTCACCAATCCCCAAAGTGGGGGTGCGGGGCTGGTCCCTCTGGGATGCTGGTGGAGACAATATTGCTGTTAGAGGACACTGTCAGCGTCACTCTGGCCCCCATGAAGCTCTGTGGAAGAAATGTCTTCTACTGTAAAGTGCTGGTTAAGTCCTTCCCAGTTGAGAAACTGGTATGTTGGTTGCCCTTCAACAACTGATCTTGTCCCTCTTTTCTATCTGCCTATAGGAATCTTACTTAGTGTAACGAGGTGGGGCAGGCAGGTAATTAAATGAAGAGTCCGAGACTGTGGTAACTGGGGTAAGCCAGTAGGGAGGGTGCGGGATGGAGACGGTGTGAGGCTAGAAAGCCCACGACCTATCTCAAGGCGGTCATAGTTTACATTTTTAAAAAATATTAATTACGGAAAACTTCAAGCATAAAAAAATAGAGAGGTATAATGATCCCCCGTTCAAGAATTGTCAACATTTTGGTGATCTTATTTACCTATCCTACTTTATTTTTTTTTATTTTTGCTTGTGTAATTTAAAGTAAATCTTAGCTATCTCAGGGTTTTACCGGTACACATGCCATTATAGTGACCTAACAAGATCAACAGTAATCCCTTCATGTCCTCTAATTCTTTTTTTTTTATTTTAATGTTTTTTTATTATATTATGTTAGTCACCATACAGTACATCCCCGGTTTCCGATGTAAAGTTCGATGATTCATTAGTTGCGTATAACACCCAGTGCACCATGCAATACGTGCCCTCCTTACTACCCATCACCGGCCTATCCCAGTCCCCCACCCCCCTTCCCTCTGAAGCCCTCAGTTTGTTTCTCAGAGTCCATAGTCTCTTATGCTTCATTCCCCCTTCTGATTACCCCCCCCCTTTCTTTACCCTTTCTTTATCCCTTTCTTCCCCTACCGATCTTCCTAGTTCTTATGTTCCATAGATGAGAGAAATCATATAATTGTCTTTCTCTGCTTGACTTGTTTCACTTAGCATAATCTCCTCCAGTGCCGTCCATGTTGCAGCAAACGTTGAGAACTCGTTCTTTCTGATAGCTGAGTAATATTCCATTGTATATATGGACCACAACTTCTTAATCCAGTCATCTGTTGAAGGGCATCTCGGTTCCTTCCACAATTTAGCTATTGTTCGTGTACTCTAATTCTTAACATCTATTCAGAATTTCCCAATCCAAAGACAAATTGGTTTTGTAGCTGCACTGAAAAAGTCCATACATTGTATTTGTTAGTTGTAGCCCCTAAATCCTCCTGGACTGTGACAGTCCTATTCCCACTGATTTGGAACACCACGTGGACACAATTTAACGCAACTTGAGTGGGGTTTGTCCCAAAGGCTGCCATTTTGCAATCTCCAGCGCCGTCTCTAGGAGCCCAGGTATTTGCACTCAAGTTTTCTCCTGGGTGTGATTTCCTGTTTTAATTTCTACTTACCCTGGTTCCAATTTTTAAATTTGACTTTTAGGTTACCAGTTCAATGCATTTTTGCCATAAGCCCTCAAATCCTTGATGGGATGAATTGGGACATAAATAAGTTGAATTACATGAATAAATAAAATAAACTCAACATTTTCTTCCTAAGTGTGTTTGAGATAACCAAGTTCCCAGTGCGTTGAGTCTCAATGGTGAAAATTTGGAGATAGTGAGCAGACTCCAGAATTTGGCACTTTTGCATGAATTCGGCAGTGTGTTTGATATAAAATTCTACTTGAAAGCAACAGAGTTGGGATAAGGAGCCAAGATTTCACGGGGTTTGTACGGCATTTATCAAAGATCTTCATTTGGTATGAAACAAAAAAAATAAAACAATGAAATAAAAGCAAAACAAAAAAAAAAGGCAAAATGAGACTTCTCAGCAAAACTTCTTTGATACTTCTTATATTGAGGACTGGGAAATCTCCAAGCTTTCTTAGGACCCATTTGCTAACGGATTAACTATCAGTGCACAGAAGGAAATTTTTCCTTATAAAAGATTGATCGCCTTCCTCCTCTCAGGACTCATCTGTAACATATGTATGTATGACAACAGCTTATGATGCGCTCATCAGGGACGAACAAGAACCACGTGCATTATGTCGACATCGAGTGTTCCTTGGGTTCCTGCTGTGCTCTCAGCATCATCCTCAGGTTTATGCGTAATGAAAAAGTATGAGGCCGTTTCTGCCATCAAGGAATCGACAATCCAGATGGAGAGTGGGGACTGGTACTTAGAGAGAGAGTCCTGGCTGGGGAGGTGGGGGGTTAGATACCCACCACGGTGTCTCGAGCCTCTCTTCCTTGTCCCTCCATCCCTGACAAGCTGAATGAAGAAAGCAGGGCCCTCCAGAAACCAGGGACCTCCTCTCCTCACGAGGTTCGGTGCGCCCTCCTGCACAGGCACCTTGTGCAGAATGAAAGGGAAACTCCGGCACTTGACGTTCCAAATCCTCCTTAGTGCCATCCTTATTTATCTTTCCAGCTTCATCTCCTCTTTCCTCCTTTCTGTCCCTAAAACCCAGAGGCATGTGTGTGCACACATCTGCTCACACGGGCACACACACACACACACACACACACACACATACAAAGGGCACACACATACACACAGCAATTTCCTGAAATATCTCCTCCAAGGATTCTTACCCTCTCCCCCTTCTGAATGGGAGATCGCTGTAGTATGAAAAACAAAACAAGCTTTGGACTCGAACAGTCCTGAGTTTGAATTTCTACCACGCACGGGTTGTGTGACTTCAGGTGATGCACTGAGATTCTCGCAACGTTAGTTCACCTACCTGGAGAAGGAGGATAAAAATAACGTCCGCTCTCAAAGTTGCTGAGATAGAACATTTGTCATGTGTCTACTGTGCGGCCCCTTGGGGTCCTCAGCGTGGTAGCCAATTTGATGCTTCTACGCTGATTTTATCGACCCCACCCAGCCACCTCTCTGGGTGACAGTCCAAGGGCAGAGCTGGAAGAAGATGGAGGGAGGGTCCCAGCCTCAGGAGATGGAACAGATGACCAAGTCAGTGACTCTGGGAACAAGATGGAAGCTGAGACGTCAGACTGAGCCCACGGTCAGAACCAGGATAACAAAGTGAGTGACTTAGAGCCTCGGCCCCAGGTGCTGGTTTCCAGCCCTCCTGGCCTCCTGCCCCCTTTTTCTCCCTCATCCCTCTCCCCCCTCCCAGATGGGGCCCTGAGAAACTACCCAGAGCCCCCTCCCCCACCGTTAAACGGAGCTCGCGCAGGTCTCGCCTCAGACTGTTGACAGCCACTGACTTTGCCACTTGACTCCAACTCCTTAAAAGTCTGATTTCATAACAGAATGTTGTGATCCCAGTGGCATCTGCGAGGTACGCTGCCTGTGCGGAATCAGGCACAGACCAGTTCACTGCGCATGTCACAGATTCTGTTCCAAATTCTGTAAAAGTTTCCTGAATGCCATCAGTTTAAAGAGCAAAAGGCAACAACACTGCAAAGCTTGGGGTTTGAGATGCAGGAAGGAGATGACAGGGAACTCAACCAAGACATTGAATCCTCGCTGAACCACCGTTCTGTGCTCAGAGACTAAATACCCCCTCCCCCCAGAATGCACCTCTGGTTCCCAGGTATCACTACCCTGGACACAGTGAACAGTATAGACAGCTAACCATGCTGGGCAACTCTCCTCCTGTGAGCTGGCTTCAAGAACCCTCTTCCGACGGCTAATACACTTATGCTCCAATGCATAGAGTCTTCTTTAGAAACGGTGAAAACCATGAGAAATAGAATCCAGGAGAGCGCTGGCACGTGACTTTAGTGGGAAGATGGTGCCCAGATTTGGACCTGTAGTAGCAGAATTAGTATCTGAGATAGAAGGGAACCACGGAGGGACACCAGGGGGCTCAGTCGGTTAAGTGTCCAACTCTTGATTTCAGCTCAGGTCATGATCTCAGGGTCATGGGCTTGAGCCTTGCTTTGAGCCCTATGTCAGGATCCGCATTCGGTGGGGAGTCTGCTTGAGTTTTTCTCTCTTCCTCCCTCTTTGCCCCTCCACTCCCCACACCTTAAATAAATAAATAAATAAATAAATAAAGAGAGAGAGAAGAGAACCATGGATCCTTGTGTAGTTCTACCTTTCTTGCTCCCTTTCTGAAGTCATTCTCATTCCAGCGGGGGTCCAGTCAGGGCCAAATTTGTCAAAGAGCCAGCCAAATTTCTCCCCAACACACAATTGGCCCATGTCCTTCATACAAATCTGTTCTGATCATCAGAAATGCTCCCAGCCTTCAGGGACTGTGTTCCTCTCATTAGTGAATGTTTTTCTGTCATAAACACAGCACCTGCCATTTATTGAGCATATAACATATGCCAAGCCCAGTACTGAGAGCCTCACAACATTGCATTTAAGGCTAATGAGAGGACCATGTTATATTATTATATTACTATATTATATTATATTATATTATATTATATTATATTATATTATATCCAAGCAAGAACTGTTACTGTCAACATTTTACAGATGAGAAAGCCAAGTTCATGGAAGTTAGGTAAAGGACACACATAGGAAGAGGGGGAGTTGAGGATTAAAACGATACTGTCAGTCCCCTTGAAGCAGTTAGCTCAAGAACATTCATTCTCTTACAACTCGCATGAGGCTTGGCTTCACCAGTTTGAACTTCCAAAAGCAATCCTCTGTGTGTCCACCGATATGACATATCAGGAAGACTCCAGGGCCACGAGGCCATAGAAGAACTCGGTCCCCCCGTAAGTTCCATGAATTCCATGTGTTCTCAGAAGCAGGTCATTCCCGCTCACCTACCTGGCCTCCTGATCCAGCATCTCGCCCCTCCTTCTGCTACTCATGACATTGTCACAGCTCACTGGGTGTCACTTGCCTCTGCCAATGACCAACCTAACGCCAGCACTGCATCTCTTGGGAGTGTGTCCTGCCTCCTCCCCTTGTGTTCTGCTCCAAGTGTGAACCAGGCAGTATGAGTTTCTGAGTGCTGCTGAAACAAAGACTGGGGTGCTGAACCAATAGAAACAGTTCTGGAGGCCGGTAGGCTGAGATCAAGGTGTTGCCGGGGTTGGTTTCTTCTGACGCATCTCTCCTTGACTTGCTGATGCCTTGTCTCCTTCCTGTGTCTTCACATGGTCTTCTCTGTGTGTGTGTGTGTGTGTGTGTGTGTGTGTGTCTGTGTCTGTGTCTGTGTCCTAATCTCCTCTTCTTATGAGGACACCAGGTATAGTGGAGTAGGGTTCATTCTAGTGACCTCATTTTAACTTTGTTGCCTCTTTAAAGACTTTATTTTCAAATAAAGTCTTATTGTGAGATATTGAGAGTTAGGACTCCAGCAGATGAATTCTGGAGGAGCATAGTTCAGCCCGTAACAAAGCCCCTTCCTTAAATTTACACAATGGGGCTGCTACCATTTCACAACTTTTTAAAAAGATTTATTTATTTATTTGAGAGAGAGAAAGAAAGCATAAGTGAGGGGAGGGGCAGAGGGAGAGGGAGACAAACAGACTCCCCTCTGAGCATGGAGCTAGAGCCCGTGGTGGGGCCCAATCTCATAACCCTGAGATCCTGAGCTGAGCTGAAATCAAGACTGAGGCATCCAGGTGCCCCATTTCACAACTTTTTTTTTTTTAAGATTTTATTTATTTATTCAACAGAGATAGAGACAGCCAGTGAGAGAGAGAACACAAGCAGGGGGAGTGGGAGAGGAAGAAGCAGGCTCATAGCGGAAGAGCCTGATGTGGGGCTCGATCCCATAACGCCGGGATCACGCCCTGAGCCGAAGGCAGGCGCTTAACCGCTGTGCCACCCAGGCGCCCCCCATTTCACAACTTTTATTGTGATTTTACTAATGGTTTGGAGACAGTGGAAGGAAGCAACAGCCATAACCACTCCTGCACAGGAGCACGTCTCATGTCTCACAAGCCTACATCAAGTCCGCTGGCCCCTTGCAAGACATCAGCTTGCTAAACTCCCAACCTGTCTGCACTTGACAGCAATCACTCTCCTATACCATCAAAATAAAAATCACATCTGCACCTTAGTCCAGACCCAACTGGGAAAGCCCAGAGGGAGAAAGATGTTTCTCTGTGTCTTTTGTCTGAGGTCATTCCTCCCTCAGGAGCAGCCTCTTTCAGGGTGACTAGGGGTGTGAATAACCATTACTTGATGAGGAAAACACCCCCCCCCCTAGAAAATAGTGATCTTTTCCTGCAACTCCCAGCTGGACAGTTTTATCAGAACACAATAGTCCAATATCAGTACACTTCCCAAGCCTAGACAACTGACTCTTAAAAGCGCACAGTGTGCTGGACACAATGGCAGAAGTGGCTGGCTGTCCCTCTAAAGATTTCTGTTCTCCTTTCCTGAGTGCAGAGACATGTCCCAATCTACCTTGTACCAAGGTAAGGCAAAATGACTGATTGTTACCATTGGAACAGTAACTTCCACTGGCTACTGGAAGTAACATATCCCTTGGGGCCAGGATGGTTAAGGTTTAGGAGCTTAGGTGTTTTCTCCACCATCTTTTCCCATTGACTGATCAAACAGGAAACACTCCAAGGCCCTAGGTAAGGACAGAGTCACAAGATGGAAAGAGTCTAGGTCCCTGAATCATCATGCAGAAAGTCAACTGCCAAAATGACAGTTGGCTAACTGACAGAATCATTACATATGGAAAGAAATCAACTTGAGTTGAATTAAGCAGCTGAAATTCAGTATTGTGTTAGTTGCAGCCACCATTGTGTGTTTTAATGAACATAACCACCAATGGAACAATCCAGGTAGCTCTTCATCAGGTTGGATCCAATTTATTTTCTCGATCCTCCCCTCATCATGATGACCAGCCCATACAGCCTTCACGTCGTCATGCATATCTTCAGCCAATGACAGACTGCTCGCTTCCCAGGATACACACATCTCCCCAAGAGCAAGCAGTCAGTGAAAGGCATCCCCCTATCCTATGAAAAGCAACACATCTCAGAGAGATTTTACTAGACCAGTTGTAATCACCATTTAATGCCAACCTCTGAGGGAAATTAGCCTTCCTATAGATTTAAGTAATGGTGCCATTTTGTTTTGCCTTTCATCTTTGCCATCGATGTTTCAAAAATCTTTCTGCGCACTGGATGTTTGTGTCCCCACCCCCACTCCCACTCCTGCATTCATACATTGAAGCCTTAACCCCAGGTGTGATGGTACTTGGAGATGGGGCCTCTTGGCTGTGATTAGGCTGAGATGAGGCCAGGAGGGTGGGACCCCATGATGGGATGAGTATCCCCATGATGGGATGAGTATCCCCATGATGGGATAAGGAGAGGAAGAGACCAGAGCTCTCTTTCTACCATGTGAAAACAGCAGGAGAGTGAGCCTCTGAAAGCCAGGAAGGGTTCTCTCACCAGGAACCAGATCTACCAACACCTTGATCTTGGACTCCTCAGCCTCCAGACAGTCTGGTCTATGAGAGATTAAAGTCTGCTGTTTAAGCCACCCAGTCTATGGTATTTTGTGATAGCCACCTGAGCTGTCTAAGACAAATCTCAAGGTGACATTCTGTTCTCAGGTATATTCTCATCTTGGTGGATTTCTGTCTCCACCAGTTGGTGAATGTACTAGTCTTCTGTGGTTGCTGTAAGCAATTCCACAAATTTAGTGGCTTAAACACCACAAGTTTATCATCTTAAAGTTCTGGAGTTCAGAGTCCTACAAGGATCTCATCGGGATAAAGTCAAGGGGTTAGCAGGCCTGTGTTCCTTCTGGAGGCTCTGGAGGAGACTCTGCTCCTTTGCCTTTTCCACCCTCTAGAGGCGGCCTGCATTCCTTGGTTTGAGGGCCCTTCCTCCATCCTCCAAACCAGCCATGTTGGGCCAAGTCCTGCTCGGGCTCCATCTCTCTGGCTCTCCGTAACCAAGAAAGATTTTCTGCTTTTAAGAACTCATGGGGTTAGATGGGGCCCAACTGGATAATCCGAGATGATCTCCTCCTCTGAGGTCCTAAACATTAATCGCATCTGCAGAGTCCCTTCTGCTGTGTGAGGTAAGATGTTCACAGGTTGGGAGGATCAGGATGGGGACATCTTGAGGCTGTTTCTCCCATGACTGTGAGGCTTTACACACTCACACAATTTCTTAAGCCAGTGTGTAAAACCAAACGAAAACAAAACAAGAGCTCCCTGCATCTGTCTCAAAAGATGTACTTCTTCCCTTGAATCAGTATTTGTACCTCCATGTTCCACAGAACCTCTAGTGTCATTTCAATGTTTGTGGCAAATGGAGGCAGAACCCATGGACATTTAACACCCCACATGGTCTCTCACACAGGCCCGAAGAGAACCAGGAAGCATGCCCTGGAGAAAGGACAGCAGGTCCTGGGAAGTGAGCTTTGGGGTGACTTCTGGGATTGATGGTTGGGTTTCCTTGTTTGTAAGAGTAGGAGGCAGAAAGAATTTACTCAGTACCTCCAAGGCCTTCCCCAGTTTTTGCTTCCTTCAGAGTTTCTGACATGTGCATTTCTGCTTCTGTTCTCATCTTACCGCTCTGTTCTCTCTGCTGCCGTCCCCCCACCCGCCGCTGCTGTGGAAACGCGTCCTCAGGATCCTCCCTCCACCATTCTATTTTCATCCTTCATTTTTCAAGTCTTTCTTAAACTCACCTCATGGCGTAGATTCCGATACTGTCCTCTGCATTCATGCCTTATATTTTTGTTTTTAGAATCACCCCTGGGATTTAGACATCCACTCATTTCAGGTGCCCGGCTCATCTGGGACCTAATCCCTCTATAACTGTAATATGCCTGGGCTTGTGCTTTCTGTATGATTAATCAAGTTATGACCCCAGCAATGCAGGCCTGTTATAAACTTTTATAAGATGCCTGGGAGTTCCAGTGCTATTTGGGGGAAGATATAAATAGGAATTGTTCATTTAAAAGTCCTCCCAGGTGTTGAAAAGCAATCACCCAGTAACACCAAGGTACAGTATTAATATTTTTTCCAGAAAGACTCTTTCTACTTGCAGATTTGCAGATTTTGTACTTTGCAAAGCTGGATGGAAGCCTTCATATGCACATCAATCAACACTTATCTTTCAAGCAGCCTTCTGGACCTGGGTCAGTGGAAAATTAATTTCATAATAGAACCACTGCTTTCTTCTTAGGAATTTGAGATGTTTGTTCATTGCCAAGAGCACAAGGCTATAAAAGATAGTCCCTCATGTAACAGATCCTACTTCGTAAATGTGAGATCAGGGTAATCCTTGAGAGTTTGGGGAGACATTTCCAAAGCAGTGGGGCTAAGGGCCACCATGATATCTTTTTCTTGGGTGATTGCCCCAGGCAATGGCATAGCAACTAGGCAATGATTCCTCATCGATATTCATACTTGACTTCTGCCCACCAATTACTAGTCCTTGTGAGAGTCCTTCTTTCAATATGTGTTGAGATCCTACTGTGTGCTCAAGATGGTCAATGTCTTGAGCATTTGGTCATGAATACTGTGGCCTTTCCCCCTAGGATGTCCCCATGTCTCCACCTCTAGCCTTCCCCATGTCTCCTTGGCTGGCAGCTCCAAGTGCTCTGGTGAGTTCAATCAACTAGCTGCCACCTGTTATCCCAGTGATCTCCCAGCAAACACTCACAGGATAAAAACTGGCTTAAATCTGGTATTTCCCCGTAGTCTGTCCAAGAATGTCAAAACTCCTGAACACAGTCCATCCCGCCTACCCATCTGGTCTCACCTGCTCACAACACCCATCTTAAAGCAGCCTGTTAAAACTGCAGGCTTAAGCAGTAAGAAAAATGTATGATCCCTTCACATACCATGCACTTTTACACCAACCTGGCCTTTGTCCGTGTTATTTGCTTGACGTGCAATGCCTTTGCCCTCTTTTCTACCTTCTGTATTCTGATCATCCTTCAAGACTACGTTCACTATC
Source organism: Ursus maritimus (assembly GCF_017311325.1). NCBI lineage: Eukaryota > Metazoa > Chordata > Mammalia > Carnivora > Ursidae > Ursus > Ursus maritimus. The sequence goes on along the minus strand of NW_024426885.1, from coordinate 13,088,116 downwards.
ACTTTTTCTGTCCACGTGGAAGAGGAAAAAGAGTAATGGACCGTGAGCCCAAAGCCCTGCTTCGAATCCAGCTCTGCCATTCCCCGGGTGTATGTGGGCCCACCTCAGTATTTTTTGGTCGGGAAAGCTGGACCGAGTGATTTGGCTCGGAATAGAGTTCTGAGATACTGTCTCCTTCTTTGATTCATTTCCAAGGCCCTTCAATCCACCACCCCAAACATTTCACATCCCCATTCCTGCAAAACTATTAAATTAAAGCACCAGTATTCTTATTAGGAGATCTTTGGGTACACACACGCGTACACACACACACACACACACAGAAACAAAGTGAATGCTGATCAATGGCAAAATAGTTGAATGGATAGTAGAACCATGGAAGAGTATACAATCATTGAAAAGAGGGAGTTGGTTCTATTACAAGTTGATTTAGAGAGATTTTGTTTTTATGTTGTTAAGTAAGAGGACATAAAGCCCACACACTCACAAGCAGAGAAATGCAAAAATATGACTACATTTTAGGAAAGAAATGAGCCTCCCAATCCTGGCTCCATAGGTTTACATCAATCCTAGGGCATCGAGAATGACATGGAAGGCAGCACATCAATGTTTGCATTGACAGCCCTGGAGCAGGAGGCTGGGAAACAGAGCAAAGGTAAAGATTTAAGGATACTGGGGTTTTTTTAACGCATATAATATCCATTTGCATAAAACACTATTTCTGTGATTCATCTGTCTTATAATGCCCAGTGCTCATTACAGCACATACCCTCCCCAATGCCCATCACCCAGATACCCTATCCCTCCACTCCCTCCCCTCAGTTTGTTTCCTATGATTAAGAGTCTCTTATAGTTTGTCTCCCTCTCTGGTTTTGTCTGGTTTCATTTTTTCCTCTCTTCCCTATGATCCTCTACCTTGTTTCTTAAATTCCACATATCAGTGAGATCATATGATGATTGTCTTTCTGTGATTGACTTATTTCGTTTAGCGTAATACGCTCTAATTCCACCCACATCGTTGCAATGGCAAGATTTCTTTTTTATGGCTGCGTAGTATTCCATGGTATATATATATACCACATCTTCTTTATCCATTCGTCTGTCGATGGACATCTGAGCTCTTTCCATAGTTGGGCTATTGTGGACATTGCTGTTACAAACATTGGGGTGCAGGTGCCCTTTTGGATCACTATTTCTGGGCACCTTTCTCTTCTATAAGAGACGAGTGGAAGAGATGAGTGGAAGTATGGCCACCAGAATAGGAATGGTGGCTGTCTCAGGAGGCAGGTGTGGGCAGTTTTCACTTTTTACCCTTATCCTGTTCTGAGCTGCTTACCTTGATTGCAATGAGCGTGCATTGGCTGGGCTCAGAGCAGCAGTGATGCGAAAGCATGAGCGGCATCTCCTCTGTGTTCTGGGTATTTTCCACTTAGTACTGAGCCTCACAACTGGTGCAGTGTAATAACATCAGCGCTGTTCCTGCCCCCAGTCTTCAAATGAGAGACAGAGGCACACAGAATTAGCTGTTACCTTGCCGAAGTCAGGTGGCCATGCTAGTCTGGATCTGGACTTCACCACCAAGCGAAATGCTCATTAGAAAGAGACACCAATGCCATCTCCAAGCTGGGAAAACGAAAGTCCTTCCTTCTCAGCGCTTCCTCTGGCCCAGCGCCTTTCGTGACCCACCTCTGCAGTGCACCTGTTGGACTCTGAGTGGCCAGGGGGCAGCTTCATCCTCCCAGCCTGGCCCTGGGCACAGAGCCAGCTCCCAGGGGATGTTTACCTAAGTAGGTTTACTAACCCTCATGCTCTCTTTCCAACAAAATGATGAAGCTGGGGGACATGTTTGAGAGAAAATATATCTTGGTGTTTGAGAGCTCATGTGCATATGGAGTGAAAAAAAAAAAAAAACCCCTACTGATTTCTAATACGTACCTTATTAAAGTTATGACTGCATTTTAAATTGCATTGTGAAGACTGAATCCAAAGACCAGAGAAAGCCATTAAGCCTTTATACAGAGTGGAAGTTGTTATTTTTTAATGCACCTTCTGTATAATAGACACCCCAAATTAGACCTGCCAGAGAAATGGACTTTTTACAGTTACCATTGAAGCTCAGGGGCCGTGTTTCTCACCGCAGACTATTCTAGACCTCTGCTTGTGAGTCACAATTAACATGAAAACGAGCCTAAAATTATCACAGTTTATATGGTGGTGAATTAGCAGGGAACCCATGAGTGGCTTTACCACAAACATGAGATGGAACCATATTCTATTAGTCACTGAATAATGTGCCCATTAGAAAGACGCTTGGGATAAACTGGGATTTATCGTGTTCTCATCATCTCATGAGTGGCAGCAAACCGAAACACAGAGGTCAACCTGCAGGTCTAGCTGCTGGGGAAGTTCCTGCCACCTTGCGCTGGGACATTGCATGGTGGGAGCTTCTGATGGCTCATTTTTAATCAGTGACATTCGCGAAAGCTTTCTTGTTCAGTGATGACCGACAAATCGCAGTCATGGTTTTGGGTTCACTTCTGGTCAATGTTGTGTGTTTTCAATCTCTTCTGAAGAACTCCTTGCATTTCTTACTATTTTTATATATTGGTTCAATCAGGAATTACTCCCACTTCACATCTTTTCTAGTTCCTTCTGCAGTACTCAGCATTCTCCAGAGAAACAGAACCAATAGCCTGTGTGTGAATATATATATTGTAAATATATGTATATTGAACATATAATAAATATAAAAATAAATAAATGTATTATAAAAATTATTTATAATTTATTTTATACACACACAGAGAGAAGTATTGATTTTATTTTTTTTAAGTTTTTGTTTAAATTTCAGTAAGTTAACATACAGTGTGATATTAGTTTCCAGTGTATGGTACAGTGATTCAACACTTCCATACATCACCCGGTGCTCATCACCACAAGTGCCCTCCTTCAACCCCATCACCTGTTTCACTCATCCCCCACCCACCTCTGGTGACCGTCAGTTTGTTCTCTATAATTAAGAGTCTGTTTCTGATTTGTTGAGAGAGAGAGAGAGAGAGAAATATTGATTTTAATGAGTTCACTCATACAATTGCAGTGGCTCACGAGTCCAAAACCCACAAGGTAAGCCAAAGGGCAGGAGACCCAGGAAAGAGTTGCAGTTGGAGTCTGAAGGCTGACTGCTGGCAGAATTCCCTTTTCCTCGAGGGACTTCAGTATTTTTCCTCTTCGACTGATTGGGCAAGGCTCACCCACACAGTGGAGAGTAACCTGCTTCATTCAAAGTCTACTGATTTAAATGTTAATCTCATCTACAAAATACTTCCATGGTAACACCTAGACCAGTATCTGACCAAATTCCTGGGCATGTGGCCTGGCTAAATTGACACAATTAACCAGCACACTCTCCATTCTTTTAGACTCAGGTTTTAAAATCCTTCCTATTTCTGAGATCTCCTCTCTCAATCTCTACACCAAATCTTCCACCCAGGGTCACCCTTTCTGCATCCTTTTCCTCTCTGTGTTGTTCTGATGGCCACATCCAGAGCCAGGCTCCTCTTCCCTTGTTCCTGGATTACAGCAGCCTCCACCCTCCCAGCTGTTCCCACCATCACCCTTCACCTTCTTGAGGCAGGCCCACCCCCATCCTCCTGCTCCAGCCTCCACACTGACTCTACTGACCACTTCACCGAGGCATCTCGTCATCCCCTTTAAATCCCTGCAGCCCCTGGCCACACGCCACCCCATTGATCTTTCCAGCCCCCTTCTCGCCCGTCTCCCCAGTAGGAAGTGGCATTTCTGTGACATGAAGCCCATTACACTTAACATCAGATCTGGGTTCATAAACACTCGGGAATACTTAACAGGTAAAAGGACGCTTATGGAAGCTGCCTGCGGGCTGCCAGGGGCCGGGGGTGGGTGCTGCTGTTGCTCACCCAGCAGGGCTCTGCCTGAGTCCCTCCTGCCCTTCCAGGAGGGCAGCAAAGACCTTACTGGCCTCTGGAGCTTTGCCCACTGATCCCTTCCTTCTCTGAACTTTCTCTGGGTTAGTTACCTTCATGCCAGTAGCTTACTTTCATCTTTGTGGGTTTGGCTTCCTCCTATGTCTGTGTAGTAGATTGAATAATGGTCCCCAAAGATCCAAGGTCCTAAGCCTTGGAATGTGTAAGTGTTACCTTATTAGGAAAAGGAGGTGTTTGCAGATATGACTAACCTAAGGATCTTGGGGTGGGGAGACTATGCTCAGTTATCCAGTTGGGCCCTAACCGTGATCACAAATGCTCCTGTAAGAAGAGGCGGGGGAGACTGGGCACGCAGAAAAGGAGAAAGCGGTGTGACAAAAGAACAGAGAGAGATTTGGAGATACTGGCCTTGGACATTGGCACGACATGGCCACCTGCCAAGGAACACTGGCAGCACGGGGAGGAATACTTAGAGGAGGCAAGGAAATGACCGTCCCCTTGAGCCTCTGGAGGGAACCCGGTCCTGCTGACACGCTGATTTGGGCAAACATTTTTAGGCTTCTGGCCTCCAGAGCAGGGAAAGAATGAATTTCTGTCCTTTCACAGGACCTACCGGGTTTGTGAAATTAGCGAGAGCAGCTAGAGGAAACCACTATTTCTGTAAGAGCCTTGAAAGATTTCCTACAATGCCTTGTAGATTTCCTACAATGCCGTGTAGATTTCCTACAATGCCCTGTAGTTACTAAAAATATTCAACAAGACTTTGTAACCACATGAAACATGTTCATGTTACAATGCTCTCTGAAAAGCAGAGTTAAAAATAAAAGTTGTTGCTATCATGAGCGCATTACATAAAAAGACAGAGAAAAGGGACCGGAAAGAAATGAGGTAGTATTTGAACTGAGATGGTTCTTTCTACCTCCCCCCACCCTGAAAATCTATTACTTTCATACTGGGAAACACCTTAAATTTTTTTTGAGAGGCTGCTGCTGCTGCTTCTTTTTCTTTTTTTTTAATTTTATTTATTTATTTGAGAGAGAGCGTGCGAGAGAGAGCACAAATGGAGGGGAGGGGCAGAGGCAGAGGGAGAAGCAGGCTTCCTGCTGAGCAGAGAGCCTGATGCAGGATTCGATCCCAGGACCCTGAGATCCTGACCTGAGCCAAAGGCAGATGCTTAACCACCTGAGCCACCCAGGCGCACCTAAGAGAAGATGCTTCTGAAGTGCTGCCATTTCTTGGTTACTCCGTTGGGCAAATCAACGACTTTGTGGGTCAGACCGTGGCGGGGACTGTGTCTGTCTTACTCACCACCACCCCCTCTGTGCCCATTCATCTAGATGCTCAGCCAATGTCTGTTTGTCAACTGACGATGAGCAGTTGGACAAGGGTTTGGGGCCCCGTGCACAGCACTAACCAGCTTTGAACAACAGAGCTGAGCAGAAGAATGCCTCACACAGAGCTGGCTTGCATACAGAAGGCACTCAATGTTGGCTGGATTAAACTGAACAGCAGGAAATGAACCTGGGCAAGGAAAGAGTGTGCGAGCAAACCCGCCACAAGAGATAACTGGGATACTGGCCACGTCTTCCCAGACTAGGAAAGTCAGGGTTAGCCTGTCCGGGCTGCTAGAACACAATGCCAGAGATGGGGTGGCTTAGAAAAGTAGCAAGTTACTCCTCACAGTTCCAAAGGGCTCGAAGTCCAAGATCAAGGCACTGGCAGATTCAGTGTCCGGTGAGGGTCCACTTCCTAGTTCGTAGATGGCCATCTTCTCGCTGTGTCCTGTCATGGCAGAAGGAGGAAGGGAGCTCCCCGGAATCCTTTCTACAAGGGCACTAATCCCATTCATGTGGGTTCCGCCCTCGGGACCTAATCACCTCCCAAAACCTTCACCTCCAAACACCATCACACTGGTGATGTGATTTCCACATTCAAATTTTGGAGGAACATGAACATTTAGTCCATACCAGTGAGGGAAAATTACTTTGGAGAGGGGCAGAGGGGTTCCTTCTCAGCAACTGAAAACTCACCCCAGTGCTGGAGGCAGCGTGTGTAGAAAGATAGAAATGTACCTCCACTTCCTTCAGCTCTGAAAAGCCAAGATTCAGTGCCCGAGGAGTGATCAGAGAAAGCCAAAGGACTAGAATTAATGAAAGGATAGATGGCCAAAGATCTGGGAGGAGTCTTATAGAAAACACGAGGGTAATGAACACGTCTGTCTGTTTCCCAGCACTGACCAGAACGCTCAGGACCGGGAAGACACTCTGCAAATATTTATTAAATCTGTGAATGAAGAAAAGCCCAGAAAGCCCCCTGAGCAGCCATGGGAAGGGGTATATATACTCTGCCAGCCTCCTCCTGACCCTCCGGGGGACAGACACCAGCAGAACTTGGGGAGCCCACACGTACGAGGAGAGGAAAGGCCAAGAGATTCAGAACACCGCAGCAGAGGACGGGGTGCCACGTCCTCCTCCTGGGGGAGGGAAATGCTTGCCTCAAGAGTGTTACAGAAGTAAAAGGGCAGAACCCTACAGTAATATGTCCAACCCCTAACTCTTCGAACTACTAAGAAATCAAAGGCATTAAAACAAGTAACCCCCCATGTCCATGCAGATTTCTGAGCACCCAACAAGTACTCATGGCAAAAAAAATCATCTTTTCTCCCAACTTCAGTAGACTTTAGCTCAAAGCATTTAGCATGCTCAGAACACTCACAGCAGAGGAGGAAAGGGCTGTGGGCTGGCAGGGACCTAGAGGTCACTCCCAGAGTGCCAAAATCCGTGACACCGGGCAGTGATGCACTGGTGCGCAAGGACTAACTGCTTTTACTGTTTTGGGGGGGGGGGTGCGTGCGCACGCTTGTCTCTGTGTGTGTGTTTGTGTGCGTGCGCACATGCGTGCCTGCGTGCATTTTCTTTTGCCCCCAGTTAATATACCGTCAACAGAGCTGAATGACTATTTGCGTTGCCCAGAGGTCACTTTTCCTCCCAAGAAACCTGGAGCAGGTCACTGATGGCAAAGGGAAAGAAGAGTGTCTATGGTGACGGGGAGAAATCAGAGAGGATCCGTGATTTCACCCAGCGTGGCCTGCGGAGGGGTCTCCACTCCGAGGGCAACTTGATAGTGGAGTAGAAGCTCTGTCTATCTATGTACTAAATTGATGGCAATGTAAAGAATCCTCCCAGACACAAAAGTACACTTGTTTTCAGATTAATGTATCCTGAATGTAAGCTTTTCAGCCTCTGCTCGGGAGGAGTTAACGCGTGTGCAAGCTTCAGGCGCAGGCAGAGACCTGGTAGTCTTCTTTTTTTTTTTTTTTTAAGTATTTGCTTGCAGAGGTGACCTGACCACTTGCTCATTAATACACTGAAGGACTGTTCTTTCCTAACATCTCATGATGCAAATTCACAAGGACACTTAAGGGTTTGTTCAAATTGGTGGCGACAGAGAGGCCGGAATGCGCGCTGGATGGCCATGACACGCTTCCCCTGGCAAAATCTAAAGGCATCTTTATAGGGCCCCCGTTTCCTCCTTCCACTTGCTACACAGCATCTCAGTTACCTGCTGTTAAGCATCTTGGCCTTATCTTTGTGTAACCAATGCCCGTTTCTCTTTTCGTAAATGACTAACAGGAATTCAGGGTATTGTGTTGAATTTTAATGGGTTATTTTGTTTCTCCTGTGTTGGTTTCCTAAAAGTCCCATAGTAGATTCCCCTCTCCTGCTCTTTCAAAAGTAAGACCAGTGGGGCGCCTGGGTGGCTCAGTAGTTAAGCGTCTGCCTTCGGCTCAGGGCGTGATCCCGGCGTTATGGGATCGAGCCCCACATCAGGCTCCTCTGCTAGGAGCCTGCTTCTTCCTCTCCCACTCCCCCTGCTGTGTTCCCTCTCTCCCTGGCTGTCTCTCTGTCAAATAAATAAATAAAATCTTTAAAAAATAAATAAATAAATAAATAAAAATAAATAAATAAAAGTAAGACCAGGAATCCTCATCTCTGACGATGCTGTGAATCAGCACCTTTCTAACAGATAGGAAGGCATGGGGGGATGAGATTTGGGGGGAAAAAGGATACAGGAACCAAGATTCTAGATCCTTTGGAATTAAGGATGGAATTTGCTTGAAGTCCTAAAGTGAACGTGACCAGAGAGTGTAGACACCACTGCCCGGATATATGCAGTCGTGTGAGCCTCTCTCTCGGCAAATGGTGAGCACTTCTCATTTGACTTCCCACAAGTAACAGGATGAGTAAGTACAGACTTTTTATTAAAGCCATCCAAGCGTGTGAACACTGGTGGAGTACAGATACAATTTATGGAAGTGTATGAGCCGAAGAGAATCCTCCTTCCTTCCTTCCATCCTTCTCTCCCTCCCTCCTTCCCTCCCTTCCTCCTTCCTTCCCTTCTTCCTTCCTTCCTTCCTTCCTTCCTTCCTTCCTTCCTTCCTACCTCCCTCCTTTCCTTCTTTCCTTTCTTCCTTCCTTCCTTCCTTCCTTCCTTCCTTCCTTCCTCCCTCCCTCCCTCCCTCCCTTGTCTTCCTTGCTTCTTTTTTTCTTAGAAACTAAATTCAGAATTTTGTCTTTGGATTTCTGTAATTTCCTAGATTTGGGGTCATGAAAGATTCCTTACCCAGTGATCTTGGCTGACGCTGAATGTGGTGTGAGCCATGCCCAAGTTCCCATGGGCAACTTTCACTTGTGCCGAGATCACCAGAAGGGATTGTGCTCTTTACACAGCGGTGGGACACACCTGTTCCCCTCAGGCAGAATGTGGTCTCATCTCAAGTATAAACTCCTTCAATTTTTAGAGAAGCCATATTGTTCTGGTTTTGAAAACAGGGAGGAGAAGTAGAATTAGCTCTTCCACGTGAAATTGTTGGAGGCTTTTACACAGTTGGGATACACTATACAATTAAGGGTCTTAGGTGATAAGCCAATCTCTTTACATTAATTGTACATCTTTTTTTTTTCTAAGCAAGATCTAATGTCATTTTAACATATGCATATGTTTTCTTGTTGCCCCAAACCTTGTTTGGATAACTGCTATTTTGGACAAACATAAATCTATTTTGAGAAATACAACTTTCATTCATATAACAAATAATTATTAGAAGTATTCAATTTTCAGGCCTTGTTTATAATTCTCCCTCTTTCCACGAAGTTGCATCGAATCAGGAATCATCACACAAAAGTAGTAAAGAAAGGGCTGGTTACCTGGGCTATGGTAGGACCAGTGTGCTCCCCCAGCCCCAGTCCAAGAACGACTTCACACACCGTACTAGCTGGTATTCCCGAGTCTGACTTTGTGACCTAGCTTTGGGCAAAGCTAGCTTAGACATGATATCAAAGGCATGATCCGCAAAAGAAAAAAACAGATAAATTGGACTTCATCAAAATTAAGGTCTTGACCTCTGCAAAATACCTTCTCAGGAAGATAAAATGATAAGCCTCCTCGGAGTAGAATAAGATATTTGTGCATCATGACTCTGACAAAGGACTTGTATCCAGAATATAGAAAGAATACTCTAAATTCAACAGTAAGAAAACAAACAACCCAGTTAGAAAATGGGCAAGACATGAACAGATCTTCGCTGCAGAAGATGGGGGTGGCAAATTAGCACATGTGAAGATGTCCAACATCATTAGCCATGGCCGTTAGGCAAATGCAAAGGACCACAAGGGACTACGGCACACCTCTTAGAACTGCTAAAATAAAGAACACGGCCAATACCAAGTGCTGACGAGCATGTGGACCAACGAGACCCCTCATCCATTGCTGGTGGGAATGTAAATGGTGCAGCCACGCTGGAAAACAGTCGCGCAGTTTCCGACAGACGTGCACACCTAACCATACACGTAGCAGTGTGCTCTCGGGTATTTATTCAAGAGGAATGAAAATGTATGTTCACACATAAACCTATACAGGAATGTTTATAGAAACTGTATTTTTAATAGCTCCTAAGTGGAGACGACCCAAACATCCTTCAACAGGTCAATGGAGAAGCGATTGCAGAACACCGACACCTAGGAATATTACTCAGTAATAGGAGCCATCAAATTACTGATACATGCAAACAACTTGGGTGAAGCTCTTGAATGGCTTGATGGAAAAAGCCACTGTCAAAGGGTTACAGACTGTATGATCTCGTGTATAGAACATTCCCAGTGTTATAAAACTCTCGTGATGGAGAACAGGTCAGTGATTGCCTGGGGTTAGAGCCGGGAAAGGGTACAACTATTAAAAGGTAACACCAGGGGCGGGGGGGTTGAGGTGAGGGAACAGCTCTGTCTCCTGACTGTGGCAATAGTTACTAGAATCTAAAATTTCATAAAACTTCACACACACACACACACACACACAATGTTCATGAAAAGACAGTTGAAATCATAGTAGGATTTTCACCTGAATTCATAGTATTTGTACCGATGTCAATTCCTGCTTTGGACAATTGACTGTGGTTACGTCCGATATTATTGAGGCTACCATCAGGGACACTAGGTGACGAGTATGCAGGAATTCTCAGTGCTAATTTTCCAAATGTTTATGACTTTTCTTCACTATTTCAGAATAAGAAGTTACATTAGCGGTAGCACATACACACCTGTAAAATGACCATCACGCGGAATGCTACGAAGGAGACACACGTGACCTTATGAGAGCTGTGATGGAGGGATTGACCTGGTTGTGAAGGTCAGCAAAGGCTTGAAAATGAGCCGAGATCTAAAGGAAGGGTAGAGGTTAATGAGGTGAAGAGGGCTGGGAGGTTGAATCCGACTCCCTTGACTTCGGAAAAGTTCAGTAAGGTAGGAAAATAGTTCTTTCTGTGAACCCCCCAAAGCTGAAAAGCATAGGAGAATAGGGAAAAGCAGGGAAGGCCTCATCTGCAGGGGGCTGGGAAAGAAGTGCAGGGGGAGGGGTGGGGGGTGGGACACACCCCAACAAGTCGGCTCGGGAACCCTTGGGACCAGACCCCAAATCACTGCAGGGCTATTGAGTTAGGTGCTGACTCCTGTGACCCCAGCCGCTCCTGGGGAAGGAACTTCCCATCCACGGTCTTTGTGGCAGATCAAGGGGAACTGTGTGAGTGACGTGTGCCTGCCAGCTGCTTCTGACTTGGAGGAGTGTCCAGGAAGTAGCAGAAGTAAAAGTCAGACTCCCTATGCCTTCTCCCTATGCCTCCCCTCTCCCGGACCACCACCCCTCAGCCTAAGCCATCCCCCCAGGGCGTCTCAAGAACTGACCAAGGTCCAGGCTCCAAGCACCGCATCCAGGAAATCCCCTTGCCTCTTTGGACTCTACAGACTTCTCACCCATAAAATGAACGGAGACCAGATGACCTCTCTGCAGACTCAACTCTTGGCATTTGGTGATTCTGGTCTCTGACTTGTTGAGACCTCTATTCGAATTATGCTTTTATTTTTGCCAAACCGCTCACCTGACTGAGTACCTAGCTAAAAACGTGGGAAGCTGTCGTGTCTGTATGACAGAAAGATGTTTCTTTTTAAAATCATTCTTCTGCTTGAGAGAGTTCAGTGGTGATCCAGAGCTCAGATACCAGACGCAGACTATGTCTCTGGATCCCTGGAAATGATCTCGCTAGGTCAAATACAAAGACCCGTTTCACTCAGTAAGTTCCAATGAAAACGAGAAACTGAATATACTATTATATAGCCTTCCAACTAAGGGAGAATTTAAATTTTCTCTTAATAGTTATTGACTGAGCTAATATTTATACATTTAATAAAAGTTTCAACATTTTAGTTAAAATGCTATTTTTACAGTAGTTCTCTGATCAGAGAGATTTAAACTATGTTCATTAGTGATGTCATGTTCAGTGACTGAAGCCATAACATTGGCGTGAACTCAATTGACGGGCAGAAATATATTTGCTGAACAAAAAGAAGAGAGTAAGACAAAGGCAGACATGAATGAAAAGGGATTTTTTTCTTTTGAAAAGCTGACATTTTTCTATTGATCTTCCTTCAAAGCAAATTATTACGTACCTTCCCACCCAGTCTAATAAAATAATCACAAATATTTTGAATGACCGCATTGAGGAGTGGATTTGGAACATTCGGAGATCACAATGGCCAGATCTAGGGGTGCAGATTGGTTGCGTATGGTTTCATTTTAACCCTCGACCAAACAAAACTTAGGTGTTTATCTTTAAGCCTGGGGAGCAGAAGCATCTAATGGATCCCACTTGGGAGACAGACGGTGAATAATGGACCATTATATTTTGATGAGACACACAATTGCCTTGAACTTGTCAGGAGTTCAGGTGTGGGGATCCAGCTACCTGGGGCCGTGGCTGGAATGTGATGGTTCGTGAGCTTCTGATCACGCATCTGCCTGCCGCAGCCCTTGTAGGACCCGGCTCCATTTCACGGGAATAACTCACCTATTCATGAACAATGAGGTTCAAATTGTACTTTTCTTTAACACAACATTAACTCCCAAAGAGCTGGAAATTCAGCACTCGGTTCTGTGAGCTTAGATTGCAAATCAGTCACTGAGAACATTATATGAGCAGTAATCCCATTAAATATATCATCTTGCAAATATCTAAATCCAGTTAATTAACTTGTATTGCAAAAGAGCTCGGAGATAGAGTTTTCAGAGAGCAACCATACATTTTAGGGCCCTAATTATATTTAAAGCAAATTCCAGGCTCTACTTTTTATACAAAATAGGTGAAAAACTGCCTTGAAAAGGAAAACCGGATTGATGGAGGACTACTTTTATGAGATTTGAGCAGAAAAGATATTCAAACATCTCAAAAATTAACTGCTTTCTTACATAAACTTTTGACTTGCATTGTAGGGAGCTTTTTTAATAAAAGGATTAAACAAAGTCTGCCATTTTAATTAAAATTCATAGCAATACAATGTCATCTTTACAATGGTTGTAGAAATTAACTAGCTCATAGATTTAGCTAGCCTTCAGAGCTCGTAATAATTCGACTTTAGCATGATACTAAAACCACAAAATGGATAAACTTTAAAATAATCACGACAGGGACTTAAAAACAAATAAAAAGTGAAGAAGAGGAAGGAGGAGGAGGAAGAGGAGGAGGAGAGGGGAGAAGAAGAGGAAGAAGAAGGAGAAGGGGAAGAAGGGGAAGAAGGAGGAGAAGGAGGAGAAGGAGAAGAAGAAGACGAAGGGTAGGAGGAGGAGAAGGAAGGGGAAGAAGAGGAGGAAGGAAAAGAATTATTTCACCTAATGAAAATCCCATTACTGAGTTAGAAATATATGACAACAGTCTCTTGATATTGTTTTCAGTGGATAATAATTATTTGGGATATGTATGTAATTACACCACTGTCTGAGATATATATACATACAATATATTTTTTGCATAAATTTGCATAGAGAGAGCATGTGTGTGTGTGTGTGTCTGTGTGTGTGTGTGTCTTCTGATGACACCCACTTCCCCGATGCATGCTTTGTACTAGCCCCATACCACTCAGCACAGTGAATCTTCAGTGATATTTGTCATTAAATAAATTACCCCAATATATGCTTTTCATTATGCATCATGAAATGTCCACACCCCCTAAGTGTGAAATCTGAGAACGACTTACTTTGAAATAGTTTAAATGGCGGGCTCCCTAGACCATTGTTCAATACGGACATGTATATGTTTGCTGTTCTCAAAAGAATAGCAATGAAGTGTAAGAATACTTTCAATATAAATAGCGCCTTTCTTCCAAATAGTTCAAATTCCCATCCCGTGTGTAAATCCATTTTTATGTATACATAATATATGAATCGAAATGTTTTTTAAAATCTCAGCTCCAGTTGAAGGCTGGAGGCAGACAGAGTATTTAAAGGAGGTCAACAGGGTCGGATTTATTCATGCTAAAATCCGTGACCCCTTTTGGGCCATCATGGTTCATTATCCTGAAGAATAAAGTCCAGAAATATTCAGAGAGGCTTCCGAACACTATCATTCTCACTATCCAAAATGTCACATTTATTAGGAAAATGTGTCTTATCAGGTACTTACACCAAAACGATTTTGAGGCACTTACTGTATTCAATGCATACTTAAAAAATAAAGAATTTTGTTTACCGACCAGCCTTCTTTAGGCATTTTGCACCTGGAATGTACAGAAAAGGACTTAGCATCTAACCTCAGAAATAGGGAGTCAGCGGTGAGCTCCTTCATCGTAACATAGGCAGGAACTCCTGATAAACTGACCATTTCCAGGAAAAGACTCATTTTAGGAAAACTTTTTTACACGGCCACCTCACAGCCATCTGCTAAGTGTTCCTACGTGTTTACTAAATACTGTTTAGCAATGTACTTGAATTATCTTTTTTTAAATAATTTTTTATATTATGTTAGTCACCGTACAGTACCTCCCTAGTTTTTGATGTAAAGTTCCATGATTCATTGCTTGCGTATAACACCCAGTGCACCATGCAATACGTGCCCTCCTTACTACCCATCACCAGTCTATCCCATTCCCCCACTCCCCTCCCCTCTGAAGCCCTCAGTTTGTTTCCCAGAGTCCATAGTCTCTCATGGTTCATTCCCCCTTCTGTTTACCCCCCCTTTCTTCTTCCCTTTCTTCTCCTACCGATCTTCCTACTTCTTGTGTTCCATAAATGAGTGAAACCATATGATAATTGTCTTTCTCTGCTTGACTTATTTCACTTAGCATTGTCTCCTCCAGTCCCGTCCATGTTGCTGCAAATGTTGAGAAATCGCTCTTTTTGATGGCTGAGTAATATTCCATTGTATATATGGACCACATCTTCTTAATCCAGTCATCTGTTGAAGGGCATCTCGGCTCCTTCCACGGTTTAGCTATTGTGGACAATGCTGCTATGAACATTGGGGTGCATATGGCCCTTTTCTTCACTACGTCTGTATCTTTGGGGTAAATACCCAGTAGTGCAATGGCTGGATCATAGGGTAGCTCAATTTTTAACTTTTTAAGGGCCCTCCACACTGTTTTCCAGAGTGGCTGTACCAGCTTGCATTCTCACCAACAGTGTAGCAGGGATCCCCTTTCTCCACATCCTCTCCAACATTTGTTGTTTCCTGCCTTGTCAATTTTTGCCATTCTAACTGGCATAAGGTGGTATCTCAATGTGGTTTTGATTTGAATTTCCCTGATGGCTAATGATTTTGAACATTTTTTTCATGTGTCTGTTAGCCATTTGTATGTCTTCATTGGAAAAGTGTCTGTTCATATCTTCTGCCCATTTTTTGATTTCTTTATTTGTTTCTTGTGTGTTGAGTTTGAGAAGTTCTTTGTAGATCTTGGATACCAGTCTTTTATTTCTCCTAATGGCTCTGCGAGATACGTATGATTACTAACCTCCATTTTACAGATGGGGAACCTAGGTTTGGAAATTTGTAATCGATGCAAGGTCAAAGATCTAGCAAGTTGAGAGTCTGAGATTCAAATCCAGGCCCATCAAGCTCCAAAGCCCATACCTGCCCCCTCTGAGTTACACCCCTCCACTGACAGAGACATGGCCCTCTACCCTTAAATGCCGCAGTCCCCAGTTTTGCTTTTGTAAGCACACACTAGAATTAGGACTCCATCCCAAAGTCACACTGGTCCTTTATTACCCAGTGGCGCACGGGTGGTTAGACCGCTGTTACCTCCCACGGTAAACGCACCCGTTGGCTGAGCTTGAGTGGAACTTTGAACCTGGAAGCGTGGAAATGCCACCGGTGACATAGTTGGGCTCACCAAGAGTCCCTCACTGATGCCCTTTCCCACAGTGACCTATGTAGTGCCTGTTTTGACACCTTTCAGGTGCAACATGGGAAGAATGGAGCAAGGCAAATGGAAAACTCTTAGGGTTGACGTCAAGGCCTTAAACTGTGTTACCTCTGGTGAAGGGGTTAAACACCTCCCAGGCCTCCCTGCTCTCACCGTCTCCCGGATCAAGTTGTCTAAAGGCAAGGCTCCCCGCACCACAGCGAACCGAAGACGTATCCTAATGACAGTATAATTAGAAGTATCATTGTGGTAATGATTCTTTTCATCTGGAGCACAGGCTGTGCAGAAAAGGCCCCTCATTCAGCTAATTCCACCTGCCTCCACCCTGTCGCCTCTCTCGGCTTTTCCCCCCTAGGTCAGTGGCGCAGGGTTAATGCCAGGTGTTTGACAAGTCCTCAGACTTGGGGCTCATCAAACTAATTAAAGAGAAACACATCCAAATTCTAGTGAATTATTTTACTTTAAAAAATGCCTCCCATTCATCTGGCTCGGTGGGTTTGATTAATGAAGATGACAAAGGAGCTCTTGTTCCTGCAGTCCACAGCCACTTGGTTCGGGTTCAGTGGGCCCAGGGAGAGGCATCCAGGCCTAAATCTGGTCTTTCTTTCCTACTTAAAAATCCAAAGGGTAGCGAAGTTTCTGATTTTATCAGCCCCGCCAAGGCAGGAAAGGAAAGACAAAAACATCTTGATCCACTCGCTTGACGTAGCCAGGATTTATTTGTTTAACTTAAATACCCCTTAGAAGAGTTTTTCATTGTTTATTTGTCACCCATAGAATAATCCAAGACATTAGGAAAACACTGGATTCATCAGTACATTTTAATACCCCCAAAACTAAGAAACCCTAGAAGGATGCTCTTCAGAGAATCTCTCCCAGTACCTACCCCAGACCTCCATCCCAAGGCTTTTCCTGTGGTGTCCCCATCCCCCTGAGCGAAGCCCCATCGTGGAAGATATAATGAACAAAGACAAGTTAGGATCTGAATTTGGGAGAGGAAAATGGAGTTTTTGATTCTTAATGGGAGTGATTTGTTTTAATCAAAGGATTTTTAATTCTTATGGATAATTAAGCATCCAAAGTACATCTCGGATAGAGTTGTTGCTGCATTAGCAAGATATGTCTGCATAATTAACTAAGTAAAGCATTTGAAGATAAACTTGAGCATTTAGATTAAATTTAGATTAAAATGTGTACGCTCCTGCCAGGTTAAAAATAAAATCCAGCAGACAACTGTACTAATAAATTCAATATATTAAACAAAGCATAGATATTTAAGATGTAGCTTTTAATAACGTTAACCAAATTCATCATGAGATTATGGCTTTAAAACTCATAAGCCATAAATACCCTCTCCAAGTCTCCAAATCCTAAAATGCCAAATTATCCAATCCAGTATCTACCCATTTGGTATTGAGACATTAAATGACATTTTAGGATTATCTTTAAAATAATTATTTAGGCATTCGAACATCATTTTTGATTCCATCATTTATTTAAACCTAAAATTTAACAGAGAGACATATTCTTCCAGCAAGTTCCTCTTAAAATTTTGAATTTATTTCTAGCGATGTAAATATATTGCTGATTACAACTGCTTAATGAAAAATGTCTTTGCCCTTCTATTTTCAGGCTGAATGCAAATCCGGTCTTGTCACTACCATCTCGCCAGCTTTAAGTAACACTGAAAACTCTTTTTATCCGAGAAATAACTTCACACCTGTGACATTCAATATCTTCCAAATTTAAAGTTTTCGTGTGTCATCAGGAAATCCATAGACAGGTGATTCTCTTGTGGATTTGAAAAGAAAGGAAATTCAACAAATAGATTAAAGGGAGACATTCAGGACAATTTTCCTAAGAGTTTTAAGAAATATTAACTCTGCAGAATGTTAATAGGTATTATGCAAAAAAAAATTACATTGTTTTTCTTTAACCCATTATTATACACATCTAAAATATTACAGAAAGCTAAAAGAGTAAAAGAGCTTTTTAAAAAATCCTCCAGGTTAACAAGGCTAAGCACCTGCTTTCTCTACAGGACTTCTCAGGACCTTTAATATTACAACAGGCACAGGCGGTTCCCAAGAGAAGACCAGAAAATGCATCATGCTCTGAATTTATTTGCAGCATCTTGGTATCCCTCTAATATAATTGAGAAACACTGGTTTATGGCAAGTTTAGCGGTTCTATGGTTTCCATTTAGAACTCTACCCGAACAAGCAGGGAAGTTGGTGCCAAACGAGTTTATAAAAAGAAGGATGCTTTGGGAAATCATGTTTGAAGAATTCATCAACAAATACAACGAGGTTCACATTCGAAAGTTTACAGAAGAGTTTGGAAGCAGGTGATCTTGCAGTTGGTTTAAATAAGCTACCTTGTTCCGATTTACCAGACTCTCCTTTCTCAAATGGACTCCGGGTATTCTCCAAACCAGGCAAGGATTTGAAACTGGCAAGCAAATAATCCGAGTGAAGAAAGGTCTTGTTCCTTTTTTAACCCTCCCATTACCTTATAAAGACCCCAAGAAAGTGAAATATGGCAAGTGAGATTTTTTTCAATTTAATGCGCACACTGAAAGTAGGATTGTTGACGGTAAGGCAGGTAGAGGGTTTAGCAAAACTGTTCTGAAATTCTCCTTTGATTCTAGCTCGGCAGTACGGAATCCTGTCAATGCAAATGTCAAGTCCTGTGTTGCGTCGCTCTGCTTCCTTTTAACGTTAAGAATTGGATTGTGGAAGCCATGGGTTTTCGCATGTTAATGTTAAAATGGAATTCATTTGTGAGCATGTTGTTAGACAGAACAAGACAACTATTATCTAAAGGCGGTTGTAAACCTTTAAAAATTTTTCCTTTTACCATGACTTTGTTTCACTTCTTGCTAGAATCCTAGCAAGCACGAACTCAGCTCTTTACCTAGGCTCTTAAAGAAATGACTAATATCTTAAAAAAACAAAAAAACAAAAGAACCCCAAAACCTTATCATTCATGCTTATTTCCATACCAAAATAGTTCATTATTTTTTTTTTCCAGAGTCTTCTCTTACCACCTAGGGAACAAAATCCCAACTATAGATTTAAAATGACAGATTTTGTGGGTTTTACTTTTCAGAGATGATGTCATTTGTGGGGAATTGTTGGGTAAACCATACACTCTTTTCAGAAACCTGCAATTACCTCTCTGAATAAAGAGATCAATGTCATGTTTCTAGAAATAATGGCTAATGATATGTCTCCCGAAAGGAAGTGGCGTTATTAATTACCTCACTGTGAACACACAGTTTATAGACAGCTCCGAGGGCCACTCGCCCAATTAAGTATAATGACTACAGCTTCAGTTAGTCCATCTGTACGGCCCTTCCAGATCAACAAGCCAGAAGCTTTACAAGCCTTGCAAGGCTGATATTCTCTGCAACGAGAGCTCAGATGCAATACCTGGGCTGCTAAGAGATTTGGTATTATCACAACAGCAGGAAGGGGAAACCCAAACGCCTGCTTGCAGGCACCCCGCTTTGTTCCCGAGTGAGCTGAGACACTGATCACCCCTCCCCCCAATGCCCAATGCGACGTGCATTAATTCATATTACGCATCTAAATATATATTTAAATATGCATAAATAGAGCTACGTTGTTAATATTATATTTATAAATGTACATAAATTATGTGAGTATGAATGTACACAACTTAAAATATTCTATTTATATACTTACCTGTAGACTGTAAAAGTATATATAATATACAGTAATCTATACATAATTATATCATAAATTTATGTATATAATATAAAGGTAATTATATAACTGCATATTTATAAGCTGACATAAAACAGAGTGCATAAAAATATATTAATACCCATTCACATATAAGGTGAGAGGAACAACACTTTATAACCCAAGGCAGCCAAGGTTAAAAGCTGGAATTTATCTTGGTCAAGAATAAAGGCCTCAAAAATTTTAAATAGTGTATGACAAAAAAATATATACTACGTATACATATACACATGCGTTTATTTATTATTGTTATTAAGTGTCCTCAGTCTTTCAAGTAGCAACGAAGGCTGATTATGGAGCCCTTAATATCAATCCATGTTTTAAAATTAGTCTGTCTTTCAAAAGACATACTGTCTCTTTCCATGACAGCATCGGTATAATTTATCACAACAGGTCCTAGTTTGTTTGCTTCCTTGGTTTTTTTTTCTTTCTTTTTTCCCCAAAGTGTCTGCAGGGGCTGCATGTTGAGGTCTGAGGAATGATGTGCAACCTTTGGGGATGAGTTTTCAGACACTATAATGATGAGGACGCCTGGACCCAGAACTTGGGCCCCATTCCCTGGCTTCCAGGGACCGCAGGCGAGGGCCAGAATCTTCTCTCTCAGGGGCTGCACCTGGCCCCTGGGCTGCGTTTTGGCTCTAGGACGCTGAGGATTTCTCGGCTGCCCCCAGCTACCCAGCCCCTGATTTACGACTTCCACAATGAATCAGGCCCTCCCCACCCCACCCTGGAGATAATACGGCCTCCTCCCCAGGGCTTGACGGGATTAGGAAGTCCTCTGTACAAGTCTCTTTGAAATCCCGCAGTGAAAAACAGGGGGCTGGTCCAACGTCTGGAGGCTTCCCGAGCAAGCCCAGAAGAGCCAGTGCCCTGCCCTCACCCGGAGAGGGGAACATCTGCCCCTCCAGCTGTTGCCTCACGGGAGGTCATTCCAAAGGTCAGAAAACAGGACAGGCCCCCCAAGACAGGTGGCCGTGCAGAGCCTTGGTCATTCCCTGTGGCAAAGACACCCTGGCAATGTCCTACCTGCTCGGCAGCTCTTCCACAAGGAGCAGGCCCAGGGGAGGGCGGCGACAGTCACAGCTCTCCGTCGGTTAACACTGGACGCTAGGTTAGGTCTTCAAGCATCACCCATGACTTATCTTTCTTTCTCCCTTCATTCGCTCACAGCTACTGATGGAGCTCCAGGCCCGGGCCGGGCATTCTCACCGGTGAGAAGAAATGAGGAGGCAAGACTAGAGTCCCCCCTTCAGCACCTGCTGACAGTGGCCTTGAACCCACTTCTCAACCTCCACGAGCCTCAGTTTGCCCACCTGCAAAAGGGGACTATATTCTCTATGTCAAGGGTAGCCCCCGAGATTGAAGGCGATAACAAAATTCTATATGTAAAGCGCCTGACAATTTGCTTCATACAGTTGAGGAATTCCGTGAACACGTGTCCCTTAGCGCTGTTCCCAGAGGTTGCTCAAAGCACTGTGCCTGCTTGTGTCTAAGTAGGGAGACATCATGCTACCCAGCTCAGATACGAGCGAACTCTGCCCGACGCTCCACAGCTCCCACCTGGGCCAGCGTGACGCTTCCCTCACGGGTGGGTAGGCCGCTGGTGTCGCCGGGGAGGAACTAGAGATATTGGACATCTGTCACATGTGCGGTTCACTCCAACTCGGGTGTCAGGGAAACCCTGGAGCTTTCCCTAGGCTTTCATTATAGAACACACGGATTTAAGTGGTGTGCTCTTATGTTTGAATGTGCATTGCGTGAACAAGACCCAAATTTCACTCCGACGGAAAACACTTGCCTATGCACACCAGGAAACATGGACAAAACAGTCATGGCAGCGTTGTCCGTGGAGCAAAAAGTAGGAACAACTGAAATCCCCCAAACGGTAAAATTGATCTAAGCAGAGAGCTAGTTATTTGAAGGAATACTATACAGCAATGAAAAGTAATGACATGTACCCATTTGCTTAATTCTAGAATTATAATAGCGAATGAATAAAAGCATGTCACCAAAGAATAGATAAGGCTTAGCTCCATTTATATACAGACCAAAACATGCAAAATGAAAATAGGCACATATGTATATTTTAGGGAGTGTATACATGAGTGGATGAACAAAATTCAGGAGAGTGATTATCACTGAAGGGAGAGACCAGGACAAGAGCAGTAGTCAGGGAGCACAGACAGGTGGGATGAAGGGAGAGCTTCGCAAATGTTGGGTGATGGATTCTCAGGTGTTAATTTCATAATTAGTCTTTAACCCATACATGTGTTACATGTACTCATGTGTGTGCTGTATTTCACAATAAAATATTTACATGTTTCCTAATATAGTTGATTCTTGGGAATCAAGAATTTCCTAGGAGAAAAAATATATATACAAAACATACATACAAGGATGTCTATTATAACATAATTTATAGGAGCAAAGAGGAACCAACCAGAATATTCCAATATGGAAATAAGTAAGTAAATTATAAAAATAATCATTTTCTTGGAGTCATTGGCTATTGGTTTATAAGACTGGAAACCTAATAAATCTTCCACCTTCCAAAATACCACTCACGAGACAGACTGGACTAGACGTCAGGAGGCGGGCGTCCTACTGTCTGGGCTATTTATTGACCAAAGATGCTCACTTCGATGTTATTCCTGCCTTGATCTCTACGCACAAGAGCCCAGTGGCGAGTAACACTGACCACACATTTTCTAAAAATGTGAGAAATTGCTAGCAGAGATGTTTTAAAAGGCTCTCTTGAAAAACTTACATAAGCTAGAAAACTAGACTTTGAATCAAGAGTCTTAAGAAAGAAATATGATGGCAGCACCTCTTACCAGGATTTTGGGTGTGCAGGAAGCCCTAAGGCAGAGACCCAATCAGTAACCAGCATTGTGCTAGAATTTTCCTTCTCTTTCTTCCACCCACAGCACCCCCTGGGCACTAGAGGGTCCAGCAGTGATTCTCTAGGACGCTGTCCTCCGTAGAGTCCTTGGTTTTTTTCCCAGCTATGTTGCCTTCCAGTGGCCATAGAGGCACCCCAGGCTCTCGGGCCTCCATTTTGACCACCATGGGTTTAGCATCTCATGTCAACTCAGCAATGATCACCAAGCCTTTATGCCAACTGTCAAGTTCCCCCTTGCATGTCTCCCCCCGCCACACCAGATTGGCAGGGGACCCAAGTTTTAAGATGGACAGTCCTCAGTCTGTGTCTCTCCCCTTCTGAGGGCTCAGGATGATAGCAGTGTCTCCCTGATGGGCTGGACTGTCTTGGACTCAGAGAATATCAAGTCTTGCGCCATAGAGGCCATGAGCAGCAGGAAGCAAGCTTCGTGCTGGAGGTCAGCGAGGCCAGGCCCTCACAGTTGGGATCTGAGGAAGCAAACGCTATCTTGGTTCACCTCACGTTTACCGACGCATATTCACTCAGCAAATGCTGATGGAGCCTCTACGATGTGCCCAGCACCGTGCTGGCTGCCGGCATGCAGTGGCGAATGAGAACAACACGGTCCACGATCCAGCAAGCTCACAGCCTAGCAAGGAAGACAGAAGAAAGAGAAGCAAGCCGCTCGATACACATTATACTCTCTGTGGCCAAGACTTGGCTTGATAGGAATAAGCATGATGGTGAAATAGAGAATAATCAAACTGGGGAGCAGCAGGCTTTCCGTGGGGGAGAGAGAAAGCCACTCTGTGAGTGCTCGTGCAGGAAGAAGGATGGAAAGACAACGGTGGAGAAAAGGGAAAGATTCTTCCCGGAACTGCAAAGAGACAGCGCGAGCACCTGCAGGTGGACAGGGCACGTGGGACAGGCTGAGTGAAGCCCCGTGGGGTGGGGGGCAGTGGGCGAGGCCAGAGCGGGCAGGGAAACCCGGGCCAGATCCCGTGGTCCCCTTCTTGCCAGGTGACACGGGCCCCCACCTGAGGACCGGTTCTCTGTTCAGGCTCAGAAGGGGGCTCGCCGTCCAGTCCTTCCCAGGCTCTGCTGCAGAAGCCATGTGTCAAGACTCGCTGCCCTCCCAGCTGCTGGCGACAGCCTCCTGAGGGGCTCTGTCCACCCGCCCGCACACCGAGGGCACCCCATGTCATCCCAGGAATGTTCTTTGGGGAGCTGTTACGCAGGGAAGGTGGGTAGATTGGCTCATCCCCATGGTCAGCAGTCCTCCCCCACCACGCTCCTAACTGCTCACCATTTATGGTGAGTCATCAGAAAGCATTCAATAATCTTGCTCTTTATAAAACCCAAAGGAGGCCCCGTCCAACTGTTGATCCATCTGGCCGGCTGAGGATTAGCTAACTCTGCGAATGCAGAGAGCTGTGAACAGAGGGAAATGAAGGGGTCTGTCTGGCGCGCAGGGCAGATGGAGAATGCAATGCTTTTCCAATCATACACAGACCCCCCTACTCTCCAGGCCTGTGGCTAACATGCAACAGCTGACGCTGGGTGAAGGGCACCCAAAGCTAATGTCCTGCGTGAGACGCTAAGAAGTGCCCAATAGCGGCTCCAACTTTTCTACTATGTTTTTTCATTATAAAACGTATATATCGTGCTATGAAATAAAATGGAGATGTTTTAAAACCACCTGTGATTTCATTATCCCAACATAAATATTTTCCTCTTTATATAGTAGTTACTTCTAGTCTTTGCCCTTAAACTTTTTTACATAGTCGCAGTCCTATACGCACATACTTGTGTTTTTAAATTTTATATTCTATCATAAACACTTTTCCATATTCCTCCCAGCCTTTATAGTTCACATTTTAATAACTGCATTATTATATTACCAAGTAAATGCACTGTAGCTTTTTCAAGCAAAACCTTTCATTTGGACGTTTATGTGATTTTAGGATTTTACTATTATGGATAACCCTGCGGTCGATATTTTCATACATATAACTTTTGTCTTTCAAATTTTGTCGGAAATTTGATATTATTAAAATTTTAAATACATGTGTTCCTGCGTATATTACCATCTCTCTTCTGCAACTGTGTATTATTTTTCCCAGAGACACTTCTGAATGCAAGCAACGCAGTGAGAAGTGGCCTCTTGGTGAAAAACTGTCTCTCAGAGTGACTTGTGAGGCTGAAGGTACAGATGTTGTGTTGGCAAACTTCCCATTCAGGCTCATCCGGGATGTCCTGTGTTCGTTCTTTGTGGAAACGGATTGGGGGCAGAAGGTCTTCTACGGACTCCATTCTCGAAATAACCCTTCCCTTCTTAGATCCACTTTCTCTCCTTATGGGGATTCAGAGACTGAGGAATGCACCCCTCCCTTGGGAGCCGGAGCCGGGAGAATAGGAAGGGGCCAGTCCTTAGAGGACAGTGGCTGGTCTCCTGGTAAGGAGCTCTGACCCTAGAATGATAGGTCGGTCCAGCAAGCCCGCGGGTTCTTCCTTCCCTGGGAACACTTTCTTAATCTGCTGAGTTGGAGGCATTCACCCTTCGTGGGCTGCAGTGAATGGTGAGCGAACTTCCTAACTTCTAACTCTCTGTTTAACCCATCCTTAGCCCTTGAACACACGGGCACCAAAAAACAGAAGTATTCTCTCAACGGGTTGCCTAGAAAAGAGTTTTCTCTGAAGATTTCTTTTTTCTTTTGAAGGAAAGTTTTAAAAAGGAGGTGGGGAGGAGGTTAAGAGGGAGAAAGTGGTGTTCTCCAAATTCCCCCCTTGACAACTCGGTGGAGATTCCCTAACACGCTTTCTAGCTCTCCTGAACAGACAGGGGAAGAAGTTACAGCCGTGGCAACTTTGATCAATCACAGGAATGACATTTCTGAGAATGACATGTATCAATCTCTCCGTAACTATCAATGGGGAATTCATGTTCCTATAAAATGTTTAAAAATGCCAAAGAATTCACTTCTTTACTGTCAAATTGAGATTTGATGGAAGAAACAGCCAGGCAATTAATTCTATTTAGGAACCATGCATCTTGGCTTTGAAGTTAAACGTATTTCCCTGTGGCTTTATATTGAGAACAGCTTTTATTAAATTCAATTACTTTTCCCTCTGGTCTGCTCCATAAAGGTGCACTCGTAGAGAAGGATGGCTCTTAACAGAATTATTTCCACTGGAAAAGATGATGATCAGATGGCCTTGGTCACTAAAAGGGGCCGGTCCTTTATAAGCTAAGGAACAGATGATAGGGGGTGTTTCTGGTGGTCTTCAAGTTTTACCACTTTCTCCTCAGCCAACAAAACAAAGAACAGGAAAAATGGAAGGGTCTTATTATTTTATATTCCATCTTGGCCACCTAAAGCTTTTCCCTTTGCCAGAACGGACCAACTCCACTCATCTCTGAACCCTTGGACCGTTAAGGCTCCTCTAAGATGCTGCCAGAGCTATAGATGGTTAGCGTTGGAAAGAACTTGGAAGATACGGTCTGAAAAGCTGATTGGAATAAAAGGCATCAATTCTAGACCCACCTCTGTCTGCGGCCGCGGGAGACTAGATCATTTCTGTCCCGTGAACCTTATTTTCTTCCTCCCACCAGCAGGCATCATGACTCTTACCCTTCCCATCCCATATGGCCGTTATGTGGATCAAACGAAATGGTGAGATAATAAACAAGTGATAATTGCAAAGCATTGGCACGATTGTTAATAATAATTTATGAACTAGCAAATTTCTGTTTCAGCATCGTTTAAAATAATCCGTGGCTTTGTTGAATCATTTTCTTGTTTAAGTGCCCTCTGTTGCATCTTTCCGTACATACAGAATGGTTTTTTTCTCTTTGAGCCACACAAGCAAAGATGTTTTTAAGACCTAATGTATTATTTGGTTAAAAAGCGACTGCAAAACTTGAATGCATCATTGGCCAATCAGGGGGTAGCTCCCAACAAGGGCATTTTCTAACCAAAAGCGTAATGTATTTCTGTAATAAAATGACCAATTTTACAGGTCCCAGGCATTGCTTTAAAAATGGTTGCATTAGGATCAAAAGCCTCAGTGCCACCTGGGACCAATAAGTCGCCTGTTTCCTTCAGAAACATCACCTCCTTTAGCCCCAACCCTACAGTTCTGGCTTAGTGAAATTAAGAAGCATGAAAAACACAAGGCAAACCCTAAAAGCTTGTAGAAGAATCATTCTAGATAAAATTCAATATTATGGGGAGCTAATCCCCCCCCCCAAGTTTGTCACAGGAAGGAGCCAAGGTCACCGCTACAATCGGAGTGCCTTCCACCAGCAACACACTCGCAAAGCTGACTTTGAAAGTTCGGCAGCCAAATCTCTCCGAAGTAGCTTGCCACTGTGACCTGGCCGGCTGCCGCTGTGACCTGGCCGGCTGCCGCTGCATTTGTTTCTTCAGTCATGCCGTCCCCTCCCACTTTTTATCATCAATTTTGTGGCACACATGAGTTCCAAGCAGTGTCCATGACATCAGACATATCACTACCGCTGCTCAGGGAAACCCTCCTTAATGACAATATCATTAAACTGCCACATCAAGACTTCAAGTGGATGGAATGTATCTTCGGCAATTTGTTTGGGTACACGGGGCTGGCCTATTCAGTTGGCATTAAAAAGAAATGAATAACTTAGACATACAGGTGTGCTGACATCACAGCACAGTGATTAAATCACTGAAAAGTTCTATGCGTGGTTTAGACGAGGGGATGGATGTGGGGCATAGGAGATGGTTCTGGACTTAATGCGCCTGGCATATAGTATGACCAGCGCAGAAGGGTAAGCAGCGGCACGAGGTGCTGGATCATCATTAGTGAACGATTATGTTGACCGTCTGCCATATGCAATGAGTTTATCCGGGATCCCAGGAAAGACGAGAAATCCGCTGGTTTGTTAGCTGTATTAGGCAAGGGCTGCATTAATCTTGTTAACTTATTTGTCCTTACGGAGAACCGTAGAGCCCAGTGTGTATTACGTGCTCAATAAATGCTTTATAAATAAAGGAATAAAGAAGCTATGGATGTTTAAGATGTTAGGGGTAAGCCTCCAGCAAGATGATGGGGTATGTACTCCCTCCCCGCTCCGCCATCAAAAACTACTCAAGAAGGCAAACTCGCTTCTGGAAACTGAGAAGGGTGTCATTTCCTTACCAAATACTTCAAGGTCTCTTTCACCTAGACATTCCTACTCAGACTGGATTGATAGAGAAAGAAAAGCCAAACCCCAAATTCCACTTCTTGTGAGAAAGCATTGTGATCAGGAAGGAATTTGATGATATGTCCCCATTGACGTTCCCCAATTTGAAGGTCAAGGGCTCACCTTAGGGTAGAAATCACCAGAGGCTGGCCCAGTAGGGTGCCTTCAAGGGCTCAGCCTCAGTGGAGAAGGCTGAAGCACTCCCTGAAGCCTGCTGGGTTGGAAGACATCTCAGAAGAAGACTCTGGAGGAGAATTCTCTCTAATTCACATTTACTGCAAACAAAACAAAACAAAACGAAAACACAAAAAAACCAACTTGAGAGACTTTCATATTAATGAAGATTCAAGAGGACCCTGAATCTATAAAACAAAAATGGCTATCATTAGTAACCAGCTAGGATAAGGGAAGAGTAGGGGGCATTAAAAACATATTTGCCACATTACTTTGATAGGAGCAGTGAGCAATAAACTCAATAATAAAAGAATTCAAGTTAGCAGCACAGAATAAAAACTTGAACAGTTTTACCAGAAGCCAGAGGACAATTCTAGCTTAAGCTAATTTGATTTAGTTTCTGCTATTGCAAACAAAAGATTCAAAACAAAGTCACCTACAAAAAAACAACTATAACTGTGAATTTGACCATTCCTCCTTTTAGATCTGTCAACATTTTCCGTATATATTTTAAAGCTGTTATTAGGTGCATACAAATTAAGTATCATTAAGTCTTCTATTGAATTGAATCTTCAGCATTGAAAAATGTGCTTTTTAAATCTCTAATATGTTTTACCTTTATTATGGACCGAGTGTGTTAGTCCCCTCAAAATTCAACTATTGAAGCCCTAACCCCCAGTGTGATGGTATTCGGAAATGGGGCCTTTGGGAGGTAATTAGGGTTAGATGAGGTCATGAGGGTGCGGTCTTAGCGACTGAATTCGTGCCCTCGTAGGAAGAGAGCTTGTTCTCTCTCTTCAGGTGTGCTCACCCAGGAAAGGCTGTATGAGGTCAGAGAGTGAAGGGGGCTATCCGCAAGCCCGGAAGAGAGCCCTCCCCAGGAAATGACCACGATCATCAGACTTCCAGCCCCCCAGCTTCGAGAAAACGAGCTTCTGTTTTGAACCACATGGTCAGTAGTATTTTATCATGTAGCCTGAGCTAAAACAACATCTTTGTCTGATATTAATATGGTCAAGCCACCTCTGCTTCGTTAGTTTTTTTGTTTTGTTTTGTTTTCATCCTTTTGCTTCTAATCCATCTGTGTCCTTACATTTAAAATGTATCTCTAGTAAACGGTATAGAGTTGTTTTTATTTAAATCCAAGCTTTCATTTTTTTATCTTTTAAGTGGACTGTTCAGTTCATTTAGATCAAATGTGCGTACAGATAGGCGACCTTTCTGGTCTTTCTTTCTTTCTTCCTCCTTTCCTGGTTTCTTTTAGATTAACAAGGTTTATGTTATTTTTCTTGTTCTTATTATGATATCTTCCCTCTGTTAGCGTTTTATTTTCTTATGGAAATTTTCAAACATAAAGAGAAATTGAAAGAATTATATAGTGAACACACAAATGCCCACAACCAGATTCTACATGAATATTTTATTGTATTTTTTTCTCCTAACTATCCATCTATCTATCCTCTATTCATTCAGCAATTCACTTTATTTTTAAGAGGATTTTAAGTAAGTTGTGAACATCAATACACTTCACCCCTAATCACTTAAGAATGTACAAAATTACTAGAATTCAATATTTGTTTGTAGTTTTTTAAGACAAAATGTATGTACAATGAAATGAACATATCTTAAATGTGCGATTCAATGAGTTTCGATGAATGCAGGCACCTATATAACCCAAAACCCTAACAAGAAAGAAAATATTATCCAGAATGTTCTCTCATGACTCCTACCCTTCTCAGTCAATCCCCACTCTCCCCTCTAAGGAGACAAACACTATTCTAATCTTGTTTTTACCATTGATTAGTTTTTGTCTATTTTAGAATTTCATATAAATTGAATTATAATACATATACTCTTTTGTATCAGGATTCTTTCACTCAGTACAATGGTTTTGAGTTTTAACTATGTCCTTGCTTCTAACAGGAGTTTGTTACTTTTTCATTACTTGGTAGTATTTCATTATATGAATATATCCTCTAATAGCTTTATAGTGATATATATGTGCCATTAAATACCATTAATTAAATACAACTAACTACACCATTAAAATAATAGTACTATATATTATATATTATGTATATGGTACTATACATAAAATATACTATTATTATTTTAATGGTTATCCTGAACATTTAAAAAACCGAATCTATTTATCTTGAGACAATTGTAGATTCACAGGTAGTTAGAGGGAACACAAGCAGGGGGAGTGGGACAGGAAGAAGCAGGCTCCTAGCAGAGGAGCCTGATGTGGGGCTCGATCCCAGAACGCCGGGATCACACCCTGAGCCGAAGGCAGACGCTTAACGACTGAGCCACCCAGGTGCCCCGATTCACATGTAGTTCTAAGAAATAATATGAAAAGATACCTTTACCCTTTACCCAGTTTCCCCAATGGTAACATCTTGCAAACCTATATTACGTTGCAGTGAATGCAACAACCAGGATATTTACACTGATAGAGTCAAGATACACACCATCTCCATCATCACAAGGATCCCCCATCTCATGCTTTTACAGTCATATCCACTTCTCCTTTGCCCCATCTCCTCCTTAATCCCTGGCAACCACTGATTTGTTCTCTAATTTCTATAATCGTGTCATTGAAGAACGTTCTATAAATGCAACCATGCAAAAAGTCACCTTTTGAGATTGGATGTTTTCACTAAGCATAATTGTCTGTGGATTTCTACAGGCCGTTGTGTCGATGACTCATTCCTATATTTCTATTGCTGAGCGGTGGTCTACAGCACAGGTGTCTCACCATTTGTTTAGCCGTTCATCTGTGAAAGGAGATCAGGGTTGTTTCCAGTTTTTTCCAGAAATTACAAATAAAGCTGCCATAAACATTCATGGACAGGTTTTTGTGTGAACATAGTTTTTATTTCTCTTATTAATCCTAGAACCCCTAAACCCAAGACGTGAGATTAATTTATTGAACCAGCTTGGGACATATGTCTTCCTTAGAACCAGGCGCTGGGGGAAGAGTACAAGGAGATAAACGTAGGTGTGAATTGGCTTAAACTAGGTCCGGAGCTGCACCTCAGGGCAGGAGGGTGGGGTCACCGTCCCTGGAATCACAGGAAACCCCAAACAGAAACATGGACTGTCAGGAAGTTTGGACCCTGGAGAACTTACCAAGGTTAATAGCCCTCAGTGGGAATTCTATGCAGGGACTAGTTCTGGCTCCTGGTGAGGATCCACCTTCAACTTAAACCTTTCCTCCAAACTTCTGCACATGAATTTTGAGACCATATGGCCTCCATTCCCCCTTTGTTCCTTTCCTCTTGTTCCCCATGACTCCATCCCTCAGCACACACTAAATGGTCCCAATCCTCAGTTCCTGGTCCATAACTTGTGTTCAATGGTCCATTGGGGTGAACCCGTTTCCCTATCTCCTCCTGCTCCCCTCCCCATGCACTTTATTCTTTTTCACTCTGCACGATTCCATCTTCTGCAGGGGCGGATTATTCCAGAAAGCCGACAGTCTCTTCCTCATGAACATCAAAGTAAACTTCACTTTTTGTAATTTTAGAATTTTAGAGAAAGAAGTGCGAAGGAATGGGGAGACCAAACCACCACCGTTAGCAACTCTACCAAGTGCCTTGGCACTTGGGAATAGGTCCAGTATTCTTGGGGGTGACCGCTCAAACTTACCTTACTTCAACATAGTCTCCATTCCTCCTGCCTCCCACCAACCAGGTCCTTTCCATAGCAGTAGCTAACGTTTACAACAGCTTACTGCCCATTATGCTCTCTTCTGGGTGTTTCCCTTATATTACTCATTTAATTCTCATGACAACCTCAGGAGTCCATTTTATTTTATTTTATTTTTTAAGATTTTATTTATTTATTCGACAGAGAGAGAGAGACAGCCAGCAAGAGAGGGAACACAAGCAAGGGGAGTGGGAGAGGAAGAAGCAGGCTCATAGAGGAAGAGCCTGACGTGGGGCTCGATCCCAGAACTCCGGGATCACGCCCTGAGCCGAAGGCAGACGCTTAACC
Organism: Ursus maritimus; assembly: GCF_017311325.1. NCBI lineage: Eukaryota > Metazoa > Chordata > Mammalia > Carnivora > Ursidae > Ursus > Ursus maritimus. The sequence continues at coordinate 13,056,362 of NW_024426885.1, read as the reverse complement.
GCTGTGCCACCCAGGCACCCCCTCATGAGTCCATTTTAAAGATCAAGAAACTGAGGCTCTGAGAAATTGCTCAAGGCCATATAGCTAGGAAGCATCAGGGTCAGCACTCAAATCCAGGCAACCTGGCTCCAGGTTCCGTGTTCTTAACTACCACGCTGACTTCTCCATTGTTCAGAATCATCAGGGCTCGTTGCTTGCACTTACTTTTTGGGGGTTCACCAATCCCTTCCCTCAGTAATATAATACATGATAAAAGAAGGCAACAAAGGACCACAGTCTCAGGCCACCTACTGTGTGTTGGGCTCCCTGCTAAGTGTATTACATATAAAGTTGCTCACGTTATAGAAAAATCGATAACAGTTCAAGGTCACACAGCTAGTTAGTAGGGAAACCTGGGCTTGAACCCAGGTCCCTTGATGCCAGATCCCATAACTGTGGCCACTGACCTGTGGAAGGGTTGTGGTTTGGTCCCTTGGTCAGGCTTAGGTCAAGGGGAACTCAGAGTTTCTCTCTCAGGAAACTTTTCATTGCCTCTGACCCCGGGAGTTCTTAGGACCAAGGCAGGGGTACCGGGGGCTCAACATTTCCCCAAACTGACACACCAAATAGCTGGTTTCTTTAAAGTCCAGTGTGTAGACGGCACCAGCAAACTGCAAGACCAGCTCGATTCCGATCTGTGTAATAGAGCCCATGATAACCTGGCTTCACAGAGGAAAGGAAACATCCACCTTGCACACAGTATGAAACCACACGTCATAGATCACCCAGGACACAAACCAAGGGGGCCCAAGCAAGATGCCCAGGGAGGAACACTGTGGGTTCAGATATAATATTGCCACCACAGAGCTGTAGGAATCGAAAACACCAAAATTAAGGAAGTGCCATGTCAAACAAGATGAGTAGGTGAGAAGCATTCGTGAACCGTGAAGCTCCCTGGATGTCCAGTAGTGGGGGTCATTGGGTGCCTCGCAGCTGGCATAACCGAACCCTTCTGATCATGAACTCCTGACTCTTCTCGCCCCCCAACCTCCTCACTGTTCCTCCCCAGTGTCCCCCATCTCAGGAGTGGCCCCACCATCTACCAGGTCCTCCATTCAAAAACAATGTATTCTCTAGATTTTCCTCTTCCCCTCCACTGCTTTCTATACCCAAGACATGAGCAAATACGGTCAATTCTGCCTGCAAAATCTATCTCAGATCTATCTACCTCATCTCTCCTCCATCCAAACAGCTTTCCTCTCTCCCTGGAGGGCAGTAATATCCATCTCACTTTTTTCCTCACTTCCCCTCTGGTCCCCTCCAAGCTCTTCTCCACGCTGTAGCCAGGATAATTTTAACACTTAGGGGCGCCTGGGTGGCTCAGTGGTTAAGCGTCTGCCTTCAGCTCAGGGCGTGATCCCCGCATTCTGGGATCGAGCCCCGCATCAGGCTCCTCTGCTGGGAGCCTGCTTCTTCGTCTCCCACTCCCCCTACTTGTGTTTCCTCTCTCGCTGGCTGTCTCTCTGTCAAATAAATAAATAAAAATCTTAAAAAAAAAAATAATTTTAACACTTAAATTTGATCTTTTACCCCATCCCATGCTTAACATGCTTCAAAGGCTTTGTAATGTATTTCAAATAAAATTTACCCTCCTTAGCAGGACATAGAGCACCCCATAGGATCTGACCTCTGTCCACACCTCCAACCCAATCGGGGTCCCCCTCCCCAGTCCACCCCTCAATCATGCCCAGCTCTCATCCTTGGGGCTTTCAACTCCACTCTCTTTCATCCTTCCGTTCTCAGTTCGAATATCACCTCTTAAGAGGGGTCCTCTGCACCTGCCGGCTTGCTAGATAAAACACAGGGCACCCAGTCCAACCTGAGTATCAGCTCAATAACAAATACAGCATATTTCTTAGTACAAGTCAATCCCAAACATTGTGTCGGACATAATTATGCCCCAAATTTATTCATCATTTATTTGAAATTTCGATTCAACTGGGAATCCTGTATTTTTATTTGCTAATCTGGCAACTCTCTCAACAACCCAAGTACTTGCCTCAAGTTAAGCTCAACCATAGCTCTGTATTCGTTTCCCCCATTTGCTCGCCACAATTTTAAATTCTGTGTTGTATGTTTGCCTATTAACGTCTGTGTCTCTACTCAGACTTAAGCTCCTTAAGGGCAGGGCCGATATTTCTTTTATTCATCCGTTTATACTCACTCATTAGCACAGTGCCTCGATAAATACTCAATGAATGAATAAACGGGCATTATTTTAGCTGAAGAGTTGGTATCCTCCTTTTCTTTAAACTTCTTCCCAGGTGAAGAGGCAAGTTTTTCACCCCGCTGAAAATACCCTTCACAGTCCAAAGCAGTGGCGTAGGTGATCATAATCCATTTAGCACCGTAATTAGACTTTCATGTGGCTGAATTCAGCCGATGGTGCAGGCAGAGACTACTAGGTGTTGAGTAAAGTTAATGCGACTCTGACACCTTTCCAAATGGTGAAACCACCGGGAAGAATTAAATAGGAGGGAAGGAGGATACAGAGATGCCTAAGGGGAGGCCCACCAGGGCCAGAAGTTCAGGTCAGAATTTCAGAAAGAAAGAAAAGTAAAGACTGATGCTAGTAAGACAGAGAACACCGAGTAATCCCAGGCAAGGGGCAGGAGGGGGGGTATCAGGAAGCAGCTTAACACACTGGAGCCAAAGCAAAGATGACAGCGAAACTTTGGAAAAGCAAAAAGTCATAAGAAAAGCAAAAGTCAAATAAATAATAAGACCTGCCCTGGAGTCCTGATAAACATCACCTGTCACATCCCGAGGATGGGCCAGCGAGCAAGGATTGCCAAGACCTAGAGAAGATCATCTAGGCGAAGAGTTTTGTTTCCTGAATCTGATTCGTTTGCTTGTTTTTAAAAGTTACGTGAGCGCAGATGTTCAGTTTGCCAGGAGTGGCTGGCTGGTGCCTGTTTGCACACACACACCAAAATAAAGAAAACTCGCTAAATCCCTGGCCTATTTTACTAAAGCTTTGAAGACTGGGTAAAAGCTATGCTGTCGTTGAATAAGGATGGCATAGAATTCATGGATCAAATGCTTGGAGATTTGTTGTTGAATGTTCTCATCATTCTCTGACGGATGTGGCGTTGTTTCTGTGCTCCCGAGAGGGAGTCCCTGATCCCCCCTCAGGGGTCTAGCTCATAGGCGTTCACAACACACATCACAGGGATGCCTGGGTGGCTCACTCCATCAAGCATCTGCCTTTGGCTCAGGATATGATCTCGGGGTCCTGGGATTGAGCCCCAAATCAGGCTCCCTGCTCAGCAGGGAGTCTGTTTCTCCCTCACCCTCTTCCCCTCCTCTTCGCTCATGCTCTCTCTTTCGCATTCTCTCTCAAGTAAATAAATAAAATCTTAAAAAAAAAAACCCAACACATTACAATGGGGTCCATCTTGCCCCACCCTCCCCACACATGTTGGACAATCAAACTTCATATTTTCACTGCCTTTGATGAGGGCTTTGGGCTACTCGGCTTCATTGGAAAGCAACTGAAGTCATTGCTTTGTGGTGCCATCTGGAAAAAGAGTCTCTTGTCTTTGGAGTGATATTTCAAAATGGGGTATTCCCTAGGACGGTGTGGAGCAAAGTCAAACCCTACTGTCAGTTCAAACCACACCCTTTCCCCTTCTCCTCACTGGGAATATTCGGGTGAGACCCAGCTACAAAAGGAGATCAAGAATGACTTTGAGTAGGGGTGCCTGGGTGGCTCAGATGGTTAAGCATCTGCCTTCAGCTCAGGTCATGATCCCTGGGTCCTGGGATGGAGCCCCACGATGAGCCCCACTTCAGGCTCCTGGCTCAGGGAGGAGTCTGCTTCTCCCTCTGCCTCTCCCCCTGCTCATGCTGTCTCTCTCTTCCTCTTCCTCTCTCTGTCTCAAATGAATAAATAAAACCTTAAAAAAAAAAAAGAATAACTTTGAGTAACAAATGCACTACCCTGGCAACCTAGGGATCAAAGGTGGGGTGTGATCTCCTTTTCTCTGAATGGCGTCCCTTTTGAGTCTCCACCGATCGTTATGAATCTCCCTTAACCGCACCCAAAGCATTGGATGAAAAGATTTGTCAAACTCTCATCTGCCCTGAGGCCTTTGCACAGGCTGTTCCATCTGCCCCTCCCCCATCCCTGGATTGAGTCTTCCTGTCTTTAAGACTCCACGTAGAGGTCACCACCTCAGGGAAGCCCTTCTAGACTCCTGGTCTAAAGTCGAACCCCTGACTTTACTGACTCACAGAGGTCCATTCTTCTCCTTCTCAAGCTTAAAACTTGGAATCATGTACAGGTTGTCTGTGTGCTCAATGTCAACCCCCAAATCCCCTGAGCGGGAAATCCCGTGAGGTCAAGGGCTGTGTCCTTATCCTCACCAGTGGAGTCTCAGAGTCCCGCAGTAAGCCTGGTGCACACGGTGGGCCTGGTGCACCTTATCGTATTTATTGGTATTTTTTTAAATCTTGAGGAATAAAAGTAGAACATTAGAGATTGCTACAGTCCTGTTGCCCCCCACCTCTTCACCAGCCCTCCTCTCCTTTGTCCCTCTCAAAAGGCTGTGCCTTATACATTCATAGAAAATACACTGGATTGTTTCACATATTCTTTTCAGTAATCATAACTATTCCTTCCGATGGTCGTAAACGCTACCGTACAATACATGCCATCCCACAGCACGTTGTGGCACTGAGTGTTATATTTTTGGGGTGCATTCAATTGACTATTGCCCGAGGAAAAAACGTGAAACAGCTCAGCCTAGGAATTCTCCTAAACTTTCGTTTTTTTATTCATATGCCCCATCTCAACAGAGATTATTTCTAATTTCCTGTTTCCTTAATTCCCCTCCCCCACTTCTGCACTTGGCTTGAGTGATCTCATTTAGTCTCACCACGCCACACGCCACACCCCCAGTGATGACGCTCAGCTGGTTATCCTCCAACCTTGACCTCTGCCTGGCAGGCCACACTTGCATCCCCCTGGTGCTCGGACTCCATCACTTGGGGGTCCAACAGTCACCTGAAACATCTCACGGTGGAAAGGGAGAGTCTTGAATTTCCCCCCCAGCCTGATCCTGCCCTGGTCTCCCCCATTTCAGCAAAAGGCCCAACCCTGCTCAGTCACTTTAACCAACATGTTAGGAGTTACCCCTGTTCCTCCCTTTCCTTCACTTGGTCTGGAGTAACAAACCCCCGAGAGGATGTGGTGGGAGAGAGGGAAGGCAGCTGATATCTGTGCGGCAGCCCCGCGTCACAGCCCAGGTGGGAGGTAGAGCGGAAGTGGTCTGGTTCAGCACAGAACACAAAGGCAAGTGACCTTCTCCTTCTGTCGGGGATGCGGTGGGTGAGGACGGGGGTGATGGGAACCTGGCATGCTTGTTCGGACGGGGCCCCTTCCAGGCACATCTGGGGATCAACACCATCAGCCCAAGCTTGCTGGATCTTCTAAGGGGAGCTGAAGACCTGCATTTTAAATGTTGGCAACTAATGAAAACCATGTTTATAGACTGCAGGAGCCAAACGCGACATAACATCTCTATGTACTGATTTGGCCCATGTGTCACCACCTTGCCATCCCGTGTGTGTGCATGTGTGTGTGTGTTCTCTATTTGGGAGAAGGACAGTACTTGAAATGCAGAGATATGGGTTCATCATACTCGGTTCATAGTATGTTATTATTCCATACACTATCTTTCCGTACATAGCCCCCTTTTCTGCATTTTTAATTATATTATTTATTCTTCATGCCCTACTCCCACCGCCCACCCCCACCACCTGCAACCACTCCAGCTGAATAGTGTCTTTTGTTTGTACGTGTTCTTGTAAAATGTATACTGTCTTCTACGCAAGTAGTATCGATTTACACATAAATGGTGCCGATGCATAGATCTCATTCTGTTCCTTGCTTTCTTTTTTTTAATGTTTTTAATGTTTTTTTTAATGATCAGTCGTCTTACTGTGTAGATATCTTTTCTGTTACTTGGAATTACTGCACAGCATCTATGATACGCCCCTTCATGTTTTACCTGTTCACACTCCCCAGTTGCTTCTAGGATCCCGTATGAAACTAATACTGCAGCGAAACCATCCTCTACCCGTCCTGTAGGAACCTGGAAGAGCATGTGCTTGGGATGCCTTGAAAGGCTGACTTGCGAAGTGATAAGGTAGGCGTGCTGACCTGTATGCCACCCCCCCCCGCAGTGTGGGAATACGCGTGCATCCCCGCGTCCCCACCAACTCCCTCTTCCCAGCCTAATGGCAAGTGATACTTCATTGCTCTATGGATCCAAACTTCTAGAATTAACACAGCCTTTTTTTTTTTTTTTTTGGAAAGCTGGAAAGACTTTAAAAACTCTTAGTGTTCATCCTCAGACCTAGAAGGTCGGTGATTCTCCCCACTTGACGTTGATTCAATTATGCACCAAAAGACTTCCGCCTCATAAATTCTAACTTCTACCTACTGGTCAGGAGGGAGGGACGAGGAGCTGTTCTTATGATCGTATCCCTCTGCTGATTCAGCTCCATGGGCTGACCACTAGAGTGTACTGCTTGGGTGGGAACCAGAACACCTACTTCGGACTAGGGTGTTTTGCCAATTGAAAAAAATGAGTGTTACAGAAAGCCTAGGCTATAAAGTAAAACTTTTTCCAGTGGTCTAGAAGAAGTCACAGTCCCCAGGTGAGATGAGCTATGCTGCAGACAGAGAAGTTGTTCTACTTTAAGAACAGAATGATATGATGATTTGGTCCAGAGTCTTGTCGTTACAGAAATTATTTTCTTCCTTTTCTTATGGCATAATGTAATCCGCCAATACTTAGGTGCTTAAAAAATGTTTCCCCTAAAGCGGCAGGCGTGATTATCATGAATGATAAGTAAATTTGTCAGCATTAGCGCTCGGAAGGAGCTTCCATCCGTCTACTCAGTGACGTGCCCCAAGGCTGGCAGGGCGCTGTGGGCGCCGGCTGCGGCTTGCGAGAGGGGCTGTTGGGTGTGCGCTGTGTTTTGTTTTCCATTCTGACATCGCAAGAATAATATAAGTAATTTAGTGTTTGCTAAAATATTGAAAATCCTTTTAATTGAATAAATTTACCGAAAAGCTTCATAGATTTAAATGGTCTTACGAGTCATTTACTAGAAAAGATTGATTTCTTTAAGACGATCTAGCTGTAACTTGCCTTGAGCGTTGTACAAATTCTTTAGGGGGAACGGATGGCTTTTTTTCTTGTCAGTCTAGTTGAAAATGATACTCAATAGTTCTATTTATCAGTGGGGAAAACTTGTTTAAACACATTCAGAATGCTGCTCCTGTTTTTCTTGAATCTAATCCTTCTGTTTCCCTTGTTAAGAAGGTTTAAATATAAACACAATCAAATTTGTTCTGTGTGGGCTGTTAAAACCCAACAGTAATACAAAGAGGACCAAAATAGCTCTGCCATAATTCATATTGGAGACGTAATGCTATTTATTTATAGGGCAGAATGATAACACCGGAAGAGATCAAAAGAAGAGTGAGAGAGAACACTGTTCACAATTAAAAGTAATAAAATTGAATTTCATAATCCTAGACTGCAGGTTGCTCAGGACAGGGACCAAGTCTTCGCCTTCTTTACAGCCTCAGTTCCTGGAAATGAGCCTAGCTCCTTGTAGGTACCAGTCGATCGACTTATTGGAGTTGCAGGGGTCACATTAAATAACACCCCTTTCTTCCTAACCTGAGACAGAGGAGGAATGGGACAACAGGAGACAAAAATAATCCGCTTTGTTAAAGATATAATTAAAGGCATCATGCGTCCAGATGGGCTTCTCAATCCTTCATCCTGAAGTTGATAAAATTGGCCACTCAATCACAGTCAGCTCTGGCCAACTAAAGGGTCCCCTACAGAAGGGGGGGCCCGCCCATGAGCTCACAATTTGACTGAGATGGCCCAGAATGCATGCCTCCTGGGGACAGCCCCCTGAGAGTCAGAGATGCTCCCCTCCCTTCCCCGCACCCACCCATCGGGTAAGCCACGCCCCCTCCTGGCCCAGAGAAGCTGGAAGTGTTTCAAATGCTTTTCCTTTCTGGAAGCAGAGCGGGGACTGCTCCCTCTCTATGGAGTCATACAGCCTTGGAAATGAATGTTCAGCAAAATGGGAGGGGGGAGGGAGTCAAATGGTAGGTTTTATTATTCCGCATGGGCTTCGCTATGGCTAGAATTCTCAACTTGACCCACTGTGGTCACTGGGGTGTAACTATTGGCAAATACGGGTGTCTCCCCCTTTTCCAAACTTCGTATTTTGCCCCTTTGCTTTTCTGAAAAACCTACATGAGTACCTGTTTTCGCTCACCGAAGTCGCATTTTCACTTTTGCAAAAAGAAAGGGTGGTGGCAGTGCAGACAGCCTGCAGTGCTGTGTGCTGGAGCCCCGTGGAGGCCCCGCGCCCCGCGCAGCCGCAGTGGCGCCGCCCAGCTCCTTCCCCCGGAGCGACACTCTGCATCTCAGCCTCCAGCAGCCCCAGTCTCAACTGTCTGTGAGCACCTGAGCTTTATCTTGACTTGTTTTGTGCCTCCGTGAGCTAGATGTGTCCTAAGGCATCAGAAAAGTCTAGGCTGGGTTATTTTGGGGCCCGGGAATGCTCAATTTTTTTTTTCACATAAATTAATGGTAATTGTTATCTTCACTTTACGCCTTTTCAGCTGATGGGGGATTTCACTCTGCTTTTGGATAGCGGGGGAAACCTGTATGCTTCCAAGTAACTTTAAAACTCATGTCATAGCTTAGATCCACATGTTAGATCTCTCTTCCCATTGAGATTAAATTATGTTGTTGTCAAAGGAATTGCTTGATCATACTTTTATTCCTACGTTTGTATTTTCCCTCTGTTCTCCGACATGGTTTGGTATATTGGTATACTCTTTTTGTAACTTGTTGCTGGGGAAACTCACTAATTCTAAGCTTAGGCAACTATTTGAATCAGGATACTGTTCTTTAATGATCTTAATTGGCTGGAAAGAAAAATCCTTGTTATAGTGCTTTCTATTCTGTTTTGGGTTTTAGAATTTCCGGATGTGTGACAAATATTCAACAAACGATCACTTTGATTTGGGGTTTCAGGCTCAGATCAAAGTTACCATCATCAAACACTCGGGGCGAGGTGATGAAACCAGGCACGGCTGGGTGGGGAAGAACGCAGACGCGCAGGCGCGGGCACCCAACGCTGTTTGTGGAGGGGCTCCTCTGGGACTCGGATCAATGAGGAAGAGACCCCAGTGTTGATTCACTGCCCTGTCTGCCCCATGCTCCGGTCTTTTCTTGTCACCTGGTTCGTTTTCTATCATCCTCACCCTGGGGTGTGATCAAGTTCGGCTGCTCAAAACGGATCCATCGGAATTATGAAATACACAAAGGCCCCTCAGTGTTTAAAAGGCATTTTCTAGAAACTATCGGGGAAGAATGTAAAAACGCAGACACCCCCCCCCCCCATTTCACCGTCATGGGGCTTTAGGACTGGAGGAGGCCGTACAGGGCATCAAATCTACCAGCCCTTCGCCCCACTTCCTCGGTTTACAAAAAGGGGGAACAGATACAAACAAGTTTGGTAACTTGAACAAAATGACCAAGCTCATTGCTGACTGGGTCAGGATCAGTACTCACTTTTTCAGATCCTCCAACTATCTTTATTAGTCTCTGTTTCTCAAACGTTGGAAACTTGGAGGAAAAATACCCAAGAGTCAGAAAAAGGTAGTGTTAACGCCACCTAGCTACCTGTATTTTGTGTCTAGTGCTGATTTGTTGAAGTATTTAACTAAGGTTAAATCTACATTGTAGATAGAATGTTCTAGCCCGAAGCATGACTGTCTCTTGCTTCCCACAGTTTTCCAGTTTTCATTTCTCTTCTTGGTAGATTTTTGTACTATAGTCACTATACTAATAGTCCAACCCACCGGACAGATCACAGCTCAGATCTAGGAAATCCAGGTAAGAATTTATCCATGACCTGCTTCCTTGCTTAGGTGGACCCAGTATGAAAATCATTACATTGGCCTCAACTGTTAAAGATTTATTTGTTTTTGGTGTTATCTGGGAGGTCTCAGGGATTCCAGGAGAATGATAGGAAAGGTTTTGGCATTAAATTTCAAAGTGTGAAAGTTAAAAGGTCAAACAAGGGTGAGAAGGGGCGGGAGGGCCCCCAGGAAGAAGCAATGGCACCTTTCTTGCCACAAAGGCTACTGACAAGTGGGAACACAAACCCAGACAGGCCCTCGCTAGATAAAACAGATGCTGATGACTGAGAACACCTACCAGGGCACCCATGTTGGGAACCTGTGTCTGGAAAGGCATGGGGCACTCTCAACTGGGCCTACCTGGTTTTGGGAAAGGCCAATAGCAATTTACCTCACGGCTAGGAACGGGACACCTGGGGATGCCACAGCCCCAGCTAAGGGGAAGCGAGGGCAGGAAAGGCCAATGATGCTGACAAGAAATTCATGACAGCCCCAGAGGGGAAAAAGGAAAAAAAAAAAAAAAAAACCCACCCAAAGAGGCCCAGGAAGGAAGACTTTGCCAGGTGGTACCACTTCAGTTTAATTAGACAAAGGCTTAAGGGGTGGGGTGAGGTCTGAAAGCGAGACACCTGGGAGCGAGACAGAAGGGGGGTGGTTAGGGCAAAGGTTGAGAAAAACAAGCCACCTGGGACCCTGATGGAAACACTCCTGCCAGGAGGAGGTGTCAAGAGGCAGGTCAAGGAGGCTGGCCAGGGATGGAGGCTGCTCAGGGGGCAGGTGCTGCCCGTGAGCCGGTCTGCTGTGAGTCAAAAGATGTCAAATGGACCCGAAGTGCGGACAATGCTGATAGGGACCTTACCAAGAGAATGTCCTGCCCTCGGAGGAATCGGGGTACCTGTCAAAGCAGGAGGGGCAGCTGAAAGTAAAGGGGTCTAACCTAACAAGTCTTTCTTCTTTTTTATTATTTTATTTCTAGTACTATTTGCTACTACTAAAATTAAATACTATGATTGCTATTTATTACTACTTAATACTACTAAAATTTTCATTTTATTACTCTTTAACTACCATAATATTATTTTTACTGTATTTGCTTACTAACAGTATGAGTTTATGAAGTCAAATCAGATTTTTTTTCTCTCTGTGTTTTCATTTGAAAATTTCAAACTTTCTTAAAAGAGTTGAAGGAAATATATGCATACGCTCTCCACCCATCTACCCTTTACCTCAATTTACAGATCGTTCTGCTGTATTTGCGTTAGCTTTCTGCCTGTGTACTTTTTCCTTAGCCATTTTACAATAAGTTGCAAACACCAAAATGCTTCCGTCCTAAACGCTTTAGTAGGCCCCTTACCTAATAAGAAGGCCATTCTATTACATAACCATCCACACACCTGAGAAAATTAACATCACTTGATATTTACTTAATAACAGTTCATATTCAATTTTCTCAATTATCTCCCAAATATCTTTTTTTTTGCTTTTTGTTTCTAATCCAGATCCAATATTTGAGCAATACATTTGGTTGTGTCTCCATTAAACTATTTGAATTTGGAGCAACCCTTTTTTGTTTATTGTTTTTCGTGACATTGAAGATTTCGCAGAGAACTGATTAGAATGTACCACTTCTGGATTAATCTGATTAATTTCTCATAATTAGATTAAAATTAAATACCTTTGGCAAGAATACTGCATAGAAGGGAACTGTTTTTCCTAGAAGGAAAGCATGCCTTAACTACGTCTCACCTAGAGGACGGGAAGGTTCTCGTCAGAGTGACGTGAAGTCTGATCATTTCTTTACAGTTTACTTTGCTGTCATGGTTTCTCCCGTAATAGATTTACGGTAAATGTCTTGGTCCCAAACCAGATCCTTAAATAGTTATTAAGCACCCAGTTATGTATTGACCTCTGAATTTAGTGCTAAGATTCTATAAAAAAAAAAAAAAAAAAAAAAAAAAGGCAGCATTCCGGTAAAGAAACTGAATTCGAGAACTTCATGGTCCAACTCATACAGAAAATTTAAAAAGAAATTCCTGGACTGATTTCTGCCGGAAATTTATCCTAAGAAACATAATGGGCACCACCCTCCCTGTGGTCTCTAGCAGAGCCAGCGTCAATCCTCATGAAGAGCCTGGGTCACAGGGATTCTGTGCTCTAAGGAGAAGGGCCCCATGTGCTCTGGATGCCAGATGTGACAGTGGGAAAGCTGACAGTTTTGAAAATGGAGGTGCCTGACTCCTATTCTTGGCCAGAGGGTGAATCCCTCACCTCAGCGGGGCAGTGGTTTACTTGAGGTTCTCTGTGTATTATTTTCCAATATAGACCGTCAAATTAAATAAAGAGTGGCTCCAGTCTATCATCAGATAATAGTCAAATATTCCTGAAATGGATCAAAAGATGTATCTTCTATAACTCTGAAAATGGCACGTGGATGTGATGAAAAATTAAAACAGGGCAAAAGGGGTTTATGAAAAGTTAATCTGTGTCCTATGCAAATACCCAGTCCTATGCTTCATAAATAACCACCATCTCATGTATTCTTCCAGGAATGTTCATGCAAATACACATACCCATCATACATATTTTAATAAGAAAATTATTGGAGTTCTCTGTACTTTTCTGGGCCTTTTCCTTCTCCCTCTGCAATGTACCTTGCATATTTTGCTATATCTGCTTAAACACAGATCTCCTGCTTTTTAATTGCTGCGTAGTACTCCATCAGATACCAAAAATGTTTGGCTAGTGGCCCATTTCCAGTTTTTTATTATCATCAACAATGTTGCCGTCAGCATCCTGGCAAGCACATGTTTGTATATGTTCCAGAATATTTGTAAGATACATTCCTAGAAAAAAATTACTGGATCAGTAAAGGGATGTGCTGAAGATATTAACAGATCTTGTGAAATTACCTTCCAAAGAGCTTGTCTCTGTGAATGACCTGAGTACCCACATCCCCTTCTCCTGGCCAGCCCGTGTGCTAATATGGCCGAGCAATCTGCTCGGTGAAACATGGCATCTTCATTGCTTTTTCTATTTCGTACGTGTTTGTAAGGATATTTGCGTTTTCTTCTGCTGCCTGTTTCTCTTCCGAGTATTTTCCTAATGGTTTACCTTTCCCTTACAGGTGTGGGGTGGCACTTATAACAGAAAAGTTAGACCCTGTTTGTCACGTGTGGGGCAGTTTTTCGCGATTTTACCATTTGCCTTTTGACTTTGTTTATGGTACTTTGTTGTTCAAATGTTTTAAAAGGTTTATGTAGTCAAATATATCTATTTTCCTTTATAGAATTTAGGTTTTGTTGAGCAGAAAGGCCTTTTCTGCTGACATTATTAAGAAACAAAACAAAAACAGAACAAAGATTCCCATGATTTTTTGGTGCTTCTCATATTGTATGTTTAAAATTTTAAACCATATAGAATTTATTTTGATATAAAGAGTGAGGTTTGGATTTGAATTTGTATTTTTTCCAGATGGCATTCAGTTGCCATAAGTCTTTTTATTGATTGGCCCATCTTTTTCCCATTGCTTTGATGTTTGGTTTTCATCTTTTGAAGGTAATTATTCTCAATAAAAAGGCTAAATCAGACATCATTAAATCCTGGATATGAAAATTTTTCAGCTAGTTTATTCAGTTTAGAAGCTACTGAAAGCAATTCCTTTTATATACAACTCTTAATCCATTTGGCAGTTTGATACTTATTTTTCTCCAAACCAAAGAAATCACGTGTTATAAATGTCGATGAAGATTTTTTTCTTTTCTTTTTTTTTTTTTTAGAGAGAGAAAGAGCATGGTGGGGGTGAGGGGAGGGACAGAGGGTGAAGGAGAGAGAATCTTAAGCAGGCTCCTGGCCCAGTGTGAAAGCTGACGTGACACAGGGCTCAATCTCACGACCCTGAGATCATGACCTGAGCCAAAATCAAGATTTGGATGCTTAACCAACTGAGCCCCCTAGGCACCCATTAATGAAGTTTCCTTAAATAAAATATACTTTCTTCATCTTTCATTTCTAAATGATATGGCTGCAATTCCAAGTGGAGAATGAGGAATTTTCTGCAATGGAGAAAAGGATAACAATTGGGACACCTGGGTGGCTCAGTCAGTTAAGGATCCGACTCTTGATTTAGGCTCAGGTCATGATCTCGGGGTGATGGGATCAAGCCCCACATGGTGATTTGTACTCACTGGGGAGTCTACTTATGGATTGTCTCTCTCCCTCTGGCCTCCCACCCCCTCCCCTGCTCTCTCTCTCTCTCTCTCTCAAACAAATAAATCTTAAAAAAAAAAAAATCAAAGAAAAGGCTAACAACAGTCCATTTACATCACTACTTCTAATCATTCAAGAATTATCTCTATACTGGAGACAATTCAATGTTCTCTTTTTTTCTTCAATCTTGTTTGGAAACATCTCCCAGGTTTCAACTATATTTTGTCAAAATTAGACTCATGAATTAACTAAGAGTCATGGAAGAATTGCATGTGAGCTCGTCATTACTTCTTTGTGATACTGGATACATCTGTCATTAGCTGTTGTCTAGTCTCGGTATCACCAGATGACATAAACGTCTGCCCTCATACGATTACACGTAACTGGTTACTCCAACTCAAGTGGACCTTAAAAGATTCAAAAATGCCTCTTAAAAAATGGGGCGGGGAAGAGGGAGTGTGAACTTCCTGAGCCCTTGGTCGACACCACTGATTGATCATGGCACTATTTCCGTTTGTCCAGTTTGCTCAACTCCGTATCATTCATGTTCAGGACAGTGCTTTGCACATAGCACGTGTTTAATTTGTTGAGTGGAAGGAAGGATGGGTGGAGGTGGGGTCCAATCAATGGGTGGGTGGGAGAGCCCAGAGGAGGCTTTGCCAGCGTCCACAACATAGCGGTAACTGTTTATTGATCAGTTAACGCTGGAGGTGAAATCTATTTACTTTGCTGCACTGAGGTTTTCTTCTCATTTTTCCTGGCTATTCAATGAAAGCTAGGTGATTAAATAAAGCCCTTCAGTCAGAAAAGCCCACCTTGCTTAGTGTCCTCATCAAGGTGATATATTTTTGCATCATGATGGAATGCAGTAAACTGTTTTTATATCTAGAATTTCCATAAGACTCCTAAGCAAAAGGGGATCGATGGACTCCCCGTTTCAATTAGGCACCACTCAAGGTTTCTTTCTTTCTCATTAATCACAAATAGAAGCCATATAGAGTGGGAGCCCCTCCCTTCATCAAGGACAATGAAAAGTGTTTTTATAATAACCACGGTTGCAATATTTTAAAGTGCAGATAATTAAAATCTCAGCAGGCTGCCATCCGAACCACGTACAACGAAAAAAGTAAAACCTTACATCGTATTTCGAAGAACCAGCCACGAAACTTCTCCCGCCCCTCCTTTCTCTAACGTGCATCTAGGGAGGACCTGGAACGTGATGTGTGACCTGTAAGCGGTGGGGAAGCAAAGGTGAGCAGCTATTTCGTTCTGTTCAGCTTGCACACAGATGAGCAGGGCCCATAGACAAGTAGACAAACACCTGCAGTAGGACACGGTGCGCCCTCACTGCAACAGTGAATGAGGAAGTCGATGAAGCATGCTTATTAAATTTTGATAGGCTGCCTATAATTTGAGATGAATTTATTTCTGCCTGCTCCCAGTTTCCCCTAAGCAATGTTTTGGTAGCGGTCATTTCTCCCCTAAACCCAACTCCTACCACCTATCAAAAACCCTTATTTTCATTCATTCCAAAGAGGGCTCCCTTATAAGATAAAATTACTCTTTATAATAGATATTTGTAATAACAATATCAATTTTGGTAAACAAGAATGTGATTACTCATCCAACAAGTATTTATCGAGTACCAGCTGTATACCAGGCACTGTGCTAGCTGTCGAGGCTGGGCTCTGATGACTAGAGGTTCAACTCTTCACCGGGAATTCTTTGTATATCTTTATAATATTAAAAAAAATAACTATTAGACTCAAAGACAAGGACAAATACATGTGTAGGTTGGGGGTTTGCTGGAGGTCGACAGAGATCGGATCTGGCAGTTTGTGGGGAATAAAACCAGTAGGATTGGAAGAAATGTATTCCTACATGGAAGTGTATTCATGATAACTCATTCCACAAAAGACCTGAGAGGATTGGCAAAGATATGTACAATTAAAAAATGATGAAACAAATGAGTCAGGACAAAGAAATAAGAATGTAAAAATAATAAAGATAGGACTAAGTTTACTATTTAAAAATGCATAAAATTAATGCATACATAAAATCATGCGTACACGAATTAAAAAATTCATGCAGCTACTAGGAAATGCCAAACACTAGCGATTGCCAAACCGAACGGTAACTTTGGGGAAGTCTGTTCAACTCGATCATTCACTACAGAAATAGGAGGAATTCAGCGGAGAGACAATGGAGAGGCTTTTATAAAGTGATTGGCCCGTTTGTGGGAATCAACAGACGAGAGAGTCCCAAACTATTTCAGGTAAAGAATAATAAATAGGGAGTGTATAATAATGTTGAAAGAGTAAGGGTCAGAAAAAGGTTGAAGTAATACGCTCATATCCTAAAATAGTGAGATATTTGCAATAGCAAATTAGAAATTAAGGTGTGGTCCATTGCTGTGGTCTTAGTCTGGCTTTTGACAGGAGATGTGCCTTGGGAGTTTGAGGGACACCCGTGAGTGAGGTCACTCCTGCCGTTGTGAGACCAGTAACAGGTGCTAAAAAACAGGTTTAATTCCAAGGGAGTCTGGTTTAGGCCACAAAACACAAGAATTGAAAGCAGTCAGAGAAGTCACCGCTGGAGGGCGAACCCCAGGATGAAGACATGGTCAGCTACACATTCCCTAGGTCTGGAGGGAGCTACGTTTTGCCGCATGTGTATACCATTCTGGCACCTTCTTAGAGGAGACATCATGATAGGCGTCTCGGGCCTCGCTCCTCAAGTGGTGTGACCCCAAAGTCACGACGAGCCTCCCAGGAATGGGCAAGTCTCCTGGGAATCACTCCCGGCTAAAATGAAAGGTGGGTGGGGTCTCCATGCAGCTGAGCGACTTAGGACACCTCTGTTTTCAACCTTTCACACAAGGTCCCTTGCTCTAGAGGCCCCACGCTGGGTGCCAGCCTGCCCCCCCCCGCCCCCCGCTCCCGTCCTCCACTAAACCAGAGACTAGGAAGAAACCAATGGCCTCAACCCGCCACGGGATTAAAGGATCCCGCACGACCTCGGATGGCACCCTGCCTCAGTGTTCCCAAGACCGCCCCATTAAACCCGATGCTCCCCGCAAACCCTTCGTCCAGGCAGGCCCCCCAGGCCCCCGAGCTGTCCCAGCCCCAGCCTCCGTCCTGGCCAGCCGCGCAAAGCAGTGGGCTTACCACGGCTCCCGTGCAGTCTTTCTGCGAGCACTCCTCACGCCTAATGAAGAGCTCCTATAAGCACAATTCCAGTTAGTATGACTTCCAATGTTTTCATTTAAAATCTATTCACTTAGAGTCAAAATGACATCTTAATGCCACTCAGCCGAGCAATTTGCCCAGAATAAGAAGTGAGCTGCATTTTTGGAAAGACTTACTGCTAGATTTCAGTCCACATTTTTTTTTTTAATTAAAATACATGGATTGTCTTCACAAACTCTTCCTGAATATTTCATGTGTTTTGTGCTTTACTTGCTGTACGTATCTTCACAGCATGCGTATTATTCAAATATTCCCAACAGATGGTCTGAAGTGCTACATATTACTTAGCATTAAGTGAATAGCTTGGTAAACAAATGAGTCAAGGATTAAAATATTTTACAGCTTATAAATCATGAAAGATGTTCAATAACAGTACATTAATAAAAAAATCTTTAAATGTAAACATAAAAACATTAAATGCCTCTATTGGATCAGTCAACTGTTTATGAAGAATGAATTTTTCCTTAAAACAGGTGGTCATCCCGTACGGGCTCAGATTAGAAGCTAAATTAATCTGAGGCTGACAACTAGTTTTGCCTGCTGGCCTGGCCTCAACCCTGGCCTCCTCCACCCACCTTCCATGGCTTTCTCTACCACCTTCCCCTCATGAACACCTCCTTCGTAACTAGGAAAGGAAAGGAAATACGTGAGCCAATTCTGGTAGTCTTTGGACTAACTCGAGCAGACTTTTGCTGAAAGAGGTCCCAACTACAAGTTCAAGTTGAGGATTCTGAACTGGCTGTAACTTTAACGCCCTGAGCTCTCAGTTCCCCTTCCACAATCAGCTAAGCAGGTGTTTGGCACCGATGTCTCCACGGAGAAAACAAACAAAAACAAAAAAACCCCAACCCGACAACTTTTGCCAGTGTTCAGATGGCTCTGAATCTATTTGACGCAGTTAATGTCCTAGCCGATATTCCACTGAGGAATAAAAACCAATAAAATGCTCTCCTGCTGGATGTTCTCTCTCCTACCACCCTTGTTTTCGATGATGTTACTTAAAGCGAACCCATAATGGCCTTTCCTAATTAGTTGGCATTTCTAGGAACTGATGTGGGATCCTGCAAGACTTCTAATTTCATTCTAGACTTCCCTGGGAATGAGAACTCAACCCAGTTTTGATTGTTGAAATAATATAAGCTTTCATAACTATTTGACAAAATGATAGGCGGCAGAGTTACAAGGTGCCTGTTAAATAGGGCCCGTCACCTACAGTCATCAGCAGGCTGCGTTTGTTCTAGGAAGGTTCCCTACCCCATTTCACACGCACAGTCAGACTTTATTCTGTTACAGTCCATATGCGGCTGCGTTCTCTGTTTCTTCTCTCTACTAGTATCTTTGGCTTCAGATAAGGGCCTCTGTGAGGCGGAGAAGCTGCTCTCCTTAACCAGACGTGTTGTCACAACAAGAGGAAGACACTCTGGCATTTTTGCACGGAGGCCCAGGGTCTCAGTCAGAATGCCAGTGCTTACTGCACAAACCGAAACATCGTTATCAATAAACCCATAGTATTTCTTATTTATTGACTTTGCATAATGCATCGTGCTTACGTATATTCTATTATACGACGTTTCATCATACTTGACGACTAAGCTTCTTTAAACTACAAAATGTTCATTTCACCAAAAAACTTTAAAAAGCCTAAAAAAACAAAAACCCCCCAGATTCATCAATTCGGAGCTGGCAAGGAAAGTTACATCAACTTAAAAAAAAAAAAAAAAAAAAGGATTCCCTATAATAAGCCATCAAAAAAAAAAAAAAGGGCGGGGGCTCTATCTCAATGGTTCTCAAATTTGAAAGTACATTTGGAATACCTGGAGGGCTTATTAAAAGAGCATCCTGGGTCCTACCCCGAGTTTCTGACTTAGTTGGTCTGGAAAAGGGCCTGAGAATGTGCTTTCTAACAAATTCCCGGGTAATAGTGACATTGCTGCTTTAGGGACAACACTCGAAGTGAGAACCAGTGACCTATTCACCTTTCCTCATCTGGCTGGAGCCAAATATGGTAGAATTTTTTATTTTATTCTTATTTTTTATTATGGTAGAATTTTAAATGGCTAATGTACAAAACCAGGCAAACTATGGAATTGACAGCCATTTTATTTTCATTGAAATACGTATTTTATATCCTAAAAAAACACACGAAAACACATCACGCAATACAAAGTAAGTACTACTAGCAACGTCATGGACCTTATGACCTTAACATAGCACAATACCGGGTGCGTAACTGATCTTTGGGACACTGAGCGTTTTGGTTTTGGGGTGTTTTGTTTTGTTTTGTTTTCTGGGGGTTTTTGGTTTTTTTTTTTAATATATAATTTTTAATGCCATATAGTTTTGTTGTTTTTTAGAGATTTTATTTATTAGAGAGAGAGAGAGAGAGAACACAAGCAGGGGAAACAGGAGGGAGAGGGAGGAGAAGCAGGCTCCCAGTTGAGCAGAAAGCCTGACATGGGGCTCAAACCCAGGTCTCTGAGATCAGGAGTTAAGTCAAAGTCAGAGGCCAAACCGACTGAGCCACCCAGTTTGCCCTATGATTTTTTGGGACACTAAGACTTTTAACACAATTTTTGTCAAAAGCAGGACCATCATAAATAAGATATTGAAAAATCATAATTATCACCAAAAGGGTATGTAAGAGATCCAAGCTAACATCCTAAAATGCTTTAAACGCGAGAGCAGTGGCTCTCCGACTAGAACTTGGATTTACCTGTACTGTTTTCCTTCTGAAAAGCAGCTGCACTCCAGGCTCGGGGACAGGCTAATCGGGGAAAATGTGTGTTCTTTATTGCAGTAAGAAAATGTAATGAGACCCACCATCTGAACTTTTTAAGTGTACAAAACAGTGTTGCCAGCGACAGACCCCAGTTTGCCCAGCAGAGCTCTAGAAGGCATTCACCTCGCTTAACTGAAACTTTAGAGCCATTGAATAGTGACTCCTTCCCAGCCCCTGCAAGAGTCTGGAGCTGGGATTCTTACACTCACACACCCCCCACACGCCCCTTGGCCAACCCAGTTTTTGATTAAACACAAAATCATCCATGGGGGAAGTAAAACATCCAGAGTCTGAATTGCTCTGATGACGACTAGATGGTACATTAGAAATAGTGACTCAGGATGTCACACACTGGGGGCCCTCAGCTTTGTTTAAAAAAAAAAAAATTAGTTGCTAACATTTGGAAATCGTATTTCATATAGAAATCTGTACGTTCACTTTCTCTAGGGAGATCAGGTTCGGTGACCCTGGCCTCCCCTTCATTTCCATGTGGCCACATAAGCCGGAGATGGAACAGCTGCTGTCCCCTTTTAGAGGAAGAATGGGGCTCTCCAGACCACCCCGGCCTCCCCGTAAGTCCTATTCTGCTGTACCTGGCCTGCCTGGTTCCCCAGCAAACTTAGCTGGCTCTGTGGACTCTGGAGTTTGCAATCCCTGCAGTAAGGCTCTTGCACTAATAAGGAAGTTGTTTGGGAACCGCAAATGACCTGCAGACTTGGTCTCCTCCACTCCCCTGTCCCTTGCCAGAGCCTAACAAGAGGCAAGTAATATTCTAACGGGGCAATCTTGACTCTGTTCTCATTCGTTAGAATAAAAAAACAAATCGTTTGCAAACTTTGGTAGTAATGTTAGTAACAAACTGGACCACAGCTTCCATTTGGCCACGACACTATCACTGAAAACCTCGGACAGAGAGATTTGATTCTGTGCTTCCCGGCGCCAATTCTGGCTTTGGGGTAGGCCTACCGAATGAGGAAACCGTTGAACACTGAACAAATTGTAGGGTTTGAGGAGTAAAATAACAGAATCAAGCATTTCTAGTTCATGTAATTTTAGGTTTCTAAAAATGTTGCTTCTAAGCAAAAATGTGGAAGCATGACATTTGTGTTATCATGTAAAATGATTTTGGGGAAAAAAATGTAGAATGAGAGGCATCCAGGTCACAAGGCCATTACCTCGAAAACGCAAACAGAAACATTTGAGACAGGCATTGCATTACAGCAAATCCTAGGGGGAAAATGGCCACTTTGATAATATGTCCCTATTTTCAAATTACCCCAAATATCTTTGTCTCGGTAGACTGAGGAAACATAAACCTGGGAGAGGCAGAAAGGGGAACAATCTAGAGATATACTGCGGGAGGTGCAGGGATGTGTTAAATGGGCCCTCCAAAATGGATAGCAGTTCCAAAACAGGAAGATGTTCTGGCCTGCAGAGAAATCCCTTGCTCCAAATGTGTATGATTTATGTCCAAAAAACGACCGCACGTGGGTCACATCTCCCAGTCTGGGTTACTACAGCTGCCTAGAACACTGCCCCCCATCTACACCGCCGCGCCCCTGGGCCCGTCCATGCCTGCCTCCCGCAGCCGGCAGCGCATGGACACATGCACCCTTGGACCGCGGGGCTGAGAGGGTGGAAGGGGTAATCGAGTCACTTCTGCAGGAACTGGGCAATAAGTGGTGAGAAATGCTATGGGTCCGCCAGCTCTGTTCTTGAGTTTCACAAATAGATTTTTCATTTGTCGTCTTACATTTCCTCTGGACCCCTAAATGGTTCTTACCCTACAGGGTTGCTGTGAGGAATAAGTGAGATAATGCATAAATGGAAAGCATTTTGGGCTCAGCCTTAGCCTCCATCTAAATACTCAAATGTCATTTTCTACCCAAACCATAAGTTCCGGCCCTCTGAGGGAGGGCATTCACACCTCTGTCGAAGAATGTCCAGTTTCGGGCGCGTGGAAACTACTCTCTGAGTGACTTTTCAAACTACTTTCACAGTGAAGTGAGTTTGTAGGTCTTACAATACACTTGCTGTAATACATCAAATAAGAGGCATGTCAAGTATTTTTCGAAGCCAAGCAGGACTCACGTACAAATGCAGGCATCGTGCAGTCTTATCTGCAATAAGAAATTATGACAACTGAATGAAGATTATACACTTTAATCAACTATAATAAATCGATTATTATATATTATATAAAAATTCTGATCCATGCATCAGATTACATAAATTATACAACTGTCACATTATGCAATGCTTACAGACTTTTGGGTTTGTACCTGCAAAAATGTATACAAGTTACCAGAGCATTTTACTTAGTAGGATGTAATACTCTTCAGTTATAAATAATGCTTGTATCTTTCAAGTACCTGCTAAATATATACACTTCTAGGTCTGCAGCATTTTTTTTGTACCTCAAAATACAAACCACCTGGAAGCTTCAAAGATGAACAGGTCCAATGTATCATTTTTTACAGACCTCTATTCCATTGTAAGAGTGGAAATCTTCAACACAGAAAATGAAATAAAACGTCAACTCTAGTTTAATGCTTGAAAGCTTCTACACTTCTTATTAAATACATCAGAAAACCCTTCATATGCAGATTAATTAGTTAAGGTGCTACCTATTGCATATTAAATACTTCCAATGATTGCATCTGGATTATTAAAGTTATAAATCTGTGAAAATGGGGGCTTTCGATGTGTGCTGACAGACCCTCACATCTCCATGAACCAGCGGCACCGTGGTCCTTTACCTCTTACTTCAAAGAGATCGAGTGAATGAGCATGCTTTATACTTCACTTACACAGACACACATACCCACACACACACACACCCCCACACGACACCTACCATATCTATAAGACATATGAGTACATGGACATCAAGAAGTTTCAGCTTGAATTACAAACCCAAAGTAGGTCGCTTCTCCTAAAAAGCTACAGAGGGGGAAAATAAAAGCTCTCGTGTAACAATTACTAGATACATTAAAGACAGCAGTTTTTTGCTTTTGTTTTAAGATTCTCCTTGCTACAGAATAAGCACCCTTATGGGGGCGGGAGGCGGGGGGAGGGGGGTGCGAAGATGGAGAACTAGGTGAAGGGAGGATGTGAGGAAAGCAAGTCTGTCACTAATGAGCTGAGTTTTACTTAGGTTTCCATTCATGAAATCCTTTTAAATACAAGGCAACATTTTCACAGCTGGAAAATTACAACAAAGTCTTCATTTACTGCCAAAAGCAATAGATGTAGTTATGCACAATCTATGGATAATACTACATTCATGGGAGGGAGGCAAAACTAGGTTCAATGCACAATATAGCAGCAAAAAGCAATACTTGAACGTTTTCCATGAATGGGTGACACGTCACTTTATATACAATTCTAAGCTATAACCCTGGGATTCAGTAAATGCGATTTGAAGCCTAAGTGGTGGGACAGTAGGTCCAATACTTTCAAAGCCGAATTTTAAAACTGGAAGGGGAACTGGCTGGAAAACAATACTGTTTTGAAAATAACAGCAGAAATACTTTAGTCATAACAGAAATATGTTAGCTTCAGACAGCTTTAGGATAAATATCGATTCTGTGATTCAAAAAAATTCTCTTAACAGTGGGAATATTCTTCCGCACACACTGCTTAAGCGTAAAAGCAAAATCTGTCTGTAAGTCTACTGCGCAGGGCACTACTGAATGAGTGCGTGTCTTTTATTTCTATGGCTAAACTACTAACAAAATATACCATTAGAACACGTAAAGGTTACATTTTGGAGAGATTAACCGAAGGTGATCTTTTTGGCCTTTTTTTTTCCTACAATGCTAGAAACCAAAACTACTGTTTGCACTTCTGCCCAAACACAGCAAACACTGACATGTTTGCTTGGGAATTCATTTTTACTTTTTGATTTTAGTGTTTTATATGGACCAATTATGAAAACATGTAATAAGCTTGACTCTAGGTCCCCAGCGGAAGTTCATAAACATTGGGACAGAACATTTTCAGGCAGTGACAAGGGCAGATTCCGTTTTCAGTACAATTCTCATCTCAGACTGAAAGATAAAAATACTGATTCAGTTATAACCGAATCATTCATGTCTCGTAAGTTTAATCCTTAACAGTTTCATCCTGGCAGAGACCTCTCCTTAGAAATGAATTACCTCATAAAAAGAATAGTATTCGAACAATATTTTTTAACGAATTCTATTTACATAAAATATATCCCCAATACAAAACTGACACCTTGGTTCATTTTATAAAGAACAAATTTGGCCAAAGCATATTAAAATATCTGCAGATAATCTGTCATAATACTGAAAACGCATGGATTTTAGTATTTTAAAAAGTGTAAGAAGAGCTTCAGTTATACTAACAGAAAAAAATGCTAAGAATTTTATAATATTTAATAAAATGCTAACTAAAAATGGCACCGTGTTAAAAAATAATAATTACGAAGACCTCAAATGAGAAAATAGAATTCTAAACCAGATTTTGAGGTTTAGTATAGAAATTTATATGTGGAAAAAAAAAGTTGGAAAAAGCTATTTTTCCTTCTCCATTTCTTCATTTAAAAAAATTATTTAATTTTTTGTATTTAGGAAAAGTTCCCAGAATTTCAAAATGTACGTTCTCACAGGAAAACTAAGGAAACTCAGAAAATACAAATGAGCAATTTTAGCTCACGAATATACACCTGGCCAAGGATTATCTGATTCAGAATATTAAAATGAGCAAAACTCTTCTATCTGCTTTGTACTGAATTTTCAATAAAGTCTGAGAGAACTATTAGACAAAAATGTGCTCATTAAGAGCCTGGAGAATGAATACAGGTCTCCATATACAGGTGAATTTTTTCTTCTAAAACCAGAGACACGGATTCACTGTTTCATAGTAAGTATTTCAGATTTTTAAGGAAAAAATAAGATGACCAGTAATGTTTTCATACCATTGTTTTCTACTTTACATTTCAGGCTTATTTTGTACAAATCTGTAAAGATAATTCACAGAAGTAGTCGCTACTTTGGGGGAGCAGCCTTGCAAGAGCTGACATGTAATTTTGCAATAAACCGATTCTTAAAGGGGGGGGTGCAGAACAGTGTGTACGATGCCTCGCTGGGAAGGTCTGTTCCAACAACTCACTCCTTCAGCGACTCTTATTTTGGTTCAAGACCCAAATGCAACCATCTGTTCTATTCTTTACGTAACTTGAAACCAAGCTGAACTCTTCATTCCTAGAATTTGCCCACTGCTTTGGGTTATCAGGGATCAGACGGTCACCTACTTTTCCCCCCTCAGAATTATTTTCAGATCTAACTGCCTAATATTTTCTTTGCTAGTGATTTAAAGGCATTCAGAATCTCAACAGAACAGACTACATTAGCTTCTCTTCTACTTAAAGAAAACACAAATGTTAAGATAAAAAACTGATTCAAGAAATTTGTACTCTTGTGACCCTAGTCAATTTTCCTAAATTTGTCATGCTTAAAAAACAAAACAAAACAAACCCTTTGGAATCATTCCTTTCAGAAAGAGAGCAAACATCTGATGCTGGGATAATATATAGGAGCAGCTCGTTGGGAAACCAAGATTCGCAAAGTCAAGAGTGATCTGAAGCAGCTTACCTACAACGAACAGTACTAGCAGCAATGATGATTTGTTCTGTATCGCTAGAGCACAGAGATGTTCAAATTAAGAAACTGGTGTCCTAATTTTAGAGGCAATCAGTTGTTTTTAAATGTTCTAAAAACACATGTATATATGAGGTATATGCATGTATTTTATATACAAAGATACATGAACATATATTCATGTACATATATATGCATATAAAATATGAATTTTGTAGTGTTTATAATGAACAGTATTCCTGCAGCTAAGTATGTCTACAAATTGACTTCTGAGAAACCAGCCACAGCATCGATTCTGCTTTATGAGATCTATTCCTGAGGAATAAGAAGTCACGTACTTCTGAAGCTGTCCCTAGGCCCGTGGCAGGTCAGTAGGCCGGCACCAGCACCTAAGTGAATCCTAAGGAACCGCTTATTCATTGAGAATCTGGCCCATTTTCACTTTAAATGTTTAAATTATTTAGCTCACTTCAAAGGTCACTCTTGATGGTCCCTGCTAATATTTACAGGTAAAATAATTTTTCACAAGACGTAGAGTATATAATGAAGCCTGATAATGTAGTTTCTTGCAGTACCAAGATTTTCTTCTTTTTCTCCTTCTTCTTTCCTTTTTGCCCCTAATCACAAATGCAGTACAACCGGCTTATTAACTGTTGGCGAATTTGCCAGCTTTCCTGGATGGTTCGTATGGCACTCTGAGGATACTGGGTGTCTCCTCCATGACCCTCACGAGGAGGTTGTCGATGTAGTCCTCGAGTTCCCGGATGTGGGTGTCTTTCCTCCTAAGGAGCTCTTTGTGCTTCACTAGCTCCTGCAGGACCTCCTCGTAGGTCAGACCACGATACCCTGCGGTGGCATCAAAAGGGTTGTTGTCCTGAAACAGGAGAAAGATGGGTCACTTTAGGAGACAGAACATGGGGGACAACTTCAGAATTATTCTGAACTTCAATTTTTGATTTTTCAAACCCTGATCAAGTTTTTTCTGTGTCCTTGGCTAGAACCAACATGACCGTTCACACCGCAGCCAGCCAGTCCTGAGCCAAGAACTCGGGCAGATGCTCCGAAGCCTTGACTGTAATTCTAAATCTTTCTAGAACTGTTTTTTACATTGTGGACAATGTCCTAATATACGAAATTGACCATATTATTTAGGATTAAGAGACAACATATTCTATAACAGATATAACTAAAATAGATAAAAACTAAAGATTTCTAAGAGTTTACTTGGAAAAACTCTTACGTAGCTACTGAGAACTATACATTTGGACAACGGCTTAGTCCTCATGGAACTGCTTCCAATGAACTGTGGTTTAATGTTATGACTTTGGCTTTTTATTGCAGATGGTTTCAAGAAGCAGCAGAATCAAATGTGCTTCTCCACTTCGCTATGAACTGTTCAAGGCCTCCAGAATTAAATCAATGAGCAGCCTTGGAAGAAGCCCCATGGGAGTAACTTCTGTTTTAATTTAGAGGCAAACACAGTTTTTTCTCCCCTGAGGAACCAGTCTCTTTCCTCCTGCTAGTGCTAATCCCTATATAACTTATTTCCCTTTTTGCCCTGGATATTAGGAAACTCAGAGTTCAACTACAATCATGTGAAGGAACACTCGGATTTGTAGACCTGCGTTTTCTCCTTTCACGTATTCGCCTATTTTGCTAACTTTATTCTATCGGTGTTCTTCTTTACACAAAAATAATATTTTAAAAAAACAGAAAAAGATATTGATTTAATTCATTTTTTATTACAAAGCACTCTAATAGTAAAAGAAAAATGTTTGTCAGAAATTTCGTCAAAACAGCACTGGAACATCACCTACAGTGTATAGTATTTAGATTTTTCATTAGATAAACACCCAAATATAAAGGAGCAACCTTTATGCCTTTTTAAACATAGCTCTATCCTTAAAACTCAACAGCTTAGAAATGGTTTTTATCACTTTTTTCAAAACATTTCCATTTGGCTTTAAGGAAAATAAACTAAAACAATGAGGAAACGGGTCTTGCTCTTAAGGACTAATTGTATCTTATCTACTCTGTGGAGGAAGAAGAACAGGGACTGGCAGGTGAATGCAAAAAGGCCTTTTTCTCTCTCTCTCTCCCTTTTTGATTGGATTAAATTTGTCTTTACTCGTTTTCGGGATCTACTTTAATTTGATATATGTCTAGTGCTCATCGGGAAAGCCAAAGTGTAACTTCTTATCCCCTCCTCCTGCAGGCACCTTGACTTCACCGATCAGAGGAACACCTGCAGTACAGGCATCAGTTCGATGCTTCGGTTACCAAAGTCACTCCCTTCTCAAGGATAAAGCGAAAAATTCAGGACCGGAAACTGCTCCAACCCCATGGAATCGCTCATGTTTTACAGAGAAGATATAGCTCATGCTAGGCCTTTCATAGACACTGCCGAACAGAAATGGGTAACAGGCACCCCAAGCAGTGGGCTCTGCCTGTTTAAAGGAGGAAACCAGGTTGAAGGCACAGTGGGCTCAACAGCAGGTGATCAGGGGAGAATGAGCAGAGCAGCAGAAACGAGATGCGGGGCAGGGCATGGAGAGACTGACATGGGAGGTTCCGAAAGACCCTTGAGGATGGTGGATTACTGCAATGGGAAATAGGAAGCCACTGAAGGTTTCTAAAGAGGGGCAGGATATGATCGAAGAGAAGTTCTAGGAAAATTAAAATGGCAGCAGTGGGTAGGACCATTTGGAGGGGCTGAGATTCGCTGCAAAGCTACTGAAATGTTAAAGACAAGTTACTAAGAGCCTCCATTAGATTAACAGAATGACTGCACGGGATGCCAATGGAAAGTGAGCTTAAATTCTCTAAGACTGTATTTAAAACAACTTATTTTACCATTAGAAACTGGGGACAGATACAACTTCAGCAGCTGTATTACCTCTGTCCCTAAAAAACATTTAAGAATATTGCTTTACCACAACACTGGAGACAAGTGTTGGTTTACTTTTTCTCCTCTCTCGATCTTTTGTAATAATAACAGTACACACACACACACACACATTCATGTATTTACTAATTCATTTAATTGGTCATGAGCAGTTTAGAGGTACAAAACTTACAATTTCCTAACCACACTCTTATTAAACATTTATTATATTAAGCAGATTTCTATAGAAAAGATAGGACACAGTATTGAGGTAAGTATATTTGTTAAATTTATTAAAAATAAGCTAAACTTTCTTACTGTAACCCAAGTAATTCTGCATAGATTTGAGACAGATACTGGCCTAGGCCTCACTTCCCTTATCTGATAAATGAGATGTTCTCCACAGTTCCTTTCAACTTTAAAATTTCCTGGTCTACAAAGTAATTTTTTTTCTGAACTGCATTTTAGAAAAGTAATAACATCCAACCTACATGATTTCATTTACCTAATAAAATATATACTGAAAAATAGGTGCTCTTGTGTGAATTGCATGGGTTAATGAAATTGAACTAAATGGGTTTCGTTACTGACTAGTTGACTGTTTTATGTGTTTTCTTGGTTTAACATAATAACAGCATCTGTCTGAATCTCTCTAATCTTAATCAAATTACACATATATGAACTGATTTCTCCGAACTAATTAAGTGATGATATATGGTTAGAAAATCATTTATATTGTTATATTTAACAGCACACCAGTACTACCAGATAATGTGATTGAAACTTTTTTTAAACATTTTGCTAAAGACAATGAGGATGAAAGACATGTCGAAAAATTCTTATTTTGATACATGTAGTTTACATTAATGCCATGATATGAATCAATCTAACAATTTAATCTCTCAAAATAATTAATCATCATCCCAGGATACTGCTCAACGCTTTAAAACCATAATCTAGAGTAGAAAAGCCATTATTTGGCTTATTCTCCCCCTCACAACCATCTAGTACTTATGTACAGACAGATTTCCTGGAAATACATTTTTGACCTTTTCAATACATTTTCCATTTGTCCTTTTATGTGAAAATTTTCCCCCAAATTTCTGCATCAAGTTTCTATACAGGAAAACATCTTAGAAACACATGTACTATAAACTATATTCTGGAAAAAAATATAAAATAATTAAAAACAGTTTTGTGCTTAGTTCCAGGTTTTATCCCATATTTGAAAAGCATTTAGCCCTTCTAATTTTAGGCATAAGATTCTCAAATTGACTGAGAATCATACTCAATACATATGTATAGATCTATGTCTCCTATTGTTGATATAGTTCCCAATAAAATAATAAAGATTAATATTGATCCATACAATAGGAAATCAAATAAATAATTTTCTGGTCACAAAAATTATTTTGCTTAAAGAGGAAAACTCCCAGGCAAATACAAAAGTCAATTATTTTTCCGAAAGATACTTCTAATACTGTTCTCGGAAAAACTTCTAAAATTGAGACCTCCAAACTGGTCGAGACTTACATAAGCTACAGTGGGACTCCAAAGTCCTTAATATTTACTCCCCTGGCTCCACACAGATAGCACATGTGTTTTTAAGATGTCTTCTTATATTGAAATTTAATGTAAATTTGTCTTCTCTCTTCCCCTTTCACAACCAATCCTTTGTCATTCCGACCCAACCTCTGTTAAAAATTTCCATATGCAGATATCAGAAAATAGGGAGTGGGTGAGAGATCAGCAGCATTATTACCCGAAGTTTTCCAATCGGAATTTTAAATAACAGAGTTGTACAAAAGACTTTGGAGAATTACGAGTGATCTATTTTTTGCTTCACACATAGCCTAGCCTTTTAAACTAGGAAATGTATATTTTTTGCAATATTTAAATTTCAACAAAAGCAAATTATCAGGACTCAAAATAACTGGAGATTTAAAGAAAGGTTGTCCTGGTAACCAAATATTGGTGGGGCACTAACTGACATCCAAGGCAGCTAGAGGGGAGAGAGAGAGATAAGATGAAGGCTTGGCATTCTCTGATCATCTCATTATTGTTCTAATGAGGAACTTTGCTCTGGGAATATCATCTCAGCTACTTTCACATCTTTTGTCCTACTGCCTTCATCTCCCTTTCAGTTCTTAATTAGGCCTTAAAGAGCTCGCACTGCCCTTTCAACTGGCTACTGCTCCTGTTTAAACACTGCGGTTTCACAGACAGGTGTTGGCAATAGCATGTAAGACATACAAACTTAATTACAAAATACTATGTCCAGAAGGGGAAAAAAATAACTTGGTGGACGGCTATTATCGGAGAACTTAATGTAAATTACTTCAAACATCTTATAATCTTCAACATAAAAATTGTTCAAATACTTTTCCTCAGTAACGTTTGGTAGAAGGATGAGCTTTCTCCTCTTAATTGTATCCTGCAGTAAATTAACAACACCTAGTAATCCTTTCACTGTCATTTAGAATAGTTAGTATTCCCGAGAAAAATAATCACACATCAAGGATTCTTTTATCACCTTTAAATCCTTTAACTAAAACAATTTTCACATTTTATTTCTTTAAAGAATTCTAAGGATGCTGTTACAGCAATAAATTACAAGTTTGGGAAAAGTACATTTACAAGCACAGAGAAATTGTAATTAAGGTTACTTAATAAACAATAGCTGCACATTAGATCGATTTTTTGATGTTGCATTTTGTTTGAGATTAAGTAACCGCCTGATAGAATTCATTTTACTATCTGATCAAAGGCTGACTTCATATATTCTGACATTTCTCGCCAGACTGCCATATTCTAAAGACTTGAGTATTTATGAAACATCAAAACTTATAAATCATTTACATAAAACAGCAAAAACGCAGTACAAAGCCCTCTGCCTCTATAATGTTTTCTACAAATTCTAAGTACAAATAACTACATTTAGAA
The DNA here is from genome assembly GCF_017311325.1 of Ursus maritimus. NCBI lineage: Eukaryota > Metazoa > Chordata > Mammalia > Carnivora > Ursidae > Ursus > Ursus maritimus. The sequence continues at coordinate 13,024,663 of NW_024426885.1, read as the reverse complement.
TGGTCTACACACCACACTGTCTTCTAGGCATATCACATCATAGAAAATTGTGATATGTTATTGCTTTAAGAAATTCTTATTATACATCTGGATCACACACATTAAGGACAGATGGTTCAAACAGCAACCACCGGCCTCTTGGAATAAAGGCTCTATTTCTGTTATTCAGTGAGAATTCAGTTTTCTACCAAGAACATGTGCCGGTATTTTTGTAAAGTGACTTACTCTCTAGGTTTGATGCATTTAGAATTGACTGAACATGCAGTGGAACTCGGAACAGAGAGTCAAAGCTGGACTTCAAATAATAACAAAATGAAGTGAAGATATCTGAATAGTCCTTGCAAAATCTGTGAGTTAATTCAGCTGGTCGCTTCCCAGCCTGTTAGTATATTTGGTTTTGTTCTAAGAAGGTAAGTGTCCCAATGGTTCTTTCAAAGCCTCTCCCCGTTAACTAGCTCTCTTGCCAGGATGCTTTTCCTATTGTTCGATGTTAATAAGGCAGCTTTATTCTTTCTTCGATTTTTGCCACAACATCAAAAAATGTTCATTTTCTCCACGGGTTCTTATTTCCTAACTATAATGATGACCTTGACATACAGCTTTCACGTTCATTTTAACACAGTCTGTACACAAAATACGTGGATTCTAAACTGGCTTCACTTAGAACTGTAATATTTGCTTGAATTTCTACAGATCATAAAGTCACACCCTATTGTATCTTAAAGACAAAGTTGGAATTTTGCTTTTCTTCTCTCTCCCCAGATTACCACATTAAACTATAATCCAAAGGTAAGTGAGGGATTCAGGATGAAGGGCTTTTTACAAAATGTATCCCAGACAGAAGGCTGGCTTGTGGCTTCTCTTCCCGTAATGCACTAACCCCTCTGCAACTTACCGGGATTTTCCTGAGGTCCTCATTGCTTGTCGGATTCATATGAAAACTAAGGAACAAAAGACAAACACAAAAGTTAAAAGTAGATCACACAGTCGACGTGGCTGAGGAAACATAAAAACAGAACCTTCCTAACCGACACTGCAATAACAATTTCTCAAGTCCTAAATGACATGGATGAATGAAAGTTAACCCAGGATGCAGGAGCAAAACGGTATTTACTCAACAATTTCCTAAAGCATCTACAATTTCAAACTTTAAAGGAAAACCCTTCGGTTATTATCAGAACTGAAGAACTGTATCTCTAAACATAGTTTCTAAAAATCTTTAGACATAAGCAATTTTACCCAGCAAGATGGTTATACAGCTGAATTTTATCACTCAGTATTCATTTTATGTACACGTACTCAGCTGAGGCCTTTCTGATGTACACGGTGGAGAATTCAATAAATTTTAGTTGGCAAGATTGTAGAATGCCAGAGTTAAAGTCATCTTTTAAAAAATCATATATGTATTAGAAAAATTAACTTATAAACATTATCCTATCAATGAGAATGAGTTCAGAGTTGTATGGACTATTTCTGTCATTAACGTGATTTCTAAGTAAGTAGTCTTCAAAATTTAAATACCCAAATGGACCAAAACAAAATGGACTGTTTCCATGTAGAGAGTAAGAGAACATCACAGCTGAATGCTATAATCATTTTCTTCTTTGAAACATGTTCATTAGGAAGGGACTGCGACCAAAAAGAGGCTAAACTTCAAAGCCATCTGATGAGTAAATATTTCATCACTGCTATTCGACTGTAACTTTTGCCCAGCACTTAAGAGTACTGGACATTGGAGCCTCTACAAAGCTTTACTGTCCTAGGAAATTTTTATCCCCCTCCCCACCAAAAAAATACTTAACTGTAAAATAGACATTTTTTCATTATCTGTGTTTTATCAGCCAAATAATTGGAATCCTTTGAAGAAATTCACTTTTACAACTTTCGATGGTGCACATGAAAAGTCCGAACACTGGCTATAACACCTGGACAATCTCTACTCCTACAGGCACATGTCCCAAGCTATAAACCCATGGGGACACTTGCGCGTACTTGCATGAGAGAAGGCCTCACACGTCCGGCATTTCATTTGTTATGACTAAGATTCGTAGTACGAGCTTCCCTTAACTGATGACTGACCTTTTCTAGCTAGAGCTCCTGTGGATAAACTGAGTATTTCAGTAGAGCCGGGTGACATGGCAGAGATTAAAACACGTTTTAAATACCCACAAATGAACACCCAGCAACAGGCTGATGCAGCTGACCCACTTTCTCATTCACTGTCTTCACGGTGTTCTATACGGTTCTAGACTAGCATCAGTGTACTGGCAAAGCCTAAAGAGCCTGACCAAAGAGTGGCTTGAAAGAAATTAACAAAAATAAAATCCAAAAGCCACGATCATACGGCACATGTAGCCCGGAGTGCCGTGGGAGCGGCTGCTAACACATATGGTCCCCGTCCTCCGCGATTTCCAGTCCCAGGGCAGTCCCGGAGAACTAACCTCTCCTGGCCATCCCCTCGCGGCACACCGTTTTCTAATAGGTCAAGAAACATATCCTGTCGCATGTCTCTCCAACCAACGGAGATATTCTCACGCACAACATGACTTCCGTTCAGGTGTGCGGTACACCACCGTGGTTAGAGGAGAGAAGTAACTGACGGCCCTGGGGCCAAGGGGTATGAATTCAAATCCCGGCTCTGCCCCAATCTTGCTGTGTGACCCTAAGTAAGTCACTTAACTTCGTGTCATCTGTAAAACGGGGGTGGCCACAGTCCCCGCATAGGAGCCTACTGTTAAGATGAAATGAGTTAACAACATGTAAAACGCTTAGCACAGTGACTAACGGAACACGTTCAGTGAATTATTTAATAAACCTTTACATGGCCCTGAGACTGTGCCAGATATTCCTCTAAGCACTTTACCAAAATTGACCCATTTAATCTTTATAAGCCATAAGGGAGGTATGATGGTTCATTTTCAGAATAAGAGAACGAGTTACAGAGAGGTTCGGTAACTTGACTGTGGCCACACAGCTGGTAAGGTGGGGGGTGTCTCGCTCTAGGATCTGCCCTCCTAACTGGGACACACGGCCCTAGGTCTGCTGAGTGAGCACCGGCAGCTCTGCTGAAGCCCTGGACGGACAGGACACACAGATTCCTCAGAATACAAACACCCCCTCATTGTGAGCAGGCACACGGCAGAGCCGCACCTGGGGAGGGAAGGGGGTGCACTCGACAGTCTCATTTTTAGACCACATGGAAGAAAGAAATGTCCCATCATAGCAATTAGCTAAGGAAGGCCAGCGTCAAGGAAAAAGTAGGAGTTAAAATTACATGAAGGACAGGTCTGGCAGAGGGAGAGGGCTCTGAAGACAGACGTGTGGCCTGGGGCTGCAGGACAGCAGCTTGCCATTGCAGAACACCAAAGAGACTAGAACACAAGGCCGTGGGGAAGAAGCAGCCCTTGAAGGCTCTTGATGCAAAACATGGGGTGCCTGGACCTGATCCCTTGGAGCAGTGGCCAAGTTTTTGACAATTTTAATCTCTCATAAATGTACTTAGACATTTCATGTCCGGTAGCATAATCCATACCATTACGATGGACAATAATGACTGTGTGACTATCATGAACAATATTATGACTGTACAAATACCATCCTATGTCTCAGGAAGAAAGTATTGAACTGAGAAACAAAAATGCTGGCATTACATTTATTGTAATAAAGATTTTTCAAAAACAGACATCGAGGACACAGATTTTACCAAAATCAAAAAACTACCAACATGTAATATCCAGTAACTTTTAGCCTATGGAACTAAAGTGAGACTCAGTGACAGCCTGAAAAACGTCTGGGAATTCTTACGAATGCTGAAATCACAAAGGTCGCGCCCGGGAAGGGGAAAGGGTGTCGTGCGCAGCCCGCCCCGCTACCCCCATGGTGACCGCCAGCAGGTCGAGCGCAGAGCCCAGGGAGAGGGCTCTCGCTCGGGGCATTGTCTGCAATCTAAAGGCACAGCCCCTCCCTTGTGGTCGGCTTTATTTTCACACACTGACGTGTCAAACACATGACACACTCAGTCATTCATGGCTGCCTTTTTTGATCTGTCCTTAAGGGGGGAGAAAGAGTTAACTGAACTGGACTGAATTAGCTTGGTGAAAAATAAAATGTCGCTATTTATCCAAGTGTGGCACCAATTTGTGTTACCTTTCTCTTTGGACTGCTGTCCTCCTGTCAGACAAGATACCGAATAATGCGGTCTGACTGCTCAACTGAGTTGTTGACAGGTTACGGGAAATGGTGTTTTTAATCAGGTGTAAGATAAACTTAGACATGCTCCTACTGAAAACGTCTATACAAATTTCAACTTCATGATGAAAAAAAAATTAATTTTAGAAATCGAAACTGAAGGACTTTGGGGGTGACAAAGAACTTTAAAGCAAATTGTAAACTGTTGGAAATACTTTCAATTCGTATTTTCAAAAATATTTTAAGCTAAGAAGGGGTTTTACCTGAACATTCTAAAGTTTCTGTCAAAGCTTATTTTTTCCCTCATGATATTTCCCAAATTTTAAAGAATTTTTTCCCAGTAAGCTCTAATTTATAAGTTTAAATGGACACTACTCAAGTATATTTCGAGGAATCATTAGTATCTCTTCTATAACATCACTTATTAATTTATTTTGAAGTTAAAATAAATACTGAATAAGGAAATAATTGGTGAGAACTTGAAACTGTCCTAAAATAGCTGCTACGGACCAGCCTTCCACAGATAGGCCAGAAAGGCCAACCAACCTTTATAAAGTGATAAAATTGACCACGCATGAATCACTAAGGCACTTGGCCGTGATCCTTTTCTTCTTTGTCCTTCCTTTTCTCTAAGAAATACATTCTTTTGGAGCAAGAATATCTAAGAAAGAGTAGAGACTATTGAGAGGAAATATGTATTAAGTCCTTGTCAAGAAAAAAACAAAACAAAAACAAAAGCCCCACAGAAGAACAAAGATCTATTAAAACTGATGAACTGTCTTGTCAGCAAAAGACAATGCAAACTGTGTAAATTCCCGGCTCTAGGACTTTAAATCTTTCAGTGAGCAATCACGTAACAACACTTGAAGCTCTTCTGAAGGCATTTAAAAACAAGTATTATTACATCTTCATAATCTCTCTTTCCAAGCCTCATTATTGCTGAAATTATAAAGCTAAATGCATTTTTGGCCTATACCTTGACCCATTTTGGATTTAATAAGGGAATTGAAGTTATTTGCAAAATCCAGGAGGTGACCCACCTGGCTGGAAGGGGGCAAAGAAGGAAGGGGGGGCGTGTAGTAGAGGAGTAACTTTCTCAAACACCATTCAATTCCCTATTGTGTCTGGGAAATAAGTATAACTTTAAACTATCAGAGAAGAACTTCTAAGGTCATTTGCAAAGGACACTATGCTATTGATTTTCTTGTTTAACTGGGAAAGTAGGCACTAGAGACCCAGGACTTCACTCTGGAGACAAATGTAGTTGGGAGAGGAGTATAAACTATAGAGAACTATAACATAACAGAAAACTTTTAATGAATCTGAAAAGAGGAAAAGAAAAAATACCCCCATCGATGGTGAAGCAAGGGCAAAGAATGACAGTAAGCCTTCCCACAACTGATATTTTATTGAATTGACTTGTGCTGCCAGGCACCCTTCAGAGCACTTCACGTGTTAACTCCCTTAATCCTTGTAATGTGCTGTTTTTATTTCCATTTACAGCAGCAGACAGAGGCGCAGAGAAGTTAAGAAGCTCGCTCAAGGTAACACAGTTATGAAGCGGCAGAGCCAGGCCGCAAAGGCAGAGAGCCGAACTCCACAGTGTGAGCTCCTTAGCCCGGGAACGCGCTTCTTCCCGCACGCGTTCTAAACCCTTCAGTCCTGCTGTGAGCTCAGAGAGGGTTCCCTTCAGGGAGTCCAGGATAATTTCCTGAGGTTTCTCTCAATCAGAAATGACTACGAAAAGTCCCAGACTATCTTAAAAGAGGTCGAACATGGGGTGCAAAGCAATGGGTTTTAGAAACAACTGTGCCCGCTGTTTTCTGTTTGCCCCTCCTGCTCCGTATCCTGCCCTTCCCTGCACCCCAGGAGGGTGATGGCTGCAGAGTGCATCGTCTGGGCCACCTTGCTCAGTGGCTGCCAGTGACTCTCTGGCCCTGGGAGGCACCTGCAAGAGAGTGGGGACAGAAAGGGGAGGCAGGGGCAGGGTATGTACTCCCCGTCTCCGGCCCCGTCTCACTGCTGCCTCAGGCCCTCCCTGCTGTGCTACAGTTTTAAGCAGTAGCTTCTCTATAAACGGCCACAGATGAGCTACCGCGGTCCCTTCACACCTAACACAGCAGTCCCTTCTAGACACTGCCGGCTCCTGGGGCTAGACCTTCCCTCCTCGGTGTCTTTAACCCCAGGCACCCCTCTGTAAATGGTCTCTCACTAAACGTTCTTCAATTATCCGTTCTGAGTATGTCATTTGTTTCCTGCTGGGACTCTATAACTGATACAAGAATATACAATAAATGCCATAAACTATTAACTTCATAATATAAAGCGGTTAAGGACAGAGGTTTGTCCTATTTATCTATTAAAAAGAAAGAAGAAAGAGAGAACTAAAGAAAAACAATATGCCACAACTATCTACACTTCTCTCTTCCTTTCAATTTCTGGCTTTTTCTCTATAACTACTTACTTCAACACTCTTTTCTTTCTTCCCAGAATATACACCATCTTCAACTTTGTAAATGATCATTCACATTTACATGCTGGCCGCAAGAAAGTTCCTGGCCTTCATTTAACAACACTTTTCACATTCATAGGGCTAGAGTACTTCATGTTCAAAATTATTTTCAATTTAGAATTACATTATTAAAGACTGATTGCTCTTGCAGTTTTGAAATGGCGCAATTGCTTAAAGTGACTTGAATTTGAATAATACCACCTCATGTTTATATACTACCTTACAATTTATAACACATTTTCCCAAACAGAATTTCTCCAGACACATTTCCAAAGGAAGAGTAATCAAGGTGGGAACACAGCTACTCACGGTCAGATCCATCCAATCGAAATCCCATTTGATCAATTTCATCCTCTGATTCCCCCATGCGCTCCCTCTGATGGACCTGCTTTGTGGACGCACTACCATCCCAATTGTTCCCTCATCCATTGTGTTTACACACCTCTCCCCCCACAGCATGCTGACAGCCTGTTACCCCTCCTACACGGCCCCATTTTTATTTTGCCAATTTCTAATCCCTCCTGAGTAACCCCTGCTGACTTTGTTACTCACTCACCTTTGGTAATCTGCAACACATTCCCCACTACCAACACTCACTGCTGCTTTTATAAAGGTCACCAGCAAACTATTTTTATCAAAGGCAACAGCCTCATTCTCCTTAACCTCTCAGCTCCATCTGATACCAATGACTGTGTCTTTCTTCTTGAGATTCTCTTCTGTGATATCTGGTAGCCGAGATTTTCTCCTACGTTTCCAACTACCCCTTTTCCTTGTCATCTTCGTCTTCTCACCACTACGAGAGAGACACTGGATATTTCTTAAGGTTCTGCTTTCAGACCTCTTTGCACTCTTCCTTCATGATCTCATATTCCTCCCCCACTTCCCCTGCCACGGCGATACGGCGATACGGACTGGTGACTGCTCAATCTTTTATCTTCCACTACGGTTGCGTTATCCTTTGAATACCTTTACAAATGTCTGTTCGAAGTCTCAGACTGGATATCCTACCCGTACCTCAAAGTTAACCTGTCCCAAACCAATCATCTTGACTTTTGTATCCTGACTGTATGAAAATCAGTTCGGTCTGATTTTCCATCTGGCAAGCAAGTCTCCTGGTCACCCAAGGTGAAGCCTCAGGGATGCACTGGACTCCAGCCTTCAGCCTGAAAGCTTCTGCCTCATCAGTAAGCTGCCAGATTCTCCCCATTCAGCTTCTGGACATGGATCTCTCACGTTTCCTTGCTACTCATGGTGACTGCTACCTTTCTGATCACAAGCCCACATCACCCCCAGCCCAGACTACTGCCAACAGCCTCTTAACCAGTCTCTGCCAGTCCTTCCTTGTCCAATCCAGCCTAAGCAACGAGGCTGGGTAGGATACTCTGAAGCTCAAGTCTAACCTTGTATTCATCTGTCAAAAAACTTCTGGCCTTCGACTTCCTCCTAAATAACAAATTTCTTAGCCTGGCTTTCAAAGTCTATTGGATTTGACTCAAATTATCTTTCCAAACTTATTGCCCATCACCTAGTACCCAGGTACAACCGACTTGCTCCAAATTTCATATTTTTAATGAAAAAAGAGATGCCACCTATTTCAAAAAATTAGGATTGAAAAAAGGTTAAAAGAAATGAATATGAAATGGTTTTTTTTATGACAAAGTGCTATTCAAATGTAAGGTAAGTAAACCTAGGCACAGACCTTCTATCCTTCATAAAAATTAACTCAAGATTGACCACAGGCTTAAACGTAAAACATAAAACTGTGAAACTCCTCAAAGATAACACAGGAGGAAATCCAGATGACCTTGGGGATGGTAATAACTTTGTAGATACAAAACCAAAGGCTTGATCCATGAAAGAACGAACTGATAAGCTGAACTTCATTAAAAGTTTCTGCTCTGTGACAAATTAAGAGAATGAAAAGCCACAGACTGGGAAACAATATTTACAAAAGACATCTGACAATGGACTGTTATCCAAAATATACAAAGAACTTTTAAAACTCAACAATAAGAAAACAAGCAACCCCATGGAAAAATGGGCCCCAAATCTCAACAGACAACTTCACAGAAGCAGCGATAAAGATGACAATAAACATATGAAGGGATGCTCCACATCATATGTCATCAGGTAAATGCAAATTAAAACAATAACGCGATACCATCGCACACCTATTAAAATGGCCAAAATCCAGAACACTGACAACACCAAATGCTGATGAAGATGTGGAGCACCAGGAACTCTCATTCACTGCGGATGGAAATGGAATATGGTACAGCCACTTTGGAAGATAGCTTGTGGTTTCTTACAAACCTAAACATACCCTTTCTTTTTTTAGATATTGATTTATTTATTTGAGAGAGAGAGCACACACAGGGGGAGGGGCAGAGGGACAGGGAGAGAGTCTTAAGCAGACTCCGCGCTGAGTGAGGAGCCCAACGCGGGGCTCAATCTCATGACCCTGAGATCATGACCCAAGCCAAAACCAAGAGTCGGACACTTAACTGACTGCACCACCCAGGCTCCCCACTAAACATACTCTTACAATACAATCCAGGCACAATGACAACTGCACTCCATGGTATTTACCCGAAGTTGTTAAAAAATTATGTCCACACAAAAACCTGCACACAGAAGCTTTATTCATAACTGCCAAAACGTGGAAGCAACCAAAATGTTCTTCAGTAGGTGAATGAATAAACTGTAGTACATGCAAACAATGGAATATTATTCAGTGCTAAAGAAGAAATGGGCTACAAAGACATGGAGGAACTTTAGATACATACTACTGAGTGAAAGAAGCCAATCTGAAAAGGTGGGCTACGGACTGTATGATTCCAACTATATGACATTCTGGAAAAGGCAGAAAGTATGGAGACAGTAAAAAGATCAGTGGTTTTTGGGGTTTGGGGGAAGGGAGTGATCAACAGGCACAGTACATGGGACTTTTCAGGCAGTGAAAATGATTCTGCACAGGTGGACACATGTCATTATACATTTGTCCAAAACCAGAGAATGTACACCACCAAGAGTGAACCCTAATGTAAACTTTGGACTTTGTATAATTATGATATGTCATTATAAGTCCATCAATTATAACAAATGTACCACCCTGGTGGGAGTGTTGATAATGGCAGAGGCTATGCATGTGTGGGGGTGGGACACTTACAGGAACTCTCTTGTACTTTCTGCTCAGTTTTGCTGTGACGTAAAACTGCTCTAAAAATAATTTTGTTTGAAGTTTGTCTTTTGTGCATCTATCTTAATTCCTGGATTCCCCACCCATTCTGCTACAAATTACTTGAAGAAAGGAATGATATTTTATTAATCTTCTCAGTCCTGGCATCTGACCCCGTACCTAGAGCATGGCAGATGCTTAACAAATATACATTGAATACATCAATAGCCAGTGCTTAACAAAAATTTCTGAGAACTGGGCTAATAATTGACTGAGCAAATTGACGATAGGTCAATATAAGTTTTAACAACAAGATATCAAGTCCTCAAAGAGTAGAGGAAATCGTTTTTGCTGAGTAACAAAGATTAATTCTATCTACACCTTATAGTATATTAATGAAATGTTTTTCAGTTCTTTTTAAGACAGGAAGAATTATTCTGATATTTACAACTGCTAATATGAATTGAAATAAGTTTCAAATCAATTCAACTAGCCAGTTTATCCAGTTTACCAACCAGGTCTACCAGTTAAGGTTATTTGACCACAATACAGATTAATCTGAGATTTTTCTGGTAAATCCTGAAAACATTTATTCCACAAAAGCTCTATGTTAAAGGAGTTTAAAGAAATGTTCTTTAACGAGCCTCTTTATAAAAGCCCTAAAAAATAAAGTGTCCAAAGACAGATCCCACTAACAAACACAACCTGTAACATATTTCAGTTTTATTACACGTGCAAAACGGCTTAAGAGACAAGGTACAACTCAATATTGCTTCTTCCTTCTTTTTAGGAAAAGAAAAAAAAAAGTCAGCACAAATCAAATTGATGATATAATAAATTAAAATACTACATTCTCTCTCCTGGGACTGGGCACACACACTGAATACCTGAATGGCAAAACAAAACCTAACACATAAATGTCTATGGGGATTAACTGTAATTTACTTATTAATATTCTCACAGGATGTCTTTCATGAGATCTCATAGGCAAGACAATTAAAAATCGTGGTCAATGACACCAGAGATCATGGACAGCAAATTCAGAGTCATGAATAGGAATGACTATGTCACTGAAGAAGCCCTAAAACTTGACGACTTGAAGAGATCTATGAAGTTAAGGCATATTCCATCAAGAATATCATATTCAATCCAGTTTGACTTACCATTTTCTCCTAGTGAAGAAATGAAATAATTATTTTAAATACATTCCCAAATTTCCAAACAGAAGCCCTATGGCTTGTGTGATCAAGGCCAACCCAAGCACCTCAATCAGCCCTTTCCTGTGAGAGGCTGAAGGCCGAGGACAACCTGGGCACAGGGAACTCCTCCAAGAGGGGCGAGCAAGGCAAGTTGGCCCCGGGTCCCTTCGGCCAAGGTAAAGAAGGCCAGAGAGCCCACAAAATCCTGGGCCAAGAGCACTCCAAGCTGGCTCTGTACCTGGGATAAAGCCAAGTTCTGGAGAGGAAGCCATGGTGCACTCTGGTCACCAGGAAGGCCTCAGATGTTCAAGAACAGCCTGCAATGAGGCCCCTGACCAGAAAGCATCTGCTTCCCCAGCCCGTCATCTCTGCTGAGCCTTCAGGGAGGGGCTCCCAAGGCAGCCAGACTTATTGGGGCCCCTCCATTAGGTGACACAAACACCAGACTCCCGTGCATACTCCTTGGAAGCAGAGCTGCTGGGGTGACTGGGAGATTTCTGGCCACTCTACGCCCTTAGCTGAGAAGACCAGCCTTAAAACCCATTCTTGATGATCAAGCTGGTTTCACAGAGCCAAGAAATTATAAAATTTTGCTGGAAAAGAATATATAGTTTTGTAATGATTTTATTGGAAATTGCACATTATACTGTATCGTCAGCCAGCTTTTTTCTGAATGGTTATTTTTAAAAAACTAAGAATATTTTAAACACAGGCATCCACTCATTTTTGTAGAGTATACCTTGTCATATTTGCAAATTTCTGCTGCCACAGTAACTTCCCCATTGTCCTGTTCCTACAAGCTATATAAGTAAAATTACTTTTCACCGCAAACAGTTTTTATTCTGAAATCTAAAAATCACACTTAGAAACAAGGTCTCACTGGCATCTTTCTTTGATTTTGTTGAGTGTCTCCTTCCTATTCAGGCCCATACTATGTATGTATTACCTAAATCACTGTTCTCTGGGTGTCCCCAAAATTGGTTTTCCATCATATCACTCAGAGGCCAAAATATCTTTATACTTATTATAGAATTAGGTGCAAATTCTTCATTCTGGTGTGCTAAGTTCCCATTAACAAGGTCCAATTTCCACTACTACCTCCGACCTTAACAATTTCAGGTAGGCTGGGGTCCTAGATGGCCACTTAAAACACGCATTTTTAACGCACTGCCTGGTCTCATTTTAATCTCCATTCATAAAAGCACTTTCCTCTCTCTCTTCATAGATTCATCCTTTGAGACTCTGCCAATTCTACCTTTTCCATGACGCCTAGACTGCCTGACCTTACCCATTTAATCTCCTGTCATTTTTAGCTCTCTGAGCATTTACTAACTGCATCACCAATTAGGACAATTAATTACATATTTTGTATCTACCTGCCTGTGATCTAAAGACAGAGACATGGCCTGATGCATCTCTGTTTCTCAATATTAACAGAATTCTTATACGAGACAGGAGAGCAATGGCCATACCTTATTATCAAGTCCTAAAACCAACATCTTTTTTTAGAATGTCACCCTAATACATACTGTCTCCTTGTATTCTAAAGATAAAAGGCACAAAAGGTGACATTTTAAGACTCTACCCATCCCTATTATTCCATAAAATAAACTGACAGCAATACAAAAACACCTTACATTTAAATTTTGGTTGTAAGTATATTTTCTCTCAAGTGAGGAATATTTTTTAAAACTGGAATGACAGAATATTAAAAATGTAATTAATATTATTTCAGGCATATTAAAGAACCTTGAGTCCAGGGACTCCTCAAGCAGAATCTTATATTCTTGGTGAAAACCAGAGAGAAAAGGCGGCACTCTCCCTAACAAAGAAATGAAAGAAAGAGCCCACCTTCAAATCTTGGTTAGAAGGGATACACTAGTGCCTGTGTGAATTTCCTAAGGCAGACACCTTTTTCCCAAAGAGGACTCTGGAATGTTCTGAGGAGTCTTCCAGAAGTAGCATTCATCCTTCTTCTAATGATGGTTTTAACTATCTTTTTTAACAATTTAGTCTAAGCTCAGCCACGTGAGTTTAGAAAATTTTCATCATGATTTAAGGAAAAGCTAAAACTTAGCCGTCTACCCTTACTAGCGCTACGCAAGAATTTCTGAACGCAGGATTTTATAGCAATATTGATTATAATACCTTTGCCTTGTAGAGCAATAAAACAATTTTTCTACTTAATACAGGAAATATTTTACTTAATCTCAGTGTGGTTTAGTTTATCAAAGATTATTATTGAACATACATCTTGAAAGAAACTAGAAAAACTATCAAGTTTATTGTTTGCTGCCAAATGTACATATCCTCTACCGGTCAGTGAGAAACATGAGCTCCTAAATTCTACTTTAAGTTGAGAATACATTATTACTTGGAAATAATTTAACGTATTTAAAGGAAATATTACATGGTCTGTAAGACGCTGTGCAGCAAGGTCTTAGCGAGAGCTGCCGTCTCCAGGTTCACCCTGTGCCAAATCACCCTCCGCACTTCATGGGCTCGACACTGTTTCATCTCTTCTCGAACACCAAGGTTACCAAGGCTGTTATCCCATTTTACAGTTGAAAAAAATGAGGCTTAGAAAGGTTAAATAAGGTCATACAGATAACTATTCAACAGACTCAAGTCCAGACCTGAGTCCAAAATTTGAACTCAATACCTATCCTATACTTCCTTTAGAAATAGGCTACTATTACTATATTTATATTTTCGTGTTATATTATAACATCTTTGAGTGGAAGAAAGTAATCAAATATATATTCTGCATCAAGTATTAAATGATGTTCAGTGTGATTTCCATTTTTCATTTATTTGGGGCATTTTAACTTCTTCGAAAATGAAAAAATCTGTGTGAACCAAAATATACTGTATACCTCTAGTCAACAAAATATGTGATTAACCTGAACACCCCCATTCCCACTCCACGATCCGTAACAAAGAGGTCATTATACCTAATGCAGAGCCCCTGCAGGGCACTCACTAATTGGCTCGTTGGTAGCCTGAAGGAGCAAACATACTTCCTCAGGAACCACCAGACATGGAGTACAGCTCCATGACTCCAAATAAAAAAGAAATGGTAGAATTACCAAGTAGTGAGTAAAGAGCTAATGATACAAGAGTATATAGTCATTATTTATAAAATATTCCTTCAAAGTGCATCTTGCAATTTCTTAAAATAAGCTTTCGTGCTATTTACTGAAATATCTATCTATCCAATCATTCCTCAACTTATAAAATCATCTTCGATGGTCCAGAACAAGCTCAAAGGCCTCTTCCTTGAAGTAGCATTTCCCAATTTCTAGCAAAGTGTTCCTTTACCTTTTCTACAGTAAACTCTGTTCAACACAGTTCGTTCTGCCTGCAATATGGGTCACTGCTTACATGCTCCTCTCCCTAGCTTGCGTAGCTATGGGAACTTTAGTCCTCTATGAACTCTATCTTCAAGCCACCCACCCCAGCCCTGGTAGAGCTTCACATACATGTCTGTTAAAACAAATTTTAAAAACTGGCAATTCGAATTAAGCTTTACTCTAGGCCATTCTGAGTCACGTAACTGCTATTTAAGTGGTATTAGCACTTTTGTCAGAAAGATTTCTAAGGTTAAAATAAATACATAAAATACCTGATGTATGATACATTATATTTAATATACATATTTCTAGATCACATTTTAATATTTAATATTTATAATTATGTTATATGGTAATACTATAATATATTTAACACATCAAATCAAAGACAATAATATATCCTTAAAACGTTAAGTTCACAGAGACAAATGTCAAATGTCTGGATCTCAATATTCTTAGAAACTAGTTAAAGGTGTAAAAGGAAAATCATTCCATAATCAAATTAGTTGCTTTGTTTTCTATCGGCAGCAGCTGTTTAGAACACCCCTGCCACAGGCACCACGACGACCATTTATTACAATACAGAAACAATACACGTATTTCAAAAGTTAAAGCTTTATTGTTATGGCAAAAAGTAACCACAGGTGATAATGTAGTCACAGTGGCCCAAAAGGAAGTGTCCTAAACGTAGAAGGAAAAGTAGAGTTCACAGAAGTAGGGCTAAATATAAAAGAAACAGAAGTTATTCTCTTGTGCGAAACTAACAAAAGGGGTCCGACAGGGGCAAGATTTGGTAAAGCCAAAACCGCTGGAGAGAAATACATATAGTAATTACAATTCTAATGCATTAAATCCATAAGCAATTACAGAAATTTGCACTGTTGTGTTCAAAGAAGCCAAGTGTGTTTCAGTATTCAAAAACAAACTCTAAGAACTGTAATTAGTGTGCTGATTCTAACTTGCTTGTCTTCAACAACTCAAAACACATAATTTCTATCTCTAAAACAAAGTTCTAAAATAAACAAGACAGCACCTCATTTAAAAAAAAACAACAACAAAAAACAAAACTCAAACCTCTCCATCAAAACTAAACTGTCAACTTTGATTTAAAGACAACAGGCCTGACGTTGTTAATATAGATCTTCCTTGACTCACAGTGGGGTTACATCTCAATAAACCCATTGTAAATTGAAAATACTGTAAAATGAAAATGCATTTAATACCCCTAATCTACCAAACATCATTGCTGAGCCTAGTCTATCTTACAGGTGCTCAGAACACTTACATTAGGCTATAATTGGGCAAAATCACCTAATGCAAAACCTATTTTATAACAAAGTGGTGACTATCTCACGTAGTTTATTGAGTACTGTACTGAAAGTGAAAAACAAGATGGCTGGATGGGTACAGAATGGTTCTTAAGCGGGCTGCCCTGCGATCACGTGGCTGACTGCAAGCTGCGGATGCCGCTGCTGCCCCGCCTCACAGGGGAGAATCCCATGGCAGATCCCAGGCCCGGGAAAAGATCAAAATTCAAAATTCTGAAGTATGGTTTCTACTGAATGCCTATCACTTTACCACCATCGTAAAGCTGAAAATTTTAAGTTGAACGGTAGTTAAGTGGGGGACCGTCTGTACAGTTTTTACAATGCTGTGTTTCACCAAATTTAACACACTGATTAAAGACAGATCATTGGAATAATCCGTGTTGTTTCTTCTCCTTTACCGATCCTCCACCATTCCGACCTCCGCATACAAAAGGAACACATCTCCAAGATGTTCCCTTCTTTTCCATCCTCACTGTCAAGTAACCTCCATCAACTTTCAC
Source organism: Ursus maritimus (assembly GCF_017311325.1). Classification (NCBI taxonomy): domain Eukaryota; kingdom Metazoa; phylum Chordata; class Mammalia; order Carnivora; family Ursidae; genus Ursus; species Ursus maritimus. Next base: position 13,008,405 of record NW_024426885.1, on the reverse strand, counting down.
CTTCACAACCATACTAACTTTCTAACTAGTTTTCCTGCCCCAAGTCCTCCCCCTTCCCATTCCTGTCCCCACCAGACTCCCCCACCCTACAGGGCTATCTAAGAGGCTACTCTCATCATATCACAACCTAACTTAAAAATCTTCATGGTTCCCCAGTGCCTCTACAATGTCCAGTCCTTAGCGTGGAATGGTGACCTAATATTTACATGCCCGTTTCTATGAACACTAGGAGCAGGAATTTATATCCTAATAAACCTCTGATTTTCTCATATAGTAAATATTCCAAAAATAATGCAAATAAAAGTGTCATTTGATTATCAGATCTGAAATGCAGAAAAAATCATCTGGAAGGACTGGAGTAGTCACACGGAGGAGGCAATGGAATGAATCAGGAGACCTGCAAGGGCTTTCTTTTAATTCTTAATCTTCAAAGTATAGTATGTTTAAAATAAAGGTCTCCCGACTGTGGGAGTTTTCTGAACCAAAACTCAATTCGTACCCCAACAATTTTAAATTTATGCAGGAAATAACTATGCCAAATGTGTGAAATTGGGAATATCAAGTCTCAAACTAGAAAGTACCATAAGAGCATGAGTGGAGTTGTGCTTATCACATAAAAACTACACTGGTGAGGAACAGCCTCCTCTCTGGCCTAGATCCCGACAGCTTTTTTAAAGGGGATAAGGAAAGTATGGTCAATTTGGAATAGATAATTTTAGCCAACAGGCCACCAGTGAAAAAAAACCACAACAACAAATGTCTAAAATAATTTAGATTCATATAATTTATGTCTTTCCAATGTATTGTTCTCAAAATATTTAAGTTCATTAATGGCAATTAACAAAGATTATTAATCTACATGTAACAAGCTTGTCAGTTTGACAAAGAACTAATTTTCTCAAATTCTACCTTAAAAGTTAAAATCTACATATTGATTTGCACTGGGGTCACTGGAATATAATCTTAATACTTTCCTATCAGAAACCTCAGGAGGACTTACATACTATATCTTGTATTTGATCATATCATAACAACCTGTTCTCTTTAACTATTGGACTCGTTGTGTTATCCTGTGTCCAGTGCCTAAGAGCTCGTTAATTACCTAAACTATATCTCCATAGGTCTTGTTAATTACCCGTCTCCTGTCTCAGAGGACCTTGTTAATAACTTGTACAGTCTCTCTAAAGAGGTCCTAACAACACATTAAAATTAAAGATGCTTTTCTTTTAGCACCTGTCAAGTGCTGTAAATTGAGAAATTTTCACATCAGTTTATTAGCCTACAGTAGTTTTTGTGGATTTTTTTGGCTGATTTTCTTCTCTCACAAAATCTCTCTGTCTCTCAATCTCTCAACTCAAAATAATAATAATAACAACAACAACAACTTAGCAAAGTTTTGTCTTTTTTTGTTACAGAGCTTTTTTTGTTTTCAATTTTGAAGTCTATAAATATCAATTTGCATTAGTGAGTTAGCAAAAGGATGGCATGGTTGGTATCTGCAAGTTAACCCACTGGGAGATGTACCAATTAATGAGAGCTGTTATAATGAGTATTAGGGTGACAAAGGGTAAAAAAGTTTCCAGTAGTATCTGGGGAGTTTAGCATAAAAGTTCTAGTTAGTGTTAAGGGAACTAATCATATTGCATATTTCATGTTCCTAGTCACTGTTTCATTGGATACATTCTGCAAGTCCCTGGACACTAATGGATTCATGGCTCTAAAAATCATCTCAAAAGTTTTTGTTTTCTGTCTTGTAAATGAGGCCACAAATTTTCAGCTGTGTAAAAAGATTTATAGCCTGCCATGAATGAGAGGCAAAATTATCTTTAATATTAGACAAATATGAACAAAAAATAAATACTGCTATTAAAATAAACCTTGTACATGTTAAGGTTTATTATGCCAGAGACTAAGCTTTAAACTCACACAGGGGAAAAAAAGAAAAAGAAAGCGTCCATACAGAGCGTTATAAAAATGAAGGTTTTAAAACTATGAACAGGATCATTTCTTTTGGAACACTGGTTTACTCCAACTTTCTAAAATCAAAATGTAGGCCTACAGTAAACAGTCTTTTCTTCATGGACACCTTATATAATTTCATAATAATGACTACATGCTTATAAGCCTACGGTGATCTGTAAAAGTAGAAACACATTTAAATATACATTCTAGGTAACCAATATTTTGTAGCTTCTAAGAAAGGTATGATACAACCATAGATAGGAATTGATGAGTTAAGAAAAGAAAAGACAAAGGGAAAAAGGGAAGTAGGTCAACCTGATCCCAAAAGTAAAAGGCATACTGTCACGCAAAATTATAAAATATTAGTGATAGATAGCAGTTCTTGATCTTAGACACTATTTCTGTACTGTCCTAAAAAGTAACTGTTTCACCAGCTAAGCAACAAGCAGATTTTTTCCACAGTAAACACTGTAAATGAAAATATATGCATATATGCTCTAATAAAATCAGTAACACCAGGAATGGTATTACAAGACATACCATTAAGTTAACATAGAACAACTAGGAGTTTGCTATATGGTATTCACCACAATAAGGCAAAAAATAACGAAGGGAAAGCATGTTCTTTGTATGACTCACATAAGAAGAATATTCCCAAATCAAAATTCTCTGGTAAAAATACCTCCCATTAGTTCTTGCTCTCCAATGAGTTTCCTTTCTAAAATCAAACATCAACTCTTCATACAGAGTATGCTTATATTTTTGACTATATATATTTTTTTACATTTCAGAATAAGACATACACAACGAACTTTCTCCTTGTGCTAATGAATTCTCTTGACTGGGGGCGGTTCTCCAATCGTGAACTTTCTCGTGGAGCCTCAGAAGAACACACATCACAGAGTTTCTCTTCAAGTTATGATAGGTAGCGTATAAACACAGCATATTTTCTAAGTGTTCTCACTGCTGATGTCTAGGTTTTACCTGAACTCTGAGAAACAATTCACCCACAGATGCCACAAATATTAACTACTCAGACAGTTCTGTCTGGTCCTCAATGCCTAGCTTAATACAGATGTTTCTTAGCTATTCAGCCAAATCTTATACTCCTTTCCACACCCGTTTTAGTCTGGCTGACCTCCCTACTGCAGCTTCCACCCTACTTAGGGCCCTGTGAGCAAAGCGAATGTGACTAAGTCATCTATTCAACTGTGAGTTTACCAACAGAGCTCCAGATGTCTATTCATCAATTAGTACTTACTTAAGTCTTACGAAATACATGATGAAAGTGAGATCAGTGATTTTTAAACCTGAGAATCAGTGGGAAGTTTTTAAAATGTTGTTTTTCATTTCAGGGCCCATTCACACTAAAGATTCTAATTCGGTCTGAGATAGAACCCAACAAATTGTAGTTGAAAAGAAATCCCCAGGCGCCGCTGGAGATCAGCACTGAGGACACGCACTCATCCAGGTGCTGTGGGGCACCCACAAAACAAGATTCAGCATAGCTACTAAGAAGCTTAGATAGCTTCGTAAGGAAGACTAAGACCCAGACACAAGAGATATCCTAGAGCAGCTCTGTTCTATATCAGCAGAAATCCAAAGGGAAACACCATGTTCTTAAATCAAGAAAGAATTAAAGAGTTTTTAGCCTCCAGGACAGGCTCAGCACACTCAAATGAGTTAAGAGTGCATTCCAGGACTGAGCCAAGGAATGGGTACAGCAAGGCTTACAAGGGCCTTGGACGAGAGAGGTAAGGAAATTAACTTACCTAGAACAGAGAAATACGGAATAGTTAAAAGAAAAGTTGGAGAATCAAGAAAAACCTAAAGTACAGTAAGCCTTAAAAGTTAGAAGAGTTTGGATTTGGTGTTACAAATCAGTGGTTCTTAAACATTTTTGAACTTAAACTAGGCTTTTCAAACAGACTAAAGTTACCACGGCTCTTGTGCCCTAAATACTAAGTAATAATAATGCTAAGCATTGTGATAAATACATGCAAAAACCGCAGGTCACTTAATACTCTCAGGATGTCTCATTCAGATAAGGTTTAATCAGTTATGCGTGGTTAGGTGGCCTTCCACATGCACTCAGGGACCCAGGCTGCCCCTGTCTGACCATTCTGCCCTTCTCAAAGATCTCCATTCAGCCAGCCTGTGGCTCAGCAAACTATTTCAGTGAACTTTGCAGGCCACACAGTCTCTGTTACAACGACTCAACTCTACCACTATAGCACAAAAGTAACCACAGACCAGTGGCTAGGCTGTGCGCAGCTGCAACCTTATTTACAAACACAGGCAGCAAGCCAGATTTGGGCCCCCAGCCTTGTTTGCCAACCCCTAAGGTACGGAAGAAGAGAGGCGATACAGATGACTGCATAGGACGTTTTCACGGACCAGACCTGGACGTGGGAGACATCTCTTCCGCTAAGTCTTCAATAAGCCAGAACTTCGACACCTGTTCCCACCTAGCTAAGGGTCTAGCTGTGTCTCGGTTTAAAAAAGAAAAAAAAGAAAAGGAAAAAAAAAAAAGGACATCCTGTTGGCTGAACACACCCACCATTTCCACTTTCCACTGGAAGGCTACCTGGTGTTCAAGAAGAAATGGCTGTGAACATATTATTAAAAATGGCATAACAAACAGGGATTTTTTGTTTTTGGAAAATTATGTAACTGCTGATGCAAACAAGCATCCCTTTACAAACTGAGGGGCTAACCACACAACCCGTTAGTTGATACTGATGACGCCAAACTACCTGCGATTTACAATTAAAAGGCAAGAGAAGCTGCCCTTTGGAGACACAAACAACTCAATACCAATCATAAACTGATGAAACATTTCCCTGAAAATGGCAAGAATTCCAACTACACTTTCCAGCGCATGCGCAGTAGGAGCTGTGCAGCATGCCCAGCGTTAGACAGTATCCGGACTTTTTCGAACTGGCGTGGACCACAAACAACGCGGTGCCCTCACCACACCCAACTCAGCTTCTTCTGGGTCCATCGCCGGACGATTTCCTCACTGGCTGCACTGGGGCTGAGACATGACAGACTCTGGCCAAGGGGACAGCTGAAGAGGCGATGCACACCACGGCCACACATGACCCTCTCCCCCCTGCGGCATGACCCTGGAGGCCGCGTGGTAAATGGCGGCACCCCAAGAAGGAAGGAGCCGGGTTCCTGAATAACGGCGTGGAGCCGAATGACCGCACGGGACAAAACACCCACTTCCCTCTCCCAGTCATCGTGAATCAGGCGGCGACAACGGGTAACATGCTTTGACTGTGATAGGCCACTGAGATCTGGGGTTGTTTTTGAGAGCTGATAACCTACTTAACACAGAGTTCTTAAGAAACTCCAGAAATGTGCTATGTAGGGTCTGAATATTAAATTTCAAGAGCCCTTTGACACTCACTGAGATTCTGAATAATGCTCAGTTTCACATAAAAAGGCACGTATCTGCCATTGTGGATCTGTTTTCCATGTACCGGAAGATCTTCACAGCCCACACTGGGCTGGAAGGGGAGCCCAAAGGAATAAAAGCACATTTTAGGACATCGGTCTGCCATCCTATGTTCATTGATTCAAAAAATGATTTTTTCTAACACCTACTACCTACCAAGCATCAGGCTGGAGATGAAGGGTGGAAAGACGAATGAAATGCAGGCACTGCCCTCAAGTCGTTCCTGGTGGTGTGAGGGAGACCAGTGACCAGTGTATTAGTGAACAGTGGGATGCCCGTAAAAAGTAAGACTTAGGTAAGAAAAGGCTGCCCCACGAGGATCAACTACGTGTCCCTACAAGAGCAGGCAAGGCTTCAAACAAGAGGGGCAGGTAAGAGGAAAGAAACTGCGAATTAGTAAGTGCAGGGCAGCAAAGGGTTTCAAAGAACCCTGCTCTTTGCTGGAGTAACCCAACAAAAAGCCGAATTCCTTTCTTCTATCGGTTTTACGCAAGACTATTATAGGACCTATTCCAAGAACGGAACCCAAAGGTGGTATTTTTTGTGGTTTACAACGTGATTTCTTCAGCTGGATTTTACTTTTTCTTTACTAAGAAATAAAAACTCTGACTTCTAAGAAAGCTTTCCTTAGTACTTTCAAGTTTTTCGGAATAAAGAAAATTCTCCAGGTTTAATCACACCCTATCCACTTGCAGGGCAACAGCACAGCGCCCCTGCACCTGTGATCCCGGGTGAGCCGGCTCACTCACAAAGAACGCGATCCCGTTCCGCAGCCGCCTAGTTTACCCTTCACTTCGGTCAGCGCTCTCACAGACGTCACTCACAAGAGTCCGAGACTCCAAAGAGATCGACTTAGCACTACTGGAAAAAATAATCCGCAGCACATGTCCTAGTGATAGGGGTCTGGAGCTTCCAAAGTGCATGCGGTTGAGATGTGAATGCGAGAAATCGAAAATGTCTCCTGAAACTGACGGCTGATGTCGGCAGGAGAAACAGGAACACGCGGTTACGTCAAGACAAAACGACCTCGAGTGTATCCTCCCAAATCCCCCTCAACATCAGCTGCTTTCCAGAACTTTGAACTGTCCTCTCTTCCTAGATCGACTGATAGTCAATCCTTCTTTTTAACACTATGCATTAGCGCGACCCTTTAACTGCAAATGTCTTTACCACAAACACGGTTTGCGACACACAGAGGAAGAGTAACTTCCCAGGGACCTACGGATGTTGTTGTCCCCATCCTGGCATCCCAAAGAACACGAAGAAGAGAAAGACTTAAAAATGTAAAAATCTTGTTTTTCACACACTTCCAAGTATTTTATGCATTTACCAAGAAATAGCTCTAATTTGGCAGAAACAGCATTTGTACTCGAGCCACCCAAACAAAGCCGAAATCTGGCAAAATGCCACACTCACTTTTAAAACCCGTGGCAATCCATGTAAACAGCCCAAGTATAGGGCAATTAAAGGTTGGAGGATACTTATTTTTCTACATGCTGCCATGATTTACAAACTTTATTTTCTTACCACTTCCCATTTTTCTTGCTTTTCTTTGACTCTAAAATTTTATAAATTACCCAATCGCTAAGTTATCTCAGACAGTTGTTTTTAATTATCTTCCTGAAAAAAAAGTTTAGCAAAAGGGAGAAAAAGCAAATATATTTCTATTTACCTCTGTAATTCAGGACTTAAGACAACATGTGGAATATGCTATGTGAAATACCAAAATAAAATACCTGAGTAGCATTAACGAAACTATGGACTCTTCAATAAAACATTAATTTCACAGGATAAAATTGTATCTTTTGGATATAGTTTCTAAAGAAAATGAAACAATACTTTTTAAAGCCACAGCAAATATTTACTGCTAAGAGAAAATGAAAGAAATACACATCTCCCTGGAAAATGTCAAACGCACACCTGAACGCATCTTTAGTAGATCAGAAGACAGGCGGGAGAGCACCGTCTAAAAGGGTGCTTGTTAATACTATATTTTTTGTTTATGGTGGGACAAAACAAAGCCCTGTTTCTGAATAAAATATGCCACGACAGTATATAAAACATGGTAACAGCCACCATTCACAGGTCCCCTGTTTAGGTCCTGGCTTTGTACCATGAACTTGATTTATAATTTATCATCACCCAATCCTACCAAGCAGGTATTCTTTTCCTTGTTTCAAAGATGGAGACGATGGGGTTTATAGAGGTCACAGAGCTACTGCGTCAGGATTCCCACTCAGGTCGTTATTCTTTACGTTATTGCCTTGAGGAAAACTTCTACATTCCATGGCAAACACTCTACCCTGCTATTCCATAACTGCTTAGGATTCCAATAAATTCATCTTATTCTTTAAGTTTTCTTTAATCAGCTACTCCAGTGTTCACTTGTGCAAAATTCATAATCTCATTTAAAGTTATACAGTTCTAACTTGTACTAAGGAAGAAGGAAAGTACCATTATATATGTAACTGAGAACTCAGATTTTGAAAATCTAATCTTTATCATGATAGTGAGTATTCCTATGACCATAAGTCATCATACAGAAAACTCTTTGATATATTTTAGTACCCATAAGGGTCACAAAATTCCAGTAAACATTCACAAATAAAAGCTACTTCTAAATAGACATTTGATAAGGGTAGTTAACACCTACCATGAAAACCATTAATATTTAACCTAAGCCAGTATTTCTTAAAGAACAGCCCACGGGCTGCTATTGGTCCACTAATCCTCTCGAGAGAGCCCGTGAACTAATCCCTGGAAAATAATATCTAGAAACATAACATATCACCTAATTTCTGGCCTGAATTAACACCCAGTGGTGATTCACTCTCACCATGTCTCATCAAAAGCTATACCATTCTCTTCATAAGTTTCAGTGAGTTTCTGGCACACAGAAGTAGAAATAGACTAGGATAGGGATTAAGAATCTTTTATCCTTCCAAGATAAAAAGTTCAATTCCAAAGATGTATGTAACGTTGCCTGGTTCCATAATTAATTATAAAAATAAGATAAGAATTTTGTTCAAGTCAAATAAAAGGAATTTAAAACATTCCAGTATTTAAAAGGGATAGGTGATACTTTCAAGTACGATATTTTTCAAAATAGCACAACTTCCCCCATGTGAGGCTTACCTTGAAGATGGCATTATATTTGAAGCCCTGAATTTTGTTGTAAACGGATTAGTTGACTCATAATCAAAATAGTCCTGACGATTTTCACTAAATGCATTGGGTGATTTCAAGTCACAAGGGCTATCAGATCCCCCATTGTTAAGTTTATCAGATCTTCGGCTATCTTTTTTTCCAGTCACTCTTTCAAACAGGCTAACTTTCTCCCTTTTCTCTCTTTTATTTTCTTTTCTTACTTCAACTGATTTTGAAAATAAATTCATGCTGCTGTCCCATGATTCACTGCTTTCTTCAAATGGATTTTTCTTCCTTGGCAGTGTTGCAAATTTCTGGGGTAATGAAGCAGTCACATTTGTAAATGGGTCATTTTGTCTTCCGAAAGACGATTCACCTTCATCCACACTGCTGTCAGGTTGGTTCATTTTAGAAGTATCAAAGCTTAATGTTCTTCTGTGTGGAGATTTGAGACTTCCTGCAAACCATTTTGTAGTTAGTACATAATCAGTGACACATTACATCACACTACTTGACACATTCTGGGTGCACACTGCTGCTTTTAGAATGAGAGCAATTAGCTATTTAAAGATATTAACCTCTAAAATAATCAAGGAAAACAATCTTAAAATGGTAAAGTATAGCAGTCTCAAGTAGATAGGCTAATAATTAGCATATTGCTAGATAATCAGTAATTTACTCAGCTCAGAAAAAAACAATCACACAAACAAACTATAATGTCAAAACCAGAGGTTCTGGTGGGCATAATGGTGCTACAAATTCTCAAAGACTTTTTTCATCATTAGCATTAAATATACTTCGCTACTTCTGAACATACAAGATTTTTTTTCTAGGAACTTTCTGATTAAATGGAAGATTTATTTATGCTTCAGGCTTTCAAGACCAAAGAAACAGCAATTAAAAAAAAAAAAAAAAAAGACACCAGGCCATGAAAAGCAACTGGGACTCATTTCTGTTATCATTCAATAATATAAAGAGAATGCTGAATACAGACAAGTTCTGCCTTTCACAAACTTACCAATTTTGAGCATACTCGGCACTCAATGAAGAGTTGATGACTAAACTTAGAAACTATCAAGAAATTGCAATTTTTATTTTCTAACTTTATAAGTTAGACTTTAAAACTTAAAATGGTAGTTCGGATCACTAAGGATACAATTAGAAAGTGTCACTTACCACTTTCCGGAACTGCTCCAAAGGAATCTATCTGCCGTCCAAGAGGATGTGTTTGACCAATGGTGCCAGACTTCAGTTTCTCAGAAGATAGGTGGGTCCCAGTTAAATCAGACATCGAATGTGCTGAAGAGAGTCGCTGAGGACCCAAAAGGAAAGGCTTTTTCGGTTTGGATTTCATCTGTATTTCACCACTTGAAAATTCAGTATTGGCATCGGGTATGTGAGAACTTGGAATGATTGCAGAAGACGTATCAGAAAATGTCCCATCATTTTTTCTACCTTTCATCTTATCTTTTAATTTTGCAAAAGGAGATCTTGTTTTGTCCTTCATTGATAAGTCAAACATACTTGCTGTCATATTGTTCCTCATGAACTGAATATTGACCTTTATCTCACCCCTGTTTTTGGCTCTTTTTCCTTGTTTGGATTCTAATCTAAACCACCTTAAAGAGAAGGAAAAAACCGGGTTGTAACACGTCATGAAGAGAGGATATAAGCTTGTTACATACAAATAGCTTTTTAGGTTAAGCTAATACACATCAAGGCAATCTAAGCACGATAGCTATGATGGGTCCATCTGACGTAAGTGTTGCTAGTGGCCTAAGAACATTTGTTAATGTTAAAAGACACTAAGATAAAGATTATGAAAGAATTCATCAATACACTACTCTTGAGCACTATACAATAATGATCACATTTTTAATAATTAAATATTTAACCCGTTTTTCTCCTGGAAAAACTACTGAAGGAATTTTGTTAACATCGGAGACCACTGCATTATATAGTTTGCTAACTGTGAAAATTACATAAGATGTGATTTAGATTCATATAAAGTGGGTCAAAGCCTTCCGCTGAATATGAAAAAATGAGGAAAATGTAGGAAGTGACAAAGTCATAAATCCTGTAAAGTTTTTGAAAAAGCAAGCTTAAATGCTTCCTGATAGAATCTATTTGCTTCCTTTACTATTGCTACTGTAACAATACCAAAGAAAAAGTATTTTAATTGGAAGCCAAATCTTATGCTTTTAGTCGGTTCGCTGGATTGCACTGCCCATTGTCAAATGATGTTACAGTAGTCCCCCTTAACCACGGTTTCGCTTTCCACGGCTTCAGTTACGAGCGGTCAACCGTGTTCTGGAAGCAGATGATCCTCCATCTGACATATCCTCAGAAGGTCAGTGGTAGGCTAATGCGAGGTCACAAAGCCTACGTCATTCACCCCACTTCATCTCAATATGGAGGTATTTTATCATCTCACATCATCACAAGAAGGGTGAGTACAGGACAATAAGACCACATTTGCATTACTTTTATTATAGTATATAACTGTTCTATTATACTATTGATCTCTTACTGTGCCTAATTTATAAATTAAACTTTATCACAAACCTACGATTGGGTACTAGCCACAGTTTCATGCACCCACTGGGGGTCTTGGAACGTATCCCCGTGGATATGAGGGGGCTACTGTGTAAGAAGCAAAGTTTATTTTGGTTTTGTTCATATTTTTATCCATGAGAAAGTCTCTGGTGGTCACTGTAACAAGTAGTTATTCTACAGGGAAAAGAGCAGAAGAAAAAAAAATTGCAAAATCAAGCCTAGACGAGAGTTTCTACAGTGTTTTCACATTACTTAACAATGAAGCATAACCTGCAGACAGGTTATTACTTAAACACAGCTCTAATCAAGTGTGACAAATTTTCTTAGCTACAAAGGAACTCTGATCTAATTTTACATTAGTACTTTCTCTCCTTGTTACCAGGAAGATACGCCAGAAACAGCTTATGTTTACTATCCATCAGGTGGGATGGATGGTTCATGGGTCTTTCCAGGTAGGAGAAAAATTGGCATACAACATCCACACCAGTTCCATCTCAGCAAGTAACACACAAGAGAAACATTTTCTCCATTCATTTGAAGCAATTCAATCAATTAAGATCTAGTTACATCAAAGCAAGCAGTTTTTTAAAAATAAAATATTTTATAATAGGAAGCATTACCCCCACGACCCTACATTGAGAAAAGCCCTTGAAGCAAAGAGTGAAATCTGAAGATACAGGAACTAGAAACAAGAAATGACAGCAATAAACTCTTGTGGAATAGAGAACCTTGAACAAGACAAAATTCAGCACTTGAAAAGCAAGGTTGTACACCCAGTTATTAATTCCCAGTTCTGGAAAACAAAGCCATTTTCAATGGGGCAGAAATGCTTCTGATGGTTGGTACATGCGAAATATTCCGTAACATCTAGGCTTCACACAAAATAAGTGAATATACTTTGCAAGAAGGGTACCAAAAACAAAATACCTAAGCATGTCCTCTTTCATGTATATAACAAATCAAAGCCCAAATCTGAGAAAAAAAATAAACCAATAACCCAAGAGATGGTAGGAGGTGAGAGTAACCAAAACTCATTGACTTTCAGAAACAAGACCAAATCAATCATCTACTTTTAACATCCATTTTTCACAGATGAGGGAATTGAGGCACAAAGGCTAAGTAACATCCCAATGTCAGATTAAAGTCAATAAGGAAAATATCCAAGTTGATGAATAACATCTGCATGAAAATCGAAGTTCTTTACTATTTGATGAACCACATATGTTAATAAGGTTCAAGGCAGGGCTGGCCATGTGTTACGGGATGCTGTGTTCAATCAGGAGGCAGCGACAACCAAGGAGCAAGGCAACGCAAGGTTTTCTCCCGATAAACAGTAAGCTCCTTGAAGGCAGTCTGCCCTGCACTCAGTAAATGTTTATTGAATATTTTTTTCTAAAACTATACTCTTAACACTACCAAGCTACAATTCTCTGTGTGTGCTGCGCCATTTTGTTTTATGATAGGGAACACTACTCGGGTAAGCTTTAAGAATCAAGCAAGTCAGTATTTGAAGACAAACTCTAAATACAGTGTATTTTCCAGCCTATCCCCACCCTTCAAAAACAGAAAAAAAAAACTGCAAAGAACTTTTAACAAATATATAAAACTTAAAATTTAGGCATGACAAATCACTTTAGCTGCTTTGTTTTGAAAGTGATATAATGGGGAAATCTTAATGAGACCTTCAAGAATCATTCCAGAGATAGCACTTAGTTTCCCAGGCTTGAAAAAGATAAAATGAAGACACAGCGTTTGGGGCTTAGTGGATTAATGCTGATTTTTTTTTTTCACCTCTGGAGTCCTGTTTTTAAACCGAATATGGCCTCTGTTCAATTTTTAGTGGGCACAGGTCCATGTTCAAAAACCACCACACATGTGGGAACTATTCCCAAGCAATTGGTGCTGTGTGGTCAGAAACGGGACAAGATTGGCAGGAAGGGTGCCAGAGGCCAGGACACAGGTGCACTGCAGAGACTCACACAAAAGTCCTAAAATCTGCATGTGTTTGAGTCATACCTAACTCTAGGGACTCAGATTGTTATTACTTTTCATGAGCATTAAAAAAAAAAAAAAAAAGTCAACATCACCCATTCCTGTTGTAAAAAAATCAATAGATATTACATAACAGTATGAACGATTTTACCATTCTATTATTAAACACTGTATTATTTCCTTAAATCTCCTGCCAGAACCAACCCAGACACCCATAAACGTGGGAGATACAGAAGTTCTCTTTCCATGCCCCACTCAAAATGTTCTGGCTCAGGCCCTTTCCTTCTCCTTTTAAAAGAAAAAAAAAAAGGCATTTAATTTCAGATTATAAAAATAAGTAAAGTAATAGTTTTAGCCATCACACTTCTTTGCCTATCATGACACAACTGGAAGACAAGCTGTAAATACTTGTCCTCAGTGTCAAGAGTATAAAGTGTCACACCCAGCAGTTTCATGGGACTTCTAAATCAGCTGGTAGCCTTCATCACTCATACCGGTTTTCTAAAAAGCACTTGGGGATATGCGGACAAGGCTCAGGACTGTGCAGAATATTAAATATCTTTCTTGCAATACACCAGTGGCTCAAGTTCATCTCGTTCTGTGCCACATGCACAGCTGTGCTGGAAAAGGAAGCTATTAAATATATTAAAAAACTAGAAATATTACCAATAAAGATATCTCATCAAATATGTGGTCCTCATTTATCCACAATGAAAATGGGATTTAATAACATCTGAAAATCACTTTGCATGCAATAACATCACAAGTCCTGTTGAGAACATTTAAAAGCATTTTCCCCCTGAAAGTTCTAATCAATTTTATATAGTAGCCAATAGAGAATTTCCGTAAGGAGACCACAATAGCAGATTGTTGCTTACGGCCAAATATACTGTCATTCAGATGCTGCCAAAGATAAGGAGTAAAACAAGAAGGAATTTTAAAAGCTCATTTCACCCTCTGAATCTCTGGGTTCACAGTTGGGCCTACTTTCACTCGGAAAATTTAGATTTCAGAGAAGGCCTGTAATAGGTCACTCATTAACATAAAAAGTACCAAACAACACAGCATAAAATTTGCAGTTACAATATACTTAAAAGTTTACATTCAAAACACTTGAAATATTAGAGTGTCATCCAAAATTGGTGATTTGAAGAAAATTATTTGGTGATTATCCATTTTTCAGTTTCAATTTGATGAAGAACTCCTCAGAGGAAACAATGCCATTTTGTAGGTAACAGTCATCAAAAATCATCGGTATATATTCAACTTCACATTTTTTAAACTTTTCTCTCCTTTTTCTTAAAATATTGTTATCTCCTAATTAAATATTTACCATTTTTCCTCTTGCATTCCTAGTACTTCTTATCTCTCTACCCTTTTACCCTTCATGTATTAAATCTTACACGAAGTCTTAATTAAAAAAAATGTAATAAAAAGAAAAAACTCTAATCAAGAGAAACTTGCAGGAAGATGTGCGGAAAGTAATAAGACACACTTGCTCTAAAATACAAGAAATTAACATGAACTTCAAGAAAGTTACCATTATCAAAAGTTTTTAAAAGGGCAAATAAATTTCAGTTATGACTGAAAAAAACACCAAAGCTGCTTTGGAAACTTGAAGTCCTCTTATAAATTCAACCTATATTTTTCTCTCATTAATTCCATTAATCTTAAGGTTCTCTCAAATCGGAGTAATTGTAAGTTTAAGGAAGGGTGAATATACCTATCTCTGAAAACATATTATTTTTCAACTTAAGACATAATATCCAACTGCTAATTTATATTATTCTTTTTTAAATGAGAATATATCTATCCTAAGCTTGAAAGCCGTAGGTCAAAGGTCATATTTGTAGTGAAGATGTCATTAAATCACTTCATCACAGAGAACTGAATCACTGTCTCCAATCTGAGAGCATTTAACGTAGTCTAAACACGCTGGCTTTACAAAACTAATTCTGAAGTAATACACTAACTCCAATTCATTGTAAATTCACAGAAAAATGTTAGCGTGTATTCAAGGTTAAGAATGTTTGTACACACTTTTAAATTTTTTTTCTTTTAACAGCTTTAGACTCCATCAAGATGTACTGACCCTGAAAGATGGCTGAGCTAAAATAAAGGCCAACTTGTGTTTGTAAAGCTGCAATGAAACACTGAGCTCTAAATTTGGTAGTTTATCTTTTGACAGATTCAGAGTTCAATAGGAGACCTTATATTGGTAGATTTAATTTTCTGATGTCCCATTTCCTGGCAAACTGTAATGCTTAATGATCATAACAATTTGAACATATGTTAAGTTTCAGTTGATTAACACTGTGATCCAGTCCTCTTATAAGTAGTGAAACAACGTCAGTTTATTTAAAATTCAGCGCAAAATATTCAATTATTTAAGATGCTTACCTTAAACAAAAATGAGAGAGTAATGGATCATTAATGCCTCCACTTAAAAAATATTTCTTTCACAAGGGCTATTTTTACTTCTGATTCGTGCAGATATGGTGCTTAAAACTAGGTCATATTTCAATCCAAAAAACCAATGCCCCAACTATACAAATAATTTCCAAGAACAGAATATCCATAAATAAGATATAATCTCCCCCAAATTCAAAATAAATTACATAACTTACTCTGTTTTCCTTCTTTGTTTGTCCTCAAAGATGTCATTGAGATTGATTGCCACCTGCCCTAAAAACTTATCCAGACCCACCAGGGACCTGTGCATAACTATGAGGAAAAGAATGTATTTCTCTGGATTCCCCTGCATCAGCAATCCAGGTAGCTCAAAAGAGGCCTCTTCCTTCCAGACTGGCTCAAGGGTTTTCTCAGCTACAGAGGTGGAGTACTTTTCCTTGCCCAGCTGAATTATAGTGTATGTGTCATTGGTGCCACTTTTGCCTTTTGGCTTAAGATCTTTGGCTTGGAGCACTGTGACCTGCACGTGGGTAGGAAACCACTTTTGGGCTTGCTCGGACAGCATCATTCTGTCCTTTTTCTCTGCACCGAGTTCTCAAAGCGCAGGCAGTGCCCCTCCCGGAGGGAGAGCCTAATTCCTTAATCACTGCATCCTAAGAACACTTAACGGCGACGGGCAAACTCACAGCTGCCCAACTTCCCCAGGGCTCGCTGTCAAGCGCCTCTCTGGGGCAGCCCGGGGGCACGGCTGTTCTGGGGGTGCCCTCTCCGCTGCAGAAGCCCAGGGGCCCACCATTCCCTGGCCGCGCCGCCCAGGCCTCCGCGCGGACCCCCGCGCCTGGCGTCCGCACCTTCACGCGCCGCCGGCCGCGGGGACGGGCCCTGGGCGGCGGCGGGCGGCTCCCTGGCCTGTGGACAGGTGAGGCCTGGCCGCCAGGGCCCCGCGGAGGGCTGCGGGGATGGGAGGGCGCCCCCCGCCCGGCCGACTAGAGCTCGCCCGCCCAAACTCGCAGCCCCCGGCCCCACGCCTGCCTCCTCGCGGCCGGGCCGCCCTCGCCTCCTCCGCGCTTCCCGCCCGCCCGCGCTGGTCGGCGGGCCGGGCCCGGCTCCTCCTTCCGACCCCGGTAATACGAACCGCCGGCGGCTCGCGCGGCCTGGCTCCCTCTCGCAAACCTCTCCCTCTCCCTCCTCCTCCTCCCCCTCCTCCCCCTCGCCTCGGCTCCTCCTCTCGGGCGGGGGCGGGGGCGGGTCGCCTGCCCGTGGAGCGGGACGGGGGACAGGGGACGCGGCCGTCCCAGCGCCGGCGGGCCGCGGGCGGTAGGGTGGCGGGCACCGGGCTCGGCCTCGCTGGGCCGGCTGCTCCTAACACCCGGCGGGCAGCGGCGGCGGCGGCACTTCCGGGTTGGCCTTCTCCATGTTGATCTCGGGAACGCGACGGGGCGGGGCCGGGCGGGGCCGCGGGGTCAGGGGTCAGCGCCTCCCTGGTTGCCGTGGCGACCGGGGCGCGCGGCGCGAGCTCCCCTCCCGGTGCTAGGTGTTCCCGCTTGGTTTCGCGCCAGCTGCTGGGGCCTGGGAGGGCACTGGGCCCCGGGAACGTGGGGGCCTGCGCAGGCCAGCAGGGGGGCTCCAGGGGGAGCGGCGGAGTGCTCCTGAGAGGTGGCAACCAAGGCCCGGGCCTGCCCCATCTAGGGAGACACCCGATTTCAATCTTTGGAAACTCACACAGTTTGGCTGTACCCTGGTGTCCGGCGTCTGGCACAGAGCGGGCATTAGATAAATGGTGGTGGGATGCGTCAGTCCTCTTCATTGACCGAAAACACACTTTTCCCCTACCCCTTACCCACTCTTCTCTAATTCACTGGAAAGACATCCCCCACCCCCAGTGGAAGAAGAGAGGAAAGCCAGATAAAACATTCCAAAACCAACACAAGAATTTAAAAAAGATCAAAAGATCGGGAGAGACACTGGGCTAGAGTCAAAAGACCTGGTTCCTACCCCACGTCTGCCACCATCAGTCTGTGTGACCTTGGACAAGTCGTTTCCCCTCCCCGACCCACAGTTTCTTCAGGGGCAAGAAGACTGTGTGTCTAGGACACCCTCTGGGCTCTCACAGTCTGGTAGACTATTCAACTTCCGAAGCCAAACCCAGAGAAGATTCTCCTTCACCAAGGGCTACAGAGCGTTGCCTTACCTGCGCCTGAGGGCAAAACCTGATGGACACCAGTGCTGTTGGAAAAGAGGGGGCTTTTTGAAAGAAGGAAATGGGGTTCTGTTAATACTGATCTTTTTCTGGACTAGCCAGATCAGGTGGGAAAAGTATGGGTAATGGTTGATGACTCAGGAGCCTTGCTGGGATGTTCTGCCTCTGCTGGAAAGTCAATACGTAGCCTGTGATGGGCACTTAGCTTCTTGAGGCAAGGAACTGAGATTCTGGGAGCCTCCATCTCTTTGTCCATACACGGTAGATAAAATGGCTATTGGGTTGTGGATAGCTTTTTATTTTATTTTACTTTATTTTATTTTATTTTATTTTATTTTATTTAGGCTAAAACAGTTTAGAAGAGTATTCTGAGATAATGTATATTTCCTAGCATAGTGTGGCACTGAGTCTCCTTTTGCCCCTCTATTTCTCAATTACAAGAGACATTTATATACTACTTTTATTGTATTTGTTTCTGTTCATGTCTTATCTTCCCAAGGACATTCTAAATTCTTTGGACTGCCTTGTGTATCATGGATCATCCCTTCACAGTGCCTGGCATTCAGTACATACTTGGTTTATTGAATGACTTAATGCCTCTTCTCCCTTTATAGGACGAATTTTGAGAGTAAAACAATTTGATAGCTGTGCATATACTTTTCCAACTAAAAATGGTCATAAAAGTAAGATACAGTGTTTATTACGTTTAGGCAAGGTTCAAAACTTTTCCATTGAAAGACATTATGTTCTCCGTGTTCCTCAGTGTGGCATGTTTACTGGATACTAGCCGTAGCCATTAAAACTAACAAACAAGGGTCTTTTCATTAAATATTTTTTGAATGGTGGTATTTGAGGGCCCAATATGTCTGTGTCGAAAGAGCAGTCTTTGAAGAATCTTAGTGGGGGAGGGGATGACCATATATATTATTTTAGTCTTGTGGAAGGAAGGTACCTTCCTAACACTAAAGGACAACAACACAAACCTCAAAGAGCACCCAGATTCTAGCACATTGTTTCAGGGACCCACTGGCACTTGCTAGTGTCTATAGATTTCCTTTCATATTAGAAACTCCCAATTTTTTAGTGCTGTTTGCACACAGTGGCTCGTGTGAGTTCTGCATAAAGTGGGTGCTCCAAAAAGAGACACTGGATTAATTTACCACCAGAATCTTCCAAACTATAGATGACTCTTAAATAATCCTGAGCTAGACACCACCTAGAATGAAAAGACCTGGTTTAGGTCATTCTAAGGAAAGTGTACTACAAAAATCTTAAAAGAAAAAAAGGCAGAATTTTCCATCCCTGAGACACAGTGTATGAAAAGGCCATGTGTGGAAAAGAAAACAAAATCATCATCGTACTGTGAATATAGCATCTGGATCCCAGAGTGGGCAGTTGTCAACTTTAAAGAAAAATATTCTTAGGTATTTTTAAAGAGTGCATTGAAGAGTCAATGGTGGAATTTCAACGAGGATCTCCAGAGAGAAATAATTTGACACCTGAAACTTACAAAAACAAAATAAACATCATGAAAACAAATTCAAGTTTAGGATTTTTACAAATTGCATTTTTAAAAGTCTTCATGTGTCTATTAAAGGTTGTAATTAAATAAACAATAGGCAATTAATTATAACAGTGGATGTGTGTTTCTAAAGAGCTTAAATTGTTTGGTAAGCTTTATTAATGATTATAAACTTGTTTACAAGTATCGTTTCACTCATCTCTGAAATATAGTTATCTCCAGGGTGGAAGTTGGCAGCAATAGTTCACAGCAACACAATAACACACTCCAGCACAATCCAGGGAATACTCTAAAGGCAAGAGCTGAACAACTAGAATTACTAACATTTCTTCCTGTAGCACCTAAATTTCTTTTGAGTTTTCCCGAAACCTAGCTAGAGCCAAAATTGTTTAGATTTACTATCTGGCAAGATCAGAAGTTATGACCTAATGTTTGTAAGCCAGAATAAGAAAATAGCATATTTTTGCCCCAGGGAAGAAAATAAACAACAGCAACAAAAATAAGCTAAATAGAATCCAGAATTACATTGTAAAAGTGAAGTGGTTTCCTATAAGAAAGTGTTTTTCTTTTTTGATTGTTTAATAAAAGTAAAAACATGTCTGTTGGATCAAATATGTGGTTGGCTCAGAGAGAGAAATAATGGCAGTTAGATCCGGGATCAAAGTGGTTCTGCAAAATGTTTATTGTCTTGCAGTTTTAAAAATCCTTCTCACTAATTTTAAGATATACAAGGACAGTAATTTAAAAGGGGAGGAGGGTTGCATACATAAAGACAACATACCAGAGTTGAAGAGAGTCACTTTTTTTTTTATCCTGCACATATCCTATGCCTAATGTTATGTGCAGAGATGTTTGGTATTGGGAAACCAAATACCAGGGCTTGGGAAAATAACACGTCTTAAAGGAATAAAATGCTGAAATTTCTTATTTTAAACTGTTACAATGCCTGTTGCAGTGAGTAAGAACAATTTGACCGGAAAGTAAAAATAGTCAACATTTATTCTCCAATAGTGGAAGATTTCACCTGCAGAAAATATTTAGTAAGCTGCACCTTTAAGTCAAGTCCCATAAGGAGACTTATTCCAAGCACTGTGAAAGATGTTTCCCTTTGGGCATCAGCATCTCTAAAATTGCACCTTGTGAATCGATTGTAGGACAATTATAGTGCTCTTAGTGTTTAAATAACCCATGAGGTCACTCCCATGTACGTTATATAACAGATATTAATTATTTTCCAATTGGAGGTTCAGAGACATAAGGGCAACAAGAAGGTTCCCAAAATCTCATCACAATCTTCAGACTTCAAATACACACACACGCACACACACACACACACACACACACACACGTGCACACACACTCCAAATATATATACAACTCAAATATATACAAAACTTATATAGATATGGCAAAACTCTAGAGTTATGTTGAAGATACATACATAGATAGATTAATCTTCACATAACCCGTCAAAAAAAAATAAAAGAGTATTTGGCAAGTTGATTTGAAATTATAATCACAATAAGCTAGTATTTGGGGGTTTTGATGATCATTTTATTTTCATCACTGGATTGACTGATTTGTCTCCTGGGATCGAGCAGTGTATGGTCATGGTTGATGGTGCATGAGAAGCAGTGTGGTGTGTAGTATAAAGAACTCTAGGCAGCAACCTGAGTCTTAGTCCCAAGTCTGCCTGTTACTAGCTACATCTCTTTAGGGAAGTAATTTTCCTTCCTTGGACCTCTGTTTCTTCACCTGTAAAATAAGAGTCTGTAAGAGGAACCACAAAAGCATTCTATAATATTTAATAATTCTAAGTAGTACGGCCACAACATGAAGAAGCAAATTGCATTTTAATTTAATTGAATTTGGTCAATATACTAAAGCAAATTCCCTTTCTATGTAACCTAATAATAAAGGATCTTCTAATTCAAGAGAAAAATATCTTCCAAATGTCTTAAGAGTTCTCACTTCCAAATAAAAATGATCATCGCAGAAAGGAAGTAAATATAACTTTTATTAATAGACTCTACATGAGGAAATCGACACTAACAGCTCAAGATTTGGAAGAAATTACATGTAAGTGTAAGTGGTTTTGGAAGGACTTAAACTTTTCATTTATAGTAATGAACGTAACTTCTATTCATTTCACTTGTAGCTTTTTCAAACTATGAAGACACGCTGACTGAGGAGGGTAGGAATTTATGGACCAGAATAGATATTTGCACATCAGAACGTTTTGTGTGCATGTCTTTTCATTTCCTCCTCATGCTATCATACTATCATGTTGTGCAATTTTTGTTCCTTCAACAAAATTTACGCATGTTGATGCACAGAGGGTGAATTTATTATTTTAACTATTATGTGGTATTGGGCCAGATGAGTAAGCCCCATTTGCTCTTTTTCTTTCCAAAAGATGTTTAAATTGTTTCCAATTTTTTTACTATCATAAACAATGCTGCAGAGATATCCATATATGTCTCCTCTGCACATGTGCAGGGGATTTTTTTTTTCATAATCATGCCTCTTTTTGACAACTGACAGTGAAATTATTAGGAGTTTGTGAATGGTAGTGTGGAAAACCCACGGGCCTGAGAGTCAGATCTGTGTTCTATTCCTGGGTCTGCAACCGAGGAGTTGCAATCCTGACAAGTCATAATCTTTCTGTGCCACTGAGGTCCCTTCCATCTTCAGAATGCTCAAAGTCCTTTATATGTACAAATATTTTTATATTATATATAATGTATATTACTGTGTATATATAAAAACAGGTTCTATTTATATATAATGTGTATGATACATAATATATATTACATAATAAATATGACATGCAATATATTATAAACTATACATATTGTATATGCCATATAATATCCATTAACTCATATTAACTTATATATACTCTTTGCTATCTCTTTATACTATATACACTATTAACATATATAACATATAATATGTATAATTTATAGTATATTCTTTTAAGTTGTATCTCATAGATATTAATTTATATGATTAGGTTATATATATTTATATAGAGAGTAAAATAAATTTACATGTATATGAAATTACTGAAGAGCAAAGATTATCGTTATGGAAAAAAGTTTTGTGCAGCTTAGGTATTTATTTTCAAGTTTCAGTTGTCTCATCATCATGAGTCTTTCTGAAATCTCCGAGAACATTGCAACCTGTATAGACATATGTAGAGGTTAACAGAGACTGGATAGTTTTGAATAATATTGAAAGTAGTGTTTATCAGAGGTATGTAAACTTATCACCTCTGTACTTTGTAAACGTGTTAGCCATTTTTCATGTTCAGTTAAAGTCCAAGATGGAGGATTTTTTAACAAATAATAAGGGATTAGATTATAATATTTCTGGAATTAATATATATGTTCATTTGGAGCACATTAAAACTAGCGGGCAGCTGGCAAAAACATTTGGTGGTTGTGTTTTTTTTCCCCTACATAAAATCTAGTAATCTAGTAGTCTCTCCCTTTCTGCTTATTTCATCTGTGCTAAACAAAGCAAAGGGCTTTAAAAGTATTCAGAATATACATACAGTGGGTGTGTGTTATACAAAGCCTGGCTGGGTGGAGTGGGGGATTGCATTTTGAGGGCATTTGGAGGGATCGATCCAACTCTTCTTGTTCCAAGGTCAGATTTTATACCATTTCTACTAAGCAGTTTTCAACCAGCCTGAACAATGTTTTCGCCCATCTGAATATCTGATAATAGAGTTCGTTTTGGCTTGGAACTGGGTGCTTATCTTTTACCCAGCCCAAATTAGGTGACCTTCAGAGCACTTAGAGATTAGGATATAGGGAAGGACTGTTATAAAACTGTATCAAAATTATTTTCTAGTTATGGGAATCATCATTGATGATGCAAAAGTAAGCATAGAGTTTACCTCAGTGATGTGGGCCTTAAACGAAATACCTGCTTCCAGGAAGTTAAGTAGTACAACGAAAGAACATTGAGCTGAGGGTTTGACTCAAACAGCTAATGGCTTATATGACCTTAAGCAACTTAAATTCTTCCTCAATAAAATAGTGACTGTAAATTTCTTTTATCGCCAAACTTGGATCTCGGATTACCCAGAACATCTTCCCGATAGTCTGACATCAGTGAGCCACTGTGTTTTATTGTGGTTGTTTACCAGGCTTATGCAGGAGGGTAAGTATTTACAGTGTGTAATTGGTGCCTATAACGGTGCTCTTGTAACCTGAGGTCTTAAAAAAAAATTGAAGTTAAAAAAAAAAAAAACACTCCCATCCAAGTATGAGCGCATTGTGTGAATTTCTAAGGTAAAGTTTTGCCTAAATCATCTTTGTAATTTTGAGGGGTTTGTTTTCCTTTTCTATATGCACCTGGACATTGGAAAGGAATGGAGCAAACTGGCCTCCTGAAGTGAAGTCTCCGTGCATTAAGCACTTCAAGACTCAAGGGCTGGCGGCATTTTCTGAAACAAGACTTTTCTCCAAAGTTCCTGGGATACAGACATTCGCTCAACTTTCCTTGAGTGCCTAGCCCAGGATAGGTTTCATCCCTTGGCCACTAACTACCTGTGTGACACATCGTGTCAACTCTCTAAATTTGTTTGTTTGCCTATGAAAGGGGCTGTTGAGGGGATTAAATGAAGGGTGGGGTACAGCTCAGGGAGGGCATGGTAGGTAGGAAGTGCTCGAAAGATATTTGTTACTGTTGGGTTGATGGTGCAACTCCACTTCTCCTTGCAACTGCTTTCCTCATATCTGAAGGCAAAGACTGGACAAGAGTTGTTCTGGACTGTTCTTCACCAAGTAAATAAGAACCTGGGGCTGCCGCAGGTGCCCTTCTTGCCCAGCAGGCGAGAGCCAGTGAATGGAGACCCTGAGTTACTTTTGTCTTAAGCCAAACCCAACGTCGTTAGACACTTTTTCCAAACAAAAATAGAAATAAAATAACCCCTTAATAATATTTCAAACCTTCCTTTGAAATTTAACAATGATTTGTTAAACTATCATTTTAACATCTTCGTAAGACTCAGTTGGATTTCTGAGTTGCAGAAAAATAAGGACTCCCTAAATTATACAGCTTCTGTCTCTACAAGTAGCTGAATTAGAAACTTAATAGATCATATCCAGATAATATTTTAATATACTGGATTTTCACATTGAACTGTGAAAACAATGAATTTGAAAACAAAAGTATGCCATCCTTTGGTACACTTAGTAACAAACATTCAGCGACTAATCAGTGTTTTCTGACCCCCATGTACCACTACGCTAATTTTAAGTATGCTCTCTTTCAATAAAAACAATAGTTAACATCTGCTGATGGCTCACCTTAAGCTAAATTCTTTAACCTCGCCATCTCTTTTAATTTCAAAGCGGTAACACTACAGTCAACACAAACGTTCCCACTGTGCTTTCCTGACCCATCACGAAGAATGAAGGGAGTCTGTGCGGTGAACCCCCCTCTGCAGGCATTGCTCTCATCAGGACGAGGCAGGAAACTTGGAAACCAAATCCTTCATATCCTTTGAACAACTCTCGTACTTCAATTGGCTTTAAGCATTATCATAATATCCTTGACACAATCCCAGAGCCTCGCACTGCTTTAGTGAAAGCACAGACAAGCAAAAAACAATTGATCTATTTTGCAACTCATAGTATCTTCTGTGAAGCAGCAGCTGGACATCCATAAACTGCAGAGGGATTGAAATGTATTAGTGAACACACTGAGAAAAAAAAAAATCACTGTTTACATTACTGAAGGCTTTCACTTTCATAATCAAAAGGCAAAATGCTAATATGTAGTCTCTTGTGGAAGAATCCCAGGTTCTCATTCAGGAGGACAAAACTCACACACCATGTCGACCTACCAATTACATTTATTGGACATTTGCTGCAGAGTAAAACACAATAATATATGTAAAAGCATTTTATTAAACTTTTTATAAATACAAGATTTTATCATAATACACGAATTTTTTACATTTAAGATTTTTTGTAAAATGAGAATTTTATAAATGTTAAGATTTTATCATAATTTTAGGTATTATATCTATTAAATATATACCTCTTAGCATTCACACATTCTCCTAGCATCAAAAGTTGCTTAAATTAAGAGTTGGACAGATTTAAATGCAAGAAAATTCTAGTTTGCCATCACTCAAACTACGTTAAATCCAATCAACTTTATAAGGCAGTGAATAAATAAGAACTCGATAGCTAAGTGAATAAATATATGTGATAGATCAAAACTGGCTGACCATTGCAGAAAAGATAGATTACATTGTATTGACAGATTAAATTTAAATTTATTGTGAAATGAAAAGCCTAGCGCCTTCTTGGAAAAACACACGTTCGCAAGCTCATGTGGCTGTAAGGTTGATAATAGGTTGATAATAACTGATGTGTTTTTCATTCCCAGTAGTACCCAGTCCCCTTGTGACTTTCCTCCCAGTTTCCGGCAGCATCAACCAGAGCCAAATTTCACTGCTGCTCCAGGGTCCATTCTCAGCTTTGCCATTTCCAAGTAGCTGGGAGGGGAAGAGGTATAAAAACCAAAGTTCATTCAGTAAATGAAGAATTTTGGAAGGAATGCAATTGATGAAAGATGTCGCTGGTCAGGGAGAAGGGGACAAAAGGAGACCGGGAGAGAAGATCAAGTTTGTTGCATATTTTTTATATATCTCCAAGACTTTTCCCTTCTCCCCTTGTTGGCATGGGAACTGGGCAAATTATTGATAGAGCCTCTTGACCAATCTGAGCACCAAAAGTCATTAGTTGTATCTTGTTTTCTAGGAGGGTCCTTGAAGGTGAGCAAGGTCCGAGTGCACCCCTCCCTGCTGCCCCCAGCGCCTTGTACCATGCTGCCTTCGAGCAGTGACCGTGGTAATAGATTAGTAGGGCAGTGAGCCTCCAGGCAGAGAAGATTGGAGGCAACCCCCCGAACCCCTGAGCCCTCTGTTTAATATGAAGCCCCAGAAAACCTCTGAGATTTTTATCTTTCCCAGAAAGGTGTGAAAATGACTAAGAAACCACTGGTAGATCTCAGTGATTCTCCAAGTCAGGATCTGGAAGATCTGGAGCGCTAGGATCAAGGACCAGGGACCCACTAAGATGGGACCTACGCATGTGTCTGTACACAAGGAGAGGCTAGTGGGAGTAGCTGCTGACAGCCGTGGACTCACCCTGGCTTCTCCCCTGGGACCTCCACTTCTGTTTAGCCCTAAGAATTTCAGTTCTGGCCCAGAGAGGAACATAGGGAGGCGGAAATTCTTACCTTACTGAGTGTAAAACCTGAAATGACTGAATATATCCAGATGTTTTCGGGATGAATTTTGACAGGAGCAGAAATCGGAGAATCGAAATAGAGATTAAGCCGAGTGACAGGGGCATGGAGTTACATATCTTGCATATCACCCGAATATGCAGCCTGAAATCCTACACTTGCTAGAAGGGATAATACATTGTAAGAGAAGTGAGGGAATTGCCCATGGATTTGAGGGGCCCCTCCATGATGTTATGAGACCGTGTTGGAGCTCCTTTTCTATCAGCTTACGGTTGTACATTAGGACTAAATGTTAAAATGTCTTAATACATATAAAGTATATTACAAATGTACTATCCCAAAGTGATATCTCTGATGAACTTGGTCTTAAAAGTCACCTGCAGGTGGGCTGGACAACCTCACAGCATCATACAAAAGATGGAAGGCCATGGTTGATCCTAACTGCCACCGAAATTGGTAGTGTGGTGTAGCTTCTTGCAAAGCTGATGTAAATTTGGGGTGCACTCATGGAAATATAGTCCAGGAAGGTGCCCCATACTCTCCTTCCCTCTCCTGTCCTGTAACAGTGATTGTCCATCTGTGCTTTCATTTGAGGACGGTTCCTGAGCACCAGTCATCGAACTCATCCCTTCTTGTGTTCTCAAGATTTTGTATCTGCCATTATCCCTCCTCCCTCTTGCTTCCTCAGTTGATTTCTTCCCTGCTGGACCAAATCTCACCCACATATATAGCCTTGAGTATTTCTCATATTAAAACAATCACTCATTTGACCCTATATTCCCTCCAGCTGCCATCCCACTTCTCCGTTTCTTTTCGGAGAAAAATTTCCCGAAAGACTTGTCCATACTTTCTCTCTCTTTCTCCCATTTTCTCTTGAATGTGCTCCAATCAGATTTTTGTCTTGGCCATTCTACATCTACATGTTGCCCGGGTCACTTTTTGGTTGTGCTCCTTGGCTGATTAGCAGCCCTTGATACAGTTAATCACTTCTATCTTTCATCCATTGGGTACCAGTACTGTTCAAGTTTCTAAAGCAAAGACATCCTAGGAGAACACCAAGGTTCAGAGGGATGCCTACCCTGTTGTAGTTTTTGGTGTTTTATAGCATAATGTCACTGTGACACATGATGGTAAATAATGAAAACATAAACCAGTTTACTGTACGCATTTGGTATATTTTTTAAATTATGCTTAAAATATGTTTTATATTCATCCACTGCTCTGACCGTAACTTTTATTAAGTAACTTGAACCAGCTAATTCTCTAAAAAGCGTGATCACTAAAGAGGACTCTAATCTGATAGTTCTAACAAAGAACTTGGGGCTTGGACTTCAGGCATAGATATTTGAGTCCTGGGCCCTTTTATATATATATATAAAAGCTCATGTGTGTGTGTGTGTATATATATATATATATATATATATATATATATATATGAGACTCATTACTAATATATTTAATATTATATATTTTGTGACTATGTATAAATATTATATATTATAAACATACTATACTATCTTAAAATATAAAACATGTAATCACATAATAGAATATTATATACCAATTATTATATTATTCATAAGCTATGTATGGGATATATATATTTACTATGTATAATTTTATACTATGTATATAATTCATAGGTTTTTTGGGTTGCACAAACCTGAGATTCCTATCAGTTCATTTGCTTAAGATAGTTTTACTACATTGATAAACGTGGCGCAAAAATAGAGATAGGGAATAGAGATACGGATATCGAAGACTAGGAGCCAATTCTGGGCTTGGTGTATCAGAGATCAGAGCTGGAGCAGGGGACGTTTGGGGTTCCCAGCAGCGGGGTTTACAGCTTGCACCTGTGATCCACCACCGATGGGCCTCTCAGCTCAGGCTCTTTTCCTCTTCTGGCTGTGTCGGTAACTACCCACTCCTACCCTGGACTCTGTCCTGTCCCTGCCTCAGGGCTTTCACATCTTCCTCATCTGAATGCTTCTTCTCCTTGCCAGGACTTAAGCTCATGACCCAGAAGGAGTCCTGTCAACCCAGCTCAACTTTTCTTGAGGCAGGCCACATCACAGCAGCCCAGGCTCTGTCACCTGTGCAGGGAGGGTGGAAGGAGAGAGCAGGGGAGCTGCGGGCTTCATTGGGTTTCCCCTTTATTAGGGATGTGGGCGGGGCCAAGTCACTGGGACCCGGCTGTTGGGAGGTGGATAACGATTGTTGACATACAAAGCATATTAAAATATAGATATTGAAGACTTTCAGTGTCGTTCAAATTTCAGGGTCAAGCTTCATTTAGGAGCAAAATACGATCTACTTCTCAGCTTAAATGAAATAAAGTGTTCAAAATCACTAAATGTAAGCTCTTTGGAACATAGATGTTGTATGATAGAAGATATATTACTCCAAGTATTTCTTTCTATATTCTATCATTGTTTGTAGATTTTTTTCTTTCAATTGTTGGCCTAATAATGACTGCAAATTATAATTGCTAATATTCTCTAGAGTAGAAGGCTTTCAAATCACCTTCCAGCATTAATACCTATTAAAAGAAAAAAAACACCGAGTTACTTTTGGAATTTCTGGATTCTTCTGTTTGTCATGCAAATATTCAGTTCTGCTCTTTTTATGATAATATGAAATAAAGTAGTTTCTCATAGTAACATCGTAAATCATTTGCTTTCTATTACATGCAGCTGGTTTTGTTACTGTAATGATTTTCTATGAGTGCATATTGCAGAACACAGAAGATGCAATGTGATATTCCTTTATTCAGAATTTATATGCAATTATTGTTTGCACAGAGATAATGAGACAATTTGAAAATACAGTAATTTACTGTAATACATTTCTTTTTAATGGGAATCTACATTGAGAGAAAAAAAATCCTAATTTCTAAAAATGACATGCCATCTCTTTTTGTTATATAGACTAGAGTTTTCATCTCACTGAGAATTCAATATCAAAATTAAAAACAGCTGAGGTAGTTACTCGGGTGCCTTCCTTCAGCTTATTCAAAAGAATATGGGATGAACGGTAAGAATTAAGTAAACCACAAATTATTTTGGAGTGTCTGGTTTGTATTATAAATAAATTTTTCACTGCTGGTTGTTTTTTCAAAAATATTGACTGTATTTTTGATATTCATTCCTGTGATCTAATGTAAACTATGTCCTACCAATTTAATGTATTGTTTGTTCATGATTACATTTTTTATTACACTCATATGCTATAAATATTTCTCACTCTGGTCTTTTGGATCTCCCCCAAATAGCCCTAGTGTTTAAGACTGTCATAGAAAATGTTCTTAAGAGAACTATTCCCCTTTCATGTTGGCACATACTAATTTCACACCTTAAATAGAGTCTAACCACATCAACAATGAAATATCTATTTTTTAGAAACGTAATTGAAGAGCATTTATTAAAGGGCAACAACAAAAAAGTCAAAACAGAGTATCACTCTGGCATCAAAATTTTCTTCCTTATTGATCTGAACTAGAATTTAAAACTACTTGTTGGCATATTTGCATTGGTTTGTATTTTGATGACATCAGAGTCGGTTAGTTTTTGGTTTTGAAGTATAAATGCTTGTGAACCTTTTCTTATATTCTAAAAATGGTAAATTAATACAATATCCTCACATTTCATTCTTAATTACAAAAGTGATATTAGCAACACAATGCTTTGTGTAAAATAGGAAAGATTACCAGTTACTGTTTATGGGCCACATATTTTAAAATTGTGTTTTATTCTCAGAACAATGTTCCATCTTATTCTCATTTCTCAGTGGTTCCTGTGTCTCCTTACAAAGGAGCACAAAGTTTATAAGAGGGAGAAGAATGGGGAGAAAATACACCAAAGGTTTTAGAGCTGGGAAACTGATAAGAACAATCCTCTTTTGGTGGACCATCAGTGATAGAGGGGACTGCGTGACGCTGACTCTGCTCAGAGAAAGCCATGCGTACTATCTACGCAAGGGCCACCATACTGCTGGACACAGAAACCCATGGAACCAGCCAGAGCAGCAAAATGACAATGAACCTCTCCACCCTGCCCACTAGAGACCACTTACCCACGAAGATCCTTCCTCTTCCCAGAGGTGTTACATCTTCAAACAGGGTAAGGTCATCTCAAACCGCATGTCCCCACCCCTCTTACCCCACCCCCAATTGAAAGAGAAAGCCAAGTGCCTTCCCATCTCAATTCCCTGGAGCCATTCACCTGGGGTGAGGTAAGGCTTAGTAAGTGTTTTGAAGAGGATATAAATGGAAGTTTGCAAGCCAGACCTCAGTTCCAGAGTGGCCCATTATGAAACCTGCAGCAGATACTGTTAAGGAACGTGCTGACATTAACATCTTTAAAAACCACCAGGAAAAGCAACCGGTCAAGCCAAGAGTAGTGTATTAGATCTATTACAGTAAGAGTGAGCACCACCTCGACACGGTCTCAGGGGTGCCTCAAGGCGGGGAAATTGGGAAAGGGATTAGAGTCTGAACTGGTGATATTGAAAGGAGTGTTGCAAGGCAGGAGGAGAGGTCACGGGGGGAGATGGGGCAGTGTGTGCCATTATGGCGCTGAGAAGTGCAAAGCAAAGCTAAGGTTTTGAAGGGAATCTTGTTGAGCAAGTTGCTAGGCTTAATCAGTAAGCTATTTACAGTTCTACAGTCTTATCTTCCAGAATGGGCCTATAGTCTTATCTTCCAAACAACTGTTTTCTGGATCAAAGAGACAAGTTATTTTTCACATTACCATTGCAAACAGATTTTCCACTGGAAAGCTTTTCTTCTATGTTCAAAATCTTACACACACACACACACACACACACACACACGTGCACGCACACACATGGTGTCTCAACTACATCAGAAATAAAGATAAAACTAACGAAACATTTGTAAAACAAAGACCAACTGGCATTTCAGCTCCAAAACCTAGGGCAGATGTTGTTCTCCATATGTTAATCAAAGATGGTTGTTTCAGCCCAATGCCCGGTGCGACTAAAACAGCAACTCATGGGATGGTGGAGGTTGCTCTCCATATAGAGAGAAAGAAAGAAAGAAAGAAAGAAAGAAAGAAAGAAAGAAAGAAAGAAAGAAAGAAAGAAAGAAAGAAAGAAAGAAAGAAAGAAAGAAAGAAAGAAAGAAAGAAAGAAGAAAGAAGGAAAGAAAGAGGAGAAGGAGAGGAAGGGGAGAAGGAAGAAAGAAAGAGGAAGAGGGAGGGAGGGAGGAAGAAAGAGAGAAATTCATCTCTTACATCGCAGGGAATGGAGTGGAGACAGAAAAGGGGGGGTGTTTGTTTTCCTGAGAACATTCTTTGGAAAATATGGCCTTTCAATATTTCCTTACCTGCCCCTCATCACCTCCACATACCACCTTCAGGCTGACCTCCTTTCATTCTTCGGGGTTGCCACAAAGACTCATGTAACTTTATTTTTCACCTGGATTAAAATGTTTGTAATTGGAGACCTTATGACAAAGTTATTTCCTGAGGCCCCCACATTCATCTAGAGACAGCCAGAACTACAACCATTTTGATGAAAATTACTTGCTTTCCATAAGATTTTGAATTGTTAAAAGATGGAGGACACATGTACAAGGTGGCCAGTGGTCATTGAGTGCTTTCGGTGGTTGGCTTTGAAGCTTAGTGAAACAGACAGGTTCTATCGTCAGCATTTGGGTGGTGATCATGGCCTGCTTGTTCTCTGAGGAGGTAGTCAACGCAGTTAGAGATGGCTCTTCACTGCCATGAAATCTGCCTAGCGGAAAACTTCAAAAACAAATGGGCTATGTGCATTTCACACTCTAAAAAATCATTTGTCCTTTCTCTTGTGTGCATCAACCAGCAGAGCAGAATGAACAGCTAGATAATTATTTTAGATACAAATGCTTTGATTGGAAATTATCTAGCTGATGTATGTGCTGAATTTCTGCGGTGATGCTGAAGCGATTCTCTGAATGATTTAGGAAACAGCTTTCATTTCCGTTTTCCTAAGTGAGTGGTTTCGATGTCAAACATCCAGGGAGTTGAGAAAATATCCAGTCTTAGGTGAGGATACTTTGCAAACCTTTGAGGTGGCAGCAGGGCCTGGTCCCTCTCATCGGACAGGTGAACCACACTCCCAGGCTCCTGAGGGGGATGCTTTGATCTATACTCTCTCTCTTCCTTCTTCTCTCTTCCCTGGTCTTTACTTTCTCCACCTTCCTCTACCTCCTAGACAAACTCACTGTTTCACTATTCCGAGTTCAGAACGCTTTGAGTCATGTAGACACAACATTTCATTGTTTAATAAAGAAATTTCCATTTTTATGCGAGGTCACATTCAAATTCCTGCCTGTGGTGTTACTATAGTTTCTTCCTTACGTATTTACCGCCTCTGAAGCTTAAATAAACCGAAATCCCATGTTCTGGGTGGGCTTCGAGTGAGAGCTTGTCATTGCAAGACCCTCCACAAAGCCACCTGAATGTCCCAACTTCTTTTCAGGCTGAGACCGTCTAAATACAGAAACTCTGCAGAGAAATTTTGCTCTAAGCATTTGATGGCTGGGAAGGAACGAATACCTCAGTTCTGAAGAATGTCACCTATTTGGTTTAATCTCTGTTTGGTTTTCAGGGAGTTGGCCTCCATCTTGATAATGGCTCCTGCCCTTCCTTGTGACCTAACCTTCCAGTACCAGGCCCTTGTTTTTGTCTCCTCTGTGCCCACTCCCTTTGTCTTCTTATTTTGACCTCATTGACTCAGGCTACACAGACCTCTAGCAGAGGCCAGGAGGCCAGCTGCACCCCACCAGTACCGGCAGGCGGCTGCCCCTCTGGATGCCCCCTGCGACTGGCCAAGGCCCAGCTAACCCAGAACAGACACTTTTACTCGCCGAGCATCTTCCCTCAGGGAGCCGGAGTGGAGTTCAAGGAGGTTAAAGAATTACATTTGTAAATTTGTAAAGGATCAAGTTGTGAAAAGAAGGGCAATCTTGTTCTTTGAGACTTTATTAGGCAGTAAACGCAATACGATACATTTATAGGAGCGAAGACCCAGATTTTCTGAACTTCAGTGAGCCAGAGAGATGTGTTTTATTTCATAGAGTTTATGGAATGACCGCAACATAGGTACATTTTTACAAGGCACTACACTGACTTAAGGTAATCATAAAGTAAAAATGGGCAATGAGTACGTTCAAGTATAAGTATAATTTAGATACATATTTGCCCAATCAAATCCAAAGACCCAAAGCCATATGTTCCTAATTTTTGGTTTAATTTTTAAGCTCTTTAGTCGCTTTTTTGATGTAAAAAAAAAAAAAAGTTGGGTTCACTTTTGTAAAAATGTTGCTTGTATCATAATAAAATGCACCGATTATGCCAATAAACACTCATATCAGCAAAAAGGGACATGAGGCCACGTTAAAAAAATTCTTCACGTGACAAAATAAATCAGAATTATATGGCAAACCGCTTGCAGCTTGTTATCATTTTGCTAAGAAAACAGAGCTACTGGGTCTTTTCTACGTGGAAGCAGAACGTAGACAAAGTTTTTTCTGATGATGCCAAAATTCTAAAGCTGTATTTCACTATAGTTCTTCTACTGATCTTGTTATTTTTGTTACTGTAGTCTTGTTATTCTGCCATTCTACTCTTGTGATTTCATGGCTTTTGAAAAATAAACCTTCTGAGGGGCAAAGGTACAGATTTGGGGACTGGCAATGGGGTATTACAAACTAGGAAAAGCAGAGAGTATGGATAACAGAATAGAACAGAGAAAATTGGTAGATAGGTAGGCAGATAGGTCAATCAATAAGTAGATATCAGAACTTTCCCTTTATTTTTTTTTATTTTTTTTAATTTTTAAAAAAGATTTTATTTATTTATTCGACAGAGAGAGAGACAGCCAGCGAGAGAGGAAACACAAGCAGGGGGAGTGGGAGAGGAAGAAGCAGGCTCCCAGCAGAGGAGCCTGACATGGGGCTCGATCCCAGAATGCTGGGATCACGCCCTGAGGCGAAGGCAGACGCTTAACGACTGAGCCACCCAGGCGCCCCAGAACTTTCCCTTTAATTTTACATTTCTTCCTTACGTTTAATCATACCCCAGAAAATTAGCTGACTTGGCAAGAAGTTTGCCAAGGGAGGACAAAAACAAATTGAGGTGGTTGGTTTTTAAAATATTTATTATTTTTTCATTATTGAAGTGGTCCCCCCCCCCATTTAGAATGGCAAAGAGAAAGGTACTACAGCTGCATTTATTTCTGTTCTCAATGCACATGAGCCGAACAAATCAAGTTCACAAACAAAGCATGAGAATCTGCCCGGTCACCCTCCGGCTTCTACACCCCTCGCAAGGTGTGGGTGGCTGAGAGACCGATGTACGTACTTTCAGTTCCCTTTCTGTGTGTTTCACACACTCATGTACATGTCTCTGCATATCTTGTTTACATATGCACGAGATCATAATCCATATATTGTTCTTTAGGTTTTTTTCACTCCATGGAACTTTTTTAAAGATAAGTACTCACAAATCAATGTCTTTCTTTTTATTGGCCAAGTAGAATTTCATGACATGAACCTATCATATTCAGTTCTTTACTATGGTACATTGAAGTTATTCCTGGTGTTTTACTGTTATAAAATTCTGCAATGAATATTCTGTCTATTACTTTTTAGAAGGAGAGAGTGTTTCTTTAGGATAGTTTCCCAGAAATGAAATTGCTGGGTCAAATAGTAAGGCTTTTTAAAATATTATGGGTTTTGGTAAATGGCCTCCCCAAAAGCCAAATCTTTTTCGCTAAATGTAAGAGCACTCGTTTTCTCCTATTCTAGGAAGCTCTTGAGATTACAAATCTTCTTTT
This sequence comes from Ursus maritimus, assembly GCF_017311325.1. Taxonomy (NCBI): domain Eukaryota; kingdom Metazoa; phylum Chordata; class Mammalia; order Carnivora; family Ursidae; genus Ursus; species Ursus maritimus. The sequence continues at coordinate 12,973,035 of NW_024426885.1, read as the reverse complement.
GTTTTATCTTAACAATTGTGTGAATGAACATTTATATTTTATTATTATTTTGATAATTCATTTACTTAATCATAAGAACGATTGAGTATTTATATCTTTATTTACTATATGCGTTCTTTGAGAATTACATATTTGTATTTTGTCTGTTTTTCTTTGGGAGTGTTTGCTTTTTCTTTAGTGATTTGTTGAAACTTTTCATGTATTTTGGATGTTAATTCTGTCTCTATTAAATATATGGCAAATATTTTCTCTTAGTTTATGTTGCTTCTTTTTTTTTTTTAAGCTTTTTAGATTTCTGACCCTGTTTGAGCATGTGAAAAAGTTGCTAGCAAGGCTGCACCTGGGTGGCTCAGTCGGGTAAGTGGTTCAACTCAATTTCAGCTCAGGTCAGGTCATGATCTCAGGATCAGTGTCATGGGATTGAGCCCCCTCCCCCCACATGGGGGGTCCACGCTCAGTGGGGAGTCTGCTCAAGATTCTAAGATTTTTTTCTCCCTCTCCCTCTGCCCCTCCCCCTTCTCTAAAAATAAATAAATCTTAAAAAGATAGAAAAACTGTTAATATGTAAACATTTCAAGAAATCAGGTAATTATTTATTCAATTCCACTCAATTATTATTTAATTAATTTTTAAAATGTAAATTTGAATTTTATTTACCATATTCTGAGTTTACAAAAAGTGCCTTTTAAGTTTTTTCTCTTTATCTTAACCGTTTCACTCTCTGTTAAAAGCACTGTCCCACATTATCACTTTCACCTTCTAAGTTATGTCTATTTTTGACATATAGAAAGATACCTGAAATATGAAAAGTTGATTTTAGCAGCTGTGGTGGACAGACCGAAATAATATCCACCCCCCCCCCACATGAACTCTGCCCTCTGGGGTTCACATCCTTGTATAATTCTCTCCCTTTGAGTATGGCCAGGAGCTGTGACTTGCTTCTAACCATTAGACTATGACAAAGGTGATGGGGTGTCACTCCCATGGTTACTTCACATTATAGAAGACTCATCTTTCTAGCTTTTACTTTCATGCTGCTCTGGAAGGAAGAGCTACTGTGCTGTGAACTGCCTCTGGAGAAGTCTGTGATTAAGGCAACTATGGGCAGCCTCTAGAATCCAAGAGCCTCTGTCATAAAGAGCCAGGGAATGAATTCCCCCGCAACCTGAATAAGCATGGAAGTAGATTCTTCCTCAGTTGAGTCTTCAGATGAGAACAAGGCCAGTCAGTACTGTAATTGCAGCCTGCTTAACTCTTGGAAGGGGACCCAGGCAAGTTCTGCCCAGATTCCTGGACCACAGAAACTTTAAGATAATAAATACGTACTGTTACAAACTGCTATGTTTGTTGTAGCTGATTAGACAGCAATAGATAACTAATAGAGTGCCCACATTTGAAATCTACCTAGACATCCGTAAGGGAAAAAAGTAGTAAGCACTAAAGAACTGAATTATCAGTTCTTTGGCCCTATAAATAACTATATTAGAAAGATGTGCTGCAGGGTATAATACTTACATGGGAAATGGTTATGCTTTTCTAGCCCTTACATGTAGTTTCAAGATTATACTATTACAAAATTATAGAGCAGACCTTAGAAATGGGGGAAAACTGTTAGACTAAGCTTTAAAACTGCCAGAACTCTATTGGATAAAATGTCAGCACAATTAATGATGAGTCTGACGACTGGAATTTCACCTGTGTAGATGTTAGAACAAATACAGCCACCACACTGGAGCTTTCAAACGCACAGTGATTTGTGTGTTTTGTGAGCAAAGCTGTTAAGTGACAATAAGAAGTGAGAAAATGAAACCTTCTGTTCAATGGAAGAATTTCTGACTTCTTCCATCACCAACCTTTCTCTGCTCCCCCTCCCCCCCAGTTCTTGCAGTGGTAACTTCTGTGATTTGTCTTTCCTTTCACATGCTCCTTCTTTTTCTTGCTTTTCTGTTTTCTTTTGCTCACCATTTTTATAAATCCATGTATTGAGATACTGATTTTTAAAAAAATTTCCTGGCTTTAAGGATTCAGCTTAAAAAAATCCACTACTAAATAATTCTATATGGTCAGAGTCAGTATATTTTTTTTTTCAGATTTAACACATAAAGAAGTGTCATTGCTAACCTTCTTAAGAGTACAGAGATAAATGAGTTCATTCCCTTCGTGCTGTGAGGACCCCCGAGACACGTGTTCTGGTTCATGTCCGAGCCTTGCTAAACTTGCTAGAGTTTAGTGCATGTTTATTTCAAGCCTGACAAGCTTTGCCTTTTTCCAGGCTTCACCCTTGTCGGTCTTGATATGAGGCTTCCTTTCTATAGAAAGGTCTAGCCAATGAATTTCATGCCACTTGACATCTCAGTTCTCACCTTTTCCAGCTTTAGGTGTGTTTATAGGTGTCAGAATAAATTTCCAGCCCATTTTCCAAACTTTGCACAGCACTTTTCACTTTCTACCTTGCATTGGTATTATTTCTGCACCTGTCTTATCTTGACTTTTTGGAGGGCAGAATCCCAGAATGCCTAAGACTGTGCTTTGCAAGGAAGAGGTCCTAAATAAACCACCACATGAATGAACAATTATTAGAATTTAAAAATGCTTTAAAGACATTTAATGCAGTTGGATTTCACAGGTTGGTGAAATAAGAAGGAAAAACATGGGGAGGAGGGTGACTTAGAATCGCCAGTTTTTTATTTTGCCAAGAGCTTTAAGTCAGCAATTATCTACTATCATCATTATGTCATAAAACACAGTATAAAAATAGAGTAAAAACAAAGTTCAACACTCACCAACAAGATTTGAAGGACATAATTTTGGAATAAAAAACTGATCCTTACCCCAAATGGATACATCAGATATAAAACTACCTGTTTACTTTATTCTCCTTACTTTCCTCATTCATAAATGCAGCAAATCTTCGTATTGTCCTGGCACAGTCTGTGTGCTTTAGAAATCACCAGGCTGGTGTAATCTTCCACTCAATTCAAACATCCTCTTTAAACCACTTCGAAGGGGCACCTGGGTGGCTCAGTCAGTGAAGCGTCTGCCTTCGGCTCAGGTCATGATCCCGGGGTCCTGGGATCGAGTCCTGCATCGGGCTCCCTGCTCAGTGGGAAGTCCGCTTCTCCCTCTCCCTGTAGCTCCCCCTGCTTGTGTTCTCTCTCTCTCAAAAATAAATACATAAATAAACCACTTGGAAGATCTGTCTGTTGCACATCCAGCCCTCAGATAGCCTCCCGACTCTTGCTTGTGATTAGTGGCAGGTGGGAAAGAAGATCGCAGCCAGAGTCCCCCCCCAAATCTGCGCCTACCTCTCTGGCACTTAGAGAAAGGCAGAAGAAGGCAGAGCTTTTTATTCTGCACTGGAATATTTATTAAAACAAGGTGCTGTTGAAAACTGGAACTTTTCCTACATTCTTTGTTGTTTTATTCTTCCATTTTTGTAAGAGGATAGCAGCTTTCATAGAGTGAACCAGTGTCTTAGAGATGGTTTTCTACCAGTATTACCAAAGCCCCCAACGTGACAATTACTCAGATAAGTCTAGTAATAATCCATTACATATTTCACCTTTTTCTTTTGCAATAATTTAAGAACCACAAGAAGTTGTATAAATATTGCAGAAATTTCCCATATATTCCTTATGACATTAATACAATACCATTAACTAAACCACAAGTCCTATTCAGATTTGATCAGTTTTGGCACGCATTTTTTTTAAATGTGTAGTATTGTGAAATTTATCATTTGTATAGACTCATGTAACGACCATCACCATCCAATACAGAACTCTTCCATCAGGAGCCGAGATGCCCTTCAACAGATGACTGGATTAAGAAGTTGTGGTCCATATATACAATGGAATATTACTCAGCTATCAGAAAGAACGAGTTCTCAACATTTGCTACAACATGGACAGCACTGGAGGAGATAATGCTAAGTGAAATAAGTCAAGCAGAGAAAGACAACTATCATATGATTTCTCTCATCTATGGAACATAAGAACTAGGATGATCAGTAGGGGAAGAAAGGGATAAAGAAAGGGGGGGTAATCAGAAGGGGGAATGAAACATGAGAGACTATGGACTATGAGAAACAAACTGAGGACTTCAGAGGGGAGGGGGGTGGGGGAATGGGATAGACCGGTGATGGGTAGTAAGGAGGGCACGTATTGCATGGTGCACTGGGTGTTATACACAACTAATGAATCATCGAGCCTTACATCGGAAACCGGGGATGTACTGTATGGTGACTAACATAATATAATAAAAAATCATTAAAAAAAAAAAAAAAAGAACTCTTCCATCACCACAAAGAAACGCCCACGGCTACCCCTTCACATTATACATTTCTAATAATTTATTTTATTAGCAGAATGATCATAAACATATTCCTTCAAACTCAGAGGGGAAGGATGGAATTTTCTGGGAATTGGAGTTGAAGAGTACACCTTGAGCCACAGAGAGCTGGTGTAATATTTGGGGTTTCCCATGCCCTGACTACCCTTAGATTTACCCAAGGCGTGTACAGTGAATCAAAGATCATTCGTAGCTGGGAAGGAAGGGAGCCAATCCCAAAGGCCAAACTACAGGCAGAGAAGAATTGTGCTAGAACCTCGTAAATAGGACTTGTTTAGGGATTGTTCCAAGTTTTGTGGGGCTTGAAACAGAAGTGATTTGAGTAAATGTTTTTTTAGAAGGGCGAGCAAGCCAATGAAGGGCCCCAAAGGTTAAGTTTCATTAATTCATAGCAAATCAGTCACTGGATTAGTCTTAAACTAAGAATGCTTGACTAAATAGATCTATTAATTTGTATCCTTCTTTAAAATGATAAATATCCACCCAGAAGGACTGAACAGATGCCCATAATTGCCATGAAGGAGTTTCCTCCGCTTCTTTGCTTCACTTACCTGTTGGGGGGAGGATAGGAGGTCATTTTTGAGCACCCGAGATGAAGTCCTTCTGCAGATCACAGGCGACACTACAGTCTTGCCAGTGGGGACAGAGGAGACAAAGACCAGGGTATACAAATGACATAAATCTTTGCCTCTCTCCTGGTTTTGACTGCAGCTGGCCCTGTTTCTAAGGAAGCACATGGTTACGTGCTGAACGTCAGCCACTCGCACACACTAGAAACATGTGTGAGATGCTTTTGTCTAAGGTAGAGACATCCGTTAGCACGTCTCTTGGCTGGGAATCTGAAATTACAAAGCCTGAAGAAGTCAAACTACTTGTGACTACTTGGGAAAGAGTACCAGTGCCTGTTCAATAAATAAGATGGTTATAAATACATTATGCACTTTTTAGAAAATTATATTAAAGATAATGTCAATAAAGCACAAAGCCTGTAGTATGGTAGATCTTCAGTAAATCATAGGTATTATCATCATTTCCTATATATAATCTTCTTTAATTCATCATGAAACGTTGGGAAGTACTCATCATAATCCCCATTTTTACAAAGGTGGAAGCAACGTAAGAAAAAATAAACACTTGCCATTAGATCACAGAGTGAGGTGAGACTTCACTTCGGTCTTCTTTTTTTTTTTTTTTTTT
>NW_024426885.1:12892974-12967478 GCF_017311325.1 Ursus maritimus | reverse complement strand
TTTTTTTTTTTTTTTTTTAAAGATTTTATTTATTTATTCAACAGAGATAGAGACAGCCAGTGAGAGAGGGAACACAAGCAGGGGGAGTGGGAGAGAAAGAAGCAGGCTCATAGCGGAGGAGCCTGATGTGGGGCTCGATCCCGTAACACCGGGATCACGCCCTGAGCCGAAGGCAGACGCTTAACCGCTGTGCCACCCAGGCGCCCCTTCACTTCGGTCTTCTGATCCTAGTTTTAAGTCCTGTTCCCTGGGACACAGCAGTCTCTCAGATTTAGTGACTTCGTCCTCTTATTTCCCTTATTATTATAGTTATAATTTCCTCATTCATTTTCCCCATGCATAAATATCTTTCAATCCCAGATAATGTATAATAATGTATATTCTTTTTTAAAAGATTTTATTTTATTTATTTGTCAGAGAGAGCAAGAGCACAAGCAGGGAGAAGCAGGCTCCCCCCCCTGAGTGGGGAAACCAAGGCCGGACTTGATCCCAGAGCCCTGGGATCATGACCTGAGCTGAAGGCAGATGCTTAACCGACTGAGCCACCTAAGCGTCCCATATATTCTTTTCTAAGCTTTTATCTAATACCCACTTAAGAAAACAAGAAAACATGAAAAGTCCACTTGGGGTTGTCTCCAAAGCTTCCCCTTCCTCTACCTGCAAGAAAGAAAAGCTTGCTGACCCGTGTCCCAGACTCATAACCCAGCTACCCTTGAGTCTCCCACTAACTCACTGTCTCCAGCTTCTTCAACCAACAAACCTTGACTAAACACTATGATGTCCCCGTGCACTGAGATCTAGGGATGAACAGACGCAAGAGGAGGGCCCTGCCTTCCACGATTCTCAACTTAGTAGCAAGACAGACGCCTACACGATTAAGCACAAAGCAAAGAAGAGGATACGATGACCTGGAAGCATTGAGAAAGCGATAGATTTTGACGGGACAATGGTTGTATTTGTGTGAAGACAAATGAAGTGGCCTATGAGCTGGTCCTTGAAAGAAGAGGAAGAATAAAGAGAAAGGGCATCCGGGCAGCAGGAACAAAGGGTGAAGACACAGAGTCACGAGCAAGCCACGCAGGCATGGCCAGTGACCCAACACATTGAAGCCGAGGGCCCAGGACGGAGCAAGCCTGGAAGGATGGGTGGGTGGGACTGGGTCACAAAGGCCGTCTGCCTTGCTTGGGAGTTGGGCAAAAGCAGTGGGAGCCCGTCAAAGGATTTTAAGTTGAGATGTGCTATAATCGCATTTTTTTCCCCTAAAAATAAAGACCATTCTGGTGTTAGTGTGGAGAATGGATTAAAAGGGTGAGAGATTGGAAACTGGGAGATCACTTTGGAGGCCGACTTTGACAATAGCCTCTTCCCTCTAGGAAATAAACTCATTTACCTCCTGGTGAGGTTCAAATTAGGAATAAGAGGGTGAGTTCTTTTTTCTTATGAAAAACTAAAGATGAAAGTACAGATGGCCTCCCCACCACGAGGGCTTTCATTGAAGTCCCTTACAGAAGGGACAGTTTCTAAAACCTGCAAGTAGCTTCAATTTGATTTGTTAGTCAGATAACTTTTCCTGGGACCTCTTGTCTTCAAACATCTTCCTGGGACTCGGGGGAGGGGGAGCAGGAAATGTGCAACGAATGCCATGGATGGAAGAATCTAACGAAATGAGACTTTCCCCCCCAGTATAAATAGCATGTCGTTCAAGTGCTGAAAGAATGATGATTTTTTTAAATACTATTTTTTATTATATTATGTTAGTCACCATACAGTACATCCCTAGTTTTTGATGTAAAGTTCCATGATTCATTTCTTGCGTATAACACCCAGTGCACCATGCAATACGTGCCCTCCTTACTACCCATCACCGGCCTATCCCATTCCCCTTTAAGCAGAAGAAGAAAGTTTAGAAGTAATTCTTTCGTTTCAGTTGGAAAGCCTGACTGTTGTTTTCCCACTGCTTGATGGCCTCGAGTTTTCTGCTGTTTATATGCTTCTGCCTTTGGTGGACGGACCTAAAAAGCGCTTACCTCAAAAACCTAGCACTAACGGCTTAATTTGACAATTTGTAGATGGTATTCTTATATTACCCTTTAAGACCTTAATAATTAGTTTTTCTTTAGTGCAGTATTAAAGCATTAAAGGTCATAAATTCCACAGTCACCTGTATCCATTTATTGCTAATTTATTATGGAACATATCATAAAACTTTCCTTGACATATAGGCCTCTTCATAACTATAAATCTTTTTTCAACTGTTTAGATAACTTACGCTTAAGTTCAAGAAGAGACCTCGAGGAGCAAATATTTAAAACATCTATTTATTACACATTAGCTGTGCAGGGCGGGTAACCCTGTGAAGTCACTGAGAAGTATTCACTTACGGTCCGTATATTTATCACTTCAAACCCTTATAAAGATAAATTTGTTTTCAAGAGGAAAAAATGCTACATGTCATGTAGCTGTTTTACTAAGTGCTTTAAAATGTCCAGCTGAGCAAAGCTATCTTTCTGGCTGGTATAGAGCACACAAAAAATGTTTCCATTGAGAATAAATTTGTCACTAGTAACCTCAGCTACGCTTAAAAACGTTTCTAACTTGAAGGTCTCTTCAGATGGCAAATGTATCATGTTCTTTGACCAACACCTTATTTTATTCTGTTTCAACGAGGGACATGACACCCAGCGAAGAGACTCACGGTTTAATGAATGAGGTTACCCTTCTGCTTAAACATCTGTACGGGAAGTGGTGGCGTATACATTCAGAAAGGGAGAGGAGAAAATCAGCTTACTGGAAAACCAATTTGTCGAATGAACAATTTGCTGAAAATCAAATAGTTTCCATTCATTTTGTTTCGTACTATCGGTAACCGTGATGCATGAGATGGTTGAAACACTCCTAGGGATTTCTTTTTTCTTTCAAAACTTTAATTTGGCTTGAGCTTTTCTGCAGTTGCAGTGGTTAGCCAAACCAGAGTATCACAGGCTTCACTATACTCCAACTTTAGAAAATAAAAATATTCTTATACATTTCAAATTACAAATATAATTGTGTGGACTGTCGTGACTTATGTAGGTTTTTCTACTAACGCGTTCTCAGTGCAGCTTTCTGTACTTCTCTTAATTCATTGTGTAGTTAACCAGGTCAATGCAATATGACCATTTCCATGTGTTTGAAGCTCAATGAACTTGATATGTAACTGAACCACACTGACAGATCCATTGCAATGGCTGGGCCAAAAGGAATACGGCAAAATTTAACCAACCAAATCAAACCAAACCAAAACTAAAACCGAAACTTGGGTAAACTCTTGAGCGCTTTGTGACATGATTTGCTGAAATCTTGCTTTCTAACAGGAACCATCAGCTTATGTCCTCTGAACAGTATGTCACTGTGCAGAAGCAAAATGAAGATGCTAAGAGGGGATTCCAATGTGTGAGTAGAATTTCAAGATACAAAGTTGAAATACATTAGCCATAAATAAAGAATTATTCAAGGGGCGCTTGGGTGGCTCAGTAATTAAGCGTCCAACTCTTGGTTTTGCCTCGGGTCATGATCTCGGGGTCCTGGGATCAAGCCCTGTGTGGGTTGCTGAGCTCAGCAGGGAGTCTGCTTGAGAATTCTCTCTCTCTCTCTGCCCCTCCCCCCCAAACAAATAAATTGATTTAAAAGAAAAAGAATTATTCCAGAAAGAGTGAAGTGGTAACAAATCCTTAAAGAATGCTAAAAGATGAAAAAAAGTAAGGCAAAAACAAATATAAAAATAACTAGGAAGACGCAGGGGCCGCCACACTGCATATTAAAGTTTGACCTCCAATTCATAAACACGACACACTGAAGTTGCCATGTGACTTGGGAAAATGGTGAAATAATCCTAAAAAGGGCTAAAAATTTTCTCAAAATAGAATAAGTCATCAGAATGATTTTTAAAAATTGGTACTGTATCATTCTGCCTGGACTGTCATGACACAACATCACAGACCATGTGGCTTAAGCAACGGGAATTTATTTTCCTGTGGTTCTGATGGCTGGAAATCTAGATAAAGGTGTTGGCGGGGTTGGTTTCTGGTGAGATCTTTCTGGCCCCTTCTCACTGTCTTCACGTGGCTTTTCCTCTGATCGGGAGCACTCCTGGTAGTTCTTCCTCTTCTTAAAAGGATATTAGACTCATCAGATTAAGGTCCCTTCCTTGCGACCTTATTTTACCTTAGTTACTTCCTTAGAGGCCCCACCTCCAAATACAGTCACATCGGGGGGCGAGGGCTTCACCTTATGAATTTGGGGGAGATATAATTCTGCCCATAACCATATAAACTACAACATTTCTATATGAATTAAAAGTCATAAATCCCAGGTCACGTATACTCATTTATGGCCTTTGGTTCCTTTTCTGAATATTAAGTATGTCCATGAGATTAAATTACCCTGTGATCTCTGGCTTCTGACAAATTTAACATTCCTTCCAAGCTATAGAGATCATCCCCTCTGTGACTAATTTATGTAAACTTAAGCGTAGGCAAAAGAATCAAATTTTATTTTATTTATTTATTTTTTTTTTTTTTAGTTTGTTTCTCATAGTCCATAGTCTCTCATGTTTCATTCCCCCTTCTGATTACCCCCCCTTTCTTTAACCCTTTCTTCCCCTACCGATCATCCTATTTCTTATGTTCCATAGATGAGAGAAATCATATGATAGTTGTCTTTCTCTGCTTGACTTATTTCACTTAGCATTATCTCCTCCAGTGCCATCCATGTTGCAGCAAATGTTGAGAACTCGTTCTTTCTGATAGCTGAGTAATATTCCATTGTGTATATGGACCACAACTTCTTAATCCAGTCATCTGTTGAAGGGCATCTCGGCTCCTTCCACGATTTAGCTATTGTGGACATTGCTGCTATGAACATTGGGGTGCATATGGCCCTTCTCTTCACTACGTCTGTATCTTTTGGGTAAACACCCAGTAGTGCAATGGCTGGATCATAGGGTAGCTCAATTTTTAACTTTTTAAGGGACCTCCACACTGTTTTCCAGAGTGACTGAAAAGAATCAAATTTTAAATAATTGAGGTGAATTTTATAAGTTTGGCAAATGGACAATTCAGAGAGTTAGTTTTATTTGTAAATTGTCCTTTGGCCATGGAAAAGCACATTAGGAACAACTGTTGTCTCACCATATCACAGGCAGCAGGAGAAGGGTCTTGTGTGTGGTGGTGGTAAGCCTAGGTGAGGTCTCCAGAATTCTCTGAATATTATTTTACATTTCCCTTAGAGTTACAAGTCCCAAGAATAGGAAAGAATGCAAGATTCCATCAGGTTAGATAGAAAATGCATCTGTATGTCTAAGGTTTTCACGGGATCTGAAGGTCTTCAGCATTTTAGAACATGTGTAGGGGTGTCTGGGTGGCTCAGTTGATGATGACCTGGCTTTGGCTCAGGTCATGATCTCAAGGTCCCGGGATCAGGTCCTGCATCGGGCTCCCCATTCAGCGGGGAGTCTGCTTGTCCCTCTCCCTCTGCATTTCCTCCAGCTCCTGCTCTCTCTCTCTCTAATAAAAATAAATAAAATCTTTATTAAAAAAAAAAAGAACATGTGTATAAATGATGAGTCAGAGAAATGCAAAATCTAATCAAGTACTCCACCCGGACAGGAGTCTCCGATTTCTGTGGGCAAGCAAGGAACTAGACACTATGGGCTCTGAGAACAACCACCTTCACATTTAACAAAAGCATTTTTCACAGCCTTATTGACCTTGACATATAATTCCCTTATGATGCAATTCATCCATGTAGAATGTTCAATTCTGTGGTTTTTCGTATATTCACAGATAGATGCAACCACCACCACAGTCAAGATTAGAACATTTTCATCACCTCCGAAAGAAACCTTGTGCCCTTGGCTGTCAGCCCTCCATCTCCCATCACTCTCTCCCAGCCCTAAGCAACCACTAATCTACTTTCTGTCTTTATAAATCTGTCCTGTTCTAGAATTTCATATGAGTAGACTCTCAGGCTAGGTGGTCCTTTGTGACTCACTTCTTTCACCCAGCATGACGTTTTCAAGGTTCATCTGGGTTGTAGCATGGACCAGCATTTTATTCATTTTTCTTCTGGCTTCTTTCAAGATAAGATTTTTTTTCTTATTCTTTAATTTTCTGCAGTTAGAACCTGATATGCCTACACGTAGTATTTTTGGCCTTTACCCTGCATGATATTCTCTGAGTTTCCTGGATCTGTGGTTTGATGTCTGACAGTAATTTGGGGGAAATTCATAGTCATTACTCCTTCAAAAATGTCTTCTGTTCCTTTCTCTCGTCTCCTTCCGGTATTCTCATTATGCATTTATTACATCTCTTGTAGCTGTCCAACGGTCCTTGAATGTTCTGTTCCATCTCTTCCAGTCTAATTGCTCTTTGTCTCTCAGCTTGGGAAGTTTCTACTGAGAGAGCCTTCTGTGGGTGCTCAATGTGTAATCATCTGAGAACTGCCAGACTGTTTTCCAAAGTGGTTGCACCGTTTTACCTTCCCACCAGCAAGCCATGAAGGTTCTTCTCTCTACACATCCTCATCAAAGCTTCTTATCCTCGAATGTTTCAATTCTTAACACAATTAAACACAAATTTAATTTTTTAAAATTCTAATTTAAAACACACACAATGTAAGACTTACCATGGGAAGCACTTTGAAGCATACAGTCCAGGAATCTTAAGTACGCTTTTGTTGTTATTCAACCACTCTTTAGAACTCTTTTCATGTCGCAAAACCAAAACTTTATACCCATTAAATGTCAACTTCCCATTCCCTTTACTCCCAGCTCCTGGAAAGCACCATTCTACATTTTGTCTCTGTGAGACCCTAAGTACCTCATAAAAATAACATCATATGATATTTGTTTTTTTGTGACTGGCTTATTTCACCTAGCATAAGGTCCTCACAATTCATCCATGTTGAAGCATGTGTCCGAGTTCCCTTCCTTTTTAAGGCTGAATAATATTCCATTGTATGTGTATTCCTCATTTTGTTTATCCATTCATCCATTGACGAACACATGGGTGACTTCCACTTTTGGGTTATTATGAGTAATGTTGCCAGGAACATGGGTGTTTGACTATCTCTGGGAGACCCTACTTTCATTTCTTTGCTGTATATACCCAGAAGTAAAATTGCTGGGTCATACAGTAATTTTTTTTTATTTTTTGAAGAACTGTCATACTGTTTTCCATTGTGGCTGCACCATCTCACATTTCCACCAATAGTGCATGAGGGTTCCAATTTCTCCACATTCTTGCCAACTCGTGTTATTGTTTATTTGTTTGTAATAGTGGCCATCCTAAGGGATGTGAAGTAATAGCTCACTGTGGTTTTTATTTGCATTTTCCTAACAATTAGCGACATGGAGCTCACCTCTATGATGAGCCCAAGAGATTTCAACCATAAAACAAGATTCGGTGAGACTCATAAGGATCTTTAACAAAAATGCAGTTCCCATCCAGGGCAAAAATCCGTTTACAGGTAATCTAAATTACTGGGATGGTAACAGACTTCTTTAGTGGGTGAGAATCTTTTAACCCTGGAAAGATTCAGAATTAGTATAGAAAAGATTACAGTGATTAAAATTGAAGTATTACTATTTGGAGGTTAAGAAATACACTGTTCATATTTGTTATTTTATGTACTTGGCCTGCTTGGAATGACAGTCTTGTAACTTCATCTGAAAATTTGTAATTGTGTAATTTTTACTTGGGATGACCAACTTGTCCTGATTTGCTCAGGACTGACTTTGTTTTTAAATTGCAATTCCTGCGTCCTGGACGTCCCTCAGTTTAAGATGATTGGATTGGTCACTTAATTTAGACTTGAGTTTTTTAATATTTTATTTATTTATTTGACAGAGATAGAGACAGCCAGCGAGAGAGGGAACACAAGCAGGGGGAGTGGGAGAGGAAGAAGCAGGCTCATAGCGGAGGAGCCTGATGTGGGGCTCGATCCCATAACGCCGGGATCACGCCCTGAGCCGAAGGCAGACGCTTAACCACTGTGCCACCCAGGCGCCCCTAGACTTGAGTTTTTAAAATGAAATCTTTCTAAACTCATATACAATATTGCATCATCTAAGAGAACTTCAGTATCACTGTGTCTTTAAATTTAATGTACTAAATATATGAAAGCTATGTAAGTATATACTGGGGTTTCTATAATTCAGATAATTTAAGTACTTAAAATATAATATACTAAATTTATAAGCAAAGTTTAAAGCGTTTGAAGGTGTTTCACTAATGAGACCAAACATTATTTGAAACCCCTTTTAAAAATGTGTTATCAGGGGCGCCTGGGTGGCACAGCAGTTAAGCGTCTGCCTTCGACTCAGGGCGTGATCCTGGCGTTATGGGATCGAGCCCCACATCAGGCTCTTCTGCTATGAGCCTGCTTCTTCCTCTCCCACTCCCCCTGCTTGTGTTCCCTCTCTCGCTGGCTGTCTCTATCTCTGTCAAATAAATAAATAAAATCTTAAAAATGTGTTATCATTTGCTATACTTATACATGGACTAAAGAGATTTTTAAGTTTAAAAGTTTCCTTAGGTAAATTGGACACCAATTGTTTAAACCAAAAATAAATTGAGAAACAGTCTTTTGAGTACACAAAAGCTATTCTAAAGGACACCAGAAACTGATGGCAGCTACAAGCCAAGATGTTTGAAAGTATCTCCATTTAGGGAGTTTCAAAAGGAGTCAGATTATTCTGGTAACTTGGGGCCCATTACCAGTTGTCAAGTAAATCAACAGAACGTGTCAATTACCGTAAGTATATACACTTTTGGGATGAAAACACATCCCCTTTGAGATTAAGGAGGTCACTTCAAACTGCTTTTTTTGTTGTGTTTCTTTGTTTGTTTGTTTGTTTAGGAGATGGCTTACTTTAGCCATCAAGAAATCAACATTTACCAACCTTTACGACCAAAAAATAGACTCAGCACTCAGCTTCTCTTAGTGAAGCACTGTCTCTGTACTGTATCTGAAGACCAACTAAGCTGGAAACCCATTGTGATAATTTGTCAACATCATTACAGTCTGATATTTTAGAATTGCACATACTTTAACCAGCCTGAAAAGGAAATACCCTTGTAAGACGTACAATTATTTCATTTTTATTGATTTTTTTTAATCTTTTATTTCCCTGACAGAAATTGTCTTCAGAAATGTGGTTCATCCTGCAAACTTTCAGCAGGAAATCTAAGAAAACATCATGTCCAAAGAACCGCAGAGCTGTAGACAGCAGTATTTACAGGCTTCGATTCATGTAAGGTCTTTCCAGGCTGGGACAGTCTTCAGACCAAGTCTCAGCCTGTTATCCTATTTGGGGAAGGCTAGTATTGAATACTCGCTGGAGATACCACGACCAGATGACCAATGACCGTTGCTTCCTAGCCACTTCTCTTTGTGATATGCCTACCTATCTCTGGAGTATGTTCCGTGAAAGCATGATTCATGGCTACTGGCCTATTTAGACTGTAAAGCAAGAGAAAGCCAGCATTGTGTCTTCCTCTATGGTCTATGACACCAGACGCTGTCTTCCTGTTGCAACGTTACAGAGAAGCCCTTGCAAAACTCACTGTTTGCAGCAAACTGCCACTCTGTTACCCCAGAGGAGACTAACCCACAATCTGCAAGACAAAAATCTCATATTATTTTATGTTGCCAAAACCGGACCTTAAGTATTAAATTCAAGGAAAAATTATAACATTTTAAAAGGTGGCTTATTTTATTATGAGGGATGTGCTATTACATTAAAGACACCTGCCGCCTTCTAATTCATCTTTAGACAGTTGAAACATATCCTGGCAAAAGGAAAAAGGCTAGATTAATAGTATGAAGACATTTTATCAACATCATGAGACGGAAATGTCTTTGAAAACCCTGCTAATATAGCACATTATAAAGGACAGATTTTCCAAAAGATGAATATTGATTTTTACAAAGAATCATTTCTTAAATTATAGTTTTAAAACTAATAATTGCCAGTGGTTTCAAACAGACTTCCTTTTATCAAGGAGCTGGAATCTTTTGGTTCACTAGACCTCCTTGATCTTAGTCTGTACGCATTGTTTAGTTTTATTTGGTGCCACAGGGACTCCTTCAAACTTATTAGAAGCCTCAGTTTAATACAGAAAAAGAGAGGCTCGGAACATGTAAATATAACACTGTTAATGTTTTCCACGTTTGTGATTCCAAGGTCAAAGTCAAACTTCTTATTGTATTAATAATAGCAAAGCAAAAATAAGCTTTGTAGTTGTGAATTCATGGTTTTAAAGAATAATTTCCCTATGTTTTTATTAATTCAAGCCATCCATTGAACCATTCAAGGATTCTATTATGTACTCAATGATATATCTCATATTGTACCTTTAACTTTGGGAGGCTATGAGAATGGATAGGCGTGTGATTCTCTCAGTCATCAACATAAGATATTTCCTTTGTTCAAAAGGTATGTTAACTTATAGCATTGACAATGGTATTTAGTAAAATGAACTTTAGAGCTTAATAGTGAAATAATTAAAAGCCAGTTTCCCCCTACTTGTTATTTAAAATGGCATGGTTTGCAGTAGAGTTCACATGCTGTGCATTACAGAGCATGGCCGTGTATTCTGGATTCTGATGCTATCTGATCTGTAGACCAGCAATCATCAGAATAAAAAAAGCTCCAAGGAAAAGTCAGACAGCTTCAGCTCCCCAAGCCCTTTCCTTTTGAGAGCGTATTGAATTCATGTCCCATTCAGTGGGGAGTAATGAGGAAACGAAACCAAAGTTGTAGGTGTGTTGTAGGTCTTTGTTTGACCCGAGCCTTCGTTTAGGACAAAGCTGGCACTGATGTCCATCTCAGGTGACTGGGAGTGAAGATGGAGTGATTCGGCAGCTTCTTTTGCTACCTGCTGGCCTTGCTCCTTCCATCACTCCCACCTATCCTCCTTCCCCACCTTAAACTTGAACTTGGTGGATGGGAGTAAGAATTCAAAATACAGCTGAAGTTGCTCAAATCTCCCAGTTCTGATTTGCAGACCTGGACTGCAGTGCCTCTCAGAAGGGCAAGCTCATCTTCGTTATTCTCGTAAGAAATACATCCTTACCTCGCTAAACCTACTTCCCTTACTGAAGGTCGTATGCAGCCATGTGCAAACAAGCAGGGTTCCATGTTAGACTTCGCCTGGGAGTCCATCTAGGTCCTGCTGGTGAGGACTGTGGCAGCTGGAATGACTCATGCATGCATAGTAAAACCCAGGTTTCAGTACTTGGGAGGACTGCACATTTCTTAGCATTCTTTCCTCAGGAACTTCATGCTATCCTTTGTCATGTTGTTTTGCCAGCAATGTACTTTTTGGATATGCTGTTGGGTTTGTATCTCATAAATATCAATCAAAGGAGTTAAGTTTTATTTTTAAGACATGGCAAAGAATATCTTGTCTCCTTCCCTTATTTGGCGGGTGAGTCCTATAGCATGGGGAGTAGGGGAATTCAAACTCACTCCGTGTTAACTTTCTCCTGAAGTTAGGGGAGTAGTTCCAAGTATAACTCCTTTTCCTGTGACGACATTTTGACTTGCAAGGAACCACAGAAATGTTCTGCTTCAGCGTTGACCAAATTATGTTCTGGACATTCTGCTTGGTACATGTGGTCAAGTAAGTTTGAGAACACTGTGTTAAAGAGAGCTAGAGATGCTTCTTTGCTGAGTCTCACAGGCAGCAGACCAGAGTGCTGATGAGTGTAGACTCTGGAGTTCCTGGTGCTTTGACTCCTGACCCCACCACTGACTACTGTCAGGTCACTTAATCAGCCTGTACCTCAGTTTCCTCATCTGTGAAACAGACCTGTACACAGGGCATAACCCTCAAGGTAGTTGTGGGAATAACTTGAGTTGATACATAAATACATCAGCTTCATATAGGAAGCCCTTAGCACAGAACCTGACATAAAATAAGCCCCTTGTACAAATTAGCTTATAGTAACAACTAGTGGTATTTATTGCTATAATTAAGTTTTCAAAGGGAAGATAAAATAGTCCACCTTCTCCACCTTATTCATTTAGTCATTCATTTTCTTCTGCTCCCCGGTATAAACCACCTCGAGTGAGAGAGGGTTTGATATGAACTGGTCAAGTCAGGAAAAAAATAGTTACATCCTTATTAACTTGGGCTCTCTGTTTATTGCTGCAGCCTAGCTTTACTGGGTACTTGCTAATCCACTTTTTGTTGGTTTTAAAGACAAGATCAGAACACAATTTGAGGGATAGCCCATAGAAAGACTAAGACGGCTACACTGTTTATCAGTTCATCCCTGCAGGCTTTCCCGAAGTCCAAGAGGGAGGAGTGGGGAGATGGACATTTTGAGAACACAAATCTGCAAATATACTCATCCCCCTTATTCATTCATTTACTCACCAAATGTTGGTTGCGGGTCTACTGTATGCCAGGGACTGTTCTAGACGCTGGGGACACAGTGATGAGTAAAACAGACAAATATCCCAGCGCTCATGGAGCTTGGGTTCTGGTGATCACTGATATTCAGATAACTGGAAACTAATAATGAAGCCAGAATCAAGTTACGTGCATTTCTCTCGATTTCTGAATACATTTTAAAAAATGAAGACATGACAAAATCAGTATCTCTAAATTTTAGTGATTTTTAAGTGATTATATTTAACAAATTAGTACTTACAACACAACATAAATAGACAAACAAGATGTTTTACCTCTTTTAGAAATAACTTCCAAAGTGAAAATTTCAGGCCCCAGCTTGGGCCATAAGGGGCTCCTACTGACCTCCCCACTACCCCCCACTACTCATCCCACCAAACCTGTGCTGGGCCTCAGCCTTAATTAGAATTCAGTCAACTCATCGCTGCCTGTTTTTGGCAGAACTAATGACATTTCCTCTTTTCCTCTTAGCCTTTGTTCAGAGTAAACCTCTTAGACTTATAGTTAGTGACTTATGTAGACAAGAATTTTAAATTTAAGGACCACATAAAATAGTGTATAACATTAAAGAGACACAGTTGCATTTTGCTTTTAATTTAAAGATATGCAGCCATTTGCATATTTGGCTCAGACTAGACTCAGGCCCTGGGATAAGATATAGAAGGATGGGGACCCTGGATGGCTCAGTTGGTTAAGTATCTGCCTTCAGCTCAGGTGATGATCTCAGGATCCTGGGATCGAGTCCCACATCCAGTTCTCTGCTCAGTGGGGAGTCTGCTTCTCCCTCTCCCTCTGTACTCTCTCTCTCTCTCAAATAAATACATAAAATCTTAAAAAAAAAAAGATATAGAATGATGAATAGAATTTAACTCACTCATTTTTTTGGTTCATAGAATGCAATTTGGGTACATGCCAACATTGAATAGTTGTTTTATTTTTCATTTCGAACTTTAAAGTGACACTTTGGGGGGGCCTGGGTGGCTCAGTCGTTAAGCCTCTGCCTTCGGCTCAGGGTGTGATCCCAGGGTTCTGGGATCAAGCCCCGCATAGGGCTCCCTGCTCAGCTGGGAGCCTGCTTCTTCCTCTCCCACTCCCCCTGCTTGTGTTCCCTCTCTCGCTGGCTGTCTGTCTCTCTGTCAAATGAATAAATGAAATCTTTAAAATAAATAAATAAATAAACAAATAAATATAAAAAAAAATAAAGTGACACTTTGGGCTGGTCACTGGACATTGAGATCATTTAAAGTAGGATACTGTGAATATACAAATATTTAGTGTAGCTTTCACAATTTATTAATAAACCAAGAAGCATATAATTATTCTAACATTTTAACTCATGTTTGCTTCTCTAGTTATCAACACTAAACTGTAATACTTGACGTCTTTGGAAAATACAGGATCTCAGAATTATAAGCTTTTATAGCAGGAGGTGGGCTTGGAGACCCCCCTCCCTGGACCCACTCTTTTTACAAATGGGGAAACTGAGGACCAGTTTTTTTGACTGAATCAAAAAATTGTCTTTTGATGGAATCAGAAAAATTTTTTATCAGCAGAATATATTATTTAGGGTTTGTTTAAAATAGTACCCTTGTAGCCTACCGAAACTTCTTGTGCATCAAATGATCAAAGAGTCAGGGAGTTTGTGAACCAGAAAATAAATGTTAGGTTTAAGAATATTAAGTTTAAAATACTTTAAAACTGCTTGTTTTTTATATACTTTTTAGGCCTAATTTTCATCTTACGAGCAAATAAACCCAAAACAAAGAATTCCAGCCATTTTCTAGATGAATTAAGAAAACTGAAGGAAATAAATGAAATTCTTTTTTTTTTTTTGTAAAGATTTTATTTATTTATTTAACAGAGATAGAGAGAGCCAGCGAGAGAGGGAACACAGCAGGGGGAGTGGGAGAGGAAGAAGCAGGCTCCCAGCGGAGGAGCCTGATGTGGGGCTCGATCCCACAACGCCGGGATCACGCCCTGAGCCGAAGGCAGACGCCCAACCGCTGTGCCACCCAGGCACCCCAATGATATTCGTTTTTAATTTTTCTATGTCAGTATCTGAGAAGTGCCATATTTCTAAATCCAGGCACAGCCTTCTATGTACTCAAATGAAATGAAATTGGTGGCTGGCCATTGCCCAGTGATAAAATGTAGCCTTGACTTTTTGGCTAGTAAGGTATATTTCCTCTCATTGTCTGATAAAACGTTTGCCTTAATTCATGATTTCAGTTAACATATTAAAAAGTCTTAACTATAACTTAAAAAATATGATTTCATGTCTCTGATATTTTGATGACCATGTGTAATTAACATGCAATATCACAGACTATGGGAAGGCGAGGAGGATCTGGGGATCCTTTGCTCAGCAGTGAACAGGATTTTTGAATAACTGATTGCTTACTCTCATTTGGGTATGTGAATGTGCCATGCCTGGTTTTTTTTGAAAGCAAAGGTTATGTGTAATCTCTGTGAGATATGTAAGGTAAGGGGTGGAAGGAAGAGCAAATACGGCTTTGGAAAGGGATACCGGACAAAGTCATGGCACAAGGGAAGAGAAAAAAAGAAAGGAGTCACGATGCAAAGAAGGGGTGGTATTAACTAGAGGCTCCTCACATGCGGGTTTGTGGGGACTTCCACACCTAAGCCTCTTGCCTTTCTTTTTAAATTCTACTTTCGATACCTCAGAATAATATCTTGTGAAGAGAGTTACTTTCAGGTAACAAACCTTTTCTGAATATTTATCTTTTTCATATGTAATGTTTCAGAAAAAATATATATTGCAAGTAAATATAATATATAAATATTATATTATATTAATAAACATATTTATGTAATATATTACTACATTTTATATATTAATTATATATTATATAATATAAATACATTATTTATATACAAATAATATATTTAAATAATTTATATAAATACATATATATAATTATGTAATTTATATATAATATATATTTATATTATTTATTAGATATTGTATATGTTTATATTATATAATATATAATTTATATATAATTTATTTTTTGTTAATATATTGTTATATTTTTACTATGTAAATATTAAAGTGTAATGCCAATATAATAAATAAAATGTATAGGTATAAAAATATATATCTAAACAGCACATCTATGTAGGGCAGTGAAAGAAGTTTCCCCTTAACAAAATTAATTCATTTAAGGTGCTTTTTCCTTTGTTTGTTTTTCCGTGTGTGTCAAATAAGCTAACAAGGATTGAGTAAGTAACAGGCTAGTGATACCTGAATATGCCAAAAATTCTGAAGCTCAGATGTGAATGACAAGTTTAGGAAATATATCTTTACAAAGAGCTTCTGTTTATGTGTTTATCTTTCAGCTTTTTAAAGAGGAACAGTATAGGGGAGAGCTTCTGAAGAGCGTGGGGATATCTTCTCAGCAGAACGGACTTGAAAAATCAAGTGCCTGTGCCCTTCATCATCTGTCCTTCTCCAACCTTCTGCCAGGCCCCTCTTCCTTCCCAGTCCCTCTGTGAACGGTGTGGAGGTGGAGGAATGAATGAATGAGTGAATGAATACCAACCCCTCCGCCACCACACACACCCTTGCACTCACACCTAGTTCCCTTATCTGTTACATTGCAGGTCGTTCAATATAAACTAGGAAGAAATATCCTGGGACACAACTGTCCATTTAGAAACACATTTCTGGTCAGTTGATTAATTTCACAGCTTTACATTTTTTTCAACACGGAAGTCCAGACATATATATAATTCATAATATATGCTAGTCTAGTGACATTTTAAGAAAGTAACAATCTGATTTAAGAAGTGTCTTCAGAGCGAAGCAGGTTCACTTTTCAGAAGAACAAAACTCTCCTGGGCATTTTGGAATGTCCCACTCAAGACTGAGATGAATCCAAACGGGGCTTCACAGATCTGATTGTCACAGCATACTGGGCCGAATTCCTCTGAGCACTGAGAAGTGAATGTTAACATACCATGTGAAAGATCTTTCTTTCCGTGCTATGCCCTTCTCCAAATCTCCAAAGCATTTGTTTTGTAAAATCCTAAGTGGAAACACATTTTGGTGCCATAATTTCAAACAAACCATCTCTCTTTGAACTCTGCAGCCTTGATGCATTAACACGATTGAATATCGAGTTCACAAAATTTCAGATAAACCACGTCCGAGCTATAAAACGACCCCAAAATCTTAATTTTTCCCACATCTCATTTCCTTTTCCCACGCGACTTTCAGAAAGTCCAGCTTTAGTTTCTCTTGGTGAAAAAGTTGCTGCAGATACGTCTATGGCGGGGCGTTGGCTGGATATCTAGTCACAATTTCGTGTCAGTTACCTTCCCCAGGCACCCTGACAGCCGAGATGAGGTCATCTTGACCGCATTCATCATTTTGTGAGGCACTAAGGAGGTGGTAGTGAGTAAGCGGACGCTCCAAGAAATAAATGATTGGATTAAAATGGGGTGAGTTAACTGTCATTCACAAAAGAACTCTGTTCAGCCAATGTGTTTTTTGCAACCGTCTTCTGAGATAGAAAGAAAAATATAGAGATGTAAAAGCATCATGTGCTAAGCCCTGCATTTTGCCCAAGTAGGAGGCTCAAAGCAGTTCCACATTGCCGCATTGCTTCTTAAAGTCAATTTAAAATATTTAAGTTAAAATATATAAAGTTCGATTCAGTTCACTTATTGGAAATTCAAGATGATGACGATAATTTGGCTAAATACAACTATCTTTGTGTTGGAAATAACATCAGAATAGAATAATTTGAACAAATGGCCCAAATAAATAAAATGACTTGAAAATAGCCCAGAATCTTTGCAGAGGAGTGAGAGAACCCGGGATAATTCCTCTTCAATCAGGTACCAAAGTGTTTTCTTATTATACAAACACCTTATAACTACATTATAGAAGCTTAAAATTTAAGCTAATATAGACATTCCTTAGAGCAAAAAGGTGCAAATATCTAAGGGGTAGAGGCAAAAAATGATTTATTCTGTTTTTCTAGCATTGCTAGTTTCCAGGTGTTCACCTTTTGATCCGGCTACAGGCAATGATTTTCTGAAGTGGTTTCTGATGGTGTCTGACATCATTTATAGTACTCTTGAACAATCTTGTAATGTGCTAAACTACACCAAATTAAGTGAGTTAGTGGCCAAAAAAGAGTCCAATAGGCCCATGGGTATCATGAGTGTCTTGCTACTTGCTGCCTCTTGTATTCGCTGCTCAGAGGGAAGGAATGAAGTTTTTCGATACTCTAATACCTCAAGTGCTGGATTTGGTGGAGAGCTAGAACAGATGTGGGAAAAATCTGAAAGGATTCAACAGTCTTAAGCACGTGGAAGTTTATAAATTGGCAGATTATGTCCTTTTTAGTCATTCATTCATTCAGTCGGTCAGTCAGTCACCAAACATCTCTTGAAGTACCAGTCTCTGTAATGTATGACAAACTATGTTGTGCGGAACTGAAGGTGAGAGAGATTGTGGTCCTGAGCTTCCGGAGTTTATAATCGATGAGAGAAATGGCGTATATAAATGAACTGCCTCAAAGACGGGCTAATGTGTTGACATATGAAGGAATGTCATGTATGAGTTCGGAGGAGGGAGAGATTTCTTCCAGTTGATTTAATCAAGAAAATATTCATTTATAGATCCACTGATTTCACACAAATGCTTAAGGACTGTTGTAGGCAAGATACAGATGGAGAGGCAGTTAGGATTCGTTTACCTGACTAGTCAACAAATATATATAAGGTCTACTGTATGCCAAGTCTTGTTCTAGACTCTGAGGGTTGTTTGAAGAACAGGCAAAGCCCTTTCCCTCACCGAGCTTCATCATAGTAGGGGAGACACTCAATAAATGAGTAAGCTGTGTGATAATATGATTTTAGGTAATTGGTACTATGAAGAAAGTAAACTGGTTTAGCAGGGTAGATGACAAAAAGATGTGGATGTTCGTTTTAGATAGGATGTCTAGGGAAGACTCTGGAGGAGAGAGGTCTAATAGATGAGAGAAACAGACCATGGGAGAACCTTGGAAAAGAGCCTTTCAAGCAGAGGAAGTGGCGAGTGTAAGCACCTGTGAGCGGGGCGAGCTTGGCGTTCTTGAGGAACAGAAGGCCGCCCGAGCAGCTGGAGCAGAGTGGCCAAGAGGAGACACAGTGGAGGTGAAGTTGGGGAGTAGCAAAGGCCAGACCACTTGGGGCTCGTGAGCCCATTTTGGTACCATGATTAGCCTGAGGACTTGAGAAACCACTGGAGGTTTCAATCAGAGATGAGATGGTGTCTGAGTTTAGGTGCCCTGTAGTGGTTCAGGAAAGAAGGAAACCAGGAAACTACATAGGAGGTGAAGGCAACAGTCTAGAGGAAATATGGCAACAGCCAGAAACTGCGTGGTAACAGCTGGTTTGATGAGAAGTGATTAGGGTTGGGGTCATTTTTTAAAAAGAGAGGTTACAGCTTGTGGATGTGAGGTGGGAGAGAAAAGGAGGAACCAACGATTACTACTAGCGGTTTAGACCTAAGGGATAAGGTGGATTTTAACACACTTGACTGATATGAGGAAGATGGGGGAGAAAAGTGTTTGGGGGAGGAAATCAAAAATACTATTTGGGCATGATGCTTGTTTCCCAGGGCTGCTGTAACTCATTGCTATAAACTTGGTAGCTTCAAACAACAAAAATTTATTCTCTTATAGTTTGGGAGGCCAGAAGTCAGAAATCAAGAGGTAGGCAGGGCCATGCTTCCTCTGGAGTTTCTAGGGGAAAATCCGTCTCTTGCCTCTTCTAGCTTCAAGCTTCTGGCTTGTGGCTGCATAACCCCACTCTCTGCTACACCTTTCTACGCCTTCTTCCCTGTGTCTCTATCTTCTTTTCCTCTATCTCATAAAAAAGAACATTTATCATTGGATCTAAGACTTACTAGATAATCCAGGATGATCACATCTTGAGATCTTGAACTTAATTACATTGGCAAAGAAACGTCTTCCAAATAAGATGATGTTTATAGCTTCTGAAGGTTAGGACATGGACCTATCTTTCTGGGGACCACTGCTCAATCTACAGATGCCAGGCATATTAAGGAAAAGAAGCCTATTAGACATTTAAATGGAAATGTCAAATAGTAATTGGATAGAGCATTTAGAACTCAGAGTAAAGGTCGGGTCTGGAGATAGGCATTTGGGAGTCATCAGCATATAAATGTATTTAAAGCCCTAAGGCTAGATGGCATTGTCTGGGGGGAGGTGAACAGGGAGAAAAGAGAAGAAGCCTGAGGACTCCAACACTTAAAGTTCTGGTAGAGGAGCTAAGGAGGTTGAGAGGAACTGACAGTGAAGGAGAAAGAAAACTGAGACAGTATAGTCTCCCAAAAGCCAAGTGAGCAAAGCGCTTCAATGTGGAAGTTGTGGCCAGCAGCATCGGATGTTACTGTAAAGTCCAGGGAAATGAGAACAGCAGACTCATCACTGGGTTTGGCAAGATGGCGACTTTGATGTGTGTGGCGTCAGTAGAGTGGTGGGGATGAAAACCTTAGTGGCATGGATTACAGATCGAACGTGAAATGAAGAAAGGGAGAGTGTTGGCCAACTTGTCTCAGTCAAGGAAATAGAGTATATCCTGAGAGAAATGGGGGGCAACCAAAACTTGAGTGGGCAGTCAAAGGAGGATTTCAGTCTAAGCTGAAGCCCGAAGTCTCAGTATAAGTTAGCCAGCTGGGGAAAAAAAAAAAAAAAAGAGTTTTCTAGGCATAGAGAACATAAGAAGCCAGCAACAGATTTTTTTTTTTTTAAAGATTTTATTTATTTATTCGACAGAGATAGAGACAGCCAGCGAGAGAGGGAACACAAGCAGGGGGAGTGGGAGAGGAAGAAGCAGGCTCATAGCGGAGGAGCCTGATGTGGGGCTCGATCCCCTAACGCCGGGATCACGCCCTGAACTGAAGGCAGACGCTTAACCGCTGTGCCACCCAGGCACCCCAGCAACAGATTTTAAGTAGAGTAATGATATGAACAAATTTGTATTTCAGAAACATTACTCTGGCCGATGATGAGTAGTGAATGAATCGGAGACCTAGAGCAGGAAGAGCAGAGTCATGCTCCAGTCTAGGCAATATCTGGTGGTGGCCTGTATGGGGAAAGAGGTGGTGGATAAGGATGATATTAATACTTCACAATCAGTGCTTAAGGGCCACTGGCCAATCAAAATGAACCGTGGCTGTAACACCCCTTGTAGCTGTGGTGGCACATACCAGCTGACGTTTGTCTGCTTGCACGCATGGCAAGGACTGGATAGATCCTAGACTAAGTTAGAACTTAGTGTTGACAAGATTGGTTCATTGATTAGATGAAAGAAATGAGAGAGAAAGAGAACGAGAGAGAGAGACAAGGACCAAGGATGAACCTGGCGGAGGGATAGTGACGCTATTTAGCAAGGTAAGGAGCTCGGCAGGAAGTGTAGTTTGGTGAATGGGAGGGGGTGAAGTTTTGCATTCTGTTCGAGTCAAGCTGGAAGTCCAGGTGCTTTGAAGTTATGCAAGTGCAGACATCCCCTGGGCCAGGGAGAAGACTGATTTGGATGTGGGGTATGGATTTGGGAGTCATTAGCAAAAGGAAATGGTAGTGGAAGCCAGGAGAGGGAATGAGCTCACTGGGGGAGAACCAAGGAGTCAGAAGCGAGAGAGACCAGAGATAGAAACACCTTGCAGTCTAGGCAGAGAAAAAAAAGACTTCAAAGAAGTGGGGGAAGGGGGGCGGAAATGGGGTAGAAGGGAGTAGAGAGATAGGACAATAGCTAGGAGAATGCATTGTCAAAGAAGCAAATGGAAGAGAGTGTGTCAGGAAGGAGGAAATGGTCAAAGGAATCCGGTGCTGCAAAGAGGTTCAGACAGAGAAGGAAGGAAATATCAGACAGAGAAGTTGGAGTGACAGTGAGGTCATTGCTCAGCTTGGAAAGAGCCCTGGTGGTGTAGTTGGGGGGAGGGTGAGAGTGGAAATCAGATGGTGAGGAAGTGACAAGTGGTGGGTGAGAATAAGAGACGGTGAAGGTAGAAGCTCTTTCAAGGTAAGCTGGGGAAAGAAAAGCAAGTTGCATCTAGAAGGGAATGTGGAGCTGGGGAAGACCTGAACATGTTTAAATGCTTCCTGTTCTCCATCCTTTTTACTCATAGAAGGAAAAGCAAATAAGGAAGAGGTGGAAGACCCTGAGAAGATGGGAGAGGACGGGATAGACCTTGGACAGGAAGAGGACTGCCTCCTCCCTTGCAACTAAAGGGAAGAAGCCAAAGATGATTGCCAAGATAGATTTGAATGTTACATGGCAGAAATAGAGGGTGTTACTATCTTGGGGCTTATTTTTTCATAGTCATATTGAAGAGAAGCTGAGTCTAGGTGGATGAATCAGCCTTTGGCCCCCATCCCTCCATTAGAACTGCTCTTGTCAAGGTCACCATGACCTCCAATGTTACTGAAGGTTAACTCTCAGCTCTCATCTTACTCATTAGCAACATTGGACACAATTTATCATTTTCCGTTCCCTGCGACACTGTCTTTCCTAGCCGTATCAGGTATACTTCCTGCATTACTTCACACTCTCTGGGCCCCCATTCCACTCTAGCCATTGCTCTGGGGAAGAGTTGCATGAAGGTTTCAACCAGGGTTGTGCTTGTGTGAGCTGACCATGTCTTGCACGTCTTGCTCCCTGCCCTGGGGTGTCTCCGACACCATGGAGTCCAACACCCTGCAGAAACCGGGTGGAACTAACTCTTGCATGATCCAGAAATGCAGGGGAGTTAACATTCCTTGGAGCAGTCTCTGACCAGCCAAGGATAGGAGCCAAGGGGTAAGTGCTATTTCCAGTCTTCCCTGGGCAGACGGTTTGGAGATTCATTTCATAAGGCTTGTGCGAAGGTCCCACCCCTACTCCTCTGTGTTGCTATCCTGAGCCCTTAGTCTTACTTCATGAGGTCCACATGCCAAAACAAGCCACTAGGCCTTTTCTTCAGTTTCTTCTTTACAGGCATCCAGGCTAAGATTCTTGCTGTAAGGCAGAAGGATAAACAAGCCTGAACGCATAAACGAGACAGATTCTTTTATAGCTCTGTCCCTTCACAACCAGAGCCTGGGTCTAATTTTAAGCAATCTCTTCTGTGGCTGTGTACAATGCAGGGCATCGTAATGTGCCAGGGAGCCTTTCAGGATCTCACCATAACTTAAGTTGATAGTTGATGACCTGAGCTTCTTGATTCTTCCCCTTTTTCAGATTTCTAAAAGCACTTAACAAAGGCCAGGCCACTCCATAATCTTAGAACATAATATTATTGTCCCCATAACATTCAAGTGCCACAAATAACTTTTGCCTGTATCTACATCCAAGGGGTTATCACCACCCCACTTACCACGAGCAATGGGATTCTTATTCTCAAATGGCTAGTGAATGATCCAGCCACAAAATCCTACCCTGAGGGTCTGCTTCTTAGGGTCACTCTTGATAACAGGAGTCATAGCCTGTTTCTTCGAAAGACACAACTGAAACAAAGGCCTCATGTAGGTGGCTTATTTTGAAATGTGATCCCCAGGAATCAGGAGTTAGAGACAAGGATAGTAAAACAGGGGAGGAGGACCTTAATCCTGCAGGACCTTCATAAAAACCTTATAAGATGTCTCCAAACTGTTCACTCAGGAAAAGCATTTCACCATTCCAGGCCAGAAGGATGATAGGAGATATTTCATGGAAACAGATTCCCTGGGAATCATGGGAGTCTGGAGTGGCAGAGGCCAGGTGACAGCTCTTGGTCCTTAGAGATAAGACACATGTGGTTCCTAACATGGGCTCGAGGCTGGAGTACCAAGCTGGATGCCTTGACCTCAGAGGGACCCGTGGCTGTGGTTCATAGAATATGAGCTATGTGAAGAGCCCACTGCCGGTTACCCGGCTAACGTAATAATCATCATTCAAAAATACAAGCTGGCAAGCAGAAAGCTGACGTCAGCACTGCATTGGAAAATCATGGCCCTTCACCCAATTTCCAGATCTAAGTCAGTTTGCAGACCCAGAGTCTGTTGATTGAAAGGAGGCTGGGTCCTCTAGAGATGTGGTCCTCAACTGGTGACATTTTTGCACCCAAAGGATATTTTGCAATGTCTGAAGACATTTCGGGGTGTCACAACTGGGGTGGGGGTGGAGCAGGATGCCACTGACATCTAGTGGGTAGAAACCAGGGGAACTGCTAAACATTCTATAATGCACAGGACAGCTCCCCACAACAGAGAATTATCCAACCCCAATGTCAACGGTGTCACAATTGAGAAACACTGCTCTAGAAGAAGGTCCTTTCAATGTTACTGTAATATATATGATATATAACATATATGATAAATCATATACTTATATATGATAAATCATAAATATCCCCCAAATCTTTTTCAGCAGCACCTGAAGCCAAGAGACCTGGAGAAAGGGAGGAATACTCAAGACTTTTCAGAGACCGCTGGGAGGCCTGATTGGAGACTAATATCTGGGAACCAGAAGTGCCATCATGATCCCCCGCTTGGAGTAGGAGCTAGTAGAGGTCATGTGATAAATTGAGTTTAGGGCCAAGTCCCCTTTGTGGTTCAAAGGCTTTTGTCACGTCTGCAGTTCCTGAGTGTGTAATTAGAATCAGTTTACTTAGCAGGTGGCAGAAGCCTCAACCTGATTCCCTGACCTGTGGAGTAAGAGCTACATAGTAGGAAGGGCTGCCTCCCTGGGTCAAGACAGAATATCAGAAGTAACACTACATCCCAGGGGGAGTTGCTGGGGTTACCCGCAAAGATTTAAAGTTGCAGTGCTAGTGGTCTCCAGGACACCCCTGTGCATTCCACCTGTCTGGCAAAATGCAATGGACCATGGTGGACATAGCAGACATGGCAGGTAACGACGGTGTTCCCCTCAGATCCTCTCAACTCTCTTTCTCCCTTTTTTGTGCACTCTGTCTCACATTCTGGTGTGTTTTTGCTCCTAACACCCAGCACCTGAAGTTCTTCTTTGGAGGGTGGCCCTCGCATTGCAGAGGACTGCTTTGCCTGCAGGAGATGAGAACTGGAAATGCCTGAGAATTTCTTTTCTCCACTAAGGTCCCAACTACGGGCCAACCAATCTGGAGCTTGGGCCAAATGAAGAAGCAGAATCTGAAGGCATAAACACTGGGGCATCTCTGGAAAGCCCTTTGGAGGGTTGCATGGTAGATATCAACAGTTCTGGAGCAAGGTCCTGCCTTTGTGACAGAGAATCACTTGTCATTTGTAAATTAGCTCCTGGAGGTGCTACTTGGCCCTTGTAAAGATTGAGCACTTGACTGGAGGTCATCAAGTGACTGTGCCAATGGAACTTTTCATCATTATCTGGATCCTGAGTCATAAAGCTGGGTGGGCATGGTAGCAATCCATTGTGTGATGAAATGATACATTTGCGATCGGGCCAAGTATATTCAGGATTGTGTCCAGAAGACATAAGTATAATATAGAAACACATAGCCCAGATGTCCATGGCATTCACCTTTGTTGCACCAATACCTCTCCTTCAACTCACACCGATGACATCATGGAGCAGAGGTGAGGAAGGTACAACCTACTTTCAGAAAAAAATGCAGGCTTAGTTCACAGATGGGTTTGCACAATGTGTTGGTGTTAGCCTAAAGTCATTGGAGAAGGAAACTTCTTGTAGTAGGTATAGCTTTGAGTGGTATGCTCTTGATTGTTCAATTTGTATGGAGCCAGACTTGCTCTGAGAGGTATGGGTATACACACACTTTTGGGCAGAAACAAATAGCTTCACTATTTGTCAGGAGGCTGGAATGAGTAAAACTAGAAGATTGGAGACCGAGAGGTCGGGAAGGGGCATATGGATGGACCTTTGGAAATGGGCACAAAGCATCCCTGTTTCTCACAGGGATGTCCACCAGCCAGAATTCACTGCAGAGGAAAGAGCTGAAAGCTGGTCCTGTGCCTGCCAGGCAGCTTCTTTCCTTGGCCACCTAGTGCTGGTGCCGGTCAGTGAAATGGGGACAGGTGCGTGTGGGAGAACACAGTGGCAAAAATGGGTCCTAAGCCTGGGGCTAGTAGCTTGGACATCCTCTCACCAAGTCTTACCTCGCCACGGCCATTTATACTTGATATCCTCCATCTCTTTCCACTTTCATAGAAGCCCCATGCGCGTAGGCGTTTTGTCTTCTGTTCATCATCCACCGCCTAGATGGATGCCTTGTGTAGAATATGGTGTCAGTACCCGTTTGTTGAATGAATGGTATGATTTGCTTATGCAGCCATCGGTCTCAAGAGGACAGTCTGGGTGGGAGAAACAGCTGAGGTGGGGACCAGGAGGCAAGAATTTTCAGGCTTTGCTTAAGGAGTAATGACTGTTTTTTCAGAATAATTTGACCTGCAGAACTACTTTTTCTGCAGAACATTTTTGTCAATTTCACTGTATGACAGTTTATAATCTAAATGTTTTCAAAGGAATGAAGGTAGAATTAAACCTGTGGGAATTACATCTTGGCACCTACCAAAACTTTGTCCAACTTCAAACAGGCTTCCAGAATATCTCCTACCACTTTCTGACTGAAAATACGATGTCATTAGATGACTAAATTGGACAAAGTACCCTGCTATTAAGGGAAACATATCCTTTTCCTGTATCTCTCTGATTGGCTCATACCATTTCTCCAAACATGCTAATTATTTTCTTCTCCATATTGCCGGTGCTAACGATTCCTTAAGATATAATTTTAGAACTTTCATAAAGAAAACGAAAACAATTTTTAAGGTTAAAAAAAATTAAAAACAGAAGACAAAATCCAAGCTTCTACAACTTCTTAACTAGTTTCTGGAATCCACAAGTAGATGATAGATGTGATAAGCCATAGCAAATTCTTTCATGACAGTGTCTGTCAAATGTTCTACGGACTTGGAACAAATCCGTCTTCTATTTATTTTTACTCAGGGACGATCTCAGCTTCACATTGTTCAGAAAACACAAGGTCAGCTTGCATACCTTGCAGAGCTCCATTTCTGTCAAAAATTTAGCACACAGGCTCAAGATCCATCGTCCGGTAAGAAGCAGATTCTACGTCCTGCTAGGTTGGTGTTGCTCCTTGAGTCTGAGAGCTCGTTGGCCATCTTGGAGGATGACATGATTGCTGACCTCCTGTAGTGATGCCTTGGATGGAGGCTGTGCTTCCCAACTGTTTTCTTCCTCTCTGGTTCCCTCTCTTTCTAACTCAGTTAGTCAGTTAATCCCTGGGGCTCCTGGGAAGACTTACCACATCTCCCTTTCCATTCCCCTTCTTGCAAATGAATGTGGACGAGAGTTTATTAATCCTGGGGTTATTTCTTGAGGTAACTCTAGTACCTTCCAATAGAAAAAAAGTAAGTGGAAGCTTCTGAGGCCTTCGGCAGCCTGGTTGAGTCAGAGGTGATGGCAAAATAGGACAGAACAAGGATGATAGGTAACACTTGTAACGTTTCTCTGATAGGAAGAAGCACATCTCATCACTTTTATGGCATTGAATGGAAATTATTGCAGCTGTGGCATATCTGTGTATACCACACAAATTCTTACGTACATTTACTTCAAAAAGAAAGCTTGTGTCACTTCAATGTGCTTATTAGTTGGTATGGTTCTCTTTACCTTGGCTAAGGCCCTGAAGAACAAAGGGTCTTCCTTTTGCACTGAGGAACTGTCAATAGATCATTCAGTATGGAATAATAATTTCTGTAGCTAGAGCACTTCTGTGTATTTTTGCTTGGTTATGTAAGCTACTTTGGAAATACAAAAGTAATTTTTTTTCCCGATGTAAAGTTCGATGATTTATTAGTTGCGTATAACACCCAGTGCACCATGCAATACGTGCCCTCCTTACTACCCATCACTGGTCTATCCCAATCCCCCACCCCCCTCCCCTCTGAGGCTCTCAGTTTGTTTCTCATAGTCCATAGTCTCTCATGCTTCATTCCCCCTTCTGATTACTCCCCCCTTTCTTTATCCCTTTCTTCCCCTACTGATCTTCCTAGTTCTTATGTTCCATAGATGAGAGAAATCATATGATAATTGTCTTTCTCTGCTTGACTTATTTCACTTAGCATTATCTCCTCCAGTGCAGTCCATGCTGCAGCAAATGTTGAGAATTCGTTCTTTCTGATAGCTGAGTAATATTCCATTATATATATGGACCACATCTTCTTAATCCAGTCATCTGTTAAAGGGCATCTCAGCTCCTTCCACGATTTAGTTATTGTGGAAAGGCTGCTATGAACATTGGGTGCATATGGCCCTTCTCTTCACTACATCTGTATCTTTGGGGTAAATACCCAGTAGTGCAATGGCTGGATCATAGGGTAGCTCAATTTTTAACTTTTTAAGGGACCTTCACATTGTTTTCCAGAGTGGCTGTACCAACTTGCATTCCCACCAACAAATGTAGGAGGCATTCCCTTTCTCCACATCCTCTCCAACAATTGTTGTTTTTTGCCTTGTCAATTTTTGCCAATCTAACTGGCGTAAGGTGGTATCTTAGTGTGGTTTTGATTTGAATTTCCCTGATGGCTAATGATTTTGAACATTTTTCATGTGTCTGTTAGCCATTTGTATGTCTTCATTGCAAAAGTGACTGTTCATATCTTCTGCCCATTTTTTGATTTGCTTATTTGTTTCTCGTGTATTGAGTTTGAGAAGTTCTTTGTAGATCTTGGATACCAGTCTTTTATCTGTAGTGTCATTTGCAAATATATTCTCCCATTCCGTGGGCTGCCTCTTAGTTTTTTTGACTGTTTCCTTGGCTGTGCAGAAGCTTTTTATCTTGATGAAGTCCCACAAGTTCATTTTATCTTTTGTTTCTCTTGCCTTTGGAGATGTGTCATGAAAAAGGTTACTTTGGCCGGTGTCGTAGAGGTTGCTGCCTATGTTCTCCTCTAGGATTTTGACAAAAGTAATTTTTAAGGCAAATTGTCCACTGTTGTTGCAAAGGAGCAGTTCCTGCTTCATGTCCAAGCATTCTGAACAGAGAGCTCCAGGAAGATCTCTAACATTTAGATCAGCCTGATTTAGTGTATAGGTTTGGTTTGACTAAGAGACGAATACCTAACTTCTTCTGCTATCCTATTCTTACACTGCACAGACTGGAGGTATTTTTATAAAACAATCAATATCTGTGTAGAGTTTTGTTTATCAGCCAACTGAACAAATGGAAAAATATTATTGGTTACTCACTTGCTTATTGTTAGCTGGCTTTCTTGTTAGTCATGGAGAATATATTGCTAGCCATGGAGAGTACACACACACACACACACACACACACACGTACACACACACACACGTGTGCGTAGTCTCATGTCCATTTTAAAGCTTTAATGCTAGAGGTGAATTCTGGGATTATGCGGTACAATTCATTTATTTCACAAGTGGGGAAATTAATTCCAGCAGGATTTAAATTATTTGCCCAGTGCTATAGAACCAATTGGCCAGAAGGTCAGAATTAGGACCCAGGCTTCCTGACTCTGTTCCGTGATATTTATCTCCTTGCTACACAGTCTCCAATCTATGGGCAGTGAAAATGGAAACCATGGCCTCAGATGACTTAATTCTTCGATTAGCCTTCTTATATCATGATGCTATTAGGTCAATAAAGATATAAGCATTCATCCCCATAATTACCTCTCCTTTCTCATCTCTGCTTTTGGACATAGAGTAAATGTCCTCGGCATCCATCAGATTGTGGCTCATCTCTTAGGCATTAGCAATAACAACATTCAAGGTTTAGAATTTAAGACAGATGAGATCCAGAAATATTTCTCTGGTGAGAGCCTTTTATAAGAATAATGATTTTTGATATAATAACTGTTAGCATAGCTGTTATCAAACATGACGACACACTAATAAAATTTCTGCTTCACCGTATCATCCAAGTATTCAATTTTCTTTGCGGAACAGGGCGCATTTACATCCATTTTGGTCATTTCAAAAACACCAATAATTCTGAATGTAACCGTGCTCCATTTCCCTCAGTCAAAGAGCTGACAGGTATTTAAAAAGGCTGGGGAATATTGGGGGGGAGGGGTTGGTGGGAGGCCATCCACAGAGCTTAGATGTCATCTAAGTGGAGAGACAGAAAGAATATTAGGATAGGTACCAAAGAGCTAAAGGAGAGTACCTGGGTGCACAGATATTATTGTCCTTGAGCAATCATCAGATCGGGCTTACTTATCAAAAGTAGAAGACAGGGGCCATTTTAGTTCACGGAATATTCTACTCTTAAACTTCAAGTAATAAAATGTATTATGGTTGTGATTTTGGTGACTGTGTTCTCATATGGTGTTAGTCTTGTTCTGAAGAGGCTGTCTTTGTGATTGCTGGGAAATTTCCAGAAAATGTAGTATTTAGAAATTTCAGTAGGTCTTATCTATATTCTCATGAAAGAGCAGATTATGGCTATTTCTTTAGGCATATATGTTACATCCTTCTAAAAATAAACTACAGAATTTCCTGTTACGTAAAACATATATATTCAAAAGGGAGAAAAATCCTGTCTCCAGCTAATGTTATTCGGCTCATTCTGGTATTTTTTCTGGGCATTCATTCCTTTACTTATATACTAATTAATTCCAAAAAAAGACAGCTTACCATAAAACTATGCTCTTCTTTAGAAATAATTAAATCTATATTTTATGAAAAACAGAACTTGTATAATCAGACAAGAATATATAACAAACAAGAAAGACCGATGAGTCAGGTTTGGAGCTAGTCTTGGAGATAGCTGTATCAGAATATGTACAACACATTTCAGCACAAGACTCGAATTCTTATTTTGCAAACGGAGAGGCGCTCCACAGGTCATTAATTTTTCTGAAAGACGTTTCTTGCCCTAATATTTATTTCTATACCTATTGACTTTTTCCCATAGGTCAAAGCTGCTGACTTTGTTCCTAGTGTGGGGCCTGAGAATCTGCCTTTTAAAGGAGCACCCTGGACATTTCTAAAGCAGGCTGAATATAGGCATCACCCAAGGGAAATACTCTTTTTTTTTTTTTTTAAGATTTTATTTATTTATTCGACAGAGATAGAGACAGCCAGCGAGAGAGGGAACACAAGCAGGGGAGTGGGAGAGGAAGAAGCAGGCTCCTAGTGGAGAAGCCTGATGTGGGGCTCAATCCCAGGACCCCGGGATCACGCCCTGAGCCAAAGGCAGACGCTTAACGACTGTGCCACCCAGGCGCCCCCCCAAGAGAAATATTCTAACTCTTCTCCTCAAATATAAGTAAAATAAAAACAAAAATTTGCAATGTCACTGAGTTTTGAATGATTTTTTTCTATTAAAAAGAGAAAAAGACTGTACTCAAGCACAGAAAAAGTGTCTTACATTGGTAGTTTATACAGGGACAAAAGATCTAGTTGAAAATCAATGCTTCAGATCTTTTGTCTACATAGAGCCAAAGTGCCAGTTTGTTTTACTGATGTCTTCAATGATTTGACTTTTTCCTACAACATTTACTGAATTAATAAACTAGACACAGATTTATATATATGGTGAAAAGTTTCTCTTCCTGGAGTGGGCACTGTTGGATTAGATGATACAGCTCCCTTGTAGACCAGAAGGTTACCTTATCTGGAGCGGTTTCTTGAATTGGTCCTTCGAAATCCTGATACATCATTTATACGTACAAAGAGTTTTACTTATCTGAACATCAAATTCAGACTTCCTTGCCATTTTGGAGAATTGCTTTAAAACATTCAATATTTGCTATTTTCTAATATTTTTCCAGAGTATGTTTTAAAATCGTTTAGAAGGAAGATGATGATGGGACATGTCTGCTCCTGGTGCCTTGTCCTTAGGTCATCAGGGCAACCTCCTTACTTCAGCCTCACGGTCCAGAACCAAAGTAGTGCTGGCGCATGGTAGGGGTGAGGAAGTGCCTCCGGACCCAGCTTTCTCATACATTTCCCCACACTTCTTGGACTCAGATCATACCCCTTCTTGTCCTGTCCCTTTGGGACTTGGTAACCTACTCCCATTCATTTCACCTATGACTTGGAAATCCAGAGAATATGAACCCTTTGCTTTCAGACATCCTTGCCTGTAACCTTGACCACTTAGGTTACTGTAGCCTGTCCCCAGAGAGGCCAGTTACAATATTAACACAAATGACAACAACGACCACGACGATGATGGCAGGGTCAGCAACAACGGGGAAGTAGAAATCACTTACGGCACGTTTACAGTGTGTCCCATGCTCAGCACTTACGTATATTACCTCGTTTAATTCTTTTTTTTTTTTTAAAGATTTTATTTATTTATGTGACAGAGAGACAGCCAGCGAGAGAGGGAACACAGCAGGGGGAGCGGGAGAGGAAGAAGCAGGCTCATAGCGGAGGAGCCCGATGTGGGACTTGATCCCGGTACGCCGGGATCACGCCCTGAGCCGAAGGCAGCCGTTAGACTGCGCTACCCAGGCGTCCCTACCTCGTTTAATTCTTACACAGCCACATGAGGCAGATCTTATTAGTATCTCCATTTTACAGATGATGACAATGACGCATAGGCAGATTAAGAAACTTGCCCACGATTAAGTAGTGAGAGGCAGAGTTGGGGTTTGAACCAAGAGAGCGTTGCTCTGGAGTCCATGCTGTGACCCACTTCCCCGTGCTGCCATCAACTAATCTTAAATTGAGTAACAATAAATAGACCTTACATTTCTGTAGCTAGAAGCATTAATTTTATATGATCTTCACAAGAGCTATGAAATGGCTATAATTATCCCATTTTTAAAGTGATAATACCACAAAATACCTTACCTATTTCATGTAACCCTGCGGTGAGCAACCACATAAATATTTAATTACTTATATTGATATTCTTTCTACATCTATGGAAATTTTTCTTTCCATTCCTGAGATTTAATAGAGACAAAGATTTTTCAATTTGTCTCTTTGATTTTGTTTGATGATAGCTTTAAAATTATTTTTTAAAAGCCCTTGAAGGTAATCCAGTAGAAAGAATAAGCTTACTGGCTCAGGAAAATGAAATGCCATTCAGTTCCTCAGAGAAATTTGGGACAGATGTGTCTTTTCTTCATCTTCTTCAATGAATCTCGAAGACGAAAAATGTATTTTATTTCTTGTGAAATGCATTTTCCTGTTCATCTCTGTATGTGGGACTGTCAAAGTTCGTAAGTTTGGCAGGGTTCTAACGTGGCCATTCTGTTCTCCTTTAGAAACTTATTAAATCTATATTTTTTATGAAAACCAGAACACGGCAGAAGATTTTTTCATCTTTTGACATTTACTTGTTGGTTAGTGTTTTTAAGTCATGCTAGATCTCAAACCAGAATGACAAAACATCTAAGACTTAAGTGTTTCCAAAGCTTGTTTGAAAAGGGGGGGCAGGGTGAATGACGACGCCCAGCACTTCTGTGCAATGTTTCATCTGAGAATCAACAATGATGTGAGAGCCCTTAACTAACTCCTCGAGGTCGATGGAGGCTTTTCAGAAGGGGAAAACGAACAGAGTGCCTTTTTTTTTTTTTTAAAGGTTTCTTCTGCAACAATACTCCTAAATGACAGTGTATGAGCACCATGGGATTTTTAGTTTGGGTGGGGTCTAGGCTGGAGGCAGGCGGGCAGACGGATGGCATTTCCACCTTCCTCCTGAATCGAGGATCCTAAGAGTTTTCCCCCAGGTCATTTCCTGGAACTCAGGAAGCTCCGCCGGCCTGCCAACACCACAGCCACCAGAACCACCAGGATTCCTCCCCACTGTTCCAACCTGACCATCAGGCAGGCCCATTCGAGCTCTGGCTTTAATAACCCAGCTTTGCCTGCTACACTGGATATTTTTAAAGAGCTTCAGAGTTGACATTAGTGTGTCCTACTGCATTGGAGAAGCTATTCAATTATCTCCAAATTATTATACTGGAAGATCGGGGTTAACCGTCTCTGAGAGGGTTTGTTGAGGTTTTAGTTTCATTCCCTTGTGATCACTGATGTTTTGTTTTTTTTGTTTTCTTCATTTGCTAAGAAGGCTTTTGCGTTAGAGGAAATGCCTAGTCATTTAATTTCTATTTTTGGCTCATTTTACCTTCCTTCTTATTAAAACTCTACCTTTAAATAAAGTGACTCAAGAATCATAATTATTTATATAGGATATGTTAACCAAATCATAGCCATGCATGATAGAGGAGAGTTAATATGTATTCCGCACCATCACATGAAATTCAGCTTTAGATATGGCTCCCATCTTGTAGTTTACCTCTTAAACCCACAAGACTGCCAGGGCACAGTCTGGAGGAAAGCATGGAAATAGAGAAAGAATTCTCCATAGACGTGCATGAACATTCATATGATGGGGGGGAAGGGGGGGCAGGAGTTCTATAAGCTCTTTCTCTATACTCCCTACACTTTAATAGGCTGAATTTTCTCGTCCGCCATTATTTTCCTGTTGGGTGCAGGAGAAAATAACTATTCTACAGATAGCTCACAAAAGAGTGGCCAACAACTACAGTTACACAGAATGCTTTTACACAAAATTTTCCAGAACCCATAACTTGAATGAAAAGCTCTTTTTTCCTTTGCTCCACTGTGATGAGAACAGTTTGTTTGACTCGTACCAAACCAAATCAAGCATTTCTGTGGGCACAAAGAGGAATGTGGAGCACAGAAAGATTTTCTTCCTTAAAAAAGAATATGTGCATGGAAAACAAAATTGCTTCAAATTTCACAACATCCTTACCATTAAACACTGAAGGCAGATTCGGGTCAGTCCAATTTCCTTTGCAGATATTTGACTTTAAAAATCACATATTCAACTTTTAAAAATGGATTTGTGAGAAATGATATATAAAAAAATCCCATGATATATAAGTCATGATGAGTTTCAGCTTATGTTTAATCTCTGCCTCTTCATCTTTAAGAGATGCAAATTGCCTTCAAGCAAGAGTGGAGATGTCCTGCACTATTTCCTCCAAATCAGCCCCTAAAGACGTTTACATTAGAAACTCGGACTGACCCTGAAATAAATGAGTTTCTTCAAAAGGCTGCCTGCCCCCTCTCTAGGAAATTAAAAGTCATTGGGGAGAATTTTATTTTAAAAAAGCAATAACAGATAAGTACACAGTTCTTGGTCTCTCAGCCCAACCCTATTAGTACATTTTAGAATCTCAAATGACTGATCTGTTAACTGTATGGCTAATCTGTGGAGGGAGAGCAGAACTTTTTCTAAAGGATCCAAGGATCCTAGTCCCCCAGTTGTTCCAAGATCTCAGATTTGTGACTGTACTGATTCAAGGAATGCCATGTATTGGCTTTTCTCTTCAAGAACGTAACATTACAAATGTATTTTAGATTTGATTTGATTGGAAGCCACAATAATTCCTCACATGCAGTGGAGAACTAACTGCAGATTCGGACATCGGAGGTAGAAGACATTCTCTGTGCCCTGGTCCTTCAAACAAGGAAAACGTCATCTTACCAACCTTCTCACGAGGCTGCTGTGGGCACTAAAATTATGGAAAACCAGGTAACCAAGATGTAGACTGAGTCTTTGATGGTTGGTTGGGCCCCATTGCCCTGCTCAACCTTGCAGCAAACCGTGGGACGTAAGGAGGGCAGGTGTCCCCATTATTATTCCTACTCTATAGATGAGGAAACCAATGCTGAGCAAGGAGGAATGACTGGTCCAACATCACAGAGTTAGCAAGTATGAGAACTGAGATGCAAGCTCAATGCTTTTGACTCCATCCCCATGCTCTTTAATAAGGGATCATGAAATTCCTTTATAAACCATAAAGTGAAAACTTACTCTTGAACTTCTGGGGCCAAAGGCAGGAAAAATGGGGAGATATTGGAAAGCTAAACCACTGGACTTTTCATAAGACAGTTCAGGAGAGAGGCTGTGCAGAAACAATAGCAACATACCTGATATTTGGAGCAGAAAACTCAGCTGTGAGACAAAGACGGGTCATTAGTTGAGGAAAGAAGTAGTGAGGTGACAGCCAGGAAGAACAAGGTCTCCAGAAGGAAAGGCAGCTGAAGCTCTCCCACTGCTTGGGAGTAGCAACTCTGAGCACATACTCCACCTTTGTTTCTGTGGGGATTAAGGTCTAGTTATTTACTGTGGTAAGTTGCTTGATCACGCTCTTCTTTTGCTCAAATTACTTCCCTGCCCTTTACGCCACTTCCCCACCCATGTTTCCTTTACCTTCCAAATAAACTACTTGCATCTGAATCCTTGTTTCAGAGCTGGCTTCTGGAAGAGCCCAAACAAGACACATCTTACTGAGGGAGATCATTGCCATCTTGGGGAATAGCAACAACTTGTAGGAGCAAGACCAGCAACCAAGGAAGCTAAGGAAAGACCAGGAAGATAGAAAGAGTCTAGACCCATGACCTTTCACCATAGCTAAGAAATCCACCAGAAACAGTAGGTCAGAGCCTGCTGATTGACAGCAGACTGGGTCCAGAAAACACTGATAACAGAAAGTAGTTGAACCATTGTCTAGACGGAGTCAGGGACCACAGGCCAGACAGGATCAAGAAAGAAAAGAGGCATCAGCCCCTAATAAGAAGGAGCTAAGCCCTGAGATGAAGGGGTGGGCTACCCAAGGACTTTATACCTTTCTTTTATTTTTTTTTAAGATTTTATTTATTTATTTGACAGAAAGAGACAGCGAGAGAGGGAACAGAAGCAAGGCGAGTGTGAGAGGGAGAAGCAGGCTTCCCGCTGAACAGGCAGCCCGATGCGGGGCTCAATCCCAGGACTCTGGGATCATGACCTAAGCTGAAGGCAGATGCTTAATGGCTGAGCCATCCAGGCGCCCTTGTGTATACCTTTCTTTTTCTTTTTTTTTTAATAATATTTTTTATTATATTATGTTAGTCACCATACAGTACATCCCTAGTTTTTGATGTAAAGTTCCATGATTCATTACTTGCGTATAACACCCAGTGCACCATGCAATATGTGCCCTCCTTACTACCCATCACCAGCCTATCCCATTCCCCCACCCCCACTCCCCTCTGAAGCCCTCAGTTTGTTTCCCAGAGTCCATAGTCCATGGTTCATGAGAGACTACGGACTCTGTGTATACCTTTCTTAATCGAAAGAGTCTATTCCCAAGAATAGCTGGAGTCTACAGGGAAATGTTGCTGGCCATGGTGGCTGATACCAGGAGTATTAGAGCAGAGAGAAATTCAGTGCTAATTAGAGCCAAACATGATCTTGGGCAGGATTTAATCCAACCTCTCCTTCCACAGATGGGGGACTGAAGATGAGAAAGGATGCCTGCTTTGACCCCGGTCGGTCACACAACACTTAGAACCAGGACTAGAATCTGTCACTGATACTTTTTTACCACTCCATGCTGTCGTGGCAAACAATCAAGCAGAAATTTTGCTTCTTAGTCTTAATAGTTATTTTGAAAAGAGTGCCTAGTCCTCCAGAAATGGAAAAATTCAAATTAAGTCTCAATTTCCTCCTAAGTGCTGGCACCCCCATAGAAGGGCAGACTACAAGGTTTAAAGTCTACCTATCCTAGAAGATGTGTCTAATAAGCCTCTGTCACCTAATGGGAATACCGCTGTGAGTTTTAATTACTATTCATTAAGGGCACAGATGTGGTCTGTTAAATGAAATGTTCTAAACGAATTTCATGATAGTTTTATCAGGTTACAAAGAACTGACAAACTCTTAAGAACCCAACTATTTTGGTCAATCCTGGTGTTGTACCATTATTATTATTATTATTATTAACAATATCATATTATATATAATATCAGGCATTATATGACATATAATATTGTGTAATATCACTATACGGTATTAATAAATAAAGAATAGTAAGCGTATTATATTCTCTGATCTCTCTTCAAATCTAAGTAAAAAATATTTACTGTTGAATAAAAAAAAAATCTATCTTCCCTGATGAGTTCTAAGATTGATTTCAAACATGAAGGCCGAGCAGCATTACACCCTTGGAGAACTTCAGAGTAAAGATGTAATAGTCTTACCAATTTCCTTCCTTCTCATAAATGGCACCAAATATTTAGGGAAACATTGCACCTCTGAGGTACTTTACTCTGATAAGGTCAGCATCCCTCCTGCATGCTCTTTTCAAATACCAAAAACCAGCTCTAGAGAAACAATGATTGTCTTAGTGGAACTAACTTAAAATGACTAACGGGGATAATATGTATATATACACATACACAGCCTGATAGAATTTTTAAAATATTTATTATATTTATTTATTTTTATTTAAAGATTTTATTTATTTATTTGAGAGGGAAATCGAGAGAGCATGAGCAGACAGGGAGGGACAGAAGGGGGAGGGGCAGAAGGGGGAGGGAGAAGCAGACTCCCCACTGAGCAGGGAGCCCAATACGGGGTTTGATGCCAGCACCCTAGGATGACCCGAGCTGAAGGCAGATGCTTAACTAACTGAGCCACCCAGGCGCCCTTTTTCGGAATATTTAATATGCTCTTTAATAATATTACATGTGCTTTTCGCTCTAGGAGAATGTATAGTTATGAACAGGATAAGCAAACAAACACTGAATTCCTGGAAACAGAAGACTGATTTATTCCCAAACGTTAAATGTTGAAAGAGGACGGGACTACGTAGACCATGCAGTTCAATGTCCTATGACTAAGAAGACTCAGGCCAGAAGGAAAGGACTTGCCAAAGGCCACCCAGCTCATCCGTGGGGAGTCAGGTTTTCCAAATCTCAGTCCACATCATTCCTTTCCCCAAGACCAGCAGGATGGCTTCTTTGTCCTAAGGAAGGAGAGTATTCACTGATTCCTTCCTGGCCACTCTTCGTTGGTCCACGGCACCTCTCCTAGACTAAACAAAACAAATGGCATTTACATGAGAGTCCTCTGGGGAAAAAAACCTATGTTTTGAGAAGAGGTGCAAGTTCCCCCATCCCTGTTGACACCAGTCTGTAGAGATCTGTAGGGATCAAAAAGCAACGGCCATATGGAATGTTGAAACATTTGTGAAATTGTTACGATGAAATGCAAATGAAAGCATTTTGCAAACTGTCCTTTACTCTTGTCATGAGCTCTACTGAGGAGGATCTGAATGTCAAGTTGCATCTTTTCAACCCCAGGAAAGGATGGTGCTGACTCCGTGTCCAGGAAGCAGTTCATCAATTTCTCATCCTCACTCTCAGAGGATTTTCTAGGTGCGGACAGGCAGACCAAAAGGTGCTGTGGGATGATCTGGGTTATTCAGCCAAATGATACGACGGATGAACATTCTTCTCTTTCCACTGGAGAGTTTGTCCATTGAGGTGA
The DNA here is from genome assembly GCF_017311325.1 of Ursus maritimus. Taxonomy (NCBI): domain Eukaryota; kingdom Metazoa; phylum Chordata; class Mammalia; order Carnivora; family Ursidae; genus Ursus; species Ursus maritimus. The sequence goes on along the minus strand of NW_024426885.1, from coordinate 12,928,700 downwards.
CCTTGACCACATAGAGGAGGCAGCCCCCCTGCCAAGAATGCCACCATTTCAGGGCCCTAGGAAAACTCCTCCTGTACCCTCAAACCTCTTGGCTGGCCTCTAAAAGGACACTGTTCGTATCTCTTTCATGCCAGTTGTAGATCCCTAGTAACGCAAAAGTACCCCTGTGAGAGTAACCGAAGATGTTATTGGTCATTTTTTTTCCTTAGGCTAAATAAAGTGTTGGAGCATGAGTTTTGATAAGGAAGGAGAAAGCACATACCAGAGGACCCTGCGTACTTCCAGCAGCCAAGTGGAAGTGGAAGCCCTTCAGGGAGGGAAGCTGACCAGGGAGAGGCAGTGCTGGGTTGACTAATGAAAGCTGTACTGTTGGAGACTTTATCTCATGCCGTGAGCTGTTCTCAGTGTTCTCGGAACTTAATTCGTACAATCCTCTATCTTATGAGGTAGATACCGTTAAAATCATCCCCACCGGAAATGAGGATGTGGACACGGGGAGATGAAGCAACTTGCCCAAGGTTACATAGCTCATGACCAGCGGATTTCAAATCAGTGTTCTGGCTCCAGAATCTGAGCCCTGATCTCTCCATCTGCGCTACTGTTTCATCATTGTAATGACCTGATTGCTGATCTGGTTTTTCTCACCATTGAAATGGCTCGAATGAGACTCTTCCCTGCCCCCCCTCTGGATGACCTGATGAGTTTGGGACTTAAAATCCCAAAGCTATGCTGTCTGGATGATCCCTACAGAACACTGTTTGCCCCCGATTAGAGGAACCTTCGAGCACTGAGGTTTTGGCAGCCCCTCTATATAAGAATTTCATAACAAAGGGCAGAAAAGGGGGGTGAAAGATAGGCAGGGTGCAGGGCCGAAAAGGAGGGCTCCCTGTTTATAAGAGATGCTGGGGAAGGCTGGACCATTTCTGCTGAGATGTGTTCAGCCCCAGAATCATAACGAGGGCTCGTCTCCGTGGATGAATAAGCACCACCCTGATTCTGAGGCTCGATGAGGGGAATGAGGTAATGGCTTTCAGGTTTGAAGCACATTAATAATACAGCCTCTGGGATGGACAGCACCACCATCCTGGCATCCTTCTCCACATACAAATAGAAGACCGGGGTTTCTGAGCCATCCTAGGTAGCACTTTTCACAAATATCAAACATAAATAATTCAAGAGGCACTGTTTCAAAACAGGAAAGACAAAATCCCAGGTGAATTTGCTGTTTACCTCTCTCTCGGCATCTCTGCCCCTTTTGTACACCACGGGCTGTGGGAGACCTTTGAATCACTGTCATTCTGACATCTCACTTAAATTCTTTCAGACGCTTGTATGTCGCCGTTTTGAAGAGGGTCAAATACTAGAATAATAGATTTCAAAAGTTGATCTTAAATTAACTACTTTGACAAAAAGACAAAAACTAAAATGTCAACGAATTAGGCAGAAGAGTCACCAGTCTGCCGTATAGAATTTACTCGTTGCCCTGTTGGAGACCCACCAAAAGAGAGGAAAGTCCGGTATAACCTAGAGAATTAATTAACTGCCACATGAGTCCCTTACTTTTATTATAATGGTGATATGAACCCTCTGTAATACAGCCTCATATGCAAAACTCTTCACATTTTAATACACAAAACTGTGGGACTTTCAATTTCTTTAGCAATGTCAGGTTTGAAATTAGTGATAACCTTCCTTAGCCCCAGTCGTAGCTGAGACTTACTGTTAGTTAATAAAGTTAGGGGCGCCTGGGTGGCTCAGTCGTTAAGCATCTGCCTTCAGCTCAGGGCGTGATCCCAGAGTCCTGGGATCGAGCCCCACATCAGGCTCCTCCGCTAGGAGCCTGCTTCTTCCTCTCCCATCCTCCTGCCTGTGCTCCCTCTCTCGCTGGCTGTCTCTATCTCTGTCAAATAAATAAATAAAATCTTAAAAAAAAAAAATAAAGTTAGAAGGATGAGCTCTGCCTTCCCATTTGTCGGTTCCTCAGGTTAGATGGGCCTACTAGCAGGGAGGGCCAGTCCCTGTCAACCGTTTAAGCCCAACCTGTTATATATAGTATATACGATTAATTGGTCACTCAAGGTTTAAAAGAAGAAGGCTGAAGATGTATAAATTATGCCACACCTGCTAAATTACCTCGTGTGGAAAAGGCTTTCCCACATGACATATTACTCCCAACAAAATCTTGTTTCACTAGTACAAACCTAGCAAGAAAATCGCTATCAGTAAAGGCCAAAACTATGTGTCAGATGAGATGGACCAAAATGAACGAAGTTAACATTTCTGGTCATCTGACATCCGATGTGAGATGGAGCCAGAATCTCCGCAGACAGGAATGACGAGATGATAACAGCACTATGGTCATGTCATGAAACGTATCCAGCGCATCCTTTTGCCAAGTAAACAAAGAGCACAAAAAGGACAACACCACCCAACCGCATGGGACGAGGGGGAAGACAAGATGGCAGACAGAGAGTCGTTTCGTTTTTTAATTCCACAACGTCCAGGGAAAGCCAACCGGACCGTCAAAGCAAAATCTGATGCCGCCGAGCATCGGGCTGGGCAGGCCTGGCGGCTGGGTCGCGCTGTTTTGTTTGGGCCGCCGTGTGTTCTTAGACCTTTGAAGAACAACCTCACGGGGGGTCACCGAGCGGTCAGCGCTCATCTCTGCTGTTGTTCCAAGTGGCCCACCCCGGCCACGATGGGGAGAAGGGAATGATTTCTTTAAGGAATTGGGCTATTTATAAAAGAAATATAAAATCTCCTATCTATTATGCACAAATGATAGCGCAGGAGAGCTCCAGCGGCTGTCTATTTGCTGACCATCAGCCTCCTCTGCGGAGAAATTGCCCCGTACTGGGGAGAAACACAATACAGTTCACCAGAGTCTTGGCTGCAAGGTAGAGCTGCTTGTCTGTGGGCAAGTAATGACTTGCGTTTTCAGCTGCTTCTTGGTAAGAGCTTTAGTAATTGGAATCAGTTATTCAAAACATCGCTAAATGTGATTTAAATGGCAAGGATTTAATAACAGAAAAAGAAGCCATTAAGGGGGTTCAAGCAGGGGAGAAGGGAATTCCGTTTTTTAGAGCAGAGGGAGAAAAATAAAGCAATTACTTGATCTAAAGGCCAGAAACAGGACTCCTGCTGTCAGGGAGAAATCAAATCTGTCAGCAATTAGTGGGGTCTTAGGAGGTAAAGAACTCTCCAGTGTTGAGCAGTGAATAAGGGGTTAGCAATTATATGAACTGATAAAAGTGTTCTGGTTTCCAAACAGCAGGTTAACAAGCCTTACTTTTTTCATAACTTGATGCAGATGTGATGAGTCACACTTTATGATATTTTTCAGTGGTCCGCCAGGAAAGTTCCTTAATAAGCGCATTGTGCGGCCTCTTTCCGTCTCAAACCGAGTTCGTGCTACCTAGCCCCAAACGACGTGCCGGAAGGCATTTGGATAGCAAGGCTCTTCTTTAATTAGAAACTGGGATAATAATTTCCACGAACATGCAATTTTAAAAAGTCAAATAGGAAACCCACGTCCCTGCCCCACTCTTCCCGTGGGGTTGGTAGTTAACTCATATTTTCTGCGCAAAAAGAACAACCTCGTACATAGAAAAGCAGGGCAGTGTTTCATCAGTGAAATAAGTTAACTTTGCTACGATATGCTCCTTATTATTTTGTCGTGTTGGGGAAAAATATCTATGACTTGTATTTATACACAGATGTGGCCCACAAATGACTCCTATCCGAGCTTTCTAAAAATCAGTTGGTATTAATGTATGTGGTTGTGAAACAGTAGGATACGTGAGGTCATACCAGGAAGAAAAATCAATTGGTCTGTCACAAAAAAACAGTTACAGGGCTTCCGATTCCAAGATCTAGTCTCTCTGCTAAGAGAACACTCAGATGTCACTTTTAAAAAAGGAGTATTTGAAGTCAGGTCATTTGAAAAGAATTCTTTTGACCAACGAGGATGGTCACCTGTTGATGTTTTCGCTGACACGTGTTCTGTTTTAAAGACCCAAGTGAGTACACGTAGCAGCGATACCGTCGAGCGAGACCTCTCACCCGGCATATGCTCCGGACAAAAGACGAACACAAGGATTTTTTTCCTTCTTCTTTTTTTCCCCTAACAAATTCAGTCTTCGTGTATCTGGACATCGAGGACCTTCCTGCTTCGGCTCCAAGCACTGAATAAACGAATTGTTACACAATTTTTTAATTTCCAATCGATGTATCTCAAGGGGTTTTCCTTTTTGAGCAAAACTCCTCTGACCAGGAAACTCTTACCCCTCCTTTCTGGCATGATCGTTGTCGTGGGTCTGCAGGGCTCCCACTGCCAAAAGAGCCAAGTATCCTTAAAGGCCGATGATCATGCAACATCCGTGAAACCCAAAGTGACTCGAAAATGTGGGATGGCCAGAGCGTAGCCTTAAAGGGCAGCTTTCAATCTGGCTCTAAAGTCAACGTAAGTTTTTAAATTTGTCTCTTTTGCAACACGGCTTTTGGGTTTGTATTATTATTATTAGTTTTCTGTATATTATTTTATATTAGCCTATCTTGTTGCTCCATTTTCTTAAAAATTAAATTGTTTTTATAGGAGAAGGGAAGGAAAAATAAAATAAGACGAAAACAGACAGGGAGGCAAACTATGAGTCTTAACTATAGGGAACAAACTGAGGGTTGCTGGAGGGGAGGGGGGTTGGGGTAACTGGGTGATGGGCATTAAGGAGGACATGTGCTCTAATGAGCACTGGGTATTGATTGCAACAGATGCATCACTGAATTTTACCTCTGAAATGAATAATACGGGATATGTTAATTTAATTGAATAGAAATAAACATTTTTTAAAAGTAAAGAAAAAATACAGAAAAAAATTATATTGTTTAATGCCAACTTATAGACAGTACCTAGCAGACTTTGCTGGATAGGTTTGAAGGGAGAACAGGGTATGAAATGGGGAGCACCCACAGTTCTCTGCAGAGAGCTACAGCCGTCTCTTGACACTGCAGTCCAATACCCCCAAATCACACACCACACGGGCTCCCAAAGATCCCGTACCCCAAGGCATCTAAATGCACCAAATGTATTCATTTGTGCTTATGCTTTAATTGCTAATAAACTGTGAAGAGTTTTAAATACATAAACAAATGACATCCCCATCACTGACTTGTTAGTCCATATACACACATCCACGTATTTAAATTTAGAGAACTACAATTTGGGGACCTCCTCAGTTAATTCCTAATTTTTGTTTCCCATCTGCCATTGTCTAACTACAAAAGGCGCTTGACTCCAAAAGGCAGGGAAAGCAGCTGAGTTAAGGAGGTGGTAAAGATGAGAGACATCAGAATAAAAAAAAAAAAAATACATCCAGCACAGGAAAATGCTCCTTTGGAAGTTTGCCTTATACAACTGTGGTGTTTCTATAATGATTGTACCCAAATCTTTACAGCCAATCCATCCCTCCCTACTGGGCCAGGCTGACGGGGTGCTGGATCTCATCACAGTGAGGACAGAGTCACAGTTCACTGCGTGACTGCTGGATTTTCCTATGACTTCATCCCATCTCTGCCATGGACAGGCTGTGCTTTTTTGGACAAGAAAGTCCTCAGTTTCCCCTTCTGGAAGCAGTAATAATAACACTTAACAGAATGCCCCTGGGGTTTTTTATATCCCCTGGAAATTAGAAAACAATAATATAACCTTGCCTTAGAAAAAAATGGGAGTAAATAATCCCTCAAAGGTAGGGACAATAAATGTGACGTTCTTTGCAGATTATCGGGTTATCCAGTAATAATACCTCCGAGGTTTTACTTCGCTAAGGTTTACCATCAGCTCTGGCTTCTCATTTAAAACATCTGCAAAGGGACAGAAGCAAGTATCTGGCTTGTCCGGGTAGAATATGGTTAAGTGAGACCCAAACATTTGTTAAAAACATGCTTCACGTGACATCATGGAGAAAGCTAAAGGTATTTAAGTGACGTATGGGAGGGACTCAATATTGTTCAGAGCAGTGTATAAAAAGCCCAAGCGAATATTCTACACGATTCATCAAGTTCAGAGTTGTCGTCACATCTCTGCTAAGAGTCACGAAAGCATCTTCGTTAGCCAGAGATAAATACCAGGGAATGTTCAAAATCCAGCTCCCGTGCTTTGCAAACTGCCTGGGAGCAGAGCAGGTGCCTAAATCGCTTCACTCTCTTCTGGCCCGAGGTTGCAGCTTCCAGAGCAGGAGGCGGGGAGAACTCTGCCAGAGCAGTGACCCCCCGCGTGGGTGCCGGTGACACACTGCAGCGAAGGACCTCGTCGCGGTGGAGTGTGCCCTTCGCCCCAGGATCAGGTATTGGGGTCGTCCGGGCGATTATGCAGCGTGGCTGTTGCCAGACTCCAAGATTCCGACAGCCCTGGTGGGAAGCGTGTGGATGTGTCACTCTTCGCACAGAACTGGGCCCCGTTTGCAGGAGCTTTCGCCAATCGGCCATTGGTGAGTGTCAAGCAGGACCCAAGACTGTTGCCACGTTATAAACCTGAGTGTGTCCACTGAATTTGGATGTCTGTCTGACAATTCTTAGGAAAGCAAATGCTAGCGGTTTGCTGCTACGGGAGCCTTACTCGGCGGTGAGAGGGCAAACGTGGTAAACTGCAATTTTTTTGGAGGGATTGGGGCAGGGAGCCTTTTGGGATTTGGTATAAAAGGACTTGCTAAATCGCTTTCACCAGGTTAGTGGAGGAGTGGCCCTCTGCCTTTCACACTCCCTTCAGATCCCGGGTTGGGCACCGGAGCAATTAGGACGTTCCTTCTGTTAAAGGGTATGATTGAACTCTGTCTTTTAATTTTGTGATTTTGATCTAGTTGAATGACTGATTAATCAGCCTTCCAAATAAGCACTCTCCCACCTGCTTGGGGGCAAATAGTAAAGAACCCTGGTGTTGCCAGGCTGGATGCCAGCATCCCTCTTCTTCCGGTTGGTACCGCAGGCTAGAAAGCCAAGTGGAACACCTTGGGCACTTCCTTGCCAAATGAACTGTTTCTTACCTTCTTTGTAGCCCTGTTGCTATTGAGGACTGTTTCCTTGATGTGATCTCAACCTTCACTGACACGGTTGGACTGACAGCCTTGTAAGGTGTATCGCAGGGGGCCATGCTCTCTGTGAGGGGCGCCTTCGTACTGTCGAACTGTCATAACCTCCCAGAGATGAGTATTTAAAAAACACCTATACCATGGACTTTTCCCTATTTTAAGGGGAAAAAAAAAACCCATGGGCTATCTTTAGCATAGAAATTTGTTTTATAGTATTACTTTCATTAAGTATTACTTAGGGAAAAAAAACATCTTTCCATGGAACAAATCTTAACTACAATGTTGGGTACCCATGTGTCATTTTGCTGTTTTTGCTTATTTTCACCTAAAACAAACGTATGTATACGTGGAAATGGTAAAAACTGTGAGATCAAACAGAGGGAATTAAATGTCATTGGTTTCAGCTATTCTTTTAACATAAAACTCATGTTCTTACTTTGTCTTCTTTCCTTTGGGTTGAATTCCTTCTAATGTGGTTCTTTTTGTGGGTTTTTAATAGTAACAGATTCATGCATGGCCTGGTGACCCTCCCCCCCCTCAATATCTAAGAAATAATTACCAGAAAAAAATCATTAGAGCTACTTTTTTTTTCTTCTGTAATCAGTGATGGGACCTCTGAAAAAATAAATGAGAAAATTTTGATGTGAAGCATGATTCACGGGATGTTATCCCAAAATCTTGTTGATATACTATCATGCAGGATTCAAGTACCTAATTTAGGAGTAAAGACTGGAGAGGTTAATCTAGTCACTGTCTCTAACTAGTTCTGTGATCCTGAAAGAGATAGGACATTTTAAAAATGGGATCTGAGGGTTCCGTGTGTTATGGTTGCTATGTGGACACAGCACTGGGCTTTTCTTCTGGAATAGGGATATTCTGCAATCCAGTATAATTCTTATATCCAGGGTATGTCCTTATTTCAGACCTCTCCCCCCCCCCCGCTAGTGTCCTGCATCATACAGACCTGAGTAGGACAAATGCATGTTGCTCTGAATAATGTTTATGATGAAGGAACCAACAAAACAAACCCCCACCAAACAAAACTCCCTTGATGGAAGTTGGGTAGGGTTCGCTAATAGCCTTGAAAAAGTGTGTTCAGAAACAGGTCATCTTGTATTAGAGGAAGTAAAAATGAGAATGCTTCTTACCCTTCATTAACCAGTTTCTGGAACATTTCTATTTAGTCAGCAAGTTTTTAAAAGGGCGTTTTCAAAAAGGGGGCAATGCAAATTAGAGGCATTGGTCATTACCCAGAAAATAAAGGAACTGTCAAAGAAAAATCTAATGAAATGCCCACGGCTCTGTGGACTAGACATTGATGGATCCTCCCTGTAATGTCATCTGTGCAACTGGGTCATGGGTCCTCGTCATTGTTGAAACTTAGAAGAGAAAGGGCGAAACTGCTTTAAATGGGAGCAAAGGCAATCCTGCCTTATCTGAGTTCCATCCTTTGGGTTGTGATACGTGCAAAGTACCAGAGCGACGGTTTAGAGAATGTGTGAAAGTCGGGGTGGCACCTGGAGGTGGGGACTGTGCTATTGCCGTGGTATTCTGTTCTCCCATACGGGCACAAAAATTCAAAATTAGTTAGACCTGGGCCACCTTCTGATCACGTAATGTCTTTTATGAAAATGCATTATTGACTTACAGGTAATTCAAAATTATCTTGATTTTTTTTTCCTTTTCCCCATTTGTGATAAGAAATCTCTGCCGGTCTCTGTAGCCTCTTGCCTTATGGCAAATACTTTTGATCCTGAGTACATACTTGAGAAGTGGCTGAAGGAAGTCAGGGCTGTGGTTTGTGGCTATCAAATGAAACAGGACTCGTTTGGTGGGGATTTTTGGTTTGGTTTTGTTCTGTTTTGTTCTATAATTCAGCCTATAGTTACTACTGTCTTCGACTTCTCAGTACCATGTTCCAAACAGTTGACCCAAGGACACCATAACTGCATCTAGAGACTTTGAGAATCCTTTAAAGACTTTGTGTTCCGTGTTCAACTTGCTGTGGCGTAATGATCAGTAAAATCGATCCCCGAAGATCCAGGTTCTAGCATAGCTTCTATTACCGTCCTGGTCACAGAGAGCAAGCAGTTCTCTGTGCTACGGTTTCCTATTTGCAGAATATGGATAATGATCCCTGCCACGTCAACTTTACAGGTTTGTCAAGATGAACAATCGTTGCGATAACAGGCATTATTAACATAAATACAGCAGGAGATGATAGTTTTCGGATAATTACCAATGTAGACAACATAATGACAGTCTCATGTCTAATTACAGGCATTTTACTTCACCAAGTCCTATGATACACTCTTCTCCTTCTTATGTGATTTTAATGTGAAGTCCCTCGTGGTCTTGCTTCCCCACTTAATCAATGGCCATCCATCCCTGATTTCGTTCCTACATCAAAGCCCTATCAGATTTTAGCAATTGTCACACACCGAGTGCTCTCGGGGTCTGTTGCCCCTGCACACGTAGCCCGTCTCCACCGTGAACACCAGGCTGAAGTGGTGGTCTTTGTGCCTCTCTCATTGTTATTCCCTGGTGCAGTAGTGGCTTGAATACTTGAGCAGGGCAAGCAACGGTCCCAGCGTCAAGTCAGTTTCAGCTCTTGAGATCTGAAAGGCAGCCACTTGGAGTTCATTACACATTTCTACTCAACACTCCTGCCCTCGCATTGGAGTGCACAAGAATCCCAAATTCATTTTGGCTGCGTTACAAGGCCTGTTTTCTGCCTGGATGCCCAGGTCTCTCTTTCTTTCTATTGTCTCGGGTTGGTGTCCAGGAATAAAGGATACTTAACATTTAAAAAGGCAGAATTGTTTGCAATGAAAATACTTCCCGCTCACTGGCACTTCGAGAACTTTAAAGACTCAAATGAGGACAGTCACTTCCTCTGGAAGCATATTTATTTTTATACATCTTTTCCGGGAAAAAAAAAGAAAAAAAAAAGGTTATCTCTTTGTGTATCTTGCTCATCATTATTTACGTGTACGGGACATGAGAACTTGACAAAAAGAGAATTTCTTAATGCGAAAGATTCTTTACGGAATAGGGGCTTTAATGCTTATGTACCTGGCTGAATCTCTTTTCTATACGAAGACAGAAAGCTTTTTCTCAAGCTTCCTGTGACCTTCACACTGGAACAATGAGCTGAACTCTGCGAACACATCCATGTTTTTAAATACGTCTTGGCGTTTTTTTGTGGATAAAGGTAATCGACTAGGAATTCATTCGCTTCCATTTGGTTTATCGAGCAGGGTAAGCAATAGCACTGTGAGCTTTCATAACCCCCGACGCCTTCGCTTTTCTGTTTTAAGTGCAGCGTATCTAGAAAGTATGCTTTGTAGCAGTGTGTGATTCAGAGACGTATGTCTGTCAGCTTAGGAAAAAGGAAAGGCTTTTAACTGCTGCTTTTGAAAGGCTGCACAGCAGCCGTGGGCTTAGGGAGGTGGGAGGGAACAAGACCCGCCTGCATTTTTGAGCGTGCGTGTGTGCGTGTGTGTGTGGGCGTGTGTGTGCGTGTGCATGTGTGTGCGCGCACGTGTGTGTGTACGTGTGAGTGCGTGTGCGTGTGCTTGTGCGTGTGTGTGCGTGTGCACGTGTGCGTGTGTGCGTGTGCGTGTGCATTGCTTTCCCCAGGGAAAAACTAATCTCTTGGCTTAGGGCCACCTTAGCATCAGCCTCAGTGCTTTCTGTCCCTCCTTTACTCTAAATCATTATTAAGTTTATTACTTCTTTTTTCTTTTGCTGGAGAAGATTAATTGCTTTCCCTGGGCAGAGGGAACTCTGCGGAGCCCAGTGGCCCTATAAATAGCACCTGCCGCTAATTCTCCAGTGCCTGGTATCTCCCCAACACATCTTGGTCTTTAAACAATTTGTTCAGAAGAAGAAAGCTAAGGGTCACTGTGCACTTTGGTGTTACACAAAATATGTTTTATGGATAGTGGGTTTTTCTCCAGGAAGTTTGGCCTGGCGGGTCCTTTCGAGAAACTGGGCGTCCTCGCACCTCCCCGAGGAGGCATGCCTCACTAACCAAGCTTGTAAGGATATCACAGAACCTGTTGGACCTGTGGGGGTGGCGCCTTGCTAATAGCTTATGCCATTAACTTCTCCCTCTTTTTTCTAATTTCTTCTTTCTCAAGGGGTTTCAGGCTCAGCTGAACTGTTCCAATAGCCCGGGGGAAATGTGACTTCACGGAGTTATAAAACACGAAAAGGGAAAAAGCTGGGAAAATTGCAATGTTAAGGTTCACTAACTTGCGGTTTCAGAAAATGGAATGATTCTGGATACATAGATTGCAGGAAGGGCCACGGTCATTGTTCAAAAACCACCTTCCCCTACAGGGGTGGCAATAGGAACAAGAGAGCCCCTAACCTCGAGGGCACGTAGCAGGTGTTCAATTAGTCTTTGCTGAATGAATGGATGAAGGAAAGGAGGGTTATTTCTTGTTATCAGAAATGTGCTCCTCCGATGAGCTGAAGTCAGTGCAGTTGCAAGCAAAGTTGTAGTGAGTTAAGGAGGCCAGGCCACCTGTAAGGTGAAGAAAAGGGGAAAAAAAGAGGTTTTCCCATCTCTGCTGTTGAGTTATTGCCCTTCAACGGCCACTCCTGGGTAGACCAGATCACCAGCAAGAAAGGGTGAGTCATGCTGAGCATTTTGCTAGATACCCTGATGAAACCACTGAGCTGTATACTTTGCGTGTGAAATGCAGAGTTTCTTATAAATATCTTCCATTGCAATTCAATATTGACATGGAACCTTGAGAGCAGTCAGTTCTTTCTCATTTGCATGTTTAGTGAGACCCATGAAAGATCCAAGGATGCTGCCCAGACCTTGAATTTGGAACCCTAGGAAGCCTTAACTCTTTGTGTATCAGCTTACTGCATGGATTCAGATTTGATGTTTCCATTCTCTTAGAATAGAACTCCCATGACAACCCCAGCTAACCTTTAGGTTGAGGATTTTACTTACCCTTGTCATGGAGGCAATGCAAACATTTTCTCGCCCTGTTTATTTCATCAGTATTATCAGATAATTACACAACGGCCTCTTACAGCTGAGAGCTACCTCCGAGACAATTTAAAATAATAATTGCCTTGTGCAGATGAAGAAACTGAGGCCTGGGGAGATGAAGTACCTTGCCCAAGATCCCTCGGCTTGTCAAGAGCAAAGTGGAACTGGAACTTGAGCTTCCTATCCGCCTGAGTCACATCCTCTCTTTATAGCTTCCTGTCCTTCAAAACTCACAGCAGGTGCTATGTCTTGGTTTCCACTGTGGCAACGAATTGCTTAAACCAATAACTTTTAAACTTTTAAAAAAGAGATCCTTTCACATGCGTTATTATACATATGTAGGTAAGAAACAGAAATGCCTTGAAGTGGCAGAGGTAGGGCTACGAGGACCTGAAGCCCAACAAACTAACACCTCCCCATCTTCTGCCCCCACTCTGGGCGGTCTCTAAGACAAATCCAAGGAACCCAGGAGATCAGAACCTTACTCTGAACTATCACGACTGTGCACAAGGAAAACCACCTTATATTTACTGGCACAGAAGAAGAGTTTTCAATCAAATGAGTTTTCAAAAGCTTGGCTTTATCACCTTGAAAATCACCAATCAAGGACTCACAGAACAATATTATCTCCAGATAACACAAAGCTTGGCACATCTCGTCTGTTTCATAAATTTTGCTGAATGAATAAATCAACGAAGGGTAGCAATTCAATCCCTGGAAACACTTAATTAACTCTCATTGTCTCTTACTCTCTTCCTCTCCTATGTTGCCGAAATGCATCATGTATACCTTTGCTAACTCACTTTTTTGGTTGTTATATTTGTCTTCTAAATACCTGGTTCTTCTTCTGGACTGTGAGGTCCTGGAGAGCAGAACTCTAGAGTCCCAATACTAGGACACACTGAGGACCGAGTAAGTTTCCATAAGGGCTTCCTGGTAGATGAAGACTGATTGGAAGTACATCAAACCTTTACTGCTAAAAAGCAGAGTTTTTCAACCTCGGTATTATTCATATTTGGGACGGGATAATTCTTTGTTTGGGGCACTGCCCTGTGCCTCATAGGTTGTTTGGCAGTATCCCTGGCCTCTACCCACTGTAGGCCAGGAGCAGCCTCCCCCTGCCCCAAGTTGCAACAACCAAAACGGTCTCCAGACATTGCCAAATGTCCCCTGGTGGGCAAAATCGCCCCTTATTGAGAACCACAGAGCTAAGGGAAGTCTTGTTGTCTTTCTTCTGAGCTCCTGTTTCAGATGGACTCAGTCTGAAATGAGGCCATTCTAAAATGCAAACTGTCTTGGTATGTAAAAGTAGGGAATGGTGTTGCTCCAATCTTGGAATTTAAGAATAAGTATTGTCAGCCATTAATTCACATCACCCTCCGTGTATGTTATTTTGAGGGAATTTTAGAGGCAAACACAAGGTTTGCTAGTTCAGGAAGATCATGTTCATTTCATAATACCAGTATTCTCTTGAGCCATTGGTCTGAAGTTGGCCAAATGCCACAGGTTCAGGATAGAGATCAAAAATGGCAGCTTCATGTCTTCTGTCATCATCAAGAAGTTGGACTGGCAACCCAGTTGTTTTTTCCATGTTCTCCCCCCTTGGATGGTTTAGTGGAATGCCCTTATGATTTTAAACAGATGCCCAGCCCTAGCCCAGGACGCCAAGGCTCTGAGATTTAATGGTGCCTGTCTACCTTATCCTAGATGTTACGTGATACCGAGGTGTCACGTGATACATCTTTTATTTGAGAGAATTGAAATGTCATTGAGTATTCATTCTCACTAATGGAACTGGCCCTTTCCACTTCAAATGTAATCAAGAGTTTAAAGAACCATCTGAGAAAAATGTCCTGTTTCTCCCTCCCAGCAACACAGAAGCAGGAAGCAGAAGTACAAAACACGATTCTCTAAAACCAGCATCCTCAACTTCTCACTCTTCTTATCCTCAGCCTTAAAGTATCTTCTTCATACTGATCATTTCCCAATATTTAAATCTTAACAATTTATAGCCTGGATATCCCCCAACTCCTACCAGCTTCTGGGAGCTTTCTTTTTTTCTCTCTCTCTCTTTCTTTTTTTTTAAATTTAAATTCAACTTAATTAACGTACAATGTATTATTAGTTTCAGAGGTAGAATTTAGTGATTCATCAGTCACATATAGCACCCAGTGTGGGAGCTTTCTTTTTATTAATACCCAAATAAAATGACTCAAACATCCCTAATACTGCAGGCTCCTGGAAGGCAAGCATTCCTATCCCAATATTTCCAGAAGTCTATCCATTCATACATTCATTCAGTCAACAAATATTTATTGAGCATACAGATCTTCCTTGCCTGATGACGGGGTTATATCCCAAAAAGCATTGAATACACCTAACCTACCAAACTTCACAGCTTACCCAGCCTACTTTAAACGCACTCCGAACACTTCCATTAGCCTACAGTTGGGCAAAATCATCCAACACAAAGCCTATTTTGTAATAAAATGTTGACTCTTGCATGTGATTTATTGAACACTGTACTGAACGTGAAGAACAGAATGGTTGTAAGTGTGTGGGTCGTGTGGCGGACTGGGACCTGTGGCTCACCCCTGCCCAGCATCATGACGAGAAAGTCTCTGCATATTGCCACCCCAAGGAAAGATCAAAATTCAAGATTCAAAGCATGGTTTCTACCAAATGCATATTGCTTTCGCATCATCATAAAGCCAAAATATTGTATGTCAGACCATAGGAAGTTGGGGATTGTCTGTGCCGTGTAACTACGATGTACCAGATTTCTCCTCCGGAGTCCTCCCATGGCATTCCCATCCTGCCTCCTGCTACTCACTGCTCTCCATCTACTTTACCTCGTATCTGGTCACTGTGTCTTCTTAATTCTCCAAAGCAGCACCACTCGAGCCTGCTGCATGACATAGCCACAGAAGTTGATAATATTAGAGGAGATGATAATCTCTCACACAACAAGAAACTGCTGAAAATTAAGTAGTCATCCCTTTTTCCTCAAAGACCCTTTCCCATCCCCGTCAATGGCGACGGCTCACTGACCGTCTTCCTCCTCAGGATCTGCCTAGCAGGCTGCCATGTTGCCAGGGCCCGCGCCCTCTTTTCCCAGATCAGAGAAATCACTTCTCCAAAACTTCCTTCCCATCTACAGCCCGGGAACATCTCCTGGTTGTGGTTTTTGTCCCTTTTAACTACCTAACGTAAATTGGGTCTTTTGTACCAACCATCTCCTTCCAAACTTTTAATTATCGAAGGAAACCTATCAAAGTATTTTCTTTTGCAAACGATTCTACGCCCCGAGCAAGGCAAACATTAATAGAAGCTTTGCAATTTTACTTTCCCCTTTAATTTTCCCCAATTCCTATTCTTAGGCAGAGTTCTTGAGCAGTACTTCATCCTTTGTGATGGAATGAAGGCAGTCAGCAATTTATTTTTCCTTTATCCAGAGCAAAGGCGCTGGGGTAAATTTTTTTAAATCCCATTACATGATTACGCAAGTGCGCTCACTTCTCCCGTTTGCTCTGCCCCCCGCGCAAACAAGTGACCCATTCTTATTAGTGCCAATTATGAAAAAGGAATGGGTGGAACTGTACCTCAGGTCCACTAGGTTTTTTCCTTTTGAATAACACTGGGATAAGTTTTCATGAAGGGGGTAGTTGTAAGGAATGGGTCAAAATGACAGTTGTTGGTTTATCTATGCTATTCCTGCCCAAGGACCATGGGCAAGTATGGATTAACTTGCACTTGGAAGTGTAAGTTCTATCAGAAAAAAAAATAGCTAAAGCTATTGAATTTGGGCCATCCTCATAAAATTTAAACTATGAAAAGACAAAGATCTGTTTTCCTCTAGGAAAATTCTAAACTCCTTGCCAGGGTTTACAGTGGACAACAATGCAAGCTGAGTCCTTCTGGGGTGTATAATGGAAGGGTGTCAGAGGAGGTGAGCTATTACTGGGTATCCTTGACTTACTGGTTAGAGGACTATGCTTTCCAGGGCAAGGAGCTGGTAGAAAACTCCACTGTGGCAGGAGTGTGGGGAGGGTGTGGGTGCATGCCTGCCTCTGTGTGTAAAAAATGAACATGTGAATGAACCAAATGGACAAAGAAACAAATCCTTCCCGTTGGTAACTATATCCAAATAAAATAGGAATACAAATGATAAGGATAGATTTTTTGAAATTTAGACACAAATATTGGTCTGATATTTCGTTAAGTGGAATTAGCTTTGTTACTGATTCTTTTCATAGATAGACAACATTTATTGAGTACTTACTGTGTACCAGCTACTCACTAACCCTAACCCTCAGCCTGCTTTTATCTTCGCAGCAATCCCATGAAGCAGTCATTCTTACCCCATTTTACTGATGGGGGTATTGAGGCCTGGGAAAGAGAAGCCACTTGTCCTCCTGTCAGTGAAGGGACAGAACCAGCTAGTTTCACAGCTGTGCTCTTTGCTACTTCCAATTGCCTCTTCTGAAAGAACTTGATTATTTCCAATTATTTTTAGTTTTGTCCTGTTTTGATGTGCCTACCTTACCTTGAAAATCATACAGTATTTATCCTTTACTATGTTGTTACCCAGTGGTCTTCTGAACTGATCCTGACAATTTTAGCCAATACGGTGACTCTTGCCTGATCCCATCACAGAAAAGCAGACGTGATGGCTTCCACAGAAGTCACGTGCTCCACAATTTTGTTAAAGTCGTCCTATCCTCAAATGTCCGGGTACATTTAGAACCCTCATTTATTTGAAGAAATAGCTCTTTGTTCTCAATACAATTTTAAAATTGGCACTTGCAAATCCCAGTATAATTCTTTGCACATGCTAAGTGTTCAATGAAGTTTTGTTGACATAAATAGGCATATTATACTTTATTGTAGAGTAAAATATGGCCCAAGAGTCCTTAAGACCTGAGAAGTTTGAAAATAATTTCAGTTCCCAAAATAGCTGGCCAAATTTGTGTGATTTGTTGGGTTTTTTTAAAAATAGTATGTTAAAAGGAACTTCCAAGTATTTTCTTATGTTTTTCGTATCTTTTCCAAATCTGGCCTTAATGGGTTTTTTGTCACTTTCAGATACACATACATAATTCGTTTAGCAAGTACTTCTTTCCCCGCCACCATGTATCAATACAAGGATGATGATAGTACTATTCTTTATAGCTGATTGACAGTCAGCCATATGCCAGGCTTTTTTTCTTGGTACTTTTTGGATTTTTTATATTTGAGTCTCATAGCAATCCACTGCGATGGGCATTTCTCCATTTGCGGATGAGGTTAACCTCCTTACTGGAGTACCATGACCGAAATGGAAGAATTACACCTCGAGCCTGTGTTGGTCTGTCTCCAGTGCCCCTCTAGGCTCTCTTCTATGAAAACAAGCATCTCTGCTCTTCATGCACGTGTACGCCATGGAATTCGCTCACATCACTCTTAAGTACCGCAGGGTGAGATATTTAGCCATTTGCATTTAATTTGCCAATTGACATTTACTGAAGACAAAGGGACGGTAATAAATGAAATGGCTATTGTCTTGCATTGTCTCAAGTGACATCCCTTCCATAAAGTCATCCTGTCACCCACACAAGCTCAACACAATTAATTGTTTTAACCCCTACATACATATGTAATATTTCCACTGGAATTATTGCGTGATATGGGACTCGAGCTCCCTGGGCTAGATGCCTGGAGTCCTCTTTCTGATTGCAGCTCTACCACTGGGTGACCTCTGGAAAGTCACTTCACTTCTCTGGGCTCAAGCTTCTTCATCTGCTATCTCAGTGGCTTGCCAGCTCTAGCATAGAATGACTTTTTTCAATAACATTAATATCTTCTAAAAAAAACTCATTAATATCTTCTAAAAATGGAACAAAATAAGTTTTACCTAGTGCAGTGGGCTGGGTGGTGTTCCCCCAAAAGATATATTCACATCCTCATCCCTGGAGTCTGTGGATGTTACCTTACATGGCAAAAGAGTGAATATTATCTTGTATGGCAAAACAAAAAAGAAATGTGATAAAGTTAAGAATCGTAAGAGGAGGAATATACCCTGGATTATCAGGGTGGGCCTTAAATACGCTCAAATGTATCCTTATGAGAAAGAGGGAGTTTTGACACAGGAGAAGAGGAGGCTATGTATCATGGAGGCAGAGATTGGAGTGATGTGGCCACAAGCCAAGGAATGCCTAGAGACACCAGAAGCTAGAAGAGGCAAGAACAGATTTTCTCCTAAAGCCTTCGGAAGACACATGACCCACCCAGCACCTTGATTTCGGATTTCTGGCCTCCAGCAATGTGAGAGAATACACTTATTTTATTTTAAGCCACCAGTTTGTAGTAGTTTGATACAACAGCCACAGTATACGAATACACCTGGTATGTCACAACGCTTCTTCTGCTGGATTTTTCTGTAATACTCATAGGGGAACATTTATACAGGAACAAGCCCAAGACTTGAATATTAATTAAGCATTCTCAACTCAATAGCCACCCTAATGAAGCATTCAGAGCCTGTTTCAGGAACTGTATTTAAATCCTTCTTTTAGAGGATGTCTGGGTTATCACCTGGCTTGGCTATACTGAGACTAAGCTCATGTGTTGGGGGAAACTAGTTCTTGGTGGGAAAGTACAGAACAAAGAAGAGTGAAAAGAGTGTTCTTGGCATCCTTTGCAAGCATTGCAAAGATCTGTCCTACTTGCCAAATCCAAATTGGAAATGAAAATAGTTGTGAGGTGAAATCTGCACAGGTAGGGTCACCAAGGTGGGTAGATTCAGCCTCCAGCTCAGGCTCAGGAGTGTCAGAAGAAATCCCTGCAGCACGGGCCCATCGTTATGAGGACTGAGCGTTACAGGGAGAGTGGAGCTTGCTCATGGCTAGCAAGGGTGTTGACTTTTACAGAAGGATCTTGAAAGTCTTATAATCCAACCCCCTAACTGTTGGTTGAATTTCCTCACATCACAGCCACATTACCACCCAATCCCTAAAAAACTCCAACATTTATCCATCCATCCAATATTTGAGTGTCTTCCATACACCAGGCCGCAATAATGGATTAGGCGAGAAGTTGACGATATTTTGTAATACGATGTAATAAGGGGAAGTGAACATCATAGTGGAGGAGGACCCAGTGTGCTGAAGCACCAAGGCTGGAATGACCACCTCTGCCTGGAGGACTCAGGGCTGGCATCTTAAGAGGTGATATTTGAGCTGAGGCTTAGCGGTGAATAGCCCTTGACCCCCGCCCCCCCAAGGCAGCTCATTTCCTCTTTGAAAAGTCCTTCCTTACACTGAACCAAAGTGTGTGCTTCATTAATTTTTACCTAAGCTCTGAATGGACATTATAACCCGAGCCGGTGACTCTGAGGACTTTGATCTCAATGGGCAGAAAGACAGTAGGAATGTATGAAGTTTGTTTTCAGTAAGTCTTTGCCTCATGGAAGACCCTTTGAAAGAAAAGTACAGAGTAGTCTCATTTCTTGGACAATAAATTCTTGAATAAGAATTTGTAGGGATCATCTGGAGAAACTACTCAGAGAGTTAATATTACAGCAAGTCTGAAATTTAGGCAAATGGCCCATCTTTCCACACCATGCTTCTGGGTAGATCTTCCCCCTACATGCTAGGAAGGAAGGTGGGGAAATAATAATGCAAGAAGTGAGGTGTGCGAAGTGTGAAAATCCAACTGCTTGGGCCAGAAGCCTGGGAGGCAGCAGGGACCCCTTTCCCATGTAATCTGTCATCACTTCCTACTGATTCTAGTCCTGCCTGGCCTCCGTCCATTCCTTCCCAACCCCTTGGCCTCCCCCTCTCTCCCCTGAATGGCTGCAACAGCCTGTTGCCTGTCTCCAGTCTTTATCCACACCTTTCTCCAGCCCATTCCCCAGTCAATACTCAGGGATGCTCAAAACTGCAAATTTGATCAGGTCCTCCCAGCCTAAAGGCCCTCAGCACCTTCCCATGATCTGAGAATCAAATCCAAACCCTTTTGTGTGGTTTATAAGGCCTGTCGGTGCTGGACCCAATGGGCTGTTCAGTGGCTTGTAGACCACTCTCGTCTTTGCTCTCTACATGACCACAACGCTTGACTTCCCTTACTTCCTTGAAAACACTAAGCCCTTTGCACAGACTTTCCCCCTAGCTGGAAACATCCTATCCTTCTCCTTTCCTACATCTGCCAGTGCCTCTATCTCTAAACAGCTCTCTCTATGTCTCTGTCACACACACACACACACACACACACACACACACACACACACCTCTTTAGCTTGCCTAGCTCTTGCTCCTCTTCCATGTTTTGGTTTAAATGGCACATCCAGCAGGAAGCCAGTTCCCCCTAGCCTCCTTGGTTCCCACCCTCTTCTTAGCTGGCCTTTTCTCTCCCTTTGTGTTGCTTTCCATTAAACACCTTTTGCTTCAGTGGCTCAGAAATCAATAGATGAAAATCCACCAGGCACCTTCACCCCCTCTTTTTAACAAGACCCTGTGTTAACAGCTTTAGAAAATGTGAAGAAGGACCACTTAACAGGTGCAACCGAGGCCCTGGAATCTTATGGTCTGGATTCAGGCCCCTGCTTTGGGGTGTTCTAATTATATGATCAGAGCAGGTGGTTACCTAATGTCTTTGAACCTACTTTATGTGTGTTTCCTCGTAAAATTGTTGTAAACATTAGATGAGATAATACCTATAGAGTGCTCAGCTTGGTCCCTGGATTACAGTAAGAGCTCGATAGGTGTCACTGTCATCATTGTCAACATCATTGCCATTGTGATTGTTGTCATCATCATTGTCATCATTGTCCTCATTGTCATTGTCATCATTGTCGTTGTCACCATCATCATTGTCATCATCACTGACAGCATCGTCATCATCATCACCATTGTCGTTGTCATTGTCATCATCGTCATCATCATCATTATCATTATGCACAGTTCCTCCCTTCTGGAGATCCAAGTCATAGGTGCACACCCAGTAACCCACAAAGGGGTGTGTCCTAAGCATCCAATGTCATAGTACTCCCTCTCCCTGCCTTTTCCTTCCTTTCCTCCCCACCCATTCCCTTCTCCTCTCTTCTTCCTTCAGAGCCAAGGATTCCTCAGCTTGACCTGCTTGCTCCTTTTCTGCAGGCTTCCCCAGGCCTTTGTATCCCTGGTGTTCTTACTCTCTCCCCTCTGGACTCCTGGCGGAGTAACTCATTGGTTATGAATCCTAGATGGCCTCTATACTTCCCATAAGTTTGTCTTCCCAACATTCACTCCTTGAAGGCAAGCCTGAGGCTTGGCTTTGTGGCCTCCACAGATCACAAGCAAATATTCCTTGAGCACCTATTGTGTGTGAAAGATGACAGTGTGGGCTGTGGGCACACCAAGTGCCAGGACTGATTTAGCTGGATGGATGCTCAGTGAGTGTTTGGTAATAGTATGATCTAGCCTTGTTTTATAAGAGGGTGTAAAGCTCACACCTGCTTTTGCAAAGAATTAAATTATTTGAGCACCAAGACCGTATGTAGCTTCCAGCAAGTAGTCAATTAGGTTACTTAAATTAATTTTTGGCAGCCGCTAAGTGGAGCCTCAAGTCTTTTGTCTTTAAACAGCTAATCCAAAGCAACAACAACAAAAATAATTAAGTATTTCTGAAACAATATTATTCACAGACTTAAAATATAGGGATTTAATTAAATTTGTGTTGTTAATCTTTTTATAGAAATTAATTTCAAGTTCATTCAGAAGGAAAAGGGCTGTGCATACCTCAGGATTCTGACTATGAGCATTGAACACTCAGGCTACCAATTCTTGTGATATCTGGGGGTGGGATAGGGATGTCCTTCGGTTCTTCTGCATGAGATTTGGGATTCAGACTTCTTAATTAGTCATGGCCTTATTTTTCAGATATTTCAATGTTTGAGACATAAATAAAACCTGGTTTCTTCCTCAGGGATGTTGAGTGAATCTAAAATTTGTGAATGAGACAATATCTAAAATATGGAGGCAACCCCAAGTGTGCATCAGTAATGAATGGATAAGCAAAATATGGTGACATACATACACCACGGGATAACATTCAACCTTAAAAAGGGAGGAAATTTTGACAAATGGTTCAACATGGGTGAACCTTGAGGACGTTATGCTAAGCGAAATAAGCCAGTCATCAAAGACAAATACTATATCATTCCATTTATATGAGATACTTAGAGTAGTCAAAATTACAGACAGAAGGTAGAATGGTGGTTGCCAGGGGCTGGAGGAAGGGAAAAATGAGGAGGTATTGTTTAATAGGTACAGAGTTTCAGTTTTACAAGATGGAAGGAGTCTGGAGGTGGATGGCGGCGATAGTTGCACAACATTATGAATGCATTTAACACCACTGAATGATACATACAAAAATGGTTAAGATGGTACATTTTATGTCATGGCTATTTTACCACAATAGAAAAGTTAATAAGAAATGTATAAATTAAAATCCTAGTAAAATCTTGAACACATATGCAAAAGTTTCTCTAGAAATTGGGTTTCTGGGTCAGAAGTCACCTTTTAAATTTTACCTCATACTAACAAAGTGCTTGCTACAGGGATTTGTATCAGTTTATCTTCCCAAAGGCAGTATATTTCAAAATCCTCACTAATACTTAGTTTTGTCGATCTTTAAAGGTTTTGTCGATCTGAAATCATATCTATTATTTGAATTTGTATTTCAATAATTACTAGTGAGTTTGAGGAAAAATTTATGTGCTTATGGGCCACTTAAACATTCTCTTCTATGAATTGACTACTTG
Source organism: Ursus maritimus (assembly GCF_017311325.1). NCBI lineage: Eukaryota > Metazoa > Chordata > Mammalia > Carnivora > Ursidae > Ursus > Ursus maritimus. The sequence continues at coordinate 12,905,824 of NW_024426885.1, read as the reverse complement.
TATCATTCAAGCATTTTTCTTTTTGGGTGTTCTTTTTCTTGAGGATTTGTAGGAGTGTATATATTCTGAGTGCTAAAAATTTTATTGTCATATATATGGAAAAAATCTCCCAGTTGAAAGGTTGTCTTTTAAATTTGTTTATGATGTTTTATGTCTTACATTTTTTTTTGATCTGGCCAATTTTTTGAAGTATTAAGATATGCTGCTTTCCCAACCAAAACGTACTTTTCTTTCTCCTGGTTGTTAATATTCATAGTGTTTTGCTATTAATGCAAAGAGAGCCTCAATATTTCCCTATTTCAGATTTTAGACCCTATCAATGTATAGTTATCAAGAAGTTAAAAACGTATTTCTCACCTAGTAGTTCTCTAAGTTATGCATCCATCTTCTTCAAGGTCTGAAATATCTATCCATTTCCTTCCATGTCCTCTACCGCTGTTTTAATTCAGACCATTAACAAAAGTTCTACTTGGACCATTGCAGTATCCTCTTAACCATATGTCTCCAACGTATGCTTCTTCTCATCCATCTACCACACTGTGGGCCAGTTATCATCCTAAAGGCCAGATCCAATCATGTAATTTTTATGCCTAAATATCTTCCATGCCCATTCTCCTCCATTACCTAAAATAAACTTCAAATATGCTATTTGGGCCTCTTCATAGTCTGACCCAAAGGTTTTTCAAGCTTCACAACTCTCCTAAATCCACATCCCAAAGCATCAACCACAACAGCCTTCTTGATTCTTTGTACACGATGTAAGTTTCCCTGTCTCCCTTTGTATCGTCACAGTCTTTCATTTAGGAGTGTGCGTCCCCTTCTAACCACCTTCTAAACCCTGGCTCAGAGAACTTCTCCTCCTTAATTTCTCCTTACACACTTAGAATTAATCTCTTCTTGAGCCCCACTTCCATTTTCTTTCGTGGCCCTATCAAAGCACTTACTATGTATTTCCATTATTCGATGAATTACTTATATGTCTGTCTCCTTTAGGAAATTATAAGCTCCGTGATGACTTAACTATGTCTGATTCACACTTGACCGTGGTGCCTAGAATAGTGCCTTGTACATAGTGCTATTACACTTTGATTACATGTTCTCGCCTTTGATAGAAGGGCTTGAATCTAGAGAGGTAGAGCAAATGCTCAAAGAGGCACAAAGGAAGGAGAGGTAACTTGGTGAAAATCTGAACTGGCCTCCTTTTCTCCTTCTGTTGTTGAGAAAGAGAGCAGTTTTATGGACACGAGGAATGCTCTCTCTTGAGAACTTGGCCTTACAGCTTGGGGAATGATGTGGTGTGACAGGACGGAGTTGTCAATTTGTATTTTTGTAATGATTTATACATTCAATGTATTGGGACTTTGAAAACTTCTCAAACTCAAAGGATGGTCAAATGAAAATGACGCTGAGTAGAAAAAAATCTAAACATTGTACAGAACGTATTTTAACTAGTCAAATGAAAAACAGATGTCTTAAATTAAAACACATAAATTATCTGAGCTTAACAATTTCATAGATCTTTGTGATGAAAATCTATCACTCAAGACTTAATAAGATAGATTTTGAAAGCTTACATATTTGTATGTTTAGTTAATTGATGACATTCAATAAAATGTCTCTTTAAAAAGCTGCTTAAAATTATAGACAACAATGATTATGTTGTTATTATATTATTTCCACTCCAGCGTTACTATCAAATCTTGTTTAACCTTGGGAAACTCAGAAGATATAAAATGGTGCACAGAAGAAAATAACCATCAACCATATTTCCAGCACTTAAAATTAATCACTATTAGTTTGCTTGCTCCTCACTTGTTAAGAAAAATTAGTACATTTTATAAAAGTGATACATACTTATTATAAAGAATTCACAAAAATTAAAAAAGTACAAAGATACAATAAAAGAATTTTTTCCTAAAAATGTCAATTACTTCACACATTTAGATATTGACCTCAGCAAGGGCCAATTGTCTCTTCTGGGTATAAATTTCAGGTAAGTTTTTCAGCTGCCCTGTGGAGTGTTAGTATAACTCTTCTGGGAAAGAATCAGTTTCTGTTGTACACTTACAGTTACTATGAAGTAGATTTTCAAAACTTTGACCAGTCTCATTTTGAAAGAATGATGTCTTTTTTCATGTGTGAAGATCAAATAAACAAATTACGTGATAAGAATTGAGAAAGCTCTTGAATGCCACCAGCTTGCAACTTCAATGATGAATATTCTAATCGGGGGAGATCAGTGTTGGGGTATTTCTATCTGATTCAGAAATCCTGCAGAGCATTTGCATTTTTGCCTATCTGTTTACTGTTCTTCACCATATTTTCCCAAAAGCGTGAATATGCACAAAGCATTTGCAGCAACCTCAGCCCTTTCTTCCCCAGGGCCTGCTGCTCTGCCTGGAAGGGGCCGGCCAGCCGGTCATGTCTCGGAAAGCCAGTCCTCCTCCTGCTCGTCTCTTCTTCCAGATGGAAGGATTCCTAAGAAGATATCTGAAGACATTTTACACCTGTACCAAAATCTTTGGCAACCAACGCGTTTTCTTTTAGGTGTCACTTAAGGAAACAAAAATGCGGTGAACCTGGGAAGACACGTCCCATTTCCTCTTCAGTGTGTGGGAATGTGGAAGAAAGCATCTCTCTCTGGCTGACTCCAGGTCCCAGACTTTAGATAAAGGACAATTTGTCTTGATTAATAATGGACTGTGTCTTTATTAACAATAGTTGGACAATGGAATGTTTTTACCCCAAAGACAGGGAGCAGAACGATACTCCAGTAAAAACATTGATGCCACTTAAAGAAAGAGGATGCTCCCGGGGGGATACTTGATGGGCAAATGCATCAGGCTGAAATTGCTCACGTAGCTAGGCGCATGTGTCTAGATGGAACTAGAGCCGGGGCTCCATTTGATGACATAATCCACAGAAATCCGTATGAGAGACATGGGCGGTGTAATTCCACGGTGTGCGTAGGAAGCCACACTCAATAGCCCTATATAAGAAATACCAGGAGAATACTTGTGTTTCTGCCTTCATAAAAAGTCCTTTCTAGCTCACTGAGTGACTCTTATTTTTATAGTTCTCCAGTACTAGTTGATCGATCTTTTATATTCAGGAGCTCTCTCTTCTGTAAATGGTAGAGCTCTCTTCTGAGCCCAAGTGCCTCCCTAGCCAGGATCCCCGGCTCTTGCACTAGTGAAAAACAAATGAGAAATCACACTTCATTCTCAAATTTTATAACAGCCACACCTTGTTTGTGAGGGGCTGGCATTATGACTTCGTTTAACAGGTAGAGTTAAGTGGCTTGTCCCAGGTCACATGGCGAGGAAGTGACGGGGATAGGACTTGAACCCCTTTTGGTCTTCAACGTGTTGCCTCTGACACCACCAGGCCAATTTTGAAAATCCATTATTCGCGTGACGGAAAAAGATGATATTTTGGTGGTGTTATAAAACCAGTCCCATGTGGGGCGCCTGGGTGGCTCCGTTGGTGAAGCGTCTGCCTTTGGCTCAGGTCATGATCCCAGGGTCCTGGGATCTGGTCCCACATCGGGCTCCCTGCTCAGAGGGGAACCTGCCTCTCCCTCTGCCTGCCGCTCCCCCTGCTTGTACTCTATTTCTTCCTCTCTCTCTCTCTTTCTCTGATAAATAAATAAATAAATAAATAAATAAATAAATAAATAAATAAATAAACAATCCTATGAGAAACTTGTTTGAGAACCATTTGGAGGAATGAATTTTATCGACCTTATTTTTAGTGGGGCAAAGTAGTGCCCCGAGCCAATGTGATACTCGTCTTCTGGTACAATCTCCTAGGAATTCAGGATAAAATGAAAAAAAACCAAAAACCCAAACAGCTAATAAACAAAAAAAACGCATAGCTGAGCCTGAAAGAAAGGAAAATTGTCAGATACAAGAGCAAATGCAGAGGGAGTGTAGAAAGCTTGCCAGCTCTTACGGGTCTGTAGTGGGGTCATAGGTTTTCAGCCTGAGCAGGGTCAGAAGCAAGAACCTGAAAGGGTTTTAGAAGGGAAAGATCCAGATCTCACAAAGGAACCAACAAGGAGGTGACTCTCTGCCTTGGGCTCTGCCTGGGGGTCGGTAGGGGTCCCCCATGAGAAATTCAGATGGACTCACGTATAGATGTGGAAGCTGACGTTCACTGCTTGCACGGTGTAGACATCCCATGGCAGGAAATGAATATAAAAACCAGTCCCCAACCTGCAAAGCTCAGCAAATGCAAAACCAAGATGGCTCTGTAGCAGTATTTTCAAAACCCAGGACATGGGGGAAACAGCCTTGCTGCTGAACATATCGTTTTTTCTTTTAATATGGCATTAGGAGTGGTGGTCACTGCAAAAGTTTCATTAAATAAATGATTGCCTTGGGAGCCCAATCCCAAGCTAAGCCACTAACCCTTTTTTGGGGTAGGGAGAGGTTCTCTCGCCCAACCAAAGACAGTACAGATTGGTCAATTTAGTTCCTGCCCTCCATATTAATTCTCTCTACTGCCAATTTAAATTTTGAATTAAAAAAATAAAGAATACAGCCAAATTGAAGAAATCTTGTTAACTTGATGTTAATCATTACCGATATTATTTTTAAAAGTAATTTAGGAAAACAGCAAAGGATATTTGTAGAAATGTATGTGAAACTGCTTGTTGAGATGCTTTATAGGACTGAGAGCCCACAGGGATGTATTCTTTTTCTTTCACCTTTTTGGTAATTACTTTAGAGTAATATTCTCCTAATTAGGTAGCTTTCCAGTTGTCATGGTCTTCATATAAAACTTTCAATATTGATTGATGAGAGGGATTTGTCAGCTTGGATTTCCAAGAGCTTAGAAATATTTCAGTGATCCTGAAAATAAATGTGAGTGCACCCCTTTTCTCATCCTTGTTCCGGGGAGGCCTGAAGCCAAGAAGGCGGCTTGTTTACTTTCACTGCAGCCCCCACCTCTTTGCAATCCCACTGAACCTGCCGTGACCTCCTTTGACCAAGCCTCTTCATCCACAAGGCAGCCAGAGAGCATCTTGTGGCCAGATGTGCGCCCCCACACCCAGCGTTCCTGGGCTCGAATTCATAAATCCCCTGCTACCCGCACTGACTGCTTTCCTGCCGCTAACAAATGCCTCTTTGGACCGCTGCTCCCTGACCCACTTCCAAGGCAGGGAGGCGATTGGCCAATTTCTGAAATGACAGAAGATAGATGAGGTGTCGTCATGCCCAAACCCAAGAAGATGACAGTTAGGCCTCATGCCCAAATCCTCCTCCTTTTTTAGCAGGTACCAGGCTGTTGAAGTCATCCTCTATCACCACGGGTCCAGGAAGTTTCTCGATCCAGCCACACAGTATGTATTTTTGTATCCCGTCCACATAGGCCCCGTGTGTCATCATGGCTATCCAGTGCCCTGACTTACCAGCCAGGATCTATGTTTTTCTGTCTGGCTTTGGCTTATCTATCAATGCATTAAAAATAATGCTTGGTGATGAAAAACCCCACTTGCGTGCGTACGCCAACTGCAGGAAAGGCAGCTTGCGTTGTGAATATTTCACATCCGTCTCCACTGGACAGAAACTATCTATATACTTCAGAGCACGTTTTCTGCTCCTTCATTCTTTCCCCTTCACTTGTGGGTCCATAAACAAGTTGACATTTGTATAGCACTTAACTAAGGATTTCCATCTTGATTCTCCCATGGAATCCTCTCTACGTGGTCGTCTACAAGGTAGTCCTGGTATGTGTTAAAGATGAGAAAGGCAAAGCTCGGATACGTGGAAGCGACTTGCAGAAGACCGCATGACCATCAATGATAGGGCTGGTCTCCAGACTCAGACCTTCCACTGCCGCATCCCGTGACTTCCCACTGTATCAGTGCCAAGTCTCTCGAGGGCGTCTGGTTCCGTCTTTTTCTTATTTTGCTGAGTGAACTGAGCCCCAGGACTTCTGACGATTCTCTCTTTGCAAGCAGATAATGGTAGAGCTGGGAGGGGTCAGGTTTTCCTTGCTCTTCATTCATATCTCTTTCTCTTCTCCTCTGCTCCTGTTCCTGCCCTCCCTCCACTCACTGTCCCATGCACCCATGCAGTGGACATGGTGGTCTGTGTCCCTGGCACAAGGCTCTGAGAAGGCTGCGATGCTGAGTCCAGGATCCTGTGTTTCCAAACCTCGGTGGCACTGAATCATCAAATGAGTCTCCCCTACCTCTCATATTCAGCCCCGTGGTCTTATAGACTTCTCTCCGTCTGACTCTCAGATGCTTTCGTAGAATAAATTAGCAAGTCCCAAGCAATGAGTTACTGAGCTACCATGGATATGGACAAACAAAACACTACTCAGGACAGTAAAATGTTTTTTTCGATTTTTTTCATGAGCCACGGTCTCTACTTGCCTTCTATCCAGTTCTGGAAAAATAGAGGCAAGGCATTATGAGCTTATTATTACTTCTGAAGCAGGATTTGTTCATCGTTCATCCCTCGGATCACTTGCGCAACAAAATGACCCCTGAGACTTGATGCCGAGAACATCCCCCTTCCTGTTCCCAGGATCTCCCTGGGAGAGGTTCGGGAGAAAGCCCTTGTTCAACTTTGATAAAGACCAATCGTAGTCTCTCTCATTTCTATAGTTCTTCACAGGTTATAAAATCCTCACAGGTCATTTTTTTACAATTCCATCTATCAATAGTAAAACTGAATTTCAAAAGCCTTAGGGAATTTGCCCAAGATTGAACAGTCAGCAAATGGCAGAGCCATTGACTCGAACATCAATGCCACAGTGCAAACCCTTCACATCCTCAGAAGCATCCTCACCGACCTTGGTCAAAATCACAAGTGTTTATTGATCATGTAGATTCTTTAAGAGGTACTGTGGGATATTTGAAAAAGTTATTATTAGAGGCAGTCTCTCCATGGAACTTTAAATTTTGTCAAAGGGGAGATTTGTTTTAAGTTACTCAGGGTCAGAGCCTTGGATGACTCCAAGAAGCACCATCTACCTGGTGTTTTAGGGAAAATGAGGATTTTCCTCTAATGCAATTTGGGTGAAATGTTTACCGCGATTTCTCTTAAATGAGTAGAATCATAGTTTTATAAGTGAAAAACCTCTCTCTGTCTTCAGGATGCCAGAACTGGACCTGGCTTTAACCATTATCCAGCCACGCCCATCCATTTGCCCCCTAGCATTCCTAGCTACTGGTTTTCCATCCCTTTCTGGAACAGAGCCAGTAAGGAAAAGCTCATGTTTGCACAAAGCAGCCTTTTGGGTTTTGCCAGAAGCCTATGTTATTAAGAAGTTCTTATACCAATGGAACAGCTCTGCTTCTTCCTACCAGCTTTCCTTTTTAGCCTCATGAAATTTGGACCAGGGACCACCAGAGCCAGCAACAGTATCACCTACGGGCCTTTCTAAGTCTTGTTCCCTAGACAAGAGCCAGTGTTAGATACTTGCTGGCTACCATCTGCCTTATTCTCTGCCGTCCAGATTTGCTCGGGGCAGGGCAAGAGCACCTGGGGCCGCTTGGGTATTTCTGAGGGACCAGTGCAGTGACCCACACTTTCCAGCCCTTGTCACGCTCTACTACGGTAACTGCTTGTGAGTCCTGTGAGGACCAGGACGGTGTCTGTCTGGCTTAGCAGCCTGTCCCCAGGACCCACACCACTCATAGCATGTAAACACTTGTATTCTCAATAAACTAAAAAATGAACAGCAACTCCCATCACCCTCGGGACCTCTGCCTCGTATCCCCCAACCATGAATTTGCCCGGTCTGCCATGGAAGGCCACACCAACTTGTCCCAGAGTGACAGGCTTCTGGTTTTAGACACACAAGGTTCCTGTGACCAATTTGGTCCTCGAGACTCAAGAGGCAAAGAAATAATTCTCAGGCTTGAACTTTTCTCGTTCCTCAGAGATCGTTGTCAAATTTTTCAACTGGAGAAAGTCAGGAGGGGAATATTAAATGCAAATGGACTTTGGCAGGGTGAGTGACTGTCAGGCCGCCACGGGAACACACTTCTGTGTCCACTCATGAGGAGGGAAGGAGGCAAGATTTCGGCTCTAAGTGGGAGATTTATTTTTTTAGGTCAGGTGTTTTTTGAAGTTTGCAGATGGCAATTTCATTTGCATTTAATGTCCTTCAGATTATTTCCTTTCTGTTGTGCTAAACACCTCTCTCAGTTGGGTCTAATTTGATGAGGTCATGCTGTGACCCTTGACCCCTTGGATCTTAAATGAAACCATCTGACCAGAAAGGAGAGAGAGCGCTCTTAGTCTTGTTCGCAGACATTTGATATTTGCAGATGTGCAGCCAACTTTGCTAACTACCCACTTGCCAGTTTAGCTCTTGATTAGAAGTGGAACTAGTGAATTATCCACATTTGCGTCCAACATTTGAAGAATAAATGGGTCCAATTAATTCTTTGTCACATTCTTGTCAAAATAAAAGCGCTATGCCAAAGGGGGGGGGGGACAACAACCACCCGTACCTACAGACGGTAATTTGGGATATTAGCAAACAATTCATCTTGGAAAACACCTAAGCATTGCGGTGCGCAAAATGTTTGCAGAGCACCCTGCCAGCGAATTGAGACTTCCTATGTGAAAATGGACCAAGACCCTTTCCTATGGTACAGAATGCTGCCCTCTCCCTTAGGTCCTTGTTGTTGTGGATTGGAAGAAAGGGACCAATTCTAACTCCTTAATTAAAACTCAAAACAAAAATTGAGAAAGCAGGTGCATAAGTGCAGGGTGAGATTGTCCCAGATGAATAACGTTTTTATGCTTGGTTAGGCATTTGACTTGCAGCCTTAAAAACAGTTTTGCAAGAATGCTTATTTTTTTTCCCCTGGAATTTCACCACGCATCTGTCTTTTCAGATGTACAAGATTCCACCTTATTCTCTCTCTGCTCCTAGGTTGCAGGATATGACCTGTGAAGTGTCATTCTGAGAAAAGAAATTGTTACCCCAACTTTCTCCTCCGAAAGACATCTGCTTCTAGCGGTAATGATGAAGTTACTGAGTGGGCCATGTCATCGCTTTGTACTTCTTTTTTTTTTTTTTTAAGATTTTATTTATTTGAGAGAGAGAGCACAGCAGCAGGGAGAGGCAGAGGGAGAGGGAGAAGCAGACTTTCCTCCGAGCAGGGAGCCCAAGTCGGGGTTTGATCCCAGGACTTCGAGATCATGACCCAAGCCGAAGGCAGACGCCTAACCAGCTGAGCCACCCAGGTGCCCCCACTTTGTACTGCTGATGATATGTAAAGTTCTGATTAAACCATGTCTCAGGGACACACAGGAAAATATTATTCTGAAAAATTATTTAAATTCAGTTGTATTTTTCTGGTGTGTCAAATATAAGTGATTTGACCAAAGCGTCTTTCCAGAGATGTGGGTGTTGGAGACCACTCGGCGCAGCTGGAGCCTAAGGAAACAGGAAGGACTGGGATAAGGGAACTGAGTCACTCAGGTGACCGAAACCNAGTTGTAGGGAAAAGGGCATGAGACAGAACAGATCTCTAAAATGAGCTTCTCGTGGCCTTCAGGATGCTTTTAAATATTTTGCATTAATTACTGACATTTAAACATGGAGGGATTTAACATGCAAAAGCTAGATTTCTGGCTTCTTTGGAAAAAATCCAGAGATCTGGCAACACGGGGCCTGCCTTCTCCCATGGCTGAGATCAGCTGGAAGAGAGGAATGGCTGCCCCATTCAGGCAGAGCGTGTGGCCTCCAGGCTGCTGGAGTCCCCACCGTTTCCTAGTACCCACACCCTATCCTCTTGGCTCCTTACCTTTACCTGACAGTTCCTGTAGCTTCTGAGTCGGTGACCCTGGGTGTGGAAGGAATAAATATGGCTTCAGTGTTTGTTGGGGTCTGCTTTAAACCTTGCCTCTGCCCTGAATTAGATGTTGCCTTGAACAAGATTTATTTTACTTTTTCTAATTCTAAATGAATACATGCTCATTTTAGAATGGCTGAAAGTGAAGCGAAGTATAAAGCGGGGAAAAAAGGATCGTCCAGTATAATAACTATAATATGTAACTATATCACCCTTCGTTTTTTCTCGTGATTTCTTAATACGATTGAGACAATACTGTATGTATAATTTTGTGCCTTGTTTTTCACTTAATGTTGCTATTCCTGTATTTTCCTATGCTTTGATAAACAGCATATTTAATAGTTATATAGTATTACATTATATGTAATATAGTTAACCATTGGTCTCCTACTTTCTTGCCCTTCCTTCCTTCCTTCCTTCCTTCCTTCCTTCCTTCCTTCCTTCCCTCCTTTCTTCCTTTTGCTATTATAAATAATACTTAAATGAACATATTTGTGTGTCAGTCTCTATTAACGTTTTGGATTATTTTCTTAGACCAGATTACAAGAGTTGCAAGTACTGTGCCAATAGGTATGAATATGAATTTAAAGTTCATGAATCACATTACCAAATTGCTCTCCAGAAGGGCTGTAGCAAACTACGCTCCTACGAGTAGTATGTAAGAGTTCTCACTTCCTTCAACAGCACAAGCGTGAGTAATCTTGCTCATAAGGAAAAAAAAATTGATGTATTGAGAGTGATATCTCATTGGTATTTTGTACACATTTCTCTCACTATCCTTTGATCTGTCACAATGATTTGGTCATGTTTTCACATTCAGTAGTTACTTTAATTTCTTCTAGTATAAATTATTTATTAAATCAGTTACTTAGTCTTTCTTAGATTCATTTTCTTCATCTATAAAAGGGGCATAATAATGTTGCACCTGCCTAGTAGGTTGGTTTGGGGAATTAAATAAGATTGCTTATATAAAGTTCTATGCACATAAGAGACATTTAATATGAGTCACTGTTCTTTATTTCCTTGCAATTAAACATAAGGATGAGCTCCACTTTTTGCTTTTTCTCTAGTTAATAAGACGATGTTGAATTGCAGTCCCTTTGAAACTAAATCTAAATCCTAACAGACATGCACTGGTTCTCGGTATGTGCCAGGCACTGGGCATCTTCTATTGATATTCACAAAAAGCACGAGATGGTCATTATTATCTTTGGTCTTCAAGTGAGAAGGCTGAGGTGCAGTGAGGTTTAACCACTTGCTGGGGTGCAAGAGCCAACACTCAAGCTTGAGCCATCGCCCTGTGCAGCCCACCCTCTTCACCATCAGGCCACGCTATCCAGCGACAGGGCCTGCTTAGTGCTCGGGACCACCCGTGGGGTTGCTCAGATTCCCATCTGCTCTGTGCTAACCTGGGATCTGAAGAGGACCACACCCCAGGTCTGCACCACAGTGTTCTCCTTGGTAAAATGAAAGGATTCGAATGGATGATCCGAAAGTCCCATCCGCAGGTACCTAGGTGACTTTACAGTCAGGTGTGCGTGCACTTCTATCATCCCACAGACACACACACACACACACACACACACACCCCTTCAGGAGAGCCAAGCTATACTTTTGGATTGTTTTTCTTCCTAGTCTTCTAAAAATACATATATACATATACATATCATATATGAATTATATGAAATACATATATACACAAATAGGTATATATTATGTATACATTATTTTATATAATATATATTATGTATATAATATGTATATAAATACACATATGTATATATACAAATATATAATATTATATATAAATTATACAAAATACATATATACACAGATATGCATATATAATATAAAATATGTATACACACATGTATCTACAAATACACACACACATATATGTACAGACACATCCATGTGTTTATTGTGTCAGACTTTGTTCTAAAAGTATGGTTTGTATTAATTGGCTTAATCCTGACCACAATGCTAGGCGGTAGTTCTTATTAGCCCCAGCTCCCAGAGGAGGAAGCTGAGGTGCAGACGTGCTGAGTGTCAGCTGTAAGCATGTGCTTGTACCCACTTTGCTCTGCCGCCCCTCAGAGAGCGTGCTTTAAATAAGTTCAAATAAGTTAAAAATAATCACTAAGGTGTGCGAGAATGTATGTCTTATCCGTTCTTACATTGACATCGTTAAGAGAAGGCTAATTTAAAAAAGGATGAGGTCATGGGCACTTACACCACCCTCGCTGTCATGACTTAAAATGCTTCCTCTGTTCATAGGAAGCTGTAATTACAGTACATGGGATCGCAGCATGACTTTAATTTTGTGTTTTGCTTTATTCAATTAATATTATATCATAAGCATTTCTATGCTGCTACGTAGTCAGCACAGCCGTATTTTACAGCTGGGGACCGGGGCACCTGGGTGGCCAGTATGCTAAGCATCTGATTCTTGACTTCGGCTCAGGTCATGATCTCAGGGTCGTGAGACTGAGCCCTGCGTAGAGCTCTGCGCTGGGCGTGGAGACTGCTTAAGATTCTCTCTCTCCCTCTGCCCCTCTTCTCTCTCTCTCTCTCCCCCTCTAAATAAAATAAAATAAAAAGTGAAATTGGAGAATAATATTTTATCAGGTAACTAATCTATAATTTACTTACCTCTTAGTATATGTTACCATTATTTCCAATTTTCTTCACAGTTACAAGCAGCACTGCAATAAACACATTTATTCACGTATTCATGTAGCATTTCATTTTTCTTAGGGTTATTTTTAAAAATTAATTTAAACCAAAATACCCACAGTTGATTATTTTTGGTTTCAAAAATTAATTCTGTACTTTATAGTGCTTTCACAGTACTTAAATTATGACCAGTGATTGCATTGGAAGGCGACAGAGAAACAAATAAAATAATGAATATGTGTTATATTCTGCACCTAAAATTTGTGACAGTAACACAGAAGAGATGCTTTTGGAAAGAGATTTGATAATTATTTATTTTCAAAGCAGTTTTTTTTTTTTTTT
>NW_024426885.1:12818860-12892964 GCF_017311325.1 Ursus maritimus | reverse complement strand
TTTTTTTTTTTTTTTAAGGGAAGTTCTTCCAGGGCTGGTTTATTTTGCATGGATCACAACTTCTTTTTGAGCTTGCAAACTAAGGGTTTCAAGCTCTTCTAAGTTTGTGTGGACAGATCTCCTATTATAGGACAACAGATGTAGATGTTTCCCTAGAAATGCAAGGACTAACGAACACGGTTAAGAAAGCACTGCTATTTAGCCTGAGGAAGAGCGGACATGGAAGGGAGCTCAGTATCCCAACCATCTCAGCTTGCCAGGACCAAGCATTTTCTAGAACATGGGACTTGGAGTGCTGCCATTGGGAAGGTTCTAGGCAAGCTAGTCTGAGCTGGTCACCTTAGCAGGGATTTGACATTTTCCATAAATCCTCCAAGGACAGAAACTAGACCAAGAGACTGAAGGTTCCGTAGAGGCTGAGTTCTTCCACGTACCATCAGTGGCGCCGTCCCGTAATGGACACACCGGCGTGCCAGCCTCACAACATACTCAAGACCAGGCAGGCAATCCCTGCTGAATACGCAGAAGCGCCCTGGTTCTCAAATGCTGCTGGGTGTTAGAATCATCTGGGAAACATCCCGAACTCCCCCCGCTCAGGGAATGTCCTAGAACAATTAAGCCCGAATTGCTGAAGGTGAGCTCAGACTTCAGTAGTTTTAAAAGCTCCTCGGGTGATTCAATGTGAGATGAGGGTTGACCCCCTGTGCCGTAGGAGATGCTTCCAGAATTCTACTGCAGGTATGAGCCACCGGGGATCTTACTGAATGCGGTCATCATCAGTAGCTCTGAGACTCATCTCTAAAAAGCTCTCAGAAAATATTGCTGCTCTAGGGTCCAGTTTGAGTGGTGAGTGCGTAGCCGACTCAGGCATCAGAAGAGGTGGGGAGACCATGAGTCTGGTTGGGGAAGAGGCTGGTGAACTAGGGATGTACGACGGGCCCACCCAACTTCAAGGATTGGGGGGGTTCTTAAACCATAAAATAAGTCTCCTTCAAAGATGTTTTGAAATGTAACTTTCTCTTTGAAAATGAAAAAGAAATCTAAAACTCATCCCATTTGCATCACAATGTATATGCTGTGCTTTGGATTCCCGCTGAAACGGTTACATGAACAAATTAAACAATTCGAACGCAGGCCATTAATATAAATGATCCTGCCTTCACTTTTTTTTCAACAAATGAGAAGAGTTGTTATCATAGATTTTCCAATGGCAGAAAACTCCCATTTCTACTTTGTCTTTCAGAGCTTTTTGACTGAGAGGGGATACTGGTCTTCAGGAAGAGTCTAGAGAGGGGTGTTTCCCTCTGATAGGTGAGTGTCTTTGGAATCTTTCTATACTTGGGAGATCTGACCCAGCCAAGAGGAAGAGGCGGGCTTCCTTGTTGTCATAAACACCCTTTTCTATTTTTTTAAAAAGATTTTATTTATTTATTTATTTGACAGAGAGAGAGACAGCCAGCGAGAGAGGGAACACAAGCAGGGGGAGTAGACACCCAACCCACTGAGCTACCCAGGCGCCCCATAGGAGGTTCTATATTCAACAGAACACAGAGATCCAGAGAGTATTGGGAATTCTCAACCTAATAGAGATGTTATTAAATGTGTCTTGGAATAATGAGTCATTTCCAATAGATAGTCTACAGTGAGGATAGAGTCAAAAAAAGTAAAAAGGTTCACAACAGCATTTGGGATTTTTATATATATATATATATATATATTTTTTTTTTTCATGAATCCCTGACTGGTTCTCAAAACCCATTGGCCATGTGGCCCAAAGAAAGAAAGTTGCAGGTAAGAGGGCACAGGAGGGGATGGGAAGAATCTCTGGAAGAGAGGATTTGAGGGTCCTCTGCTCTGAGCGGGGAGGGGCCTTGGCCTGCCCACCACCACCCCCAATAGCTACCCAGGTCATTCCTTTTGTGGAAGAAAGCCACTCGCTCTCTAAGGAACTTCTCTTGCCAACCTCTTACTGACACCATAACTGAAATGCCGCTCTGTTCCTCGGGCCTCACTAAAAACGGAGAGAAAAATCCCAATATCAAATACCCAAAGGCTGAAATCAGGGACAAAGCATGATGTAGCATTCTAAGACTGGACTTCTTCCTAAGACTAGAGCAAATTTAACTTTGAAATCTTGTCTGTTGGATTGCTAGGTATTTTGAATAGGGAGGAAGGAAATACTGTTCATTGAGCTCTAATTCTTTGCTGAATGCTTACTCAGACCATCTCATCTCATCTTTCCAGTGAGCTTCTGAAGTATGGAAGCTCCATGGAATTGTTCCATAAAGGAGGCAAGGCCCAGCGAGCTTGGCTAATTGTCCGAGATGCGTAACTAACGGTAGGGCCTGGATTCAAACGTGCGTGTCAAGCTCTGTGTTCCTGCTGATTCCACATTTCTTCTAGTTTGATATATGCATACGTGCTGACATTTATCTTTCTAAAAAAAATAAATAAAGACAGAAAGGAACACTGTACTCTGTTTCACAGAATCACCCTATTGCAGGATTTTGATATGTTTTCAAAGTATTCAGAGCGAGCGTGTCTTCCTTTAAACAGGCATCAAGCATAAACAGATGCTGTCTGTATTAGGGGTTCTTTCGGGGTCTTCCATTCCCCTGAGAAAATGCTGTGAACAACGGATTCTCTCCCCACAGAAAGGCACGTATCTACGTGCATACCAACGCCTGCGCGGAGTTTTCGGCTCACGGAGGCCCTGAAGCCCGCGATGAAGACATTTGAAGGACTGGAGCTGTTCTCACTGCCCCGACTTCCCTTCTTTGTAACTTTCCGAGAGGCCAGCTTCCAAGGAGACATGCTGGTATTCATCAAATAGTGGTGGAGGCTGCCAGGCCCTGGGCCGGGCACTGAGAACACGAGACAAGGGACGTCCCTGCAGCTCTGGGGGCGCTTACAGGCTGACGAGGAAAGAAATAGGTGAGCAGACTGTCGTGGATCGTCAGCACGGTGGAGGGTACATGGTAGCTGAGACAGGCGGACGGAGAAGAGCAAAGGGAGGCCCAGTCCTGCGGAGAACTCCGGATTGTTGAAACGGTGAATGTAGTGGACGTGGGTCACTATTTTTGTGTGCCCAGCATTCGAACCCCATCCTATTGGCGGAGGAGACCCCTTCCTAGAACAGGCAGACCCAGAATGATACACAGCCTTCTTCACCTGCTGAGGCCCGAAGTGCCAGGTGCCTGCTTGCCAGCTTCCCTTACTCTCAAGGCTCAACCCGTGGCTTAATCGGCACCCATCACGGGAGGGGGAGTCCTCGGTCTTGAATCAGAAGCTGGTGCAGCGAAGACGTAGGTTCCGCCCAAGGACGGGGATTGGCAGCAGTAGCAGCAGCTGTATCCTGTCTCCAAAGGTGGTTGTCACAGTGGTCCAAGTGGTTCAAGCGGCAGGAACTAACACCCTGCAGTGGTGGGGGGACTCCGCGGTACAACCCTGGGTTGTGTCCTCTGTGACCGCCCCGGTGGCGCCCACCAGACTGCCTCTGCGGCATCACCTGAGCCTTGTTCTTGGCTGCCCATCCCCAGCGCATTTTCTGGGCTCCCAGAGATACCGTGATTTACCCGATACCCACGGAAGCTTAAATGGTCCAGTGTCCTTTGCTGTGCCTCGTACTCGCAAACCCAATTGATGCGGCGACTTTCTGTGACCAGCACAGAGCAGAGGGGTGACGCTGGGGCATGCACTTGGACTTCCCTGGGGCTACCTAGTTATTCCACAGAAATTCTGGTAGCTAACACCCAAAGTATCTCCACGGAATAGAACTAGAGCTTACTTACAACATAACTTGTTCATTTTTTTACAGTTATCTTGCTTAGCACGCACTTTCCTGAACATTTGGTCTCTAGGTTTTTATATTTGTCAGTTTTTGCTGGTGATCTTTTCACTCTCGTTTTAGACTCCACTAGGGAGCTCAGTGGACACCCATTTAGTGAGTGCTTGACATGATTCAAACAGCAGGGGCAGTGGGGATACCATACCGAAGTATCAGATACAGCCCCTGCTCTGAGGGCCCTTAAGATTTGGTTGTGAAGATAAGACACATACACGTGTCAAGACAAACACCCAGTTCCCCGAATACCTGTTCTGTGAGCAACGCAATACACCGAGTAGTGATATTACATGACCGGGGGGATGGATCTGTAGAAACGAAACATTCCAAAATATCCTCATATCGGAGTCCGCTCAAGACTTCACAGCTAAACGTAAGATGGATAGGCTTTGACAGTTTGCTTTGATGACGAAGTGATAGGTCATGGTCGACAAGAGTCACAGAGCAAGACTTTTGTCAGGTCCCTTACCGGTAGCCACAGCTCAATAAAATTGTCATTGCTGACATCCAAGAAGGGGCAAGACAGGCGGGCCGGAGAGAGAACCCTTTTGGGTTTCCACTTTGGTGTAGAATGCTCCAGAGGCCTTGCCTCACTATGAGCCTTCGTGCACTTTGTTCTCCAAACAGTGACCTGTTAGCTTCACATCTCTCCCTAATTGGTTCCCAGAAAAAAAACGAAGAACAGAAAAGAATGAGAACCGCAGGCTGAATCAGAAAGCACGTTGATCATGTTCGGGAAGAGAAGCTGGTGCGCGTTTGTCCCTGGATGGTGCCATGAACACACTTTCTTGTTGTTGTTCTTAGCACCAAATTTAAAATAAAAGTTTACGAAAAACCCGAGTGGAAATAGATTCGATGAGGCTTGCATTTAGAGGTACCATCTGTTCCATTTGTCACCCTCGCAGAGTGTTCATATCTTCTGCGCGAAGACACCATGTGTCAGCATTTTCTGTGGTTTGGAGTTACCAAACAGTTCATTTTTTATTCTTTGGCCCAAGTCCGCTGAAATTCCCTGAGTGCAGATGTCTCGAGTTTTGTGTGTGTTTTCAGTGACCTCCTTGTTTGAGGGAATTTCCTTTCAAAAGCCTATTAGGAGAAGCGACAGAATTTGGAACCGACCTGTGTGTAGTTGTCCAAGAAATGTTGGGGGAAGGGGGAAGGTGCAGGGGGTCAGACTCTCCCGGAGAATGGTTGGTGTCTATCTTTATGAATAACTTCAGCAAGACTTAAATGAGGTTTAAAGGCCCTCATAAGGGGCACCTGGGTGGCTCAGGGAGTTAAGCGTCTGTCTTCGGCTCAGGTCATGATCCCAGGGTTCTGGGATCGAGCCCCACATCCCCACATCAGGCTCCTTGCTAAGCAGGGAGCCAGCTTCTCCTTCCCCGCTTATGCTCTCTCTCGCTATCTCTGTCACTATCTGTCTCTCTCTCAAATAAATAAATAAAATCTTTAAAAAAAATAAAGGCCCTCATAAAAGAACAAGGGAAAGTCATCAGGGAGAGGAAACATACAATATTTCTATTGTAACTGCCAGTGATCTTTATAAGCCCTAATTAAGCCCTGATGGGGTATAAGATATCCCAACTTTTACAAATGACTCTGTCAACTGGACAATATGCAATGTTCATATTCCCACAAGACTCACATTCATTTTCAATAGCATTTTAGTGGAGGGAAGAATATAAGTATTCAGTTGGAATAGTATTTCACTCGAAGAAGAATATAGTCTATGACTTATTTCCGTACCGAGGCACACAGCTCTGGTTTCCTCCAGTTTGGCTCTTCCTCTTGGATCTGCAAAGGAAAACCACACGCTGTTGCTGTTGATGGTGTCCCTGTCATGACTGCTTTTAAACCAGCTGCTGTTTCCCCTGCTTTTTCCCACCATCAGGCTGGGTGCGTAGGTTTTAAAAGTCATAAAATTATTTTTTTTTCCCTTGGCCGATGCGTTAGTGATTTAAAAGTTTTTGAAATATGTGTTTGCAAATATCATTGATGGAGATTCAAAACATAGTGACACTGTGCCTATTTTCAAAGGTAAAAAGAAAGAATGTGAAGCAACCTGCAGTAAAAAAGGAAGGAAGGAAGGAAGGAAGGAAGGAAAGAAAGAAAGAAAGAAAGAAAGAAAGAAAGGGAGGGAAGGAAGGAGGAGGGAGAAAGGGAAAGGAAAAGAAAAGAGGAGAATAGAAGAGAAAAGAAGAGAAGAGAAAAAAAAGAAAAGAAAACCAAAAAGCACGTAGACACCTGGGTGCACAGCATGCAGGGCTAAAGTAGTCCTAAGAACTGGACAAGAAAGTTTATCCGTTAACATAAAATGGATAAAATCAACACAATTTTTAAAATGAGCTCCCTTTAAAAAATGGCATGCACGCTTGCGATGTGACAGCGATCTCATCTGTGAACATGACCGGGGAAAAATGATGAAGACAACATGCCTGAGCCACTTTCCCAAAAAAGCAGAAGTCTGGCCAGTGAAAGGAAGCTAAATGCTAGAGAAGCAAGCGAGCCGTCCCTTAGAGGCTGCGACGGCTGGGGCTGTGCTTAACTTCCAGCCGGAAAGAGATGCAGACGGGACCAAGGCAGACGTAATTTGTGGGCTGCAGAGAACTCCATGGGCTTCATGCACTAACCTGAAGATTTAGGCCCAGGAAGGGCAACATTGGTCAAGCTACGTGAGCTGGGGGACACTTCGTTAGGATAGTTTACCTCCCGCGGTCGTGAATCCATATTGGATTATCTGCCCTTGGATTATCTTTTTGATTAAGACTTGAGCTCCCATGGGAGTTCTTACCACCACCTCTCCACCCACTCATCATCGGGACTCCCATTTGTGTATTGCTTCTGCCATGCTCTGTCCTCTCTTCCCTGGGCGGAATCCCTATGCAACATCTCCCCATGGTCCTTAGAGTCGGTACTATAATCATCGCCATCTTACAGATGAGAAAGCAGGCACAGAAAAAAGAAGTAATTGCCCAAAGTCATACACTGAATAAGGAGCAGGGCTGGGTCTTGAACCCAGACTCAAGTCCCAATACTATGCTCTCAGCCGCTCTCCAATACTGATCATCTTGGCTGTTAGTAGGAATATTTCACATAGTGGGCATCTGTTATTATCATTATTAGCAATCAGTGTTGGCCTCTTGTGAAGTTGTTTAACTTGGGACAGTCTTCAAGAGACTCATGAACTCTGGTGTCTGAGTGGCTCAGTTGGTTAAGCATCTGCCTTTGGCTCAGGTCATGATTCCAGGGTCCTGGGATCAAGTCCTGCATGGGGCTCCCTGCTCAGCAAGGAGTCTGCTTCTCCCTCCGCCCTTCCCCCCTGCTCATGATCTCTGTCTCTCTCACTCTCTCTCTCAGATAAATAAATAAAATCTTTAAAAAAAAGAGAGAGAGAGAGACACTTGAACTCTAGTTTATTGTTCTAGAAAATACCGATTTGGTTGCCTGCAAGTATATTTCATGAAATAGGCGTTCAATAAAGCTTAGCTATTATTAGCTAACATGGTCATTAGCATTATTAGCATTCTTGGTTTCTTATGAGTTTAGTTGCCTTGAGATAGTCTATAAGACAATAATCATCTCTGGTTCACTGTTCTAGACAGCATTTGGTTTCTAGGACAACCAGACTGAGGACCAGACATGGTCTGAGTTTCTACCACAGGGTAATCCTGGGAAGTCTCTGCCTAAGTGTGTCTATGACACTTCTTTATCTCAGTGTTTTTGAATAACAACAATTTGTAATCAGGATAGCTAAAATGAAGTTGAATAGAAGTTGATTAGAAATTGCATAAAAAGTAAAATAATTATAAAATCATACTGAATTATAACAGTAGTGAGATACATATTTTAGTTGGACCATGAATCTAGTTCAGAGTTTCCTGATAGCAAAGGTGAAAAGGAAAATCCATCAAGACACATACCTTTAATTGGTAAAAAGTAGTTTATCTCTTCTTTAGGAGGGGAAAGCTTTCTGGTACTGAATCTTAGAGTTTATGACGTACATCCTCATCAAATAACAATAGAGTAATGAATCTCATTAAAAAGTAGCCTTATGAAAGATCCAGACATGTTTATATTGATGCTTCTAATTCCAACCGAAGATAGAAAGGCAGACACTGTTGAGTTGGAGGACCGTTTAGTGGAGGTTGTGTCTACATCAGAGTCTGGTGCTACGACTTGCCATCAGCTTAGAGCATAAGAGACTGAGAAGAACATGCCTTAGGCATCTCGATCAAGCACCTTGAGTTTCAGGCATGTCTTCGATGGGCAATACAGAGCAGTCCATTCAAAAATGAGCTGGCTGGTAAGAATTGATCGGGAAGCGCTCTAGTCTTGTGAATGCCTACTGGGGACTGGATAAGAAGATTGATTTTGTTATGTTTATTAAGAAGCCCAACATGCATTTTTGTCCCAACAGAGGACAATTTTAATTATATTTGCAGTGAATATCAGTGGGACAAAGACACAGTAAGAGAGTATCTCAATATCTCCTATAGCTATGAAAATGTTAGAATGAATTTCTCTACAGTTTTTCTATATAATTTTAAACAATTTTTCTGCTTGCCAAAGCATATATATAAATATATATGTATATATTTAACAATAAATCTGTCTCTGTTTATATCTATAGCCCTATATATCCATCTTCATATATATGTATGTACATATATTTGTGTATATATATAACTGTGTGTGTGTATTTTGATTCCATATAAGATTTTTTGAGTTTCCCTGCTAAAGAAGTTTGAAAACTACTGGTTCATAAATTATTTTTACATCTTCCCAGAGTTTTACTGTCTAACTTTGAGGGATTTAATTTAACCATATTCTAATTGTTCCAAAACAACGTGTTATTATGCTAAATTAAAATTATTTATTTATTATGCTAAAATGGACATTCTCATCTGTAATTCCCTGTGTACATCTTGACTGTTTCTTCCAGTTAAATGCCGAGAAGTGGAATGGCTGATTCAAAGGATGGAAAGCTTTAGAACTTTTGGTATAGATTTTCCAGAAAAACTAAGTACCAGTACCTCCCTCCAGCAGTGGGCTTGCATGACTTCAGGAACCCTGAACAGCACCAAGCAGGCTGATTTCCATTTGCTGGGCACCTGTGCTCTGTCCTGCAGTTTATAGACGGCTCTCCTAGAGCCCCACCGACACCCTTGCAAGGTTGACCCTCTCTGCCCATACACACGCGGGTGTGGAGCTCAAAGAGACCCAGTTGTGCAGGGTTACAAAGCAAGGAACAAGGCATGCTGGCATTGGAAGCCACTTCACAGGGTCAGCCCGGCCTGTCCACCTCCCACACCCAAACAACAGCCAGCTCCCGACTCAGGATAGAAAATCACCTATTTTCTCATTCTGTTTCCATCGACACCTCTCGTTGGGTTCCATTTCCAGAGTGCTACCTGAGCCCAACAGGGGCTCCCTGTCCCCACTCCCTTAGGTTTAGAACGAGCTGCTCAGCCTCCCTCTTACAAGGTCCTCCCGGCTTTGATTGACAGGTAATATCATTTTAAAGTGAAAAGTATTATGTTGGGCCCTCCCTTAGACTGTGAATATAAGATAGGGCTCCTCGATCCTGTCTGGGCCGCAAGCCAGCACAAGTCCTGCGTTCTCGTTGTATCCTGTTTAGAGGACCCAGCCACAGAGAGGGCAGGAGAGAATGGGGGAAGCGATAGCAATTATATTAATTAAAATAAAATACGAAATTTCTTTTGGTCTCATATGCAGCAATAATTCACTTAGTGGAATTAGTTCTTTTTTACTTAGAGCAGTATGCCTGACTCATGGGTGTCTCTGTGAGCCGGATTTCATGGTCTGTGTCAGAAATCTCTCTCTAAATCCTTGTAAGTTGTGTTTCATTCTACGCAATGCATTTTTGAATGCCCTTGGGACTTATCCATAAAACTCCCTCAGCTGGCTGACGTTTCTCTCTCTTCCCACCCCCAAGTTTGGAGAACACAGATCACTTTAAATGCTGGGTTAAATCCAACCCCTAAGATCCAGCACACAGAACTCTGACTAACAAGACCTGTCTTGGCAAAGGCCCACCATGGCTGCCGGCTCCACCATCTTCCTGGCTAGCTTCGTGGTCAACCCAGGACCCTCATCTTCTGCCTGATTCTGATCTTAACCATTCTGACCTTTGAGGAACCAGCCGTGCTGCCACTGACGCCCCTCTATGTTGGCCTCCACGATTGGGCTGGGGGTAACTCCCCTGCCTTTGAACTCATCCCTGACTCACCCAGACTTTCTTCCTTCCCTGTCTTCTCTGTCATTGCCTTCTTACCCTCTGGCCAGAGAGAAGCTTACCTGTCTGTTCAACAGCGATTCAACCAAGCCCTGACTCACCTCTTCCACCTCAGTGCTGATAAAGAGAGGACCTTCCAAATTGTGACACTCTGGGACCAACGAGCCCCTTCAGAGACAGAATGTCTCCTACACACGAGAGTCCTCAGACTGATGTTGTCACTTCAATGACCCCTGCCCTCAAGGCACTTACATTTTATAAGTCGGACATTCCAACAGGTTCCTAAAAAAAAAAAAAAAAAAAAAAAAAAAAAAAAAATCACGTCAGGCAAATGTCAACCTTCAGATTATTTAAAAATCTTCTTTTCCCTCACACCATACACAAAAACAAACCCCAAATGGGTGAGAGATTGACGTGTAAAACATGAAACCATACATGAACTGGGATAAAACACAGGTGAGTTTCATTATGTAACTTGGACGTGGGAAAGGTTTTTTCCAACTATGACTCCAAATCCAGATGTAACAAAGAAAACATTGAGTTAAAACTTTGTTTTGTGTGTGAAAAAGATCATAAGTCAAAACACAAATGTTAAGCTGGAATAAAATACTGTAGTTGCCACAAATATCACAGACCAAGGTTTATTGCCTCATATATAAAGAACTCTTCAGAATTATGGGAAAAAAGAATAAACTTGACAGAAAAATGGGCTAAAGAGGTAAACAGAAAATTCACCAAAAGTATATAAATGTATGTATATACACACAGTATATACAAATGTATATACAGTTGACCTTTGAGTAACATGGGGGTTGGGGCATCAATTCCACACACAGTAAAAAATTCATGTATAACTTTGCACACTCCAGAAACTTAACTACGAATAGCCTACTTTTGACAGAAAGCCTTACCAATCACAGAAGCCGTCCCTTAACGCATATTTTGTATGTGTATTTTGTACTATATTCCCATAATAAAATAAGTTCCAAAAAAGAAAATGCTATTAAGATTATTATAAGGAGAAAATACATTTGCAGTGCTGTGCTGTATATATGGGGGAAAAAATCTATGTGTAAGGGGACCCACACAGTTCAAACCCACATTGTTCAAGGATCAACTGTATACAAATGACCCTTACGTGTCAAGAGACGTTTAACATCATTTAGATAAGACACATGCAAATTAAAACTGCACAGAGATACAATTTCTCCTGAATCTGATAGG
This sequence comes from Ursus maritimus, assembly GCF_017311325.1. NCBI lineage: Eukaryota > Metazoa > Chordata > Mammalia > Carnivora > Ursidae > Ursus > Ursus maritimus. The sequence goes on along the minus strand of NW_024426885.1, from coordinate 12,881,640 downwards.
CAAAATATCAAAAATTTGATAACATCTTCTGGTTGAGACTTTGAGGAATTGGACACTCACACATTGGTAGCAGGCAACATCTAAGTATGGATCATTTACCTATTGGCCTAGAAATCGAACTTCTAGAAACTTACTCTGAAGATAGACCTCTAGGAATATGAAAACTTATGCAGCAAATTATTCCTTGAAGTTGTGATTTATAATAGCAAATAATTGGAAGGAGTCTAAATGCCAGTAATAACTCTCAGGATATATTGTTACATGAGCAAAAAAAATCAAGGTGAAGAAAAATATTTAATGGGCTACTTGTGCATAAGACAGAAGGAAAAATAAGATTTTTCCCCCCCAAAAGAAACACAGGAAGCATAAGCCAAAAAAGTGAGTTGAATTGGCTATTCACAAGAGGTGAGTGGGAATGTAGTTGAAGGGATAAGAGGAAATAAGATTTCGATGAGTATATCATTTTGACTTTCGAATCATGTTTATATTCACACACAGAGTTAAATCAGAAATGATGGAGAAGATCTTAAATTTGTACACAAATGGAAATAAACTGATCTAACTGTATATGAAATTGATAACATAATCACATAGAAAGAAGAAAAGAATCTAAATAAGTTTTGAGCATCTTCCTGACTATACACGGTCAATGGGATATAGTCTGAAAACATAAAGGAATTCAACTTGACTCAGTAGACTAGTTGTTGATAGCGATACTGGTAGAGTGTTTCTGAAATATTGTATCTTAGGACTGAGAAAATATGTAAATACACTGATGTTGCTGGGAGCCAGGGTCCCCCCGTGGATAAAGGGAGATAAAGAACAGGAAAAGAGGAGAATCATGATTTTGGATTAGACTTGGAGGTATCAGGTGTGTGTGTGTGTGTGTGTGTTTCCTGTTCACACACCCCTGTGAGAGGTGTGCGGGATGTGACGTGTTAGGTTCAGCTAGCCTTCTGGGGAATGGGTCTAAATGGGTATTGAAGAAAATGGGATGATTATTCCCTCTCTTGAGTAAAAAGCAAGTTACAGTTTGCAAAAATTAGCTATGAAGAGACACAAGGCCACAGGAAATGAGACCCTGTTTTCAGCACATTGTTTGAGGTAGGTCAGCCAAGTGGGAAATGCACAGGCTCTAGAGAGACCCAGAAAAAGGACTTCCAATGCCAGCATGCCTTGTTCCTTGCTTTGTAACTCTGCACAACAGGGTCTCTTCGAGCTCCACACCCTTGTTGGTACAGGGAAAGATGGCCGAACTTGCAAGGTTGTTGGCGGGACTCTATGAGAGACGTCTATAAACTGCAGGGCAGAGCACACGTGCCCAGCAAATGGAAATCAGCCTGCTTGGTGCTGTTCAGGGGTCCCAAAGTCATGCAAGCCCACTGCTGGAGGGAGGTATTGGTACTTAGTTTTTCTAAGTTTATCTGGAAGAAACGGTCGAGATATACACAGAGCTATGGAGGAAGACGTCCATTTATAGGACAATAAAGAAATATTTTAAAAATCGACAACAATTATAATATGATTAAATTAAATTTCTTAAACCTAGACAATGAAATCTAGGCAGACATAGTAATAAGTTATATAAAAATAAGTTTATAATGATAGTTTTTTAAGCTTATGTTAGCAGGGAACCTAAAGATAAAATCCAAATATATGCACATAGCTAAATGGGTAGATATATAGATAGATTTATATTTTGTTTCAAGAAATATGTAATTACTTTGGTGATTAGGGGAAATTAAATTAAAATCATGCAAACTGTAGATACCATCTCTGTCACTCCTTCTACATTCATTAGTTGGCATTCTTTGGTGAAGAAAATCTTTCCCTTCTCCTCCCCCTAGCACCCAAAGGTTTTTGTTTTTCTCTTTGTTTTGAGTATTGCTATGGAGTTCTGGATTCTTTGAGCTTTGATCCATAATTTTCTGCTGCTCAACTTGTCCTAAATTTGGCAATGGGAACTCCTTTAGCTGGCTCCTGTATCTTTTTGACAAGTCCCCATCCATCTTTGAGTACTTTCTTGCTTTCTGGCTCAAGATATTCTGGGCTCATCCTGTACTTCTCTCTCCCCTGGCAGTTTCTCTGAAGAACCCTGGTTTCTGTTAATGGAGATTTTGGTATTTAGAAAACAAGATCTGGGCATTGGCAGGGCTCATTGCCCCTGGAGTATCACTGCTTATAGATTCTTCCAGTAGACCCTCAAATGTGTTATTATCTGAATTCTCATTAAAAAAAGGATTTTTCATTTCTGCATGAGATAAAAAATATTAAATATAAGGGTTTACAGCATTTACCCCCTTTTCTCCCCTTCAGTCTTTGTTGTCCTCATTAGGATAAGGGGTGGAGAGATGGGTTGAAAAATAAATATAGAGACCAAACGGATTTACACAAAGGCACAGTGCCTCTCTCTGCGACCCCAGGATGTAAGAGAAGCGAGCTAGAGTTTCAGAGAGACAGAGGTGGTGTTAGGGAAGCAGCCACAAAGAGAAGCAGGAGTGTTTCCAGAAGAGGAATGTCTACACAGGGTTTTAAGAAGTTTTGCTGTCTCTTATGTGATGAAGTTCTCTTTTTCTACCCCATCAAGAGACCACAATGAAGACATTATTTCTCTAGAACTTTGGATTAGATTTGTGTTTCTTTCAATGGTGACACCAACCAGAAATGGTTCTAAGGCAAACTCAGGAAGGCCCGGGATTATATTGGTTTATAATTATTAAGCGAGCATTTCATGGAAGGAGCTAAATATCGCCAATTCCTATTGTCAGAATGGTGGGATGGAAAAGAAATATGCTCTGGAATCCGAAATGGTTTTGTGATCCATCCCATCACCTAGTAGGGACACAATCTTGGCCAACGACCTCAACTTTTCTGAATCTTGTTCTATCTGGAAAAATTGTAGACAATGTGGGAACAGTCAGAGTTTACTGGTGTCCTTTCAATGGAGTGCTGGGCATTGTTGAAACCAACGTCTCAGCCTGGGGGGATTTTTGTCCCCAGGCAGTATTTGGCGTTTCAGAGGATATTTCTGGTTGTCACCGCATGGGGGTTGCTAGTGGAATCTACTGGATAGAAAGCTGGGATGCGGTAAACATCCTATACTGTGCAAGACAGCTGTCCGCTATGAAAAATTACCTGTCCCAAAATGAGATTAAGAAAACCAGGTCCAAACGGATCCTCCCAGGGCGGCTGATCTGATTCTTTAGGGGTCTACACCTTTCATTGTTTTTTAGCTACTTTACAACTCCATCAATTGCAGGAAACTTACAGTGATGCAAACGATTCTTGTCCACACAGATGTAAATGTCCTGTATCCCCAGGAGAGGCAGGCGGTTAATACCACAGGGATACTGACCAGTTGCACGTCTTCAGCAAATTCATTTCAGCATTCTCGATGACGTCTATATGCATCTGTTCAAAGGCTTTTCCTTACACCTATTACATCTTACTGGTTCTCTCATTAACTGGTGAGTTAAATTAAAAGATTCGATATGTGTATTTTGCATGGGACCTGTGATTTTATTCGTAAAAAAAATATATATTTTATTTTTCCTATCCATAAAAGAAAAAAAAAGCCTCTACAGATTACAATTGGGTTAAATGGTCCAGGGGTGTGAAACCACCATCCTTGCACTTGGTAGGGTCGAGGCAACGCTGCTTTCTTTACTTCTTTTCTCTGGAGGACTATGAAGCAGGTTATTTGTCTTTGATTACCACCACCCCCCCCCCTTTTCGTTACCTTTGCCCATTCCCCACAAAGTTTTTCTTTCCCCTTCTGAAGACTCTTGTAAGTGTCAGATCTCTTCCCTCCCCTCTAGGAAAAATTATTCTCAGAGAGAGATCTAATCGCAGTCACTTACAACTTAGAGTCAATTCAGTTCAATAGGTCACCTCTTCCAGGCACCCTCGGTGAAAGAGATAAGGTATTAGCACACACTTTGGGGGGGGAGTAATTTTGGAGAAAGAAGGGGCTCTCCGATAATACAGATACTGCGCCACAAAGGAATTGCTGACCCTATTTTTGAGCCCACATAGGGTCTTGGTTTTCTCTGGTAAGCACTGAGATCAGCAGGGCATGATGACAAGTAATGTATCTGAATATAAAGGACCCATGAAACCTACATTAAAAGGGTGTTAGCAGAGCAAAGTATGCACATTATGTTTTTAAAGATCCCATGCAATGACAGGGCAGTTAAAGATGAATAGGATGGGAAAGGATTTAGCTTTTAGGAATTTTGTGGCCTTTTGAAAACGTAATATTTTCTAAAGGATTTCTTAATCATTCCTGTCTTGTCCATCACGGAAAAAAAAAAAAAGTGATGTTTGCATTTTTCTGCATTTCTGAATCTCTGCCATTTGGACTTACTTAGCAAACTCTCTCCTGAGATGTAATACACTGTGAGTAAAACACAGCCTGATCCATAGCGAATACAAATCGTATTCACTTATCCTTTGGAGTACAAACTTCAACCGTAACTAAATACAATATGCTGGCTCTTTTTGTGCTTTTTATGAACTTTTGAAGCAGGTTTGTGATGAATAGATTTTATAGGATTATGCAGTTATAGTTTGCTTTCAAATATTTCAGGAAGAAATCATAAACATGACCTCATATGTTAATAAATCAATTATGGAATGCTGTTTTATACATATGTTCAAAATATGACCCTATCCGAAACTCCTTCAACGCGTCCTGAGAAATAACTTTAAACTCTTATTCAGGGGGCTCTGGTTTTCAAAACACTGTGTGTTGGAATTCTGCTGCTCCATATAAAGGGAAAAAAACCAGTTTCTTTAACTTAAATTTATATTGTTTCTAATATATTAAATATTAAAGCCATGTTGAGGGTGCGACATTTGCTCTCCATTAGGCCTTTTCTCTCCTTATTTTCTCCTGCCAAGTTGAAGCTACGAAGGGCAAGGGCAGGAAGAAACCTACCAAAAGGGTTGAGTCATTGACACAGAGCTCCCAGCGTCCATGTGCTCGGTTCTGTATTGTTTTATATTTGTATCACTCTTTGATTCCCAAGGTCGTGAACCACAATGAGAAGTTTAATGACTGTGATTTGCCTGTATTTCTATAAGGCCACTTTCTGTTCACAGCAGCTGAACTTTTAGAACTGTTACGGACTCATTTCTCCATGTGGTCGTCAAAATGGCTCCAGGACCGCTCCAATCGCCGGCAACGGAAGATTGTTTCGTTCTCTAGGAACGCACTTGAGGAATATAGAATTTAATATTTCTTTATAGTCATTGATCTTTGGCCCTCCTTATTCAATATTTAATGGCATGATCAGCCAAGAAGATAGCTCAGCAAACTCATCTTTGAAAGTGGAAATGTTACCACTTTTAACTGGGAGCAGAAAACACTACCAAATCCTAAGTGCGAGTTTTAAATCATGGCCGGTGAACATGGATGATGTTAGCAAGCGTCAGGCAAAAGAAAAAGATTTAAAGTCCAAGATGCAGATAATAATTTCCAATGTAAAGTCCTATGTTCAGATTTTCATAATTATAAGATCGGAATTGGGCTTTAATACCTCATCCTCAGAGCACTGAATGCAGAGGCCAGCAGTTTCAGATGGGTCTGCCTTCAGAGTCACGTGGGTGATGGAAATGACTAGAGCAGACCGCCAGTAGAAAGATGTAAGGTAGGAGAGAGTAAATGAACCAGGGCAAATGGGGGAATGTATCTTCCACCTGAGAAGTACAGGTGTGAATTTGTTTTTTAACACTACCTCGCTGGATAAATAAATGTCTCTGGGGCGCCTGGGCAGCTCAGTCAGTTAAGTTTCTGACTCTTGGTTTTGGCTCAGGTTGTGATCTCAGGGTTGTGAGATTTAGCCCCACGTCGGGCTCCGTGCTCAGCAGAGTGTCTGCTTGAGATTCTCTCTCCCTCCACCCCTCCCTTCATGCTCTCTCTCTCTCTCTCAAATAAATAAATTTTTAAAAAATCTTTTAAAGATGTCTCTGTTGCTGTATTGAGATCATCACTTCCCCAGTGTGTGGCCACGGGTCTAAGCCATCCAGGAGTGCGGTTAAATATTCAGTTAGAGAACACCTAGCCTTTTCCAAACCCCTTCTGATGTTTATTCTGTTGTTCTTGCTGTTTGTCTATTTGTTTGCATTACTAGAGTTGGAATTCTCCCAACATCGAATGGAAACTTCTGCTTTGATATAAGTCAGCTTGTTGTCATCCGTTCACTGCAGTCAGAGAGAATTTAACTTTTAGCCTATCAGAGGGAAAGGAACCTAGAAGTTCCATTAACCAACTCTGACTATCGTATGAACTTCCCATTCACTGTTTCCACTGAGTGCTCATTCTTGGATGAACTCCTGAGTGTATTTTTCAAAAGAATCTTCGTATTCTTTACCAAATTATACATTAACCTTTTCTTCTCTAGAATGCCCTCTAGTAAGGAGGGCACGTATTGCATGGTGCACCGGGTGTTACATGCAACTAATGAGTCATCGAACTTCCAGACCCATTGGCTTTGCCTGGTATGACCCATTTTCTGTCACTTGGTCTGCTGTTTGAGAAGGACCATCCCGGCTTTGGGTCTCTTTCTCTGCTCTGGAGTCAGATCAGACAGAACGTGATCAGCACTAGCTGAGTCTGAAACGCAACTTTCTCGGGAGCATCTGCGTTTGTTTTTTCTCATTCTTAATTCTTTCAAGAATTTCACAACATTGTCGTGATCTTAGTCGAGAATACTGTGAGCTGTGTGGCCCCTAAAACTTATGGGACCCCGCCAAAAAAAAAAACTATTGATCATTTTGGAAGAGATTTAAGAAAAAAAAATGGAGTTATGGATCTTTTATCAGAATGAGAAGATTAAATGTCGTAAGTTGGAAGATAACAATTGTCTCCAAAGTAAATGAACTTGAATACGATGGTAATAAAAATCGTAAATAAAAGTGCTCAAAGTTTATGTGCTACGATAGTTGTGAATGGCAAACAAGTATTTAAGAAAATATATGAGGAAGAACTAGCCCTAAAAATAGGATTTCAGAGGAAAAGAGAAAGAGAGAGAGAGAGAGAGGGAGCTGTGATACGCAGTGTTGTAAATTTCTATGGTATAAGTACTCCCATCATAGGTCAATTTCAAGCTACCAATATGACGTCATCAGACATAGTGTTGGAAAAACATGTACGAAATTGACTTTTGTGAGCTGGTAAAAGCCAGCTCTAGCACATCACTGACTGAGGCACGTAAAAACCATATTGTAAAGCAATATTACAAATATTGTAAAACAACAATTTTAGGGGGGTAATCAGAAGGGGGAATGAAGCATGAAAGACTATGGACTCTGAGAAACAAACTGAGGGCTTCAGAGGGGAGGGCGTTAGGGGAATGGGATAGGCTGGTGATGGGTAGTAAGGAGGGCACGTATTGCATGGTGCAGTGGGTGTTATACACAACTGATGAATCATCGAACTTTACATCAAAAACCAGGGATGTACTGTATGGTGACTAACATAATATAATTAAAAAATTATTATAATAAAAGTATAATATTTTAAAAAGGGAGAGAGAAAGAAAAAAGAAAAAGAGAGAGGAAAAGAAGATCAGTGTAACATAATGAATATCCCCAAAATGGGTTGTATTCTCTACAAAAGTGTAATATGATGACAAAGAATATATCCCAAACTACTGAAAGAGGGAAGCATTATAACAAGTGATATTAGGACAGTGAGCTGGCTATTTTGATAGGGGAGAAAGGCACACAGGAAATAATGTAGACTTCATCTCACATTGTACACTAAAATCTGGATGAATTCATGAATTTAAAAAAATCAGAGGAAAAAATAAATGTATGTGACTAAGCCTTCTGGAGGAGGGTAGAGTTCTTAACAACCGAAGAGATGGGGCAAATGTAAATAAAAAGGTGAATATATTTAACTAAATAAAAAGCATTTGTGTTAAAACAAACCTACAAATTAAAAATCAAACGGAAGGACTTCTACTTCTGAATATGACAGAAGAACATAGAGCAGATTTATCTTCTCACTTGAAAGAACTTAAAATAGACAAAGATTCATGTAAAAACAATTTTCAAAATCCCGTAACATTAAGCAAAACTAGACAGTGACCCTTGAGAGACATGAGGCAAATGAGATGCGCCCTATGTTGCCCCAGGTTGCTGCTCTGAGAGGGCTCCTAGGCTGCATGCAGCAGGACAAACCAAGGCAGAGCTCAGGGACTCTGTGAGTTGAGGGATGTGCCAAAGAAGTATTTAGAGGGAAATTCATAGTAGAAATACTTATATCAGGAAAGAAGAAAAGTCTCCAATCAATGACCTCACTTTCTATCTTAAGAAACTAGAGTCAGAAGAGTAAATTAAACCCCCAGTAAGAAGAAAAGAAGTGCTAAGGATGTACTATATGTTGGCTAATTGAATTTAAAAAGAAGAAAAGAAGAAAAGAAATTAAGATCAGAACAGAAATCAAGGGAGTAAAAAGCAGAACAGGTTAGGGGCACCTGAGTGGCTCAGTCGTTTAAGTGGCTGACTGTTGATTTCAGCTCAGGTCATGATCACAGGGTCCCAGGATGGAGCCCCACGTCGGGCTCCATGCTCAGTGGGGAATCTGCTTGAGGTTTCTCTCCCTCACCTCCCTCTGCCCCTTCCCCTGCTCATGATCTCTCTCTCTCTCTCTGTGTCTCTCTGTAAAATAAATAAATCTTTAAAAAAAAAAAGAACATGATAGAGAAAAATCAATGGATATATAAAGAACTCTCAGAACTCTGTAATGAGAAAGTAAACAACCCAGTAAAAAGAGCAAAAAAATGTGGACAGGCATTTTACCCAGGCAGATATATAGATGACAGATAGGCCATGAAAAGATAGTCAACATCAAGAGCGCTCAGGGAAACATGAACTCAGGCAGACCATACACGGCTGGCAGGAAGGTAAAATGGTACAACTGACGTGGAAAATTTTGCCAGTTTCTGCAAACATTAAGTATGCACCATAGTGTATGATCCAGCCGTTCCATGCCTAGACGTTTACCTGAGAGAAATGAAAACATGTCCCTAGAAAGAAGAATACATGAATATTCACAGAGGCATTAGTTGTAATAGCCCCAAACTAGAAAGAACCCAAATGCCTATCAACAGATGAGAGGGTAACAAGCTGTCGTGTATCATCCATATAAAGGAATCCCACTCAGCAATGAAAAAAGAATGAACTACTGATACACTCAACTCTATGAATAAACCTCAAAATATAGTGAGGGAAAGAACCAGACAAATAAAGAGAAACACTATAATTAAATTTGTATAAATTTTTAGTAAATGCAACCTAACCCATCATGTCAGAAAGCAGATCAGTTGGGGTGGGAGAGTTTGGGGCGGGCAGATTACAAAGGGTTATAAAGAAACTTTTGGGGGTCTTTCTTTATTTTAATCACGGTGATGGCTTCACAGGTGTGTAGATATGCCAAGCTATCAAACTGTACACGTTAAATATGTGCGGTGTATGGTCTATCAACTATACATCAACAAAGCTGATGATAAAAAAGGAAAACAATCACTTTAAATTTTTAGAAAAGGATTGTGGGCAGTACTCCGACTCCCTGGGACGTACCATCACCAGCCAGAAACACTGTCTAATTTCAAGCCATAGAACCACTTTGTTTAGGAGACTTGGCGTTGTCACTTGTCCACCAACCTACCCCTAGTGCTGCTTGCTGCCTTGCGGTCATTGTCAACACCATGGTGGGGACCCGCATCATGCCTCTGCTTCCTCCTCCACTGGAGAGAATTTTCTGTGGTCCCTGATTGTTTGAGTCACTAGTTCAAGGACCAGGATAACAGAGACTGAGGGATGGGGTCTAGGTCAATATGCCTCAGCCTAGTTCCAAGAGAGGCTGGGAAAATGAGTGTCTGGTATTTCCCTTTCCATCCTGGGAGGCAGTCTTGCACCACGACTCTTATGCTGTACCTAATTTCCTATTGATAAGTGTCTTCTTCACTCTGCCGGGTGGCAGAGGCTATGCCTTAATCATCTTTGCAGGCTTCATTCTGCCAGGAATCAGTTAGGTACTCAGTCACTCCTTATGGACTTGAACAGAACTGAATTGGATTAAATTATAGGTAACTGTATCCCTCCCTCCCCTGACCCTTTTCAACGTGCAGAGGGCCTTCTAAATCCTTTTCTAGGCTGGAAGGCCTGGCTACTTCCTAGATCCGTGCTCGAATTGGGTAAAGACCAAGTCTTATTTATCTGTGCTGGGTTACAAAAAGAGATTCAAAGAACACCGGAGGTTTCCGTCCTTATGCATGTCTTAAGCCTGCAAAGTTGCCAGAGCATAAGAAACTCAACACATAACTGTTTTCTGCTCTTTTTAGATAGACACTTATTATTAGGATGGTAAGCTGAATTGGATCAGATCAGATCAGATACACAGAGAAAAGGATTGCACAGACACTCAGACCAAGCGTCAAGCCCTACGCTGCCCCGATCACCCACATGACTTCGCATAAGCCGTCCCAGACCCGGTACAGATCTGATCTTCCTGCTGCCCTGTTCCCATTGAGCTGTCTTCTGGTGACCACGGCCTGGCTTCTCTCTGGGTAGCCAGCCTGCCCTCGCTCTCAGCTCGTGGACCTCCAGTGTCTTTGTCAAGGGATCAGTATAAAGCCCGTGACGTAGGCCTACGTCAGTCAGACGTCACGTCCTAGACAGCTCCGGGTTGGGCATGTGTGATAAAGCTGCTAACTTCAGTGTTGCGTTTGGCTACTGACAGTCTTCGCGGGGTGCCCTCCCTACTTGTGGCCCCTCCCACCCTTCGCCTCTGTGGCCCGTATGGTAGTAAGAGACTCTCACCTCTGTGCTTGTGGACATTTCCAATGCAGCCACCTCTGACCCATGCTGGGGAACCCCCCCACCCCAGCTACACCCTCAAAGCCTCCCCCTGGCTTTGCTCTTGCTTCGCTCGGGAGCCTTTCTCCTTGGGGAATCCTCTTGTTATTTCCTATTCGTAGATTCCTGTGTATCCTTTGTCCCAATACTTAGATAAGTAACTGGAAGGAGGGGCTGCTTTATGTCTCCCAATCCCAGCACAGAACGTGGCACAAGGATGACGTCAAATGATTGATTGATTGATTGATTGATTGAATGAACGAACAAACGGCTTTCTGTCTCGATCCTCACTTCATGTCCGGGTACCACGTTTCATCACCTGCTCCCTGTCACAGAACAGAGGCAACTTCAGGCCTCCGCTCCTCAGCTGAGCCATCTACAGAGGCATGCCATGCACCGAACCGGATTCTTTCAGGGGCCACGCGTGCTCTGACATCCCAATTCAAGATACTCTTCTTGCTCTAAATCCGGCCGAGTACATTAATTCTCCCCAATTTAGTTCTGATTCCTTCTAGTGAGAAGAACACAGAAGATGCTAAAATAGAGGGCAGCTCCTTAACTGAGAACCCCTACAAAATATGTTTTTATGTAATTGTTTGTTGACCAAAATCACAGCCTTGGATATACGCTCTGAAGGAGCTCGCCAGAAGGGTGTTGACTAAAACCACTGTTTGCTTTTGGCTGCACACGGCGGAATTTGATTTACCACGATAGGAATGTCAGCCTGATAACTCAACTGCAATTTCTCCAGCTATTTACCTTTAAATCTCAGTATTACACTTGCTACAGATGATGTATGAAAGTAAAATATTTGCACAGCGCGCGATTCAGTGGGGAGCAGACAGCACCGCGCCCGAGAGGAAGATGCCCAACCGGCCTCACCAGGACCAACATTTTTGTAGGAAAGAAGCGAACCTCAATGTCATGTGCGCTCTGGGGACATGCCCCGGGTTAGGGCCCTGCCCCGATGACAGCTATTGACAAACACTGCTAGACTGTGACATAATCAAAATCTCCGTTTCAGTGTGTTGGGGGCTCGGGAGACAGGCGACAGATACCCATATTTTATTCATCATGCCTCTTTTGTGTCTTTCACATTGTCACAGACACCAATCGAAGCATGTAGTTTTCCTAAATCTCTGGAAGGCTCAGTTTCTTTCCTCTATGTCCCCAATCTGCCTCTCTTTGCAAACTTGTCCAGGGCCCCTTTGGAGTCCCAGACTCCTTTTCCTTCCCACTTCCCTGGGCTTGGGGACACAGGGTTCCAAATGAGACATTTAAAAATACTATGTGTATTTGGGGGAGGACCCTGCCTCCCAGATTATGATAGTTTAAAACAGCTTGTAAAAGAAAACCCACTTTAATTTACCCCAAGAAAAGCTCATTTTGTTGCTAATTTAATTTTAGTGAAAGGCCTTATGCAGAGGGTGCCCCAGGAATTTCTATGAGATCTATTTATTCAACCCAGGAGGATTATCTGACTCTTATAAGCTAATCCTCTTGAAAAGTATGTCGCCGTTCCATGAGGAAGCATGCGATATTCCTTACACTATGAGTGTTTGAGTTTGATCGGGAATAAATGAAACAGGTCATACTCCTGGTCACCTGTGCCTGAGTCATTGGAGACAGGGGAGCTGCTGCAAGGAGCTTTGTAGTTCCTGAGATTTCTTTTTATTGTTAGAAACTCAAACAATGAATTTAATGTGATTGCCCAGTTGACAGATAGAAATTGGTCGCAACCAATGTAATCAATAAATATTTATTGAGTTGCCAGGGTGTGTCACATACTGTTGTAGATATTGAGGTGAGGATAAAGGAGCCAGACGACAGAGAACTCTGTCCCCAGGAGCTCACATTGAGGTGAGGAAGACAGACATAGAACCAGTAAACAAAGCACTATGTAGCATAGATGAGTCATGTTATGAAGAGACACCAAGCAGAGAAGAGAAATAGAGAGGTTGCAGGGAGGTTAAAATTTTAAGTCTTGTGGGCAAGGGTGGCCTCTCTGCAAATAATAAATTTTGATCAGAGACTAGAAGGAAGTGACAGGAAGTTATACAAGTGCAAGAGAGCTTTCCAGGCACCAAGGGCAGCATGTGCAAAGGCCCTCAGGCAGAAGCAAGGAAGCCAGACTGGAAGGGAGGGAGCGGAGGGAAATGAGGTTGAAGGGGTAGCTTGGAGGAAGCTCATGCAGGGCCTTTTCAGTCCTGGGAAGGACTGGGGGTTTAATTCGAAGTGTGCAGAGCCGGTGGACAGCTCAGCATAGGAAGAAATTGGCTCCAATATGTATTTAAGGTATTGTCATCTTCTATTCTCAGTTTTGTATCGTTTGCTCCTTGAGTCAGATGTATTCCCACTATTTTCATGTCTTGGCAAGCATCTGTCAACAGTTATTCACGTTCCTGGGTCACGAGACAAAGGAAACAAATTCTATTCTCTTCATACTCATGATGAAGATCGAAAAGCTGGTGTCAGACACATGCATTCAATCTCAGGTATGTTCGGAGATTTGGTCAGTTGTTTTCTTTTTCCCTCTGTTGTGGGTTGGTTTTTTTTTTCTGGTTCTTCAGAAATACTGTCTTAGAGGAAGAATTTTGGGGGGCATCAAGGAGAATTTAGATTTTTGAATAAATTTTATTTCAACTATTAAATGGCCAAGCCCCTTTTAAAAATAGACGTTATTTTTTAAATTAATAAACTTATTTTTAGAGCTATTTTAGAACCACAGCAAATCTGAGTGGAAAATAGAGAGATTTCCCATATAACTCCTGTGCCCCCCCACAACCTCCCCCACTACGGGCATTCTGAACCGCAATGGTGCGTTTGTTACAACTGATGAACTTACCTTGACCATCATCACGCAAAGTCAGCAGTTCGCATTAGGGTTCACTCCTGGCATTGCACATTCTATGGGTTTGGATAAATGGATCCACCACTGTAGGATCAAACGGATCACTTTCATTGCCCTAAAAATCCTCTGTGCTCTGCCTATTCCTCTCTCCCTCCCCCAGCCCCTGGCAGCCACTAATCTTTTTATCGTCTCCATAGTCTCGCCTTTTCCAGAATGTCATAGATTTGGAATCATACAGGATGTAGCCTTGTCAGATTGGCTTCTTTCACTTACTCATATGCATTTAATTTACCTCCATGTCTTTTCATGCTTTGCTAGCTCATTTCTTTTCAGTGCTGACTCATATTTTGTTGCCTGGACAAAGCCCAGTTTTTTTACCCGTTCACCTAATGAAGGGCATCTTGGCTGCTTTCAAGTTTTAGCAACTATGGATGAAGCTGCTATCAACATCCACGTGTCAGCTTTTGTGTGGATGTAAGTTTTCAGTTCATTTGGGTAAATGCCAAGGACCACGACTGCTGGATTTTATGGTAAGAGTATGTTTAGTTTGGTAAGAAACCACTGAACTGTCTTCCAAGGTGGCTGCACCATTTGCATTCCCACCAGCAGTCAACGAGAGTTCCTGTTGCTCCACATCCTCACCAGCATCTGGTGTTGTCAGTGTTTTTGGATTTTGGCTGCTTTAATGGATGTGTATTTTGTTTTTAATTTTCATTTCCCTGATGACCTACGCTATTGAACATCTTTTCATATGCCTATGTGCCATCTGTCTATCTTCTTTGGTGAGGTGTTGGCAAGCTCTATTTTCTACATGAGATATCTATTCCTGCAATTGTGGTGAAAACACGCTGTCATTCGCATCCCTTTTGCTTGGTGACTTGTATTATATATTAAGAGGAGAGCTCCATTTTGAATGCCTATCAACTGGCTATAATGACAAGATGTTTTATAATCAAAATTTATTTTATTTATTTTTTTATTTTTAAAGATTTTATTTATTTGACAGAGAGAGAGAGACAGCCAGCAAGAGAGGGAACACAGACAGGGGGAGTGGGAGAGGAAGAAGCAGGCTCCCAGCAGAGGAGCCTGATGTGGGACTCGATCCCAGGACTCTGGGATCATGCCCTGAGCCGAAGGCAGATGCTTAACAACTGAGCCAACCAGGCGCCCCTATAATCAAAATTTTAAAATGGGAGGAGGAGTATAGTCAAGATATATTATTATAAACAGCCCTTTATAAAATTGTATGTATTTGTTAGGGAGAATAATTACAGGTACCCCCTCACTTTTCAGAAGTTCACGTGATGCTACTTTGCTTTTATGGAAGACCTACGTTAGTATCTGCCTTCACTAACTGAAAGAAATCCAAAGAGGATTTTTGCTTTTACAAGAAAAGGCAAAAAACGGAACTAGCATTCAGCATTGGTTTTGCAGCCAACTACCATTATAGAGGCTGTAGAAACAGTGAGAGTGGTACCCAAGCTCCTTCCCCTGAGAACGGCACTCAGCATCTCAGCATCAGGCCAGCAGAGTTCCAGACTGTGTCAGTGAGCATCTGCGATGTATCCAGATTTGTTTTCTGTCTCTATTAACAAGATGTGTTCTGAGGTAGCAGAAACGTCTAAGGGAGGTCTGGGAATGCTCAAAAAACCTTCCATATAAATTAATGGTAATTGCTTCTTAGTGTTAAGCCTGAATTTCAGCTTTATAAAAGGGTTCATAGAAATACTGTACTTTTGGATAGTAGGGCAAACCTGTACTCATTTATTTAACAAACGTGAGTGGCTGCTGTGTACAAAACTCAGGCGTTTTAATATATATATTTTTATGCTTATGATAGCCCTTTATGGTGTTTTATTATCCTCATTTTACAAGTGAGAAAATATCAGGCTTTATGTAATTATTTTCTATTGCATATGATTAAAAAATTTAATTTAAATATATGTAATAAAACAATGGGAATACATTGGTTTGTGTAACTTTATAGTCAAGAGCTAGAGGGACTAAATCAGGTAGGGCTTGATCCAGGGCCTAAATGGTGTCGTCACAAAATAATTTATTCTCTCCATTTCTCAGACCTACTTCCCCAGCGTTGGCTCCATTCTCAGGCTCTGCATGATGTCAACAAGGTTGCCACAGCTCCAGCTTGTACATACACTCAGGTTATAGTCCTCTACAGGTCTCTTCTTTATTGCTCAAGCTGGAGACTTGGGATAAAGTCTGACTGGGCAAACGGACTTTGAGCTTGGCTTGAGTCACATGTTGTTTTATTTGAGTGCCTATTGTCCCCCCTGGATGCTAAAGGGCAGGTTTGATCTCTGACCTCATGGAAAAGAAGTCCAAAAAGCAATGATAGACATGAACCCATTATCATCCAGATATAAGGTCTTTGTTACATAGTATTATACATTCTATGAAACAAAAGGACAGGATCCTCTAACAAGGGCTGGCAAATTGCAGCCTGTGAACCCAGTCTAAGCCTTCTGTCTGTTTTTGTAGATAAAACTTTGTTGGAACCATGCTTATTTTTCACATAACGTCTAGGGCTGCTTTCTTCTACAATTGCAGAGTTGAATAGTTGTTAGAGAGAACATACAGTCAACAAAGCCAAAAATATATTCTCCCTGCCCCTCTAGAGAAAAAGTGTGCTGCCCCAGCTTTCAGCACATCTAACAGAAGGAATCTAATCTCAGGGATCAAGGAGGTCTTTCCGAGGAGCCAACATTTAAAATGAGGCTGAGGACTGAAAATAGGCTGGCCTGGCAAGTTTTAAGGAAGAGTGGAAGGGCTGAGACAAATTGGGAGGATCTATGTAGTCCCGAATAGAAAGGACAGCATACATGAAGGTCTTGAATCAGCAGGATCTTGGTCCATCTGGGGAACGGAATGAAGGTCTGCATGGCTAAGACGCAGTAAGGGTGATGTGCTTGATAAGTGATACCTTCCAAGTGGGGGTGGGGCCACACGATGTCGGGTCTTGGAGAGCACGCTAAAGCGTCAGGGAGGAACCCACTGAAGGGCTTTAAGCAGGTGTAAGATGCATTCAGGTTGGTGTCTTGGACTGTCATCCTTGCTGCTGCATGGAGAATGAATGGGGAACGGGCAGAAGACAAGAAGAAACAGGGAGAGCAACTGGGAGGCTGTGGCCATGGCGGAGGACGCAGATGGTGGTGATGGTGGTGCTCGCACTATGACGATGAGAGTGTAAAGGGAGAAGTGGACTCAGGATGTACTTGGACTTGGTGTTTGGTCAGATGCTTGTGGAGGGAGAGATGGATGCAACAGGGTGAAAGTAAGTCATTTTCTGAGCTGGAGGCGTTGGAAGATGAGCAGACTTGAGAGCGACAGACGAAAGTGAGAAAAGGTGATTGGGAGGGTCCCTCCTGGTCTGAAAGTTCTATCTGAGTTTCTAATTAGGTCCATCAATGAGATGAGCTCTCATTAAAGGGTCAGTTTAGTGCCCCAAGCAAACAATATAAGGTAGGTAATCTGGAAGACATTCTGTTCTTAAAGGTTTTGTAAAGACTCTGAGATATTCTTCCCGGAAATACCGAGGACCTAGCTTCTTTGTGCTGCAACAACTTCTCTAATGTGTCACGGAAACTTGGGCAATTGTACATTTCTACTGATTTGTCACCCCACCCAAGGTGTTCCCGTAGCACTCACGCATGAGTGGGCAATGCTAACTCCAAGCTGAAATGCCCTTGAAAGGAAATGAAGTTTGCAATTTGAAAAAAAAAAAGAAAAAAAGAAAGAAAAAAGAAAAAGCCACTTGCCTTCTAAAATAGTTACTGACACACCAGAGAATGTTTAGGTTTCTTTCCAAGTAGAACGTTCTGTGACAATCGAGGCACGATGCAAGGTGAGAGGAGATGGCCAAAGCAGGGTGATTTTTCTGGCCTCTCCCCAGATAACTCAAACATTCCACTCCACTTTAAGAAGACATAACCCAGAGCTAGTTGATTTCATGAGCTACAAAGAAAATTATCAATAGCTCTGCAGCTCTTCTATCAGCTGACATGATTCCCTCCATCGGGGCAACGCATGCTTTGAATTTTCTGTGTCTTTGTAATAATCCTGTAAGAATGTTAAGCGTCCGGACAAAAATCCACCCTGTTGCTTGCTCGGTTTCCCTCAACATTTCATCTCGATCTGAAACATGAAAGGCTTGACTGTAGGCTCCCGATTCCCCTCTTCTTTCTCCGGCTCCACAAAGCTGGGTGGCGACCCAGGAGCCTCACCGTGTTTCTGCTGTTCTGTCCTGCTCGGCGACACAGAGACACGGGAAGTGGAGCTGTGGGGCTCTGAGCCTTCCCCAGCATGTCATACTGAAAATACAGGCCCACGAATGAATTGGCAGCACTAACTAGAACTCAGATTTATCCCAATTTCGTTCTCCTGAAGGATGTAATTGAGTCACAACATTTCTGGGTCACCCATTTATTTTTATCCCCTAGAGTCACGGTGAGGGTTAATTTTATGTGTCAGCTGGGCGGTCTAAGGGATGCCCAGAGAGGTCGTAAAACATTCCTTCTGGGTGTGTCTGCGAGGGCGTTTCTGGAAGAGATTAGCATCGGATCAACACACGGAGTAAAGAAGATGGTCCTCCTCGGGGCGGGTAGGCGTCGTGGCGTGTGTTGAGGGCCCGGATAGAACAAAGAGGCAGAGGAAGGGCCAATTTGCTCTCTGCTTGAGCCGGGACACCCATCTTCTCCTGTCCTCAAACATTGGCATGCCTGGTTCTCGGGCCTTCGAAGTCAGACCAGGACTTAACACCATTAGGTCCCTTGGTTCTCTGGCCCTGGGGCTTGGACTGGATCTAGACTTTCCCGGGCCTCCAGCTAGCAGACAGCAAACAGTGGAACTTCCCAGCCTCCATAATGTGTGAGCCAATCTCTCAGAATAAATGTCTTTCTGTCTCTCTGTACCTATCTTATTGGCTCTGTTTCTCTGGAGAACCCACACTAATACGACCATCGTGCTTTTAGCTGCTTACAAGATAAAAGTAGGCCCGTGTGATACTATGGGGCAGAGTTCTCTCAGTTTGCTAACCTGTAGGGAATGCCTCAGTTTCTTCACAGTAAAGGAAACAAGAAACTATAACCACATATGCACAGTTAGTCAAAGAGCCAGAGAGAACATAGTCTACTCCCAGCCACCCCAGCGAATCCAGTATTCACCTGCCAAGACCTTGCTAAGAGCCTGCTGTGTGTAAGACACTGTGCATGGCCCTTTGGGAGCCACTAACAAAGCCTTTATCCCTGTTCCGAAGAACTGGAGGGTTCCGGTTCAGGACCCAACACGAGGTACCCACTGATCTATGATGCAAGATCAGTGCATATGATGAAAAACAGACAAAGGGCTATGGCACAGCAGAGGCAGGAAGGATAATACCTTTTGGCTGGGATGAGGGAAAGAGGATCTTGGAAGACTTCATGGAAGAAGGGGTATGTGCTCAGGGTTTTGAAAGTCGGGCGGAATTTGGAAATAAAGAAAAGCAGAACAGGGCACCTGGGTGACTCGGTCAGCTAAGAGACTGACCCTTGATTTCGGCTCAGGTCATGATCTCAGGGTCCTGGGATTGAGCCCCACGGGAGGCCCCCTGGTCAGGGGGGACTCGTGCTCTCTCTCTGTCAAATAAATAAATAAAATCTTTAAAAAAAAAAAGAAAAAGAAAAGCAGGGCAGGAATATCAGGAGCATTCTTGGGTAGTTAGCAAGGACCATAACCAATGCTGGCAGCAGGGAGCAGAGGGGCACTTCCCAGGAATTGAAACAGGACTGGAGGGTCTGGCGGGCAGGGAGGCCAGAGGCCGTGGGGCCAGACCGTGGGGCCAGACCGGGTGGGAGACATGTCAGTCAGCTTCCAGAAGACAAGCAGGACCTCAGGAGGAATGGGGAAGAACAAGCAAGCTCACGAGCTGGTGAAACAGACTCCAGATGCCTGTTTCTGCATCGGCGGAGTCTGAAGGTCCGGGGCAGGCGATCAGGAAGGAATGACGGACACAAAGTTGGAAAGAGTCCAAAGGGACAACTTGGAAGCTGCCTCTGCCTCTCACTGAAACCTGCACTGACCTCTCTCATCTCCAAATTCGAAATAGGCCTCTGCCTCAAGACACTTTACTTCCACCTTTAATGCATTATCATAACATACTGATTTTGATAGAATCAGACACATCTGCTGGCAGATTGTGACAATAAACATATGCATCCATGTTTGCCACATGAACGTGCCTCCTTATACATGGCCCTTCTGCAGTCTGCGACCTACACAACCGTGTGCAGTGACCGTAACATACACACACACACACACACACACTCACGCACACACACAAACACTTTGGGGCTGAGGCTAATTCTTGAGCATTCTAAAAGCTGCACGGTTTTCTTAGAAATTGTGCCAAGTGTCCTGGACTTACTGCAATTTTCTCAAGGCAGTAGTTTCCTGGACAGCCACCTCAAAGCGTGATGTAAAAGACACTGGACAGCAGCCCTTATGTTCCTTCCAGGGTTCCGAATTCTTTCCCCTCTGGTCTCCTAGGAACCTAAAAGGCCAACATTGCTCCCAGCCTTTAACTCAAAGTGCTGAGAGCCCCTGTTGAAAGTCTCAAGTGTCCGGGGAGAAGGTACTACACAAATGGTTTATAAACCGTCTCACTTTACGTTTAGCTCCTGAGAGGCCCCGAGGGACTGGCACCCAGGATGTGGAAGCATTAGGGAGGGAAGGGAGAGGAGAGAGGCAAGTGTTCCAAGTACACTGCTGTGAGGATACAGGACAAGTGTCAGAGAGGAGGTAGAGAGATGCGGAAGGCAAACATCTCACACATCTTGCCGTCCGTGGGCTCTGGCCAGAAAGTACTTTTTGGATGGGTTTGTCACTGCAGAGATGTTGACAGTTCTGGCTGGAATAGAAATTACAGCAAGGACAGAAAGAGGAACGTCCAGGGGAGCCTGGGTGGCTTAGTCTGTTGGCCGTCCGACTTTCAATTTCGGTTTGGGTCGTGATCTCAGGGTCGTGGGATCGGGCCCTGAGTTGGGCTCTGGGCTCGGTCGCAAGTCTGCTTCTCTCCTTCTCTCTCTTTCTCCCTCTACCCCTCCCCCCACTCATGCTTGCTTTCTTTCTAAAATAAGTAAATAATAGATCTTTAAAAAAATTAAAAAAGAGGAATGTCCAAGAAAATGTCAATGGCAGCAGTGAGTCTGTCCACAACAAAAGAAGGGTACCCCTGGTCCCGCCGTGTAGGGCAGGCAGGGTCAGTGGGAAAGGATCCTATAAGAGCACCCAGGCCGGTGTTGGGGAGAGACAAAGGACAGATGGACAGGAGCTGAGGTGGGCAGCATGGTGAGGAGGCCATCCTTGATTACCAAAGGCACTTATAAGTTCTACCCTGAGTCCCAGGAGATGGTTAGATGTGAAAGGGTCCTATGTTCTTGCCCCCCCCCCATAACGTCCCAGTTTCCAGTTTGGGAGCCAGCGGAGGAGAACACATGGCAGGATTAGAAAACGAAACCGAAGCACAGCTCTCAGTCTTCTCGGGGGTCCTCCAACCTCAGTGTGCTTAAGAAAACTGGCCTCCCTACACCCAGAATCTTCACCATCAATGCCTGTTCCTATCACGTTGGTGCAGGGGGACCATGGCCACACTTAGGAAACACTTGGAGGCACAGAAGAACACCCAGAAAGCCTCGGGCCCCTGGAGAGGAGGGATGGTGAACAAAATGCACTTATCCCACGGGTCGTGCACAAAACTGGGTCCCTGCCCCAGCCCAGCGGGTGCCCTCGGGATGAGTTTGTCGCTGCAGAGGTCCTGACACTCCGGGCTGGAGTGGAACATCTCCAGGCGGGCCGGCTGTGCCTGGGGTGAAGGAAAGTGGTTAGCACCCTCTGGCCCCTTCAGCTCTGTGTGCTTCCCCGCCGGCTCCAGAACCTCTCGAGGTCACCCGGGTTAGCGCTGAGGTCCCTGGCGCCGCCCTCGTGAATGCAAGGACATTCACTCGGGGCATGTTTCGATTTTCTTCTCTGCTTTTCTTAGTAAAGCCCCTTCCAACAGCTTCAGATGAACACAGTCAAGATGAAAGCGTTTCAGAAGCACTTACACAATAATCCTATCACTCGTGGACTTAGAAAACAGATCAGCTTTTCCCGAGGATGTGACAAGCCAAAGTGTGACCTATTAACTGTTGTCAAACCCTTCGCCAGAGCCTGGAGGGTCCTCCAATTCGAGCCAAGCCCCTTTAAAACCGCCCCTCGCAACCCTCGTCTCAGAAGTGCCCACCACGGCCCCGCCAGCCCAGCCAGACAGCTGCTTCTCCACGATGCGCTTTTCCGGAGACGTTGCCAACCAGCGCCCTGTGATGGAGCTTGCCTGGGAGTCAATGAACGCAATTTCAATCAGCGGCTGCAGATGAAAATGTTAATAACTTTGCACTTTCTCCCTACATGGAAACACACATATATACACCCTCACCTCCCACAAACCCCGTGCACATTAGATACTAAAAACAAACAGAAAATTCCCGGCAATATATTTTTTGATACATTCTACATCTTCGCAGAAAGTGACATGACAAGTTGGAACTTGCCTACATACATCTAATAATTTTCTTTTTGAATTGCACAAGGAACCAGCATCAAATGATCGCTTCTTACTTATAGAAAAAAGTCAAAACAGACTCTCTTTTTCAGGCTTACATCAGAAGCGCCACGTTGATCTGGGCTAAAGACGGCTAGCACCTTTTTTCCCGATGAATGCCTGAGGCAGTGGGCTTTCTCTGGAGTCATCGTCCTAAAAACGTCTGGCTGGAAGAGACAGGCAGGATGTCCGAGGTCGGGAGGATGTGCTCTGGGGTCAAAGTGTTTGCTAGAACAACATCGTCTTCCCATGAGAGTAAACCCAGGACGCGTTCAGGACTGCCCTCTGAGTTCTTCTCAAAGCCTCAGTCTTCCCGTTCAATTACACTCGGTTATAAAGACATCAGAAGTTCATAGCAGGCAGAGGGGACCCCTCGACTGCCCCTGAGCTGCATCACCCAGGCTCAAAGAAATGTTAGGCTTTATCTATGTCTGATCTTTTCATTTTTTTTCTCTGAAATTAGGTGTCGTTTTGGCTTAAAGATAGATACGCCCCTGGGAGAAATGTGCCCATTTCTCCGTTGATCTGAAGGCTATTCTCACCTCTCAGTGAGAGAGAACACCCTAGGCTTGTTCACTCAGACACCAGCCCCACGCCCCACTGCTGACTCATGGAAAACCACCAGTTCTTAGATCTTCTCTCTGGATGGCGCCAGCTCTGCTCCCCTTGCTCCCTCGGATGGGGAAATGTCTCAGGATTGTGTGCCTTCTCTTGATCCCACAAAGCCTGGTTTAGGCTGGGAACCCACTGTTTCTTTTCCGTAGGGCAGTGCCCTGAGCTGTTCAAGGTTGCACCTGGTTCTAGCCCAGTCCGGCAGAGTCCATGTGGCTGCTAAGATCCTTCCTTTCTAGTGAGATCCATGTGCTGTCTGTGGGTTCACGAACAGCACCTGCAGTAGACGTGAGAGCGCCACGCGCTGGGGCTTATGGGGTACTGGGGGTAGGCGCTGGCTGGCTGGGAGGTCCACAGGCATGTTGTCCTGCAGGATTCATGGACAAGCCTCTTGGAGCCCGCAAAGTCAGTCGGGAGGATCTGGGCCAGCTGTTGAGACCCGCAGGCTGGCTGCTGTGATTTGTAACCCTTTCTCTCTGCTCCTGGCCGTCCCTGACGGGCCCCCAACTGATGCAGCTCTGCTGATCCCTTTAGGGTTCTGCGAGGGTCAGGACTGAAATGGGCCTTCTGGGTATCAACCTGCAAGGGTGAGGAGGCCAGGGGCTCACTTTGCTCTCGTTTTCCCCCATGGGAGAAATCACAGGCTGAGGGGACCCCTTTTGGCACCAAGACATGCTACCTTAGGTAGGGGTGACACGGGTAAAGTTGTTCCTTATTCTTCTTACACTCTTCATTGCACCACCAGGTGCTGGAATCTCAGCTAAACTCCACAATCCCCCACAAAAGCATTCTCATTGGGTGGCGGTTGCCAAAACCGGTGTTCTTCCAGGACTGGGGGTAGGAAGGGACGGTGAGGGCCGGAGCCTCCTATTCTGCCGTCTTGCTGACGTCATTCCATATACTTCCTTTCTTTTTCTTATAATGGCTTTTACTTACTCTTCTTTGTTGGTTTTCTAAGGTGAAAGATGAGGTTTGAGACCCTCCTTCTTCTCCAATATAGGTGTTCAGTGCTGTCCATTTCCCCCTCAGTACTGTTTAATGACATCTTCCGAAGTTTGATAGGCTGCATTTGGACTTTCATTCCATTGAAACATTTTCCTAATTTCCCTTTTGATTTCTTTTTAACCAATAATTTATAGAGAAGTCTTATTTAGTTTTTAAATATTTGGTGACTCTCCATATAATGCTGTCATTTTTTTCTCTAACTTAATTCCATTTCGGTCAAAGAACATACTTTGTGCGACTTGACTCTGTTTAAATTTATTGAGAATGTCCTATGGCCCAGAATACAGTCCTTAGGAACTGTAATATGGGTCCTTAAGAAATAATATTCTGCTGTTGTTGGGTGGGGTCTTCCCTAGGTGTCAATGAGATCAAGTTGGTTAACAGTGTTATTTAGATCTTCCCTCTCCTTAGTGATTTTCTGTTTACTGCTTTGGTCAATTGTTGACAGAAGGGTACTCAAAACTCTCTCAGTGTGGATTTCTCAGTTGCTCCTGAAAGTTCCATCAGTTCTGCTCGTGCAATTTGAAGTTTTGTTATTAGGTAACTAGAGAGCTAGGACCATTATGTCCCTTAATGAAATGGCCATTTTTTTTTCATTAGGAAATGGCCTTTATTTCTCACCTTATTCTTTGCCCAGAAATCTGCTTTGTCCAATATCGACTTAGCCATTCCAACTTTCTTCCCATTGGTGTCAGCATAGTATATCTCTTCCATCCTTTCACCTTTAACCCCTTTGGGTATTTGTATATAAAGTACGTTTCTTGTAGACACGATATTCAATATGACAATTCCTGCTTTTAACTGGGGTGGTTACATCATTAACATTTAATGTGCTTAGTGACGTGGTTAGATTTGAGTCTGTCATTTTATTATTTGTTTTCTATTCCTTGTTCCCCCCTTTTCCTCTACTTTCTGCCCTCATTTTTATTTTTTTTATTTTATTTTTTATTTTTTTTATTTTTATTTTTTTAAAGATTTTATTTATTTATTCGACAGAGAGAGAGACAGCCAGCAAGAGAGGGAACACAAGCAGGGGCAGTGGGAGAGGAAGAAGCAGGCTCCCAGCAGAGCAGGGAGCCCGATGCGGGGCTCGATCCCAGAACGCCGGGATCACGCCCTGAGCCGAAGGCAGACGCCTAACGACTGAGCCACCCAGGCGCCCCTCTGCCCTCATTTTTAGATGAACTATTCTTGTTATTTCATTTTATCTCCTTTCTTGGTTTATTAGTCCTAACTCTTTGCTGTTATTTTAGTGGCTTATTCGGAGTTCACGGCATCCATCATTTAATTCATTGCAACTTTCCTTCAAGTGATATCATACTACTTCACTGATGTTACAAGATTTTTTTCCATAGTATGCTTGTGTTTCTTTCTTCCCAGGCATTGACTGTCATACGTTTTACTTTCACACATGTCACAAGCCTCACACTAAACTGTTATTGTTTTGTTTAGTCAATGACTGCTTAAAGACATTTAAATTCCATGAAAAAAATAAAAACCTTATTTAACCACCTAGTTACAATTTTCCATGCTCTTCATTCCTTGCCAAATCCACATTTTCATCTGGTATCCCTTCTTTCTGCCCAAAGAACTTCTTTTAATATTTTTTTGTAGTGAATGTCTGCTGCTGATGAATTCTTTCCACATTTGTATATCTGACATTTCCAGATTTCACCTTTGTTTGGGAAAGACATTTTTTATGGCATAGAACTGTAGGTTGACAGATTTTTTTTCTTTCAGCTCTATAAAGATGTTGTTCCACTCTCTTGTCACTTACAGGCTTCCGACAAGAAATCTGCAATGATTCATACCTTTCTTCCTCTGTAGAAAGTGTAATGCTTTTCTCTAGCCACTTTTAAGATTTTTTTACTTAAAAAAACATCTTTTTAAAACTTTTGAGCAATTTGATTATGACATGCTTTGGTGTGGTTTTCTTTACGCTCTGTGTGCTTGGGTTTTGCTGAGCTTTTTGGATCTCTGGTTTTATACTTTTCATGAAATTGGGAAATTTTTCAGACATCATTTCTTCAAATATGTTTCTCTTTTCCCCACTTTTCCTCTCCTTTGGGGATTGTAGTTTCTGTTATATTCAGTCTCTAATGTTCTCCCACAGCTCACAAATACTTTCTTCATTTAAGAAAAAAAATAATTTTTCCTTTAGTGCTTCATTTAAAAAATTTCTATTGATATCTTCAAGTTCATGAATCCTTTCTTCTGCAAGATCTAATCTCATCCAAAGTATTTTCATCTCACACATGGTAGTTTTCCTTTTTGGAGTTCAATCTGAGTCATTTTTATAACTCCCATGTACATCTTTACTTAATTTTTAAACATATGGAATACATATAACAACTGTTTTGATATCCTGATCTCCTAATTCTAACATCTGTGTCAACCCTGAGTTGGTTTTGATTGATTGGTTATTCATTTCAGGTCATATTTTCCTGCTTCTTTGCATGCCTGGTTATTTTTGCTTGAATGCCAGACATCACACATTTCACCTTCATGGGGTGCTTGATATTTTTATATTTCTGTAAATATTCTTAAACTTTGTTCTCTGACACAGTTATCTCACAATAGTATGGTCCTGCTGGATCTTGATTTTAATGTTTGTCGGGTGGGACCAGAGATGTACACAATCCAGAGATGTTTATTTTCCAGAACTGATGTAAGACCCTTTATTGCACTCTATCCAAGGCCCTGTAAAGCAAGAAGTTTTCCAGTCTGCCTGGTGGAAATGGACACTTTTCCCAATCCTGAATGTATACTGGGTTCTGTCACCTTTAATTCTCTTACCTAGCTTTTTTGGCAGGGAGAGGGGGTGGGGGTATTTGAATAGTTTCTTTGTACAAATACAATGATCACTAATCGGCTAAATATTTGCAGGGGACCCTCTTCAGGTTTCTGGAATTTTCCTTGTGTTCTGCTCTCAGTTCCCTGGCATTCTGTCCAATGAATGCTAGTTTCTTCGGTCTCCACAGATTTTCAAATCTATCTCTTCAACTCAGGAGTCCACTAGACTCTACCAGGTTATCTCTCCCTGTGCCAGAATCTGGAAACTCTCTCCAGACAGTAAGTTGGGGAAATCATAGGGTTCACCTGTCTCACAAGCATCACTGTCCTTCATTATCTGATATTCAGTGTTTTGAAAACTGTTGTTAAATATGTTTTGTTAGTTTTTTGGTCACTTCAGGAGAGTAAATTCAGTTTCTCTTATTCCATTTTGACTGCAAAAGAAAGTCCCTGCCCAATACCCTTTTGAATAAGTATCTTTTGTTCTATATATCCTCTAGAGTCAAGGTCTATTGCTTAGCAACTAAGAACTTGTCTGATGCATCCTGTTTGAATCCATCAGTCTCTCCAAAGGGCAGAATCAGACTTCCCATCTTTTCCTGTTTCAAATGTTCTCCTTCTTCCCTTTGAACTGCCCATTAAGATCCTGTTACTTGTGGCAGATGCCTCTACCCCTCAGGTGATTTACACACTTGGATAAATGACTTTCACCCTCTGTGCTCCCATCACACGTCCCTTCGGCTCACTAGCTATGCTCCATCCTTTAGGGCTCTGCTTAAATGACAGCTTCTCCAGGAGCACATTTCCTAACCCTTAGATTTCATTGGACCTCCCTTGACAAATATTCCCATAGTTTCCTGTAGCTCCTTATCATTTTTGTTTCTTCCACTTAATTGTAAAGATTTATTTTTAAAAAATCTGTGTCCTCCATTCAATTGTAAGCTCTGGGATGGCAAGGACTACTCTGGCCTGCCTTTGCTTTATTCCCTTTGTTGTGGAAGGACCACAGTGTGTACTTAATATTTGTTACATGAATGAATCAATGAGTGAATGAATGAATAAATGAATGAATCATTCACATGTAAGATGATAAGATGGGATCTTCTGTGTTGATTGATCACTCTGGTGGCTCTTGGTAAGCGTTCTGTTTATGTTGGTAGTTTTATCATTCAAAACCATTATCAACTTTAATTGTAGGGAGATTGGGATTCCCACAGCAGGGAGTAGAGGGTAATTTACTCACCGAGAGTGATTTCCTGGGTCCACCACCATGTGAAACAAGCTTTGTTTCTCCAGAGGGGAAAAGGACACAATGTCCTAGGTCAGAATTGGAAGGGAATTTTAGAAATCAATGTGTTTGCCCCTTTTTTCTACAGAGATGAAACAAGGATAAGACTTGTTGAGGTCACCAGGCAATTTGGTGGCAGAACCTGGACTAGAAACAAAACCTCCTGATTTTCTATCTTGTGCTCTTTCCAGCCCCCAACTTCCATACTGCCCCCCATTCCTAGACCAACTTGAAATATAGCCTGGGGAAATGGAGTGCTATAAATAATTTCTGGCTGTAACGGTGCCACTGGTTTACCGGACTGCTTTTCTGCAAAAGGGAAAAATGATAGCAATGCACATCTTCCATACAGGAGAGCATAGCCTAATAAATCCATGCAACTGGAACTCTGAAACATCCCAAATGTTATACATTAATAATAGTAATGGCCACGAGCAAATATTTATACATACAACCATCTGCAGGTGCAAGTTGAAGCCAAACTATTTGAAAAGTAAGAGTGAGCTTTATTTGCAGGGAAGTATTTTCACCCAGCATGCTGCTCCCAACTTTTAACTTATCCTGGAATTGCTTTGGCTAACCAACCATTCTTCAGCTAAAGTCTTATTGCTCCTTTTTAATAATAGCCTAAGCAACTATTCTTTTTTTAATGTAAAGTCCTGGAACTTAACAAGCTGATTAAATGATAGAGATATCTTTTGCTTCTTTCTGTGCCTCTGCTGTCTTCTAGATCTTTCTGCTCCTCCAATTCTTAATGAGTATGTTATCTAGAACACCAGCCCAATAGAGGTCATCATAAAACAAGAATGAGATAAGCTTACTTCCTCTCCACACTGTTAGTCTCTGAACACAGCTAGATTATTTTGAGGCTTCCTGCCTGGAGAGGTCATGTGGTGCAGCCCACACACTGTCCATGAACTTCTTGTCCCTGAAAAATGAGTCCATGGCACTGGGGAACAGTCATCTGTCTGAGTAGACATGTGCCACTCGACGATTTCGTTACAAGTAAAACTCTGAGCCTAACGGTGAGGCATGGCCAGGGGCTGCCACGCTGTGAACAATGTACAGCCTACATAAGCAAAGGTGGACATGAGCCTAATAAACTGAACACATCTCTAGAAATATCTTTTTCCCTCCCTGACACAGGCCATCAGTAGCAAGTGATAGATTTTTGTTTCTTAGCTTTGATATCCCAACTCTTTATTCACATTTTTATTCCTGAACCATTAAAGAAGAGAGAAGAAAATTCTGCAGTTCTTCCGTGTTGTGGACTAAATGTTTGTGATTCCCCCCCAGCTCATATGTTGAAATTCTAACCCGCAAGGTGACGGTATTAGAAGGCAGGGCCTTTGGGAGATGATTGGGTCATGAAGGTGGAGCCCTCCCGAAGGGGATTAGTGCCCTTATAAAAGAAACCCCAGGGATCTTTCTTGCCCCTTCCGCTATGTGAGGACAGAGTGAGACAATGGAATAAAAAGACGTCTATGAACGAGGAAGCAGCCCCCATCAGACACTGAAAGTGCTGCCACCTTGATCTTGAACTTCCCAGCCTCTGGAACTGTGAGAAGTGAATGTTTGTTGTTTAAGTCACCCAGCCTGTGGTATTTTTGTTACAGCAGCCTGAACAGACTAAGACATTCTGCAATCAGCTTTCCAGAGGGGAAGATCTTATGCCCAGAGTACTGGATAAAAAGCTCGGAACTGGAAGCAGGCCTATACGGGTTGGAGAATTCACGTCATCATTTACTGTTTAAAACTGGGCAAGTCATGTGATTTCCCTGAGCCTGAGTCTACTCATCTCTAAATGGAAATAACAATTCTTGTCCTCAGAGCAGGAGTAAATTGAACTTGATAAAGAATGTAAGGCACCTGGCCCCGTGTCTGGCACGAGGCAAGTGCTTAATAGATGAGAGCTGTCATTAACCAAGAACACTTTGTGCAAAGTAGGGGCTCGATATATGTTTTTGATCGTCGTTGAATTCAGCTAATGTGAACACAAAACAGGTTTCTTGGGAAAATCATACACTTTTCATTTGGTGAACTACACTCTGATACTATTTAACATCATCTCCAGTCTTTTCCTGCGAGCCTTATATTAGTTAAATCTCCTTCAAGGTGCTTATATTGTCATATAAAAGAATGGTTATTGTTTTTATAGCAGGCTCAGGTTTTGAAGGAAAACACAAAAAAGAGTAAAGGAGGGAAAGCACACCCTTCTTCTCAGGCATTGACAGAGTCAACCTGGGGAATCAGAGAGATGACAGATGTTGGAGACAGATGCCCAAATATCCACTCGGTAGTCAGGCTTAATGAACTAACACAGAAAGAACAATTAGAGAATTCATTAATTATACTCTAGGTTCAATTCCATTGTTAACGCTAATCCTTTATTTGGGCTAATGACTTCAGCTTTTCTTATAATAATTTGTGCCCATCAATGAATGATTACGTCTTCAAATTTCTATTATCGTCTAAAATTCACACTGTATGTATAACTTTCTAATTCTAAAAAGACCTAACATGTTTCTAAAGATACATAAAATACGGCAAGATCGCATCAATTTGGAGAAAAACAAAAGAACATAAAATGGGGCAAGGAATGAAGCTTATAAAAAAACGTGTGTGACAAAGTCTCATACACTTGCCTCGGGTTTAATTTTATAAGCAGGGATAGCTCGGATAGGTCGGCCAATGGAAATCAACACACAGACTCTCGTTTAAACATCTGCCATAGTAAATCCACTCAAATTCAGTAGTTTGCTATTGTTTATTCTTGAAAAATTATATATTACAGGGTATCCTGTATTCCTTACCAGTCTACGGTAGAGACCAAAACAGAAATCCCTCCAGTTAGTGAAATATAATGGAAATTTCATTTTTGGTCACATTATGTACTCCAGCCAGCTTCTGAGAGGAGGGTAATGAGATTCTGAGCTCCTAACCTTTAAGGCGCCCAGTCTTGCTCTTAAACTAATACATATGCACTCATTTGCATACTCTCTTTCCCTTTCTCTTGAGCGAGCCACACTCTGACACAAGGAGCCTCCTTGCTAGGCACGGAAACTGTTTCAAGATGTTTCAAGCCAAGAAATGACCACCTGCATGCATTCTGGTTAAGACTTTAAGTTATCCTGCCACTCAAGTCTTCCTGAGGAAAGTTCAAAAGGTGTTCATCTGAATCATTCATGCTTTTGTTATCCTTGACCTAAAGAAATCTGGTACTTTTTTTTTTCCGGCGGGGGCAGAGGATGTCCAACTTCATACTTGAAAATGTAAAAAAAAAAAAAAAAAAAATCACATATGTTCCAATATTTCAATCATTATATCGATTTTATTGTGTTATAAAACTGCATATTGCTTATCAGCTAAGTTTTAACATGAAGTATGGTCCAAAAAAAGTTTATAAATATATGTTATTTTGATCAAAAGAGATTAATATATAAAAATAGGATGACACATAAATGTGTCATTTTATTTTTTACATGTATACAATTTCATTTGCTTCCGTAAGCGAAAGTAGCAAATAATACAGCTTAATTTACTTCTAACCTGGTTTGAAATGCCTGCGTTAGAAAACAATTACAAGTAGCAGAATTTTATTTGTATTTATTAGTATGGAAACTTTTATTGTGATTTCAGGACCAGAACATGCATGACACATGAGAAGACGTACCTTCATCTGTGGGGCGAGAAATGTGCAAATCAGCATCAATACAGAGCTGCTGAAGAAAAAAAATATAGTGTGAGTAATTTCACCTTTGCAAGCTGGGAGCCATTAAGTAATGGCTCCCTCCGCTCCCCCACCCCCTTCGGTGAAACACAGCCTGAACATTGGGCCCGTGTTTTCCAGAAGAATGTGCCCCACTGCCCCTTGGAAACTCCGTTTCGTTTACTTGGTTCAGTTAGTTAATGACGGTCCATTTTGTCTCAAACATCCAATTCCCTTTCATCAATCATGTCTTTTTGGACTGTCAGTTTCAGAGCAGTGACTACCAACCCTTTCCACGCAGACACCCACAGACATTCTCAGAGAGAGACCCCAGATCCTCTTCTCCATGTAGGATTTCCTGGGGACCCACTTCCCTCCAAATGGAAAAAAAATGAGCTATGTGAACGGTGGAAACCCCACTGGGCCATGGATGTCGGGGACTCAAGTGTTAATCTAGAACTTCCTATTTGGTGCTGGAAATGGGCATTGTAATAAGATGGTTTTTTTATACAATGCAAACGTCAGGAATACAAAACACTGTCAACCATGAAAATAAGATTTAATTTGGAATCACAACACACAGGGTTTTTTCCACTTTAAATTCTTCTTATTCAATCATATTTGTTATAAATATTCAATAGAAATGCAGTTTTCCAGGACTGAAATGGTCTTTAATGAAGCAATCCATGTGTGGCTTTTCAGTCAAGCATTTTCATGCTTGGCTAACTGTCAGTACGTTCATGTTCCTTTCCCAAGAAATATTCTTTGTGACTCTGCTTAGGTCTCTGAAAAGCAACGTATTCTCTGGAGACTTCAGGAATCATCTACACATCACAATTCTATAGACTTCAAATGCATGAAGCATTTGAACGTGCTGTAACACAGAGGCAGACCTTCCAGTTAGACATGGCCACCCGTCCACACGTCACTACGATTCATTCAGCCCCGTGTGAGCATTTGCCTAGAAGCTGGAGCCAAGCCACTTGTGCAACCTGTTGTTTAACTTTGGGTAAGTTACTTTCCCACAGAAGGCCCAAGATGTCTGATCTTCAAAATATGAAAATGGAGCTCAGGAAGAGTTCACCAGAATACTGCCCTCGGGCCAAATCCAGTCTGCTGCCTGCTTTGGTAAATAAAGCTTTATTGAAACACAGCCATGCTCATTGGTTTACTATTGTCCATGACTGCAAGGGCAGAGTCGGGCAGTTGTGACAGGGACTACCTACCTGGCGGACGAAGCCTAAAATATTTACTATCTGCCCATTAACAGAGTAAGTTTGCCAGCTCTGGACTGGACATTTTTTTGGGTCTTTGCCAAGCCTAGAATTCTTTATATATTTCTCTAAAACACCTAATTCTTATATATTAATCCTTTCAATCCCCGTATATTTATCGAGCTTCTCCTATGAAGTATGTCTTGTGATGCTTCAAAAGATACGTATAATACATTAACCAAACTTTGTAATAGTTTCTTTTTCTTATAGGATTTAAATTATATTAACAGCTCTTGGAAATATCCAAGGCACTATTTTGGGGCAAATGTCTTATGATTTGATTATCATTGGTAAATAGAGCGTATCTTTTTTCCTGCTAAAAATGTTGAAGAAGTTTAAAAAAAAAGAACCGTATGGCACAGGAGACTTATTGCATTAAGACATCATTTTAACAGATTGTTTAGTTTTGGTAATATAATTTGACATCTAAACATAAGCTGAGAGGGATCTCCCTCAAAACCTTTGATAATATGATTCATTGTCAAATGTTTGTTTTGCCTATCTGGCACTCATTAATTAATTCTTTTTAATATAGCTTGGATTTACTGATTTTGAAAAAGAGAATTATTCTTATTGATGTTGCTAAAATATCCAGGTGGCTTGAATTTCACCAACTAGATAGTTTAATCTAGCACATTTGTGTAGCCCTAATCAAATCTTTACTAACAGATGTGAGAAGCCCAGTACTGGAGCTAATGTTTGTGTCTCTATGATAATTAAATTAGCTCAATAAGGAAAATAAATAAACAATAATGACCAAAATTTTTCCCTAAACTTGTATTATATAGTCTTTAAAACATTTCCCCCCCCTACGGAGACTTTCAGTAATGAGATACAAAATGAGAATTTTTAATTTAAAGATATATATTTATTTTTTTAAGAACTAGTCATGTACTAAATTGCTTACAATCAGGCAATCAAGTAGCACTTCTCTTACCAAAAAAAGCAAAACCTTTAACTCAGCCAAAATTCAGAATTAAGGTTTCCTCAACAAATTCATTATAAAGATGGAATAATCCTTTCTTTTGGCCAATAGTATAGGAAGCTTTTTTTTTTCTTAAGTATTATCTCTTCATAGTATTTTCTAATAGATAGGAAATGCCTTTCTCAGGTTGAATGATTATTTGCATATATAATTAGTTCCTGCTTACGACAATACCGTGCTAATGTCATGGCTCAATGAACCGGCTTTATAATTCATTAATCATAGCTTTCATTGAGCTTTTGGCCCCAGGTGACAGTGCCCACCACAAGCCAAATAACTTCTCATTTAAAGGCAATTTGTACAAATAGGAAAGGTTAGAATTCTCACAGTCACCAAAGGATTGAAATGCGTTTTAAAAGCCAAGCTAAGGCAGTTTGTGGAAGGCAAGTTCATGGAAGAAAGGTGGCTAATAGGTGATGGCAGATGGCTTTCCAGGGAGCCCCTGGCGCGGCCGCCATGGGGGAAGCCATGTTGCAGCTGCAGATCAGAGCACATTTGATGGTGTTCCGTGTGACCATGGAGACAATGCTGCCTCTGTTCCTGTTCCCTGCGCTCTGACCTCGCTGGAGGCCAAGTGGTGTCACAGCTGCGCTTGAGGGATGGTCAGTGGTGGTGGAAAGGGGGCCAGCGCGGTCCTCCCAGAACCAAGCCTGTCTCACCCCACTCACATGCCTGCAGGTGTGGCGACCTTTATTTGTGTATCCTACTGTATTTATTTATTTGCCTGGCTAATCAGCTTGGGATCACATTCCCAAGCTCGATGTGTCCCTTCTTTGTTCCTTCATAAAAGAAAGAAGGAAGGAAGGAAGGAAAGACTTCTAGTTTCTTTAGTTTCTCCAATAAATTGTCTTGTTTTAAGACGTCTTAGACAAAGAATAGAAATATGATTTGACCATCACTTAGAAAGTAAATAGGTGTTTTGTTTAACATGTTACAGGCAAAGTAGCCACTGCAGTAAAGAAATAGCCCCCACTCCTGCTCTGTGCTCTTAGTTTAATATATTCCCTGAGGTTAAAAAGTTCTAAGACTAGGGTTCCTTTAGCTTGACTAGCAAAGTTGTGGGAAACGAATGTGCCAATTACTTTGAATTTTCAGATTGAATCGGAGATAAGTTATTTCCTATTTCATGCCAAACAGCATATTTGCCTATTAATTTTAATACTAAAATCAATGATGTGTATCAGTGACTGGTCACCTAATGGGACAGTCCGGTCCTAATGCATTATTTATCTCACGTAATTCACATAATGAAGATGGAAAGAAGATCTCATGTGTCCCATTGACCAGAGGAGGAAATCAAGGCTCTAAGACTAGCCTGCCCAAGCGTGCCGTAGAGTCAGTGGAGAAGCTGCCATCAAGGGTGAAGCCAGCAGTATCTCTGCGGGGCACTTAGCCTCGGATGTGTGGTTAACTTTCTGTGTTTATGGAACCCATCCCTGCAGAGCGCAAGCTCTCAGTCAAGTTCACAACTGCAGCACGAAACCCACATTTGAGACAAGACCACCAGATTCCCACCAAGTTGCTAGAATGTGCTCAGCAGGCCTAGAGTGCACATTTAAATGAGCATTCCTTTAGTCTAAACAATTTATTATAACTAATTTATTTTAAATAGCTAACCTAATTCTTTCAGGCGCCTCTGGTTTATAGAACTGGCCATACGTAGAGCAGAACTAAGCATGTAGAAGACGATGTGAACTATTGACAGTATTATAGACCGAGGTCATGGAACAGCTCAAGAAAGTTGAATAGGGTGCGTAGATTAGATAACAGTACTGTGCTGTAACGAGGCGAGGTTCCTGATTTTGATTACGGTACTGTGGCTAAGTCAGAGAATATCTTTACATAGGGGAAATAAACATTGAAGTATTTAGGAGAAAGGGACACCATGCCTACAATTTATTCTCGAATGGTTCAGGAAAAAATAAATATATCTCTATCATCCATCCATCCATCCATCCATCCAGAACAATAAAGCAACTGGGGTAAAATGTGGACATTTTGGCAATCTGGATGAGGGCTATAGGGAACTCTTTGTCCTATTTTTGTAACTTTCCCATATATATATAAAATTATTTCAAACTTCGAAAATGTAATAAAAATAGAAACGGTAAAATAAGTGAGCCTCGAGGCCAGACCTCCAGTTCCGGAGGGCACAGTGGTGGGAGTGTAAGTAAAATGCTGGAGTGTTCTGAGACAGATCACTGCAGGAAAGGTTTCTCTCCATATGTTTGGAGCTTGGTTTCTGGAAGCCAAAATGACCATAGAATCCTGACAGCTAAAATAGGATCCATTGCCCAGCCATCTCTTTGGCCACCAGAAAATGTCTCATCAAAGAACGCATACCAGCATTAAAAAGCACGCTATTTTCAGATTAACTGCTCCAAGCATAATAATATGTAACCACGATTATATTATTGTCTTCCTTATAGACAAATGTTTCTGTGTGCTGAATTTTCAATTCTCAGTACCAATTATTAAAATATTCCAATAAATGGAGGAGGAGCACCAACACCTTGGCTAAGATTAGGAAGCATCTTTGTGAACATGTGTTTTATACCCAAGGAGAGGTAACGTACACATGGAAAGTAACTTCATAACTAAACCTGGAGTAGAAAAGAACCATAAAATTTAAGAGCAGGTGAGAATATGAGTCTGGAAAAAGTAATATTCAACCTGTATTTCAATTCTTAATGTGTTGAGTGCTTAATGCTTTTTCAGGTTGCCCTCCGTGTTTGATTGAGGATTTTCACTAGCACGATTTAAAAAAAAAAAAAAAAAAAAAGGAATTGAGGAGATGCAAATGTCAACGTATTACAAATAATGCTGGCATCTTCACGGCCCCTCCCACTTAGCCCGGACACTAAGCGCTTGACATTTAGTGTCTAGAAAGAGCCCTGGACTTAGTGGATTCAAAGCCCATTCCAGCCCTGAATCCGGGACCAATGCACAGTCTCCAGACTGCCACCCTTCTCTGGCCCTCAGTGTCTCCATCTATAAAATGAGGTCGGTGTACAGGACATTTGTGATAACTTGTGGTTATCAGACTCTGGCCTGCAACACTGAAGAGCTTACCTTGTTAGACGAAGGCCATGAAATCCAGCATTCAGATTATACTGGACAGAAATTTTATTACATTTAATATTGCTTGAAAATGTTGAGCTACCAGCTAGAACTCAGAAGCCTTTGGGTTATGTGAATAGTGTTGTTTTAATGAGAATTTTCTTTCTAATGAGAGAAATTGACATGCAAGCAAATGTATTTTCTTCTTAGGTTGACTGAGTTAACTAAAAATAACTCATTTTTCTACTTTTCATCTACGTTTAGGGGGGAAAAAAAGTTCTTGTACTGGAAACATCATTAGAGGGTATGGTAGTGCCATCTCTTTGCTCTACCTCCCAAGAAGAAATTTTTTTTCCTCCCAAGAAGAATTTAACTAAATCTTGAAAAGTCACCAAAATGCCGGTCTTTCACATGCCACCCTCAATATTTTTCCACCTGTACTATTATTTACTTAACATTTTTTTCTTCTGATTCATTTTTTTTTAAATCTTAAATGCTTACAATAACCTCACGCATACCAGTGGTATAGATATTTTCCTTCAGGGTAACAATGCCCCAAAGGTTAGTGATGATAATTAATATGCAGTTTGCCGAAAGTCCCCCCATTAGCTCATTTAATCCTTACAACAACCCCCAATTTTACAGATAAAAAAAACACAAGCTTAAAGAGGTTAACCGATTTGCTATAATTACACAGTCAGTGATTGGTTAAAATTCAAGTTCGAATCTTCTAACTCTTTATCCCGTGCTCTCCTTGCTGCACCAATAACATTACAGATTCTGAGGTTCATGCTCCATTTCTCTTCCTGAAAATATTTCCCATTTCGGCTGCGTTCTCTTTCCCCAGGGCTGCGAAAGTAAGGAATGTGCTAGTCGAGAAGAAAATATCCAGGGTTATATATTTTATTTTATGACACATTATGCTCTAAACTATACTTTGTGTTCTATGCTAAGCAGTATATATCATATATTTGAGCTTTTTTAAAGATGGAAAGTTCACACATCTTGGTTTGATTTTTGTTTCCAAACGTTCGTGAGCAGAAAGACCTGCTCTTTAGCTCCTGTAAATTGGACTTATTTCCTTGTGAATGCAAGGAAAATTGAATTCCTCTCTCCTTAGTTAAAGAAATCAGATAAGTTACTGATTGGAGCGAGATATTCTGATTTTCATTTATTTATTTTTAGCGCTAATCGTCTCAGTTGGAGAGTACGTCTTGGTTGAAAAGGAGTTAAAAATACAGTCAAAGAGATTTCCTTTCCTCCTTTCTTCCTGTGGATCATGACCTTTGCTTTTTTCAACTTCCTCAATTTAGACTCAGTAAATTGTCATAGAGCGCCACAACACCTGCTTCGGTACTTGAGAAATTGACTTTTCCTGCAAATTACCCTGATCAGTGACCTTGTCTTGGCTACCAAAGGGTTCGGAGAGGGAGGGAGGCTGTACGTGTGGCCATGCCCCAGCCCACGATTGGTATTTAGCGCTTTGAAGTTCACAGTTATCTATTTAATGTACAGAAACAAATACCACATTATAATCATCAACTGGAAAACCCACTGTCGCCTCTTAGAGAAATAACATTTGATCTTACAAGGAATAGACTGCAGTATAATTTAAAAGCTTCCAATTATAATTTTCTTGAAGAGGGGGACATTTGGTAGGTTTGCCTTTTCGTTGTGAGTGACAATCTCCGTCAGGTCTCTGTGTGAGTAATCATGCACGAGCGATACGACAGAAGATAGAAACGTTCAGTCAGCACTCAGCTCGCGTCTTTCAAAGGTGCTTCTTTGGGAAGAAAATGTAAGATGGGTGCCTCCTGCCACACAGACTTTGGACGAGATCAAAGGTCGCCCCTAGAAGCTCAAGAGGTAAAATTATATTTTTATCCTTTAGCTTTGATTTTTGGCGGCTTACTGCATTTTTAAAAAAATTAATTGCTCTGTCCAGCCAACAGGTGTTAGCCCTCAAGTGTGGGCCCAACGGCTGGCTGCTGGGCAGGCAGCTTAAAGGCCCATAATTCACTGCAACCTTGAGCTCCCTCAAATTGGTCCAGGAGAAAGTTCTAAAAGTACTTCAAGGCCAGATGACATGGGAACCTGTGTCCCTGTCAAATATCAAAGAAAAACAGTTAGACTGTAAAAATGTAAACTTATAAAGCATGCACTTAATTTTGACAAGCTTTTAGTATCAAGTTGCAGTTTTTAGGCAATAAGGCAGCTTAGGCCGAAATCGGCCATAGGAAGCGGAACCTGAAAGCTCATTTCGAATTAATACGGGGAGCCCCTGACTCATTTTTCCACATCTGTTCAGTTTAATTTCGACAAGGAGTTTGATGCACAACTTAGGGCGTCAAGCTCACTTTTTACCTGTGATTCTTGTAATTCTCGAGAGCCAAAAAAGATTTTTCCCCGTTTTCCATGAAGTTTCCTACAGGTCAACTGGCATTTTGCAATCGATTAAAACTCTTTTAAAATATTGTTTCGAACATTGTCATGCCGTAAATGAAAACACAAGCTTTGCTTTTCTTTTTTCTTCTCCTTTTTTTTTTTTTCTTTAAACAACTGAAAGCGCAGGGCTTAATAAAATATTTGACCTCATACTGAGTCGGCTTACAATGTCTCCAGAAAGCCTCATTTCAGCAGGGCCATCTGTGCCCCGTACCCGGAACGAAGGGAGACTTCGAAAGCTCTAATACAAAGAACGTCCAGCAGCCATTTTCACGACGAGCGCGGAGCCGGGCATTGGGCGATCATGCGCAGCTCTGGTCTGTCTCTGGGCATGCAGATGCATTATGGGTATGTCAGCTCATTGGGGTACAATAAAGAACTGATGAGGTTGGGGCTGTGAGTGTGCCGCAGGGTTCCCTTTTCCCTATTTCACCAACAAATGCCATCCCCCTTTTGATCAGTCATGGAGGACCAGGCGAGTCTATGGTGGGGGTGAGAGAATATCGTAACCTGCCTACTGAGTAAATACGTTAACTCGCCCATCTCACTGCATCTGGGGAAGGAGAGCTACCCCTGTGTACAAAATGGCAACCTGAAAAAAAGAAAATAGGACATGAAGGCCCTGTGTTTGCGTTGGTGGTCCCTCAAGTTCCCTTCCGCCTGCCCAGCAGGTCTGGGGGTCCGTGAAAGACAGTCTGGGAAGCGCCCAGGCAAGCTCAGTCCAACCCATTACACTGGCGAGTAAACTAGAAGGTTCTCCAGGCTTTCAAAAATATTCTGACTGCGGGGTTGGTTGTATTCCTGCTGCGTCTTTCCTCCCGCCCCCACTGCTCCAAAACACATTGGCTCGGGGACCAGGCTGCTGATATCACAATATGGTTTCTCACATTGAAACGAGGCAGAGCTTCAGCATGTGAACTGTATTCTCCACAACATATGGTGGAGAAAACAGACAGTGGGAAGGGACGTGATTTGTGACTGTTCACCCCAATGTGCGTTCTATTGTGTTGCCAAAAAATGATAGACTTAAATAAATTGCTCTTTTTGGAATTTATACTCGTGCCTTATTCTCATTTTTAAAAAATGAAAACGAAAATCCTCATGTCCGTGTAGAAATTCCCGTTTATTTATGTGGTTCCCCGGCCTGCCCCCTCCTCCCCCTGACTTCCTTACCCCAGCAGAGCCAAAGGCATTTGGGATATGGAAACTGCATGTCCCTTTGCAGTCGAGATGAGCAAGAAAAGGGGATGAGCTAAAAGGGGAGGGGAAGCAATTAGTGTGGAATCCTAAACTCCAGATTCTTCTCAGAAATTTTTATGGCTTTTCTTAGGCAGCTGAGGAGAGACTGGATTTACTTAGAGAAACTATGAAGCCTAGTGCGAATTAATTTTTGTTGGCTTACATTTTCCATTTTAATTTTGTCTATTGTTGAGAAAAATTAGTACCTTAATGCTGTCTAAACATAAATCTCATCTTCGATCTGTTAACATTCAGCTGTGGCAAGAACAATTAGATGAAGTGTTTTTTAAGTATTATTTACAAATACGCTTGCAGAAGAATGATTTAAAGAAGATTTTCTTCAATGGATTTAAAGACAGGCAAATGAAATTAATCAAGAGAGTCTTGCCATTCTTAATTTTATGGTTTGTTGCTGGGGTGGGGGGAAGCCTGCCACAGCCCTGATAGAGAGCAGCACCATGTGAGTGCATCACAGTGCCCTCCAGAGAAGAAGCAAATGAGGCCAAGAGAAGATTGAGAACGCCTGCAGGTCACAGAGACAGGCCGGAAACGATCCAGGGGTCACAGTGGACCGGACACAGAGCCATATACATAACCCTGCTCATAGATAAAGAAGTGAGGGGGTAGAGAGACATAGGATACAGAGTTGTAAAACGAGGAGTTTGGAAGAAAACATTGGTGGATGATTCTGGTTCTACCAAAACAGAGAGACAAAGAAAGGTTTGAGGTATACCAAAGCAGAGCCACCAAATGTACAACGGGGTTGAAAACCCAACAGACGTGACGAGAAACAACAGTGGGGATACAGAGACACAGGATAGAGGCTAAGGTAGGCTCCTGCGGACCAAGAAATGCCCTCCATCCTGGCTCTCCCTAGGGGAGCATGTGCCAGCACGGGTGTCCAAACGTGGGCAGGTAGCACAATGACCACTTACGGCGGTCAGTCAGCCCCTTCACCCTGATGTCCAGGGTGGGCCCAACCTATCTCTCCAATCAGTCCTACACACCTCCTCTCTTATTTTCTCTGCTCGAGCCAGCCTGGACTCGCCCCTGTTTCCCCCCAATCCTATGCTTTCTTGACTGGCCGGATAGAACATCTGTTCACCCATCTCCAAACACAAAAATCCTTTACATGCATTATTTAATATATTCCCCCCAACAGCCATTAATCCCATGTTAGAAATCAAGAAAGTGAAGCACCGGGATCTTAAGTAAGTTCTCCCCAAGCTCGTCAGTGAAATCAGCCAGAATGCAAACCCTGCTGGTCAGACGTGAGAGCTCAAGTTCTAATCAAAGCAACTTTCCCAGGTAAGGAATTTCAATGACACATTTTCAGTCTGTCTTCTAACGAAGCGTGGAATAGTCTGGGCCGAGACCTGCGTATCAACCTTACCTTTCCTTGTATCGGCAAGCTGTTTTCCTCTGCCCCGTTGCTGATTTTC
Source organism: Ursus maritimus (assembly GCF_017311325.1). NCBI lineage: Eukaryota > Metazoa > Chordata > Mammalia > Carnivora > Ursidae > Ursus > Ursus maritimus. The sequence goes on along the minus strand of NW_024426885.1, from coordinate 12,839,439 downwards.
TCTCTTGCTTACTGTAGTGGGCCAAATCATGCCCCGCCCCACGATATCCATGTCCATCTAGAATCTGGGAATGTGATCTTATTTAGGAAAAGGGTGTTTGCAGATATAATTAGTTAAACTAAGATGAAGTCATGCTAGATCAGGGAGTAGTCCCTGCATCCACTGACTTCTAAGAAGGGAGGACACAGAGTGAGACCAGGGAAAATTCCACATGACGACGGAGGCAGAGACTTGATACAGCTACAATGCAACGGGAGCCCAGGGCAGCAAGGAGCCACTGGAACCCAGGGAGCGGCAGGGAACGATTCCTCGAGAAGCTTCAGAGGGAGTGCAGCTCTGATCTCTGACACGGGCCTGTCTAGCTGTGACAGAATCACTGTCTGTCGTGCGTGGCATTTGGTTATGGCAGTCCTAGGAAACTCGCACACTCACTTTTTAACTTTGTTCTCCCATCGGGTCTTGGTTAGGTGCCTTAATCTCTGTTTCTTTTTTTTTCTTTTTTTTCCCCAAAGAAATTGGATAAAAATTCTGTAAATAAAATTAAATTTCTGCAAAAGCATGAAAAGAAATTGAGTAAAGAGATCTTTCACTCAACTGAGGAAGTTCTGACTTAAAATATGGAGCGTGTGTGTGAAAATCGTTCTAGAAAAGCCTGGGGTGGGACGCAGTAGCCCAAACTGGGTGCCGGGGGAGGCCAGCGTGACTGCTGATGGGGAGAAGTGTGACATGCATTTTAAGAACAAACAGACAATGGTTTCGTATAGCCGTAAGCTGCTAGAGGCGTAGCTGCCTCCAAATCCAGGCTGATTTGTCAAGCAGGGTCTTCTCAGAAGGGCAAGCCCACCGGTGCTTTCCTGGGTGTTGACCAGCTGGGGTTAGTGGTTAGCTCATGTCTGACTCGAAGCCTGGGGTTTATAAACTCCATACCTGTCCCCTCCCCTTTCTGGGTTGTGCGTTTTCCCTGAGCCACTGGGCCCTTGCCACATACCTCTCCAGCACTTAGCATGACTCTTCCTACTGAGTGGTCTCTGAGTAAAGTTTGTTGAATCGAATTTTTGAGGGTAAGAAAAAAAGATACTCCCTCTGTCCTGACAGATACTTAATGTATTTGAGATGGAAGACATTTAGAATAATTATATGGTCTTCTAATATCCTGTGGGCCAGCATAAGTCTGATCAAAGCTTTCCGTATGAATACTAACACTTAACCAAGTGCCTTAAAAATGTTGTTACCCGGGGCGCCTGGGTGGCTCAGTCAGTTAGGTGTCTGCCTTCGGCTCAGGTCATGATCCCAGGGTTCGGGGATCGAGTTCTGCCTCTTGCTCCCTGCTCAGCGGGGAGTCTGCTTCTCCCTCTCCCTCTGACTGCCACTCCCGACTTGCATACTCACACTATCTCAAGTAAATAAATAAAATCTTTTTTAAAAAATGTTATTACCCAACTGCTTATATCAAACCAATCCACAATTTGGGAGTTTTTTCCCTCCCAAAGAAATTGGATAAAAATTCTTTGGATTTTGTAATATCCAATCTCTCTATAATTGATTGGAGGATAAATTAGTTAATATGGAAATAGTCTTAACACGAGTTAACTATTCTTCAAGCCAGTTCACATACACGATCTCCTCTGATCTTAACCAGCGCTCTGTAAAGGAAGTGAGGCAGATATTACTCCATTCTAAAGAAGAAACAACTGAGAGCCGGAAAGATCAAATGAACTTCAGCTGAAGTTTGGGAAGAGACTCCTCCCGGACCTCACTCTGGAAGTGATCTTAGATACCGTCCACTGGACCCCAGGCCAGGGAACTGATGCTTCAGCCTGTGGTCTGATGGGCCCTGCAAGGACCCGGACAGCCAGGCACGGGAGCCCGTGTCCCAGAAAGCACCAGAAGGTAGAGCTGGCTGTTGGATCCAGCACAGTCCTGCCTGGACGCCAACCAGACAGGTGGCCCGCCCCGAAACCCCTCTGGTCTTCACAGCCTGACCTCTGATGTGAAAGATTTGTAACATCTGGTCTCAAAGGGCATTCCTAGCTCTGAACCCTGAGACGAACCCCACCAAACTCCTTGTCATCTTGTGTAGACTTGGCAGTTGGGCTTTTTTGTTTGTTTTTAACCGCTTGAACTTTTTTTCTTCTTCTCCCTCAAGGGCAGGTAGCTGCTGGAGCAGACATACACATGCAGAGCTGTGTAGCTTCGGGTGAGCGTAGCCCTTGAATTGTAAGAGAGCTCCTTTTTTTTTTTTTTTTTTTTTGAGTGGAAAAAAAAATGATAGTTTCAGTTCTGCATCAAAAATTGGATGTAGGGGGGCGCCTGGGTGGCACAGTGGTTAAGCGTCTGCCTTCGGCTCAGGGCGTGATCCCGGCGATCTGGGATCGAGCCCCACATCAGGCTCCTCCGCTACGAGCCTGCTCCTTCCTCTCCCACTCCCCCTGCTTGTGTTCCCTCTCTCGCTGGCTGTCTCTCTCTCTCTGTCAAATAAATAAATAAAATCTTTAAAAAAAAAAAAATTGGATGTAGGAGCAGAATTCAGCACAGGGACTCAGAGGATGTTCGGAGGATGTTAGATAACGGCGTTGGGACTGCATTAGGGAATCCCCAGGGCTGACAAAACTCGAACTTGGCTGCGTTTGGATTTTGGACATTTACTTGACCATATTAATTGTAAACAGATCAAGAGGATGCAAATTAATTATTCCCTTGTGGAGGATTGTTGTTTAAACCAAAAAGGAACACTTCTTTCTAAATAAATGACCTGTCACCACTTTACCCAGGTCTCTCCTTTGCAATCCATCTTACGCTCCACCCGCTGGCTCCACTCTTTCCCCCATTGACCTTTCTCAGCTCTCCTTCCTGGCCAAGAAAGTCCTGGTCTCACCTGCCCCACCTCTTGGGCCCCTTTTCTCACCATAACCCTTTATAAACACCCTTTGGCAGAGGTCCTGAAGGCCTATCTGTTCACCGCCCCTCAAGAAGAGGTAGAGACCCACGCTTGGGCCTTTCCTTCTTTCTCTTCTTCCCCTTCTACATCTTAAGCTTACTTTCCAGGGCCAACCCAGTCCAAAAATAACAGAAGCAGTCACATGTCTGTCCCATTCACTTAGCACCTCCTTGTCTTCTTACCTCTAGGGCTGGTCTCCTTAGCCAGAGAGGAAGCTCCCTGAGGACAGAGAAAGAGTCTTCTTGCCCCCACAGATTGCCTCGGACAGAGGTAATAGGCAACAGATAACTCCTGACAGTAAACGGGAAGAGCCAGACCCTGGCCTACTTAGGTAAATGGTTTCTCCTCATCAAAATGCCTTGGATCTGTTAGTGAACCATCACTGAGTATCTCCATAAACTGAGTGCTACCTTCTGCCAGCTCTCAATTCCTTACTCTCAAACACTGTCTCTCTTTTTATCATTTTATAAAAGATATCTTGTATTTTATTGCAGTGTTTCATTTCACTCTCCTCTTCAATTGAGTCTATATTTGAATCTCTTAAATCTGCACACAGCAGTCAGATTCAACAGAGAAATTCCTTACGCTGTATCCCCAAGAGACCCTCCATGACCACTTCCTCACTTCCTCTATGCTTCCTGCCTCTTGCAGAACTATGTAGGCAGATGGTAGAGACTCAGTCTCAAAAAATGTTTCCATCCTGTAAGATTCTTGGGTGCCCAAGAAAAAGTCAGCTACAGTGTACTTTGTCTGTAATTCAGAGTCCGCACGGGTACCATCTCTTTTCATCATTACATGTTCCTCAAAATGGTTCCATGTTTCAAAGTGTGGGACATGCAAAGGCAGGTAGAAGAAACATTGCAGGATTTGGCCTCCTTTGCACAGAAGGAATCTAAAATTCAAAGAAGATGCCACTTCTCCAGCTTGGGTCCAGATGAGGATTCAGAATATAACTCAAGACTTTCAAAAGATGATTCATGAGTTGGAGGAGTTATGGCACAGGATTTTTGAAGGGGGTGGAGAAGTAGTAAATTCCCATTCTCTCATTGATTCCAAATAAGTCTTCTCATGGTTGGAACCTGGAAGCATTATAGCAGGTAAAATACTCTTTTTAGATGATAGGGAAGAAAGCCTTCTGAAAAATTAGTTTGCATAATTTTCTATAAAAGAGAATTATTTATTTCACGGAGGGAAACAAATATGCCAATTGTTTTGTACAAATCTTTGAGGGTCCTGTGTTTTTTTCTGATTTTTATAGCGCCATTTCCCCTTTCTACAAAACTGGGACAATAGTATTTGCCTTATCCCCCTTTATAGGGTTCCCAGCAGGATCAAATAAGATAAAAGGTACGAAAGTACTGAAAGTGTATAAAGAACTAAATACAAGGGAGCTTTGTTTTTATTCGGTGAGGGTTTTAGATAGTCTTAATGATTGAAGATTTCTTTAAAAGAATTTGTTGAGTACTTATCTCGAGCTTTTGCATCTAAGTTTGCTTTGTTTACCTACTCGGCAATCTATACTTTTTAAATTATTAGTTTTTAATGAAAATATGTATTTTCTTTAAACATAAAGATAAGTGAGAACTTCAGCTTCCGGGAAGATGAAGTGGAGGTAGTTTTCCCTACCCTTCTTTCTAAGTACAACTAAAAATCTTAGATATTATCTATAAGACAAGCATTAGGCAACTGTGGCAGAGAGAAGGCAGATGCACTGGGGGAGGGTCATAGGATGTGAAGAACAGGGACAGTGATAAGTCCCCTGAATTTCCTTTTTGCTTCATATATCCCAGACGAGGTGCTGGAGCAGCTGGTAACCTGGAAACGCCAACAGATGCAGACCAAAAAGCCCCAACAAATAGCCTACCCTCTCTAGCTAGAGGAAAAGGAAAGGGTAGTCTAGCAAGAAAAAAAACCTCTCAGACTGGTAAAACGATGATATCAGTAGACTGACAAACTATGTAACAAACTATAAAAATCATCCCTGAAAGTATTGTCTTTGCCAAATTATGTAAATATAATGCAATACCTGGAGCAACCACTTAAAAAATCTCTAGAAAGAGATACTTTCAAAACACCATAAATAAATCAAAACTGAATTCTCAATGTTTGAGTGAATCACAGGAAATCAGGAAAAATAAAACAGAGAAATTGAAACAGAGCACAAGCAAAAAAAAAGTGACACACTTAAAACCTAACATATCAATAATAATTTTAAATGTAAATGGTTTAAATGCATCAATTAAAACACAGAGAATAGCAAAGTGGATTGAAATGGTCCAAGTGTAGTCTGTCTACAAGAAACTCACCTCGAGTTAAAAAAGAAAGGCAAGGTAAAAAGATGGAAAAAGATACTTCATGCAAATGTTAATCAAAGAAAAACAGGACTTCCGAGGGAAAAAATCACCAAAGACAGACCTTATGTAATGACGAAGGGGTCAATCCACAAAATAGACACAGCAATGCTAACCATGTATGCACAGCCAAACAGAGCAATAGAGTATATGAAGCAAAAACTGATAGAACTGAAAACAGAAATTGACAAATCCACAGTTATAGTTGGCTACAAGCATCTTTGTGAGTAATTGACAAAACGGGGGTGCCTGGGTGGCTCAGACGGTTAAGCATCTGGCTCTTGATTTCAGCTCAGGTCATGATCTCAGGGTTATGAGATCAAGCCCTGCATTGGGCTTTGCACTGGGTATGGAGCCTGCTTGGGATTCTTTCTCTCCTTCTCCCTCTGCCCCTCCCCCCACTCTAAAATGTGTGTGTGTGTGTGCGTGTGCGTGCATATGCATGCACATGCATGTGCATATATATATATATATATATAAATGATTTAAAAATTAGGAAAAAATAATTGATAAATGACAAGACAAAAAACCCAGCAAGGCTATGAAAGAACTTGATGACATTATCAATCATTAGGGTCTAACCAATATTTAGAAAACATTCCACCCAACAACAGCAGAATATCCATTCTTTTCAAGTGCCCATGGAACGTACACCAAGATAGGCCAAATCCAGGGCCAAAAACAAACTTCAACAAATTTAAAAGAATTTGAATCAAACAAAGGGTATCTTGTGACCCCAATGAATTCAAACTCGAAATCAATAACGGGAAGAGAGGAGAAAAATCTCTAAACCCTGAGAAACCAAACAACATACTTCTAAATAACTCACAGGTCAAGAAAATGAAATAAAAACTAAATAAAAATGAAAATACAGCATATCAAAATTTGTGGGCATAGACAAAGTAGTCTTGAGAGGGAAACTTACAGTACTTAATGCATATATTAGAAAACAGAAAAGTTTCAAATCAGTAATCTAAGCTCTCACCTCACGGACATAGAAGAGCAAAATAAACTGAAAGAAAGCAAATAATAAAGACAAGAGCATAAATAAATGAAACAGAAACAGAAAAATCATGGAGAAAATCAATGAAACTAAGACCTAGTTGTTTAAAAAATAAATAACATTGACAAACCTCTAGCAAGCAAGACTGAAGAAGAGAGAAAAGACGCAAATGACCAATGTCAGTAGTGAAACATGGACTATCTCTATAGACACTGAAAACATCAAAAAAATAATAAGGCAATACTTTGAAAAACTGTATATACATAAATTAAACAATTTAGATGAAATGTAGCAATTACTTGGGGGAAAAAAGAAAACTACCATAACTAACCCAATACGAAATAAATAATTCATTCATTTATTAATTTTAGAGAAGGAGAGAGAGGGGTGGGTGGTGGGGTAGAGAGAGAGAGAGATAGAATCTTAAGCAGGTTCCACACCCAGTATGGAGCCCAACATGGGGCTCCATCTCATGACCCTGAGATCATGACCTGAGCCAAAAGCAAGAGTTGGACGCTTAACTGACTGTGCCACCAAGGTGCCCCAAAATAGATCATTTAAATAGACCTATAAATATTAACAACCTTGAGTTTATAATTTTTAAATTCCCCAAAAAGAAATCTTCAGGCCCAGATGGTTTTACTGGAGAATTCTACCAAAAATTTCAAAATTAGCATGAATTCTACACAATCTGTTCTAAATCATAGAAGAGGAGGGAACATTTCCCAATTTATTTTACAAACTTAATATTACCTTGAAACCAAAACCAGATAAAGACAGTACCAAGAGAAAAAAAAAAAAAAGAAAGGAAGAAAAAGAAAAAGAAAACTACAGTCAAATATTCCTTATAAGCAGAGATACAAAAGTTCTTTTTTTTTTTTTTTAAAGATTTTATTTATTTATTTGACAGAGAGAGAGACAGCCAGCGAGAGAGGGAACACAAGCAGGGGGAGTGGAAGAGGAAGAAGCAGGCTCATAGCAGAAGAGCCCGATGTGGGGCTCGATCCCAGAACGCCGGGATCACGCCCTGAGCTGAAGGCAGATGCCCAACCGCTGTGCCACCCAGGCGCCCCTTTTTAGATACAAAAGTTCTAACAAAATATTGGCATGTAGAATTCACCATTACCAAATGGAGCTTATTTTAGGGATGCAAGTCTGGTTCAGTATTTGAAAATCAATCAGTGTAATCTGCCAGAATGACAGGTTTAAGAAGAAAACTCACCTGACCACATGAACTGATGCAGAAAAAGCATTTGACAAAATTCAACACCCACTCATGATTAAAAAAAAAAAACTTTCATAAAATAAGAATAAAGGAAATTTTCTCAATTTGATAAAGAGCATCTACCAAAAAACCTACAGCTAACATTATATTTAATGGTAAAAGACTGAATGCTTTCCCTTTAAGATCAGGAACAAGGCAAGGATGTCCATTCTCACTGCTCTTAGATAACATAGTATAGAATTTCTAATCAGGGGGCGCCTGGGTGGCACAGCGGTTAAGCGTCTGCCTTCGGCTCAGGGCGTGATCCCGGCATTCCCGGCGTTATGGGATCGAGCCCCACATCAGGCTCCTCCACTATGAGCCTGCTTCTTCCTCTCCCACTCCCCCTGCTTGTGTTCCCTCTCTCGCTGGCTGTCTCTATCTCTGTCGAGTAAATAAATAAAATCTTAAAAAAAAAAAAAAAAGAATTTCTAATCAGTATAATAAAGCAAGAAGAGGAAATAAAAGGCATACAGATTGAAGAGAAAGAAATAAAACTACCCCTACTACGGATGATATGACGGTCTATGTAGAAAATTCCAAGAAATCTAAAAGATTCCAAAATAAAACAAAACAACCTCTCAGGACTAAGTAAATGAGTTCAGTAAAGTTACAAGGATACAAGATAAACATGCAAAAATCAACTCTATTTCTATCCATTACCAATGAACACAACACCACAATTAAAAAATATAATACCATTTATTTATTTATCACTGTTTCAAAAAATAAAACCCTTACGTGTAAATCCGACAAAACACCTAAGGACTTGTAAGCTGAGAACTATGCAATAGTGATGAAAGAAACCAATTAAGGTCTAAATAAATGAAGAGACCTACTTTATTCATAGACTGGAAGACTCACAATAGCAAGAATGCCAATTCCACCCGAATTTATGGGCAGGTTTAACATAATTCACATCCAAATTTCAGCAATTTTTTTGTAGATGATTCTAAAATTTAGGGACAAAGGGACATCGATAGTTCAAACAAATTTGAAAAAAAAAATAGGATCAGCCTACCTGATTTCAAGATTTATTATATAGTAATCTACAGTAATCAAGACTGTGTGGCAGTGACAGAGGAATGAACTCATAGACCAAGAGAACAGAATAGAAAACCCAGAAATAGACCCATACAAATATACACAACAGATGTTTTGCAAAAGCGATTCCGTGGGTGAAAGATAGCCTTTTCAACAAATGGTGCTGTAGCAATTGGACATCCATAGTGGGGAAAACTAACCTTGACCTAAGCCTCACACTTTAATTCAAGAATTCGCTGAAAATGGATCACTAACTTAAATGTAAAAGGGATAACTAAAACTTCCAGGGGGGGAAGAAGAGAGAAATCCTTCAGAAACTAGGGCTAGTCAAGAGTTAGATATGATAACAAAAATCACATACGACAAAAGAAGTTTTGATACATGTCACAAAAATTTAAAACTTTTGCTATGTAAGTGACCCCATGAAGAGGATCAGCAGACAAGCTGCAGAGTGGGAGAAAATCTTTGCAAACCTCATACCTGACAAAGGATTAGTATCTAGAATATACAACATGCTCTCAAAACTCAACAGTGGGAAAGCACTCAATCCAACTGAAAAATGGGCAAAAGACATAAACATTTCGCTAACAAGAATATACAGATGGCAAACAAGTACGTGAAAAGATGTTCAATGTCATTAACCATTAGGGAGATTCAAACTAAAACCACCTATACCTACCCGAATGGGTAAAGTTAAAATAGTAACAACACCAAATGCTGGAGATGATGTGGAAAAAACTGGGTTGTGCGTGCTTCGCTAATGAGAATGTAAGATGGTATAGCCACTCTGACAAACTCAGTTTCTTAAAAAGTTAAACATACAATTACTGTAGCACCCAGCAGCTATGCTCCTGGGCATTTGTCTCGGAGAAATAAAAATTTATGTTGACAGAAAACTTGTGAGTTCATGTTTATGGCGGTTTTATGTGTAATAGCCCAAACCGGAAACCACCCAGATATTCCTTAACAGGTGAATGACGAAACTCTGGTCCATCCATACTGTGGGACGTTATTCAGAAATAAAAGGGAAGGAACTCCTAGTATACACAACTATCTGAATCAATCTTTAGAGAATCATGCTGAGTAAAAAAATCCAGTCCCAAAAGATTACACTCTACAACTTTCCATTTATGTTACATTCTTGAATGACAAAATTACAAAAATGGAGAACAGATCAGTGGTTACCATGGGTTAAGGAGGGATCAGGATGACGGGGGGGTGGACGTGGTTGTAAAAGGCCGGTGTGAGGGATCCTTGTGGTAGATAGAAATGTCCTGTATCTTGACTTTATCAATGACATTTTCCTGTCTGTGATAGTGTACCATAGTTTTACAAGATGTTGTCATTGGGAGAAACAAGAAGTCTGCCTTTTTTTTTTTTTTTTGCAACTCTATTTGAATCTATAATTATCTCAAAATAAAAAGTTTAATTTTAAAAAAATCCAGAAAAGGCTTATCAAGCTATAAGACAGAACAATGATATTTTGAGGAGTAAAGTGAAAACGATAAAAAAAAAAAAAAAACGCAATAATTTTTTTAAAAGTAAGCACAAGAGAAGAAATCACGAAAAAGGAGGAGATGGAAACACTGAGTCACATCGCATTGCAGGGCTTCTTCAGCCAGGAGTCATGACTTAGCTGTCAAGGTTCATGAATGACAGAATCTTGCTGCTTCCACTGTTCTATTTACTTTACCTTCTACCCTGATGGCCTGCTGTGATCACAATGGACGTTCCTGAGTTATTGAATACATAGTTATCGTTGGAAGAAACTGAAGACTCACGATGCAGTGTTAACGTTGAATTTAGAAGCAGCTTTACCCTAAATAGAAATGGAGTCTAGGGTATAATATATATATATATTTTATATATATATATAATATATATAATATATATATATATTACTCCAAAGCATTTAAAGAGAGAAATGCTGCGTATCTAATTCTGAAGAATTGAAGTAGTCACGTGTTTTGATACTCCTCCCACCCAGAACTGGGGTCTGGGCCGCCCTCCTTTGAATCTCGATGGCTTCTGTGACTGCTTTGACCACAAAGAAGTCATACTGTGCCAGTTCCCAGCCCAGGCCTTAAGACATCTTAGACTTCTAGCCCCTGTCTCTTGCAGGGCCCATTCTGAAGGAAGCCGGCTGCCATTTATGACCAGCTTCCCCGGAGACCACTACGCTATGAGGACACCCCAGCGAGCTGTGTGGAAAGGCCGCATGGAGAAAGCAAGATGCCCCAGCTCTTCCAGCAATCCCAGCCCAGAGCCAGACACGTAAGTGAAGCGAGGACACTCCCGGCCAAAAACCGTGACACAGAGAAGAACCAAGGAACCCAGCCAAGAGCCAGAACCAGGGTTCCCAGCAGATGACCCCAGTGAGCCATGCCAGTTACCTTTAACCACTGGAGTCATTCTGAGCGGGGATGAGCCATCTCCACTGCAGCCTAACCCCCCAAATCATGAGCCTAATAAAATGGTTGTTTAAATCACTAATTTGGGGGTGGTTTATTCTACAGCAACAGATAACTAGAACACCGATATATCCAGATAGTCAGCAATAACTGAAATGTCCTCATGGTGGTTAATATGCAAAACTCTGGCATCAGGCAGACAGGGGTTTGGAACTAGTCTCTGCCTTCTACTAGTTGTATATTCTTAAGCAAGTTAAACCACACGAGGCTTAGTTTCTTCACCTATAAAACAGAAGGTGCTCAATAAATACTCATAAAAATAAGCACTTTTACTCTTACTGTTTATGAACAGAAATTGCTCTCTGCTCATAGCGGCCAGTTGTCTCTCCTGGATTCAGGGAGCCAATTTTACTAAAGTTGTGTTTCTCACCAAAGGTTTCACTTCCATTACGATAACATGTCTAACTTTGCTGCTTTAGGTAATAAACGAAACACAGATCTGCCTTCTTCCTGTCCGAAAATGTATTTCTGCTAACAAAATATGAACTAAAAGAAATTTCTCTTGGTTTTAAATTAGGAAAATATTGACTTCTATCATGGATTTCCCTTTTCAGGTGGTAATGGTTTAACCTGTAGTCCTTCAGTTTGAAACTCCATGTCTTAACATTCGTGCAATATTTTCCACTAAAAAGCATGGAAAGATCCCATGGCATAAAGGCATTGAGAGAGCAATGTCCTGAGATCTGCAGTCCCCAGTCCAAACCCATTCATTCGTTCAAGAAATACTCATCTATTGTGAGAAGGAGCCAGATCCTGGACCAGACCCTGAGAGTTCAAGAGCATAGCAAGGCAGATATGGTCCCCGATCTCCTGGAACAGGCAACCAACGGTGAGACCAACATCAGCCAATCACATGAGTAAATGTAAAATCACAGCTGTAGAAAGGCTTCCATGGAGAGAGAGGTACACTGTGCTATGGAAAAGGGCCTTTTCCAAGTTTGCAGCAGTGGGAGGGGAATTCAGAGAAGGCCTCCCTCAGAAATGGCCATCACACTGAGGTATGAAAAACGAATACACTTTCCAGATAACAAGACTAGCATGTGCAAAGGTCCTGGGACAGGAGGGAGCAGGAGAAGGTCAGGCAACCAGAGAGCAGAGAATGGGAAAGAGAAGGGTAACAGGCAAGGCTGATGGGTGGCCAATGCCTTGGAGGTCTCAGAAAGGACTTCAGTCTTTTCTAAGAGCAAGAAGAAGCCACTGACATGTTCTATGTAGAGGAGTGACATGCTCAGTTTCTCCTTGTAAGATGATTACCCTGACTATAGTACAGAAAATACCCTGGGAGAGGGGAGATCAGTTCGGAGGCCACTGGGGCAGATAAAGAATCCAGTAGTATGGCAACAATGGAGATGTTTTCAAGAAATATGTGTAAAGTAAAATGGACAAGTTTGGTAGCGTAATGGAAATAGAAGCAGAGGGAAGCATGGAAGGTGTTTTTGGGTTGTGCCCTAAGATGGAAGATTGTATTTTTGGCTAAGATAGGGGACCTGGAAGATGACCCATTTTGGGGAAAGAGCATGAATTTTGTCTTATTCCCATTGAGGTAGAGCCACATGGGAGACGTCAAGTGCAGAGATCAGGGAGTGGCAGGTGTGTAAGGGCTCAGAGTTCAGAGGGAACTCCTGAGCCAAAGATGTAAGCGTGCAAATACTCGACCCGCGGCAGTGACTGGTGTGGCTGAGACGATCTGAGCGGTGGTGAGAAGGGAGGAGACCCAAGGCTGAGCCCTCCACGAGTCAGCATTTCACATGCTGGGGGGGGGGGGGGGGGGGGGCGGAGCTCTGCAGTGAGAAGAGTAGTTGGAGAGGAAGGAAGAAAACTAGAAAAGTGTGCCCTCCCAGAGGACAAAGGAACAACGGGCAGGGTCAGAACTGCCTCAGCATCCACTTTCAAACAAAGAAGGTGTGTGAGTGTTAAGTGTAACCGAGCAGTCCTATAAAATGAGGCCTGAAAAGATGTCCATTTGATTACGAACCTAACACTCATGGGTGACGTTAGCAAAGCACACCGGTGGGACCAGAAGCCAGATGGGGGGAAACGAGGAGGAAACACAAATGGAGGAAATAGAAATGAATTCAGTTCAAGAAGTTGGTGACTGAGATCATGAGAAAGACAGAGTATGGTCGCTGGGCAGGGGGACTGGGGATCCAGGAAAGGTTCTTTACATCTGTGAGAGTTGAGCAAATTTAAAAGCCAGTAGGAAGGGTCCATTTGAGAAATGTCGACCATGTGGGAGGGGATGGACAGTTGATTAACAGGGGGTTTCCTGAGAGGCTAGGAGGGGGATAGGATGGGAGAGGTGTGTAGGATTCGGCCTTAAACAAGAGAGGAGGCGAGCGAGGAGAACAGGTGTGGGTACATGTGTTTGTGTGGAGGGTGAGCAAGGCGGGGATTGTCAGCTGGAGGCATCCATTTTTTCTGTGAAGCAGGAGGGAGTGTGGCATTGACGGTTTAGGGGTATTTGCTGTTGGGAACTTGCGATCCCGTCCAATGACTTTCCCCTTCAGGTACTGTCAGGACACAGAAGCTCTTTGAACAGCTCATTTATTATAAAGAATTGCTAATAAAATAATAAAGTTATCAATTAAGTAACTGAAAGTCTTAAAAGGACAACTTGAAGACATCACAGAGGCAGGGGCGCCTGGGTGGCTCAGCTGGTTAAGCGTCTGACTCTTGATTTCGGCTCAGGTCATGATCTCAAAGCAGAGACTGCTTGAGATTCTCTCTCTCCCTCTCCCTCTGCCCCTCCCCCTGCTTGCTCTTCTCTTTCTCTCCCTTCGATACATAAAATCTAAAAACACCAAGAAGACATCACAGGTACCTACTGCAGAAGGCGATAACCACCCCTACCGCTGGTGGAACAAAGGGAAGAGGTTAGATGATGAACCTTTGGAAGCTTCCACGAGGGACAGGTGGGGTGGGACCCAGACCTCCGGGTGTGTCTAAGGGGGCACCGTGAGGCCAGTTCTGCAAGTGTGGGGAAAGTAGTAAACTTGATTCAGCCACTGCCTCAGAAAGGCCTCCAGCTGGTGAGGTGCGAGAGAGGTTTGGGGAAGCCGACAGAGACAGGAAGCCAGAGCAAGGAGCTGGGAGGAAGGAGCACGCCTCTCCTTCCTCCTCCGTCCCCCCGGAGCTCGCCCTGCTGGCAGAGCCTCAGAAGGAGCACGGACAAATCAGTCAGGGATGGGCTCGGCACAGCCCAGCCCCAGCGTCCCCAGTGAACATAGAAGAGGCAGAGCCCAGAGGGGGTAATTGGTTCTGGAATGCTAAGGACTCCCTAAACAGGCCTGAATTTATGTCCATTTTCTGTCTTTTTCAGTGAGCTAACACTGGACATATAATAGGTACTCAATAAATATTTGTGGAATTGACAGGTGGACCCCATTTCTGAGCAGAGATCTTCTGATGGGACATTTAGACCCTGCCATGCTGACTCAGGAGGGGACGGGAACTGCCAGATGCCCAGTGGGGACGCCGAACCCCTGTGTCACCAGCTGATGGCCACTTTGTTTTCACCTGGATGGAGATGGGGATGGGGGATTTTCTTTTTCTTTCTTTTTTTTTTAGATTTGTTTTTCGAGAGAGAGAGAGAGAAAGAGAGAGAGAGTGCACACGTGTGCTGGGGGGGAGGGGCAGCGAGAGAGAGAGAGAGAGAGAGAGAGAGCGAGCATCTGAAGCAGGTTCCCACGCCCAGCACAGGCCCCGATGCGGGGCTCAATCTCACGACCCTGAGGTCCTGACCTGAGCCGAAACCAAGAGTGGGAGTGCCCTTCTTTTTCTCATTGTGTATTTTTTTCATTAATTTGAGAACTACCCTCATTTGGTGAAATTTGATATATTCAGAGAAGTAGAAAGAAACATATTTTCTATATCCTTCCTGACTTTCTATGCATGCTCTCTGTTTTAGTTTATTCCATTACAATAATTTAAATAAATTTAAATTTAAAACTTCGCATTCTGAACGTTTTTCACTTTATCTTATGAACATTTTCCCTGTTACTGCAAAGCCCCTGTGGCATCATTATCGGCTATGCGCTGTTCCTTTCAGGGGGCCAGTCCCCAATTTACCCGAACATTCTTTAATGATCAAACATTCAGTGATTTCTGCCTCCTCACTCCTGTAAATGATGCTTCAATATACATCCTGGGCGTAACAGCTTTTCTGTATTTAATTATTTCCCTAAAAAAAGTGACTCGGAAGGAATCACCGAGGTGTAGGGCGTAACTTAAGAAAAGGTGCGATGATCTTGGACTTGGGGAATGCCAGCAAGAACCACAGCTGAATTCAGACCCGGACAAGCCGTATCTGATGGTGTGGGGAGCCCCTGGGAGCCCAATGCAGTAGGACATTTTACTCTTGCTTCTTGGGTGGGGAGAACATTCAGCAGGGTGTCTCTCTCCTGGGTGTTGGTACCTTGTCCAAGCTGAGTAAGTGGCTTCCACATCTCACTTAAATGTCAAGACAGGGTTGAGAGTCGGGGCGAAGGGGGAGGGGCCTTTCCATGTTTGGGTAGGATTTGAACTTGTGTCTTCGGCACGCAGAGCATTACAAGGAACACAGCACTGCTGGGGCCCCTGGCCTTGTCTTTGGAGCCATATGGAGCCGGCACTCTAGCCAGGGAAACCATTTCGTCACCCCCCCTCCCCCGCAGGTCCTGGCAGCAGGAATGNTGGTGAATTATCCCTTCTGTGCGGCTTCCTGGGGAAGAGGCAAGAAGGACTATCTGTGACTGTTTAGGAGAGGTCATTCAAGAACCTTCTGGGGATTGCCGGAGGGAGCTCTGCTTCACGGGGCCCTCCATATTATTACTATGTAGGTGGGGGAAGAGCCAGGGTTGTGTGGTTTACTCACGAAGGTGGGGTCATTTGCCCCTTCAAGCTGGTGAAGCCTAAGAAAACCAGGACCAACACTTTTCTTTTATGAAATTATCATCACAAAATATCTATTGTATAATGTGTATTACAAAATGTATAATGTAATGTATGCTGTGAAACGTTGAAACTGGTTTCTTAAAACTCCTTTTAAAATGGTCTCCCTGAGACAGGTAGACGAAGGGAGATATGGACACTTAAAACAGTTGGGAACCTCTTTTGACTTTTGGTCAGGGAGTTGGGGGACATCCTCGTGAGAAAACACAGCAAAAATGTAGACCAGGGAGCCAGAGTAATTCCAAACTCACAGCTAAGTGATTGAAAGCAGGATGGAGGTAGATTCCGCTCCACAGTCCTGGGGGAGAACCTCCATCCACCAGCCTTAGAGGCCCAACCGAAGGAGCTTTCTAGCAAGAGAAAACATGGAGGGTATTTGCTGCCTCCCTTTCTCCTGGGAGCCGCAGGATTCTTCAGGAGCCCTCTGGGACCTCTGCGACACCTGCACGAGGCAGTTGGGAATGCAATTTGGCCAGAAAGGTTTGAGCCCGCCTGGCCCTCGGCACATGCTCACCGGGCGCTAAGCCGGCCTCCCCGTCAAGTCTCTGTGCAACAAAATGACTTGAAAATGAGCCAGTCAATGACAAAGCACTGTTGGCGACGGAGCCCTTGCAAGTCCGTTGAAAACGGACTCTCTCCTCTGAGACAAACCTTGGCCACCTGGGTCAATAATTATGGAGTTGCTGACTGGAAGGAACTTCGCCGGGGTCATCGAGCCCGTTCCCATGCACTGCGGTGGGATCACGTTCATTCCTCCAAACGACCTGTAATAAAGAGGTCCCTCCTCTCGCCCAGAATAGCTCCAGGGATGGAAATTCCACTTTCTTTGGCAGTTCATTCCCTGTTTTGCTTCTTCTCTTGTTCTGTACAATCCCTGCGGTTTTGTTTTTGGGGTTTTTTTGTGGGTTTTTTTGTTGTGTTTTTTTTTTCTTTCTTTCTTCTTCAAGCTCTGAGCCCATGTTTTCCCTCCTGTAACTCAAGCCATGGGAAGCGATTCCTGATAACATCTTCTCACCTATTGTGAAAATGCTAGGGGCCCTGTCTCCTGTTGTCTTCCTAAGACAGAACACCGGGTCAGGCTCTGCACCACGCTGTCTTCCAAATCCGGAGAGCACCTTTCTTTTGTTGGTTTGGGGTTTTCTCTGCTTCTTAAGCTGAACTCTCTAAAGTTGCTGCAGCTTTTAAACAAGAACTCACAAAAGCCTTTGCTGCGAGTGACCGGGATGCCCCAGGTTCTAGGCCTGGGGCTCTCAGGACGTTTCAGTGGCAGCCCTTAAAGTATGAGTGCAGGAAAGGCTTTCAGGTGGAATGAGCATGAAACAGTTTCCCTGCATGGATATTCAAGGGCTTATCAAGATGATCTTACAATTCGGCGTTGATTTAAAACACAAACGGGAAAGACATGTCCAAGTGGGCCCACTTCCTTCATGAATAAGGCCCAAACCTGGGGCTGCTCATTTCCGCCCTGAATCTCTCTCTGTCTTTCTCTCTCTCCCTTCCTGTTCTCCAGCCCCTGCCTCAGCTCCCCTGGGTGCCCCACCCACGCACCCACCCACACATCCACAGCTGCCCTTGGGTAAACCCCATGCTGCTTTTGAAGTTCAGCTGTTCCCATCCAGGCAGCTGGAAGACAGGCTGAGCGAGGCGCCCCTCAGCCTCCTCCTGGCCGGTCAGAGCCCTGAACTGCACCCCAGGGACCTCAGAGCTAATCCAAGCCCCGTTTCGTCTTCCCCACCCTCAGCTCCCAGGGCAGGAGGCGTGACTTCGTCTCGTCTCTGCTGGCCCTCCCAGGCACCCAGACCTGAAGAATTGTGCTTTATGTTTTTGGAAAACGTGGGGCCCCCATTTCAATTAATTTCAATCCCATTTTCAATCAGGTGAAGAGTTGAGATAAGGGATGTCACTGGTGATAAAGATCAGGGCCCACTCAAAGCCTCCCCTCCCCCCCAACACAGCCCTAGTCCACTCTGACCTGTCTCCTCTAGGTCTTTGTTTCTCGGTGTGAGGTCCACGGACCCCAGCTTCAGCAGCACCTAGAAACTGGATAAAAATGCCAATTCCCCGGCCCCCAGCATCTCGGGGGCTGGCCATCTTTAACCACCTCCTCAGGTGCCGCTTGGACCAGAACCGCCGCTCGGAGCAGAGAGGTATACGTCTTTGGCATTCACCTTGGGTTTCTCTCCCTTCCATCTGTCTGTCGCTCTGTATCTCCTCCCATAGTCCTAAGGTGAGGTCTCCAGGGCAAGGGGTAGCGCACCCATGTCTCTGAATGCCCTACAAACTGAGCCAGCCAAACTTCACATGCCCCACGCAACACGCCGGGTGCAGAGCGAGCAGCCGAGCACTTTCCACAAAGACACTGCACAGGCGCACCATGAACTAGTGTGGGTGAGTCAGCCTTCGGGACCTCCGTCGTCGGGCCTCCTACAGGAAGCCGGCCATGACTGGCCCTCCCAAGCTCTTCTTGGGGGCCAGCGCTCTTCTGCCCAGGACTTGGGGTGAACACGGCACTTACCTCCCACGGCAACAGGGAGCTGTAAATGGCACGATGCAGGTGAAGTACTTAGAACAGCACCTTGCCTGTGGTAGCTCTCCCTGCGTTAGCGTCCACTAGTGCTGTGATGCTGAGATGACAGAGAGGGGGAGGGGGAGGGCAACGACGAGGACAACGACTTGACTGAGATTTTAGATGGCATAATTCGAGGTCTTCACGCGGGTGTGCCTCGCGGACAGAGCCAGAGCCTCAGATCAGGACTTGGGCTCCTCCCTTTGCTCCTGTAGGACCTTGGAGGGAGCAGGAAGAGGGGCGCTGGGCCCTACAGGTGGACATAGATGGACAAAGCCGCTCATGTCACATCCGTCGCCACCAGGAGCACCGCTGTCCCCGCACCTGTCCCCACCATGGTTGGTTCGGTCTCATGTCCCAGCTCCTGGGCCCCCGCCCTCCGCGGGCCGGTAGCTAATAAAGGTAAGAGGTGTCGATCTCCTCAGGAATGTGAGTTTCTCATAGGAGAATGAGAACAATGTCAAAATTCCGCAGAGGGCATCTCTGTAGATAGAATTCCGTAGATCCTACTTATATATTCGTGTATATAAATGTTACCTTTATACGTTTATGGTCCATGACTTTCCAAGGACTGGATGAGGCTTACTATAGGACACCTGGAACAGAACTTTCAAAAATGAAAGAGAAAAGAGTAAGATTTTACTGTGGTGCGGGAGGGGGCAGGGGGCCACTGCTTCGTAACCAGGCCAACGGGGCTGGTATAGCGAAACATTCCACCGAACCGCAACCTTCCCGGTAAACGGGACAATTTGGGAAGCAGACCTTCTGCCTCAATTCCTGAACACACGGCCCTTGTCCCCCGGCAGAGGTGGTCAGGAGAGTTTCAATAAGGCACGAGGCAGAGTGAAATCGATAGCTCGCGCCTCCAGCTGCAGGCTCTAGCGGGGCCCGGAGGCAGCAGATGGTGCCAGAGAAGCAAGATTCCCCTACAATCGGTCAGTGCGCAGAGCCGTGCTCTCTGCCAGGAGGCCAGCCCCAGAAGGGTGGCTGGGGGACGGGGTGTTACCGGGAACGGAACGAGGACAGCTCATTCCTCCCTGGACACAGTGTCTGTGTGTGCACCACACTCATCTTCGGGGTGTTCTTTCTGCCATTAAAGCAAGAACTGATTTCAATTCTGAAAATGCCCTGCGCCCTTCCTCGGAGCCTGGCTGTGGCTGAGCCTGGCCGTGGCCCCGGGTGCGAGCCACGGCAGTGCTGTCCTCTCCCCTGCAGACCTCCAGGACAAAGAAGACACACAGCTTAGGAAGGTGAGATGCCTTGTAAAAATTAGACAAAATCTTAGAGGGTTTTTTTCCTTTATCTCTAGACCTACATTCATTAACCCACAGTCGAAGACAGTCAGCGCCTCTGTTTGGGCAGGCAGCTCAAATGGGTCGAAACTGCCATTGTATACCCAGGAAAGATAGAGACGCAGCACAGATTTTCCATTTTTCTAAATGCCCGTTTCCAGGGAACCAGCTCCTGCTGAATGCAGCCTGATAGAAATTCAAGATAAAACTCTCCTGGATTTGGTTGAACCAGAAAGTACCGCTTAACAGACAATTTGCACAGTTTATGAACTCCTCCTATTAGCTCAACTTCTTTTTTAGAGGTTCTAAACTCCATCTCATCAAACTAGTATCTTTTAACTCTATAGAGCAGGCTTTAAAATGATAAATTTCAAGGAGGAGGGAAGAGAGAAGGCGTTTCATGAATAACTGGGACCAGACAACAGCCGGGGAGATGTCTGACTTTCTTCTGAAGAATCCAAACCCTGAACCGTGACTTACTCTGGGCCTGTCTGATCCTCTTCGATCTCCTAGGACCTCTCGCTACTTTGACACACTTGCAAATTTCCCGGTTCCTTTTCCAGGCCTCGCTGTTAATATCTACCTTCCTTCAACAGTGGCCATCTCTTTGAATGCTTATAATACACACGGACTTACTTTCTGGCTCTTCTTGTGTGTTGTTATCTAAAAAGAGAAAGAAAGAAAGAAAGAAAGAAAGAAAGAAAGAAAGAAAGAAAGAAAG